>NC_053498.1:93080985-93770152 GCF_905171775.1 Rana temporaria | reverse complement strand
GTGAATAGAAAACTCAAAGCGTTTCACATGTCACAAGTACGCCCTAAACTAGCACAACACGTGTCGACTTTCTATGCACCCCCTGTGGTCTTCTTTGCCTGTATATGTATTTTTATACAGATATTATAAAGTAGTACTCTTGCGGAGTGCAGCCGTCCATGGGATCATACATCAGACCAACCTGGAGAAGTGTCTATCTGTCTACTGGTGCAAAGTTGATGTGATTCAGATGTGGTAAGTTTCGCTATGATGTTGTATAGGGTTAGTATAGGGGTGCAGTCTAGATTTGGAGTGTGGTATTGGCGTGGCATGGTTCCGGTACACTCCGTACTGCTCTCAGTGGCTCAGTCCCAGCAAGTAGTATCAGCAATGGGCGAATAGTTCTCTCACTAGTCCCTGGGATACTGTGGTGACCTCTTGCTGTAGAAGGGGGGCTCCCCTTGATCTCCCCCCAAAAGCTTCCAGTGATCAGTGATAGGAAGCAGAAGGTGAATGGATGCTCCAGTCTCCCTGTGTCACAGTGCAGGTGCTACATTGCTGTGCTGTCCTCAGGTTACCTCACTCCATGTCTCAGGCTCAGATCTCCACTGGTATGGTCTCCCGCTGGCAGGCGAATATCCAACAGCGGTGCTCTCTCTCTAACTCCCTCAGTGCCAAAAAGAAGAACTTTCCTTGGCAGTTTAATAAAAATCATCTTTCCACTCCTTACTGTAGTGTGTTTTGAGATCTACTGTATAGTGTAAGAAGTCTATTCATCCCATTATACGGCTGCCATCTCAATCGGTAACTCCCAGAAGCCTCAGCACTCTGCATAGAAGTCTATGGGCTTGCTTGGCTTTAGCTCTCCCTCTGCTGGCGCGAGGAGAATGGTGGAGCATAACATCAGAGTCTCAGTAGAGGGAGAGAAAAATAAAAAGCAATGTCTCTATATTGCTGTATCGCAGCATCTGGCTACACATAGCATTTTGTTTTTCGCTGATTGAGGTCTGAAAGATGAAATTTATTTGAGTTCTAAATATTTTACTAAATGATCGAGACCCTCCTACCATTGGAAAAAAACTCCACCCTGAGACCCGGTTCACACAGGGGCGGCACGACTTTGGGGGCGATCTCAAGACGACTTCAGAGGAGACTTGCAAAATGACTTCTGTATTGAAGTCAATGCAAGTCGCCCCCCAAGTCGTGCAAGAACCTTTTTCTAAGTCGGAGTGACTCGAGTCTCTCCTATTAGAACAGTTCCATTGAACAGAGCGGAGTGTTTCCCCTTAAATCCTTTGGGACTTTTCCCACCACTGCATTGTGGGTGTTGTGTTTTAAAAAGTCCTGCATGCTGCAGCTTTGGTGCGGTTTTAAAAACCATACCAAAAATGCAACTTCCTGTTGAAATTAATGGAAATAGCATCAAATATGCAATAAAAACGCACCCACAATTTGTGTTTTTTGTGCATTTTTGAGTTACATGTCCATTTTTCACAAGTGCATCTGACCCAAAAAATGCACCAGAAATGCAGCGGTAATGCATCTGAAATGCAGCAAAATCACGGTAAAAATGCATATGCATTTTTACCACGATTTTGCTACAGCGCATTGTGGAAGAAATCAGGAAAAGTTTATCTACAATCAGAACCTTTCTTGGGCTGCTATATTATGCCATGCTATCAATTAGCACGTTATGGAGAACACTGACACAGACAGAAAGCATGTGAGGGTGTCAGATGCTGCATTGTGGATCGTCTGCTCTTGCAATTAAAAGATAAAAGAAAAGCCTGTTACTATGCTGTATTTAGTCTGTATTTCAGCACCTCCTTATTTTTTATTGACTTGATTAGATCAGAGTTTCGTACAGAACACCTATAATTTGGTACAATGAACAATAGCTTTGGAGTTATATATTTTTTAAATATAAGCATCACATAAAGGTGTTTATTTAACTGACCAATATGTTATTTGTAAGGATGAATGATTTTCCCATCTTGCCTATAATTTGTTCAGTTTCCAGCGAGGATCAAGAATAGGAGGCACTGTGTATTTTATGTGTCATGCAATGAGACACCATATGGTAGTAGAGTAACCCTGATATGACATGTGGTGGCATACTGGGATTGCAAATTGCTGAAGGCATGTGGCGTAGCTGTGCAGGTAATCAACATGTATACAGCACTAGTCCTGAAAACACGGTGTCCATAACGCTGAACTGAGAGCACCAAAACAATGCATTTCCTAATTCATTCAGCCTTTCAAACCTTCAGCATTATAGACACTCTACTTTTGTGCTAGTGCCAATCTAGGCAAAGGGCCAGATCCACGAAGAAGTTACGACGGCGTATCTATTGATACGCCGTGTAACTTCTATTTTGCTCCGGCGTATCTTTGTTTTATATCCACAAAACAAGATACGCCTGAAGCTGGGCTAGATCCGACTGGCGTACGTCTTAGTACGCCGTCGGATCTAAGGTGCATATTTACGATTGGCGCTTCCGTCGAATTCCGCGCTGAGTATGCAAATTAGCTAGATACGCGAATCCACAAACGTACGTCCGGCCGGCGCATTTTTTTACGTCGTTTCCGTAAGGCTTTTTTCGGCGTAAAGTTACCCCTGCTATATGAGGCGTACTCAATGTTAAGTATGGACGTCGTTCCCGCGTCGAATTTTGAAAATTTTACGTCGTTTGCGTAAGTCGTTCGCAAATAGGGCTTTGCATAGAATGACGTTCACGTCGTAAGCATTGGCTTGTTGCGGGTTAATTTCGAGCACGCGCACTGGCATACCCCCACGGACGGCGCATGCGCCGTTCAGAGAAAACGTCATTTACGTTGGGTCAAGTAAAATTAACATAAAACACGCCCACATCTTTAACATTTGAATTCCGCACCCATACGCCGGCAGATTTACGCTACGCTGCCGTAACTTTAGAGGCAAGTGCTTTGTGAATACAGCACTTGCTTCTCAAAGTTGCGGCGGCGTATCGTTAATACGATATGCTACGCCTGCCGAAAATTACTATCCGCTACGTGGATCTGGCCCAAAGTCTTTACATAGTGGCAGGGCTACTGTTAGAACTCCCGGTGCCCCGTACAGCCTACCTGGCAGACCCCACCCCCCCAAATATATCAAGACAATATTTTCACTAAAATTATTATTAGTGGACACATAACATAACAGAGAACCTTTGTGAATTAGTCATGTTTCAATAGTTTTTTACATATTATTTTATTTTATAATTTTTAAAAATTATTTATTACAATATTTAATTATAATTTTTTTATAATTTGTTATTTTTTTACAGGACAGGGAAGCCTGTAACTATGGGGGGGGGGGGGGGGTCACAGTGACAGGAGGCACATGGGGTGGATCAGAAGCAGGCAGAACAAGGAGGGGGATTGCTGTCAAGGAATCAATTATAGGAACCATGCCCTGTGTCTGTGTCTCTACCTGCAGCATCTGGAAGCCAACAGGAGGGGGAGAAACTGGCTTTCAGCTGCTGCAGAGAACAGCAAAGGGAATCCTTCTGTAATTGCCCCTCTGCACCAATTCCCCCTGCTGTTCGGGCAACCCTGTGTGACCGGGCCCCCCTACAGGAGGACTGGTAGTCCGGCCCCTGCATAGTGGATTTACATGTCATCATTAATGTAGAAACCTCCTAATACTTTCTGCACCCGAATTGGCTTACGTAGTACAGCCCCATTGCTTTTTTCAGAACAATGACACTTTAACCACTTAAGCCCCGGACCTTTAGGCATCTTAATGCACAGGCCAGGTTTTGCGATTCGGCACTGCGTCGCTTTAACAGACAATTGCGTGGTCGTGCGACGTGGCTCCCAAACAAAATTGGCGTCCTTTTTTCCCCACAAATAGAGCTTTCTTTTGGTGGTATTTGATCACCTCTGCGGTTTTTATTTTTTGCGCTATAAACAAAAATAGAGCGACAATTTTGAAAAAAATTCAATATTTTTTACTTTTTGCTATAATAAATATCCCCCAAAAACATAAATAACATTTTTTGTTTTCCTCAGTTTAGGCCGATACGTATTCTTCTACCTATTTTTGGTAAAAAAAATCGCAAAAGCGGTTATCGATTGGTTTGCGCAAAATTTATAGCGTTTACAAAATAGGGGATAGTTTTATTGCATTTTTATTAATTATTTTTTTTTTACTACTAATGGCGGCGATCAGCGATTTTTTTCGTGACTGCGACATTATGGCGGACACTTCGGACAATTTTGACACATTTTTGGGACCATTGTCATTTTCACAGCAAAAAATGCATTTAAATTGCATTGTTTATTGTGAAAATGACAGTTGCAGTTTGGGAGTTAACCACAGGTGGCGCTGTAGGAGTTAGGGTTCACGTAGTGTGTGTTTACAACTGATGGGGGGTGTGGCTGTAGGACTGACGTCATCGATCGAGTCTCCCTATAAAAGGCATCACTCGATCGATGCAGCCGCCACAGTGAAGCACGGGGAAGCCGTGTTTACATACGGCTCTCCCCGTTCTTCAGCTCCGGGGAGCGATCGCGACGGAGCGGCTATAAACGAATAGCAGCGCCGTCATCCCGGATCGCTCCCCGCGGGTATCCGACCGCCGCATGTAGCGGGGGGGGTCCCGATTGGACCCCAGACCCGTGGAAAGGCAGGAACGTACATGTACGCCCATATGCCTGTACGTGCCATTCTGTGGACGTACATATACATGCGGCGGTCGGCAAGTGGTTAAGTAAAGAATTACTTTTAGATTACATATACCGCCCCTTTTTGGCAGTTTTAGAAAACAACACTAGCTGCAGATCAGTAAAGAGCAGTCATTAAAAAAAATAAAAAATATAAAATAGCTTACTGTGGCTATTGGGCTAATGTTAGACAGTGAAGCTTGCAGACGGTGGAAGCCAGCAATGGGCATGGACCTGTTATTTGTTTGTTTTTTCAGATCGGCACATTGGGGGTCATTGTTTTTTTTGTTAGTGAAAACCCCCCCCCCCCCCCCCCCCATGTTGAGCAGCTGATGATGATTCATCGACTGTTAAGGGTGGAACGGCTGGCTTCCTGGCCCGCTCCTTAACAACCAGCTGTTGATAAAGACGCTGTTGGCCGCCAGCTCTCCAAATTCCCATCTAAACCGTATGTGGAAATCGCAGCTAAAAGGCCGAACAGCTGCTTTGGAAATTTGCAGTAAAAAAGGTCCCCTGTAGCTCAAAGCTGGGCCACGAAAGTGTCTAATTTGCCTAATTAAAGAGCTACCACTGAGTTCAACCAATAATCTGCTGGCTGCAATCGATTGGGCGATAGGCCCAATCATATCAAGGCTTTAATCAGCATAGGACCTACACAGGATATGAAAGCTCCCCTTATTGTTCCTGTCATTTGTTAACACAGAAGCCGGCAGAGGAAGTTGTCCAGTAGTTGTGCAGTACTCACTTATAGCCAGATTCAGGTAGAGATACGACGGCGTATCAGTAGATACGCCGTCGTAACTCCGAATCTGCGCCGTCGTATATTTAAGCGTGTTCTCAAACTGAGATACGCTTAAATGTTGCTAAGATACGAGCAGCGTAAGTCTTCCTAGGCCGTCGTATCTTGGCTGTCTATTTACGCTGGCCGCTAGGGGCGTGTACGCTGATTTACTCCTAGAATATGTAAATCAGCGAGCTAAGCCTATTCACGAACGTACGCACGGCCGTTGCAGTAAAGATACGCCGTTTACGTAAGGCGTTTTCAGGCGTAAAGATAAACCACCAAAAAGATGGTGCAGCCAATGTTAAGTATGGACGTCAGAACCGCGTCGAATTTTTCAATTTTTACGTCGTTTGCGTAAGTCAACCGTGAATGGGGCTGGGCGTAATTTACGTTCACGTCGAAACCAATAAGTCTTTGCGGCGTAATTTGGAGCATGCGCACTGGGATACGTCCACGGACGGGGCATGCGCCGTTCGTTCAAAACGTAATTTACGTGGGGTCATGCTTTATTTACATAAAACACGCCCATCTCTTCACAATTTGAATTAGGCGTGCTTACGCCGGCACATTTACGCTACGCCGCCGTAACTTAGGACGCAAGTGCTTTGTGAATACAGCACTTGCCTCTCTAACTTGCTGCGGTGTAACGTAAATTACATACGCTACGCCCGCATAACTTTAAGCCGCCGTACGTGAATCTGGCTATTAGTCTGCAGCTGTGATGAGTGAAATCTATTGCAGAACGTCAAAGAGGAGGCTAGTAGTGAAATATTTCCTCCTCTGTTTTCTGTGTTAACAACAGCAGCAACAATCGGGTGAGCTTTAGTATGTTGTGCAGGAGGTCTGGTAAGAGTCCGGCAGAACACAACTCTCTCCCCTTTCCCAGATGAAAATACTGTGTTCTGGGCAGCTTCCCCTCCTGCCCCCTCCTTTCAGCCCTGAGTAAACCTGACAATCAATCACCAAACATTCACTGCAGGTAAATCTTTCTGTTTTGCTTGTGTTTTAATTGACAGTGAATGATTTGCTACTAGGAAATGCTTGGTGACAGACATATTCACTGCTTTATAAATAGGCTCCTTCCAATTCTGCTCAGTTAGCACTGTATGCGCCAATATAAAGTTCCCCTATGGCGTTGATCAACATACAAAAAATCTAGTTACATGCATTGGATAGTTCAAATCTCTACTGTACAGTGCCTTGAAAAAGTATTCATACCCCTTGAAATTTTCCACATTTTGTCATGTCACAACCAAAAATGTATTTTATTGGGATTTTATGTAATAGACCAACCTAAAGTGGCACAAAGAAAAAGTGGTACAAATATGTGAAAAGTGTGGAGTGCATTTGTATTCAGCCCCCCGGAGTCAATACTTTGTAGAACTACTTTTCGTGCAAATCTTTTTGGGGATGTCTTTAACAGCTTTGCACATCTAGAGAGTGAAATGTTTGCATATTCTTCTTTGCAAAATAGCTCACGCTCTGTCAGATTGGATGGAGAGTGTCTGTGAACAGTAATTTTCAAGTCTTGCCACAGATTCTCAATTGGATTTAGGTCTGGACTTTGACTTGGCCATTCTAACACATGAATATGCTTTGATCTAAACCATTCCATTGTAGCTCTGGCTGTATGTTTAGAGTCATTGTCCTGCTGGAAGGTGACCCTCCGCCCCAGTCTCAAGTCTTTTGCAGACTCTAACAGGTTTTCTTCTAAGATTGCCCTGTATTTGGCTCCATCCATCTTCCCATCAACTCTGACCAGCTTACCTGTCCCTGCTGAAGAAAAGCACCCCCCCAACATGATGCTGCCACCACCATGTTTCACGGTGGTGTGTTTAGGGTGATGTACAGTGTTAATTTTCCACCACACATAGCATTTTTAAAAGTTAAATTTTGGTCTCATCTGACCAGAGCACATTCTTCTACATGTTTGCTGTGTCCCCCACATGGCTTCTCGCAAACAGCAAACTGGACTTCTTATGGTTTTCTCAGTGTTCCTTGAGATGTTCAAAGCATGGGAATTTTTTTTTCTTTATAACCTAACCCTGCTTTAAAATTATCCACAACTTTATCCCTGGACCTGCCTGGTGTGTTCCTTGCCCTTTATGATGCTGTTTTTCCCCCCCACTAAGGTTCTCTAACAAACCTCTGAGGGCTTCACAGAACAGCTGCATTTATACTGAGATGAAATTACACACAGGTGGAGTGTATTTACTAATTAGGTGACTTCTGAAGGCAATTGGTTTCACTAGATTTTATTTAGAGGTATCAGAGTAAACACAAAAGCACCCCACACTTTTTAGATATTTATTTGTAAAAAAAAAAAATTGAAAAACCTTTATCATTTTCTTTTCACTATACAATTATGTGCCACTTTGTGTTAGTCTATCACATAAAATCCCCAAAAAATACATCTACGTTTTTGGTTGTAACATGAAAACATTTGGAACATTTCAAGGGGTGTGAATACTTGTTCAAGGCACTGTATATGCATACAAGATCAAGGTCGGCAGTATATACTCTTTAGAGATTTGAATATGTGAATATCCTTCAAATATTTGGGCAATTCAGTAATGTGAAGTTGGGCTTTTTAAATAATGTTGTTGTAGTATTTTTTCAATCCAGAGTTAACAAATAGTCATTCACTTTTTCCCTGCAGATTATTTCTTTGCTTTCCTGTGCTGCATTTAATTTTGAATGATCACATTACCTATTATTATTACTAGCATTAGCTTTGGAAATCTAGTTGTATTTACACAAGGAAATTCTAAAATCTTTCTATGGAAAACGTGCTCTACAGTGACCCAGCAAACTTCTATCTAGTTTATAGATACTGTATATTCACTGATCATTGGCTGAGAGCACTGATTGGGTGCCAATCGGCAGACCTTTTTCAGTCATGCCTCTTCTGCTGGACCGGCTGCCGCACACATGCCGATGCTGCCCGATATTCGTCCCTTAAGTCTTTTTATTGCTGTCTCTTGTAAGGTATAGGTTATCCTTACTAACGGCTATTGTTCTTGATAACATCTGCTGTTGAAGCTTCTTACCGCCATCTAATGTATATATAGCTAAATAAGCAATTAATAACCAGTAGGAGGATCCTCTTCAGGCACTGGGCTGTTATGTATTTTTGCTGCCCTAAGGGCTGGTTCATACCAGAATTGAACAGAAACATGGTACATGATATTTCTGTGCGTTCGCCTGCAGTGCGATTTTCAGCCCATTCAAATGATCAAATCACACCAGATCGCACAAAAAGTAGTGCATGCTGTACTTTTAGAAAACACCCTGCACTAAATCGCATGGTACTGCAACACCATGTGATAAGGTACTCACCTGCTGCAGATTGCAAAGGCAATGGGCTTTGAATGCAGTGCGGGAAACAAGCACAGAAAGGCCTAATAGGCCTAAATAAATAGGCAGCCTATATTTATTTAGAATCACATTATGATAGATTGCTTTAAATAAAATAATGTCACCTGATTATTAACATTCTGTACATGTACAAAGTAATTCCTATTTGCTGTTATGAACAGCTTGTACACACAGTGCTGGAAATGTTTACACCTTAGATGTTATTTGAGGTTCAGAGAATTTCACCCAGGAGTTTTGCAAAAAATATAGCACACATTTAAAAGCTTTGATTTAATTGACTGGACTGTATTCAGTAAAGGAGAAACTTCTCCAAAGTATAACTGCAGTATTAAGCCCTGTACACACGGGCCAGAATCTCGTCAGGAAAAAAATGTTGTTTTTCCTGACGAGATTCTTGGCAAGAATCTCTTGGCGCCCGAGTGTACAGACACTCCATTTAAAAGAACCGCTTTCTTTTGAATGGCAAGAACGCGGTGACGTCATCGCATATGACGAGCATGCGCTCGTCACATTCAATGCTGTCGCCACCATCTTGCTGCACCCTACCTATGCCTAGGAAGCTACCGCTCATGCGTCAAAGTCATTTCGAGCATGCGCAGGTTTCCACGGCGACAGGTAAGTGTACACACTCTCGGGTTTCTCGGCAGGAAAACACTGCCGACAATCACAACGAGAAAATAGAGAGCAGGTTCTCTATTTTTCTTGTCAAGATTTTAGGCAGTTTTCTTGACGAGAAACCTGAAAGCCTCGAACACATGCTCGGTATACTCGGCAAGAAAGCTCTGCCAGCAGTTTTCTTGCTGGTTCTTGCCAAGTAAACCAAGCATGTGTATGAGGCTTTAGTATAGTAACATTCATTTTTCTAAGTGTCCCTGCCCAGCCTCTTCCCAGCCTTGTACTTAAAACCTCATACACACGACTGGTTTTCCTGTCGGGAAAACTGCCATGAGAGCTTTGGTCGGGAATCCCAGCCGTGTGTATGCTCCACCGCAGTTTTCCCAACAGAAAAACTGCTGGGGAAAAAAAAGAGAACCAGTTCTCTTTTTTTACCGCCAGGATCCCCGGCGGTTTTTAACCCGGCAGTTTTCCTATGGGAAACACTGCGATGGAGCATATACACGGCCGGGATTCCTGACCAAAGCTCTCATGGCAGTTTTCCTATCGGGAAACCCGGTCATGTGTAGGGGGAAAAAGTTACCAAGCAGGTTCTCGATTTTCCCCTTGGGTTTCCCGGCGATAAAAAGTCAGCCGGGAAACCCGTACATGTGTACGAGGCTTAACTGTCCACTATCCAGAAAGATTTCTGCTGAGTGGGGGGTTTCCCATGCCATGCACATTACTATAGCTTGTCTAACCAAAATAAAAAATGGTCCCCAATTTACCTGAATGGAATGTCATTTAAATTTGAAGAATTAGAATCAAATGATATTTTGGCTTATCAGCTTATCACTAATCAAGATAGCATTTACTGTTATGAGAGAACCACAAATCATAGTTGGAACATACAAAAAAATAAAATGCTTTTTTTCTTTTTGCAGGGTGAGAAGTATGACGGGCGTAGGGCCGATGTGTGGAGCTGTGGAGTTATCCTATTTGCTCTCCTAGTGGTAAGTCTTAAGAAGACACATACTGTTCTCTATCTTCTTCCCCTCTTTCTCTTCTTTTGTCTCTTTCATTTCTTTGGTTTTTATTCCTTCGAATTCCCCCTTCTCACCCCTCTTCCTTCTTGGATTTGCACTTCCCTTTTCATTTAGTTGTGTTGTTTCCACTTTTGGTTGCTCACGGCCCATGCCGGCGAGTCGGTGGGTGGTGGCAAAGTATGGGTTCTAATGTTCCCCCCAGTGGGCGGTTTTCGGAGTGGGACTGCTGTTTGCTCTATGAGAACTTTTTCCCTTTATGTTGAATCTCTAATTTATCTGACATCCCTTTGTATCGGAAATAACTGGTGATATAAAATTTGATTCTTCTTTTATACCTGTTCTTTTGATATGCTCCACCTGCGTTATGGACCCTATTCCTGAAAAATGTTCAATAAAAATATTAAAACAGAAAACATATACTGTACCAAACTGTGTTAAACTCGTGCAGAAAATGTATTTTTTTGCTATATGCAATAAGACAAAAAAAAAAAGGTGTGCACGGCGGTAATCTATAGCAAGAAGTAATAATAGTAGTCCTATTCTAATTTTAATTTTTCAAATGTTTTCAACTAATAAGGTGAAATCTACTTTGGTAAGGGTTACTGAACATCACACTGCTGAAATAGCATATTTTGTGCGTGTTTCCTGCACTGCATTTGAATGCGTTGCCCTTGCAAGACATTTGCAGGTGCCAACTGATTGTTAATGGCACCACCAAACCGCATAGTACCGCAGAACCATACCGTTTGTTGTGGAGCGATTTGAAAAAGTAGTGCTTGCACTACTTATTGCACATTCCTGTACATTTTGCAGATGGGCTGTCAAATTGAGGGACCACATTAGAATGTGCGTGTTCAAACACATGCGTTTCCAGTGTTAAACGACTCTTACTGATTTATATAGAATTGACATATTATGTAGCAGTTTATAGAGTACAAAAATACAATCATATCGGTCTTTTTCCCACAATAATGTCTGGACAAGAGTCATGCAAAAATGTTCATCTTTCCCCTCCATCATTAGTGCCCTATTAGTATGGTGCACACAGTATTTATTTACCACAATTTCGTAATTCAAGACATCCATTCATACTAAAATCATTCATAAACACAAAAATAACATATTTATTCTATCCCTCCTTTTTCTTATGTTCCATCAAATAAATCTCTTGACAATATTTTTTTTAACATTAATTATTCCAAAATATCAAGTATACCACGACTCTGTTATCAAAGACTCTTACCTTTGTATTCAGGCCTCTTTATTTTCCTTTGCACTTTTCCAATCCTCTACTGATGCACGCACGAGTAAAGCGAGCATCACCTTTATTTCTGGTTACATGCTCCGCTCTATGTCTACTACAATTCCCATAGTGCTGAATGCCTAGATGTATAGTCAATCTCATGGGCAAGCAGGATAAGGTGTCTACTTTCAAATACAGTAAAACCTTGGTTTGCGAGCATAATTCGTTCCAGAATCATGCTTGTAATCCAAAGCACTTGTATATCAAAGCATTTTTTTACAGGGTATAAAAGAGAAGAGAGACACCTCTAAGTGTAGCAATAAGTTGCTAAATGTTGTACCTTCATTAAATGTAACCATATTGCTACACTTAGAGGCTCCTCTCTTCTTTTTGTAGACTCATTTGTGACATGACGCTACTCTTATATCAAAACATTGCTTGTATATCAAGGCAAAATTTAATAAAATATTTTTCTTGTCTTGCAAAACGCTCTCAAACCAAGGTTTTACTGTGCACAAGGGGGCATAAAGAATGAAAGTAGCCACCCTAGAATAGAATGCCTGAGAACGCCAGAAAAAAAAAACTTGTATTTGATAGATAAAACAGAGAGGGATAGAATGTACACTTTGAGTTTAGTGTCACTTTAAGGTATCGCTTGTTAAACATGAACATCAGACATGTAGATACATTTATTATGATAAATGGTATGTACATTTTTATGCATTTGAGATAAAGTAAAATATTGACAAAAAAAATAAATAATAATCTTATTTTCATATGAAATAGAAAAAAAATATTCATTGTCATTCACTGTGGCCTTATCAGTTCACATTTGACTCTAAACTATTGCAATGGGGCTGATGTTGGAAATAAAAATGGACTGTAAAATGTAATTGTTTTTACCGGCAGTTCATTTAATATTGGTGGTAGACTCCCATTCAGCTGCTCAGTTGAGATATCAAACCTTCTCAATAGCGTTACGAAAAATATGTTGCAGGAATAAATTACATTTTGTATTCATGCATTCATATATTGATACTTATTCTTCGGAGGCTACAATAGTATTATCATTTTAAACATAGTTTATACAAATAGTTACAAAATTGCTAAGAACAATATAATAATGGTGCTACTGTTAATGGAAATGAGTGTGAAGCCCTGTACACATGGGCGGGAATCCCGTCAGGAAAAAAAAAAGTTGGTTTTCCTGACGGGATTCCTGGCAAGCTTGCCCTGCATACAGAAGTCCATTCAAAAGAACCGTTGTTCTTTTGAATGGCAAGAACGCGGTGACGTCATCGACTACGATGAGCCGGTGCTCGTCACATTCGTTGCCATCGCCGCCATCTTGCTACACCCTACACTACCCTTGTATGCTACCGCACAAGCGTCAAAGTATCATAGAGCATGTGCGGGTTAACCTGGGGACAGGTAAGCATACTGAAGAACGTTTTTTCTCGGCAGGAAACACTCTGCCGAGAATCCCGACGAGAAAATAGAGAGCAGGTTCTCTATTTTTCTCGTCGGGATTCCCGGCAGTTTTCTCGACGAGAAAGCATACACACGCACGGTTTTCACGTCAAAAAGCTCTCCCAGCAGCTTTCTTGCCGAGAAAACCGGTCGTGTGTACGATGCTTGACATGATCAAACCATAGTATGTTAAAGAAAACTTTATGCCCTGTACACACGATCGGTTCATCTGATGAAAACGGTCTGATGGATTTTTTCATCAGATATCCGATGAAGCTGACTTTCATCAGTCTTGCCTACACACCATCGGTTAAAAATCCGATCGTGTCCAATGCGGTGACGTAAAACACAACGACATGCTGAGAAAAATGAAGTTCAATGCTTCCGAGCATGCGTCGACTTGATTCTGAGCATGCATGGATTTTTGACCGATGGATTTCCCCACAGACGATCGTTTTTTTCCATTGTTTTTTTAACCATAAGAAAAATTTAAAACAGGTCAAAACTTATCTAGAGCCAATTTGTAGATGCAGGGCAGTTAGCTACCAGAATACTTTTGAAAGGAAAGCCTTACTAACATATGTACCCCTTGCAAAATAACCCTGCTAGAAGGTGAACCATGAAGGGCTATGGTGCTGCAAACCTATATTGAGCCTCACTGAGCTAACATTCACATATAGTTGTGAAACGTTAATTACAAGCCCCAGAATGAACGACTTTACAAAATGTATGATTATATTAAAAAAGAGTCCAGTCCCTATCTAAACTTATACATACAGTGTAAAACTAGAATTTTTACATTTTTATAAAATTTCTTGTCTTACAGGGAGCGTTGCCATTTGATGATGATAACTTGCGCCAGCTTTTAGAAAAAGTGAAGCGAGGTGTATTTCACATGCCACATTTTATCCCACCGGACTGTCAGAACCTGCTGCGAGGCATGATCGAAGTGGAACCAGAGAAAAGGCTTAGTGTTAGTTACTTATTATTTCCAACCATCCAATTATTTTAAAAGCTGTTCTGCTTTTTAACAGTACTGTACAAGCTGTGAAATGAATTCTCCTCCACGTTCATTTTCTTTCCTTCTGTATACGTTGCCCATTTTGGGTGTCTCAGAATATGCAAATTCCTACCACACAGTGCCAGGATCTAAAGCAGCAGTAAGCAGCATAATATATATACACACACACATAGATACTATGGGGCAGATCCACGTACAGCGGCGCATTTATGCGCCGGGCGTAGCGTATCTAAAATACACTACGCCGGCGTAATGGTGCGGCATTCAAATCTCTGTGATGGGGGCGTGTTTTATTTAAATACGTCGTGACCCGACGGAAAAACAAAGTTTTTTTTAAATTGCGCATTCCGTCCGTGGGGGTATCCCAGTGCGCATGCTCGAAATTAACCCGGGACAAGCCAATGCTCACGACGGTGACGTCATTCTACGCAAATCCCTATTTGCGAATGACTTTACGCAAACGACGTAAAAATTTCAAATTTCTACTCGGGAACGACGGCCATACTTGACATTGAGTACGCCTCATAACAGTAGCTTTAACTATACGCCGGAAAAAGCCGAACGCAAACGACGTAAAAAAAAATGCGCCGGCCGGACGTACGTTCGTGGATCGCCGTAACTAGCTAATTTGCATACTTGACGCAGAATACGACGGAAACGCCACCTAGCGGCCACCAAAAAATTGCATCTTAGATCCGACGGCGTACTAAGACGTACGCCTGTCGGATCGACCCGAGATGCCGTCGTATCTTGTTTTGAAGATACAAAACAAAGATACGACGCGGGAAATTAAAAATTACGCCGGCGTATCAATAGATACTCCGGCGTAATTCTTTTGTGGATCTGCCCCTATGTGTGTGTGTGTGTGTATATATATATATATATATATATATATATATATATATATATATATATTTTTTTTTTTTTTTTTTATAAATATATAAATAATGCAATGAGATTTAAAGCTGAGAACTGAACTGGTATTGTAGTTTTCAGTGCTAAAAAAGTAGCACTTGTTTTATTTTAGCCAGGTAAATTTGAAAATTGCATACAAAATTATATATTTTTTTCAAGCCAGCACATGTAAATTATACCTTATTTTGGCATGAATTTAAGTTTCCCCTACCGCCTAAAAATATTGTCAATTATGTATGTCAGTAGCTCAAGCTGACAATTGCACACAGAGCAGTGACTTGTCCTCCTACATAGCTTGACAAAAGTAGACGACTTCTGCTATCTCTCTGTATTAAATGTTTTTTTGTAAAAACAAAAATTGTACTGCCATATATAAAATAAGAGTTAAAAAACCTACATGTCTAAATTTAAAGTGAAATTGATCCCAAATCAACATAGTTTACCTATAACCTATAATACTCCTTACCCAAACCCTGAAATTTTGCCTTATCATTTAACCCTATTACTGACTTGATCCTTATACTCACCTTATTAATTATTTGCAAAAAATCTAACACTTAATCAAATGCTTAACCCTTACAACTCGTTATTCTAACTTTAACCCTTGACCCCCCTAACATGTGCACTAACCTCTAAAATATCAGACTTGCCTTATTGATGAAGAATGCTATTGTTGCTACCTGTAGTGTGAGTATGATAAAAGCAACATTTTTTAAATAAATGTAACAATATTTTTGCAATATATATATTTTTTTCCATTTACAAGAAAATTCTAATGATAAGGTTGATACAAGTGACACCACTGCAGGAGCTGGAAGTGTGTTCTTTTAAAGAAGACCTGACATTTCTTAAAATTCCAACTTCTGTTGTTAGTTTATAGGATGTTTTAACTTAATTTGACAAAAATGCTATTTTCAGAGATATTGCTCTATAATCTAGTGTTCAGTGCACTCCATGCCCAACCCCAAATGTTTATGAGTCTGATTTAGAGTCTAGAGTAGTGTTTCTCAACTTTTTTACTCTGGGAGAAACCTAAAATTTCAGGTCTCAGGGAACCCCTATAATAGTTTTAAGATCTACAGCTCTTGGTATATTAGTGTGATCATTGAGTTTTAAGGGAATTAATATTAAACATTAACTTTCTAACATGAAACATGTGCTTAATTTTTGCTGTACAATATTGAATGCTCTGTGAATAATGCATTGAAATTATTATTTAGTAGACATGTGCACACTGAAATATTTAGTTTCGGAATTTCATTTTTATTTATTTTGTTTCGTTAAAAAATGCATTCGTCCGAAAATCCAAATTAATGTCGAATTTGTCATTGAAGGTTTGGGCCTCGTACACACGACCGAGAAACTCGACGGGCGAAACACATCGTTTTGCTCGTCGAGTTCCTTGTGAAGTCGTCGAGAAACTCGACAAGCCTCGTGTGTACGAGGCCTTATGGTGTCTGTCGAATATTCTAAGAAGATTCGACGGAGGAGCTAAACTGTACAACACCGCAATTGTACATTTCCCGTCAAATGTTCCGCCTACAAGCTATAGAAGAATTATAATGTTGTATGACACTAGTAATAATTATATTTATAAATTCTTATTATTACTAGTTAACCAACATTCAAATTCTTCTATAGCCTATGGGCCGAATATTTGACCGGAAATGTAAGATTGCGATGTCATACGGTTTAGCTGCTTATCGAATCTTCTTAGAACTTTCGACAGACACCATAAGCCTTCAATGACAGATTCGACGTTTGTATGTTTTTCTCTGCTATGTCGAATCTTCGTTGTTCCTGTTGAATGGTCTACCCCAACACTGTCTCTATAATGTCGAATCTTTTCTCTCTATGTAGAATAATCTTGGACTAATAGAGTTAAGGTTAGGCACATTCAACATGTCAGTGTCATGTCGAATCTCCTATCTATATGGAACTGTTCTAGCAACGAAAATGAAAATAAATAATTTTTTCATGTCAGATCTTTCGGGTTTCGGATTCTGAGTGTTCGTTTTCGTTTGTTAAAAAGATAACGAAAATACCCAAAATTTGGACGAAAATGCATTCAGACGAAAACGAATGCACATGTCTAGTATTCAGCGCCAAAAATTATTTTGCATTGACATTCATAGGATAAAAATACTACAGTGTAGTGAGTGCTGCAGAACATGGAATATGGGACTCACATTGGCATCAGGAGGAAAATAATGCCCCTCATATTGGTGTCAGTGAGAAAATAATGCCCTTTACATTGACATGTGCCTTACACTGGTGTTAGTGAGTGCCACTGACAACAATGTAAATGTGGCGTACACTATTCCTACTAACGCCAACATAAAATGCTCCCACTGACACCAAATTAAGGGGCATGTTACTAAGGTCCTGCTTACATTTGCATTGCCCTCTTAAAAGCATTCCATGGTGATTTGCTTTTCAGAGAGCAAAGGGCAGGGCCTGGGAGGTGATATGTGTCTCTTGAAAGCCTGCAGCTTTATGCCATAATGTGTGCATTACACTTTATTCACTTCATTTGGTGGCAGTACTGGACTTCAAATGCAATAGGTGGTACAATTTTTGCAAGAGCTGGGAAACAAAGCATCATGGACAAGGCATGTGTACCACCCCCCTCTGGCTGTCATGTTAACTTACAGTAATGCTGGCAGTTGGGAGTGGGCAGTAAAAACGCAGCTTAACCACATATTTTTACATCCCCCACCACAAGTGTAAACAAGGGATGTCAGTGGGTATATTATGCCTTTGGTGCCAAAATAATGTCCCAGCATTGCTATTGAGTAGTTATTACCTACAAGAGGAGTGACAGCAGATTGAGTCTTACAACAATGTGCAGCCGGGATCACAAGCTCTGTGACAGAGGGACTCCAGAGTAGCAGCATCTTCAGAACAGGAGGACCGTTGAACCTGGTCTATTGCCAATCACATATATACCAAAGTGGTAAGATCAGGATGGGTTGAGTTGTCAGACAAAATATATCGGAAAAAAATGTCCCCTTTAATTCTTCTTCTTTTCCCTTTGTATTATAACAATAAAATCCTAACAAGTTACACTTTTTGTCTTGCAGCTAGATCAGATCCAGAAGCATTCGTGGTATTTGTAAGTAGCATAATTATCATGTTTAAAGCCAATTGTGTTACCGTATATATTTTCTATAGACAGATCTATAGTGTGGCCAAAAGTACTAATATTCAGTAGTCTTCACATGAGCACAGAGCATCTTACTGAGAGTCATTTCTTTCACTGGCCTCTAATATTCATATACAGTATTAGAAAATTGGCCATTGTGCTGGGAGAACTGTTATGTTTAGTTTGGTCTGCGTTTTACACATTTAGAAACTTAATTTGCAGGTATATTCATTTACTGTAAATAGTCAAATATATTTGGAGGAAAGGCTTTAAATCAATTATAGTTTCCCAAAAAATTGGATCCATCCATAGGCAAAAGTAAGGAAATATGCTAAGCTGGGATAGCAAGATGACATCTGTGCAAAACCGGGGTCCAGGGGATCTATCTCTAACAGGTGATTGCACCATGTGCAATTACATGCAAACACCTGTGGACAGCGCAGCCAATGTCAGCCTGTCATTGCCTTACATAGGCTGGGCCGCTGTGAGTGCATGTGAGTTTAAAATGTTTGGACTCCTGTAACGACCAATCAGATTAAACCCTGCAGTGGAAAAATAACAGTTGAAGTATAAATCTGTTTGGATCTTGAGGAATTATGCAGACTTTCAGAGACAGGCCTTTCCTCAGACACTGTGTATACAAGGAGGAGTGGGATGCACCACCATCTAAGTGCAATTAGTCTAAAAACAATTGAAGTCAGAGATAAAAAAAAAGGTGACATTCAAAATTGGCGACATTGTAAAAACATGTACCCTGGTGGAAACTATGCAGAGATCAGCAGGGTTGCGGCTGGGTTTCTACGATCAGACTGTAGGAGCCACTGGGAGAGGACATCTGTTTGGCTGGAAAGGTGCTGTGGATGGCGGCATGTCAGCCGCAAGATGAAGACAGCAGGGGACTGTGGAGATCAGCTGGGGGGATTTACCAAGGGGATGAAGGTCTGATCAGCAGGATGTGGTGACTCTGCTGATGGAGACTCTGAGAATGGCGACTGATCAGCCACGTGACAGTGGCGGCAAGAGTCAATGAGCTAGCTGGGATGGTAGTTCTCTCAGCAGGCTGGGATGGTAGAGCTGATATCCAGGAGTATACCAGGGCTAGCGCTGGAGCAGCGAAGTGGCAGTGTTCCAAGACTCACAAGTTCCAAGGGGAGGACGTGGGTGGCGTGGAGGTGTGGCTGTGTGTTTCAGGGCAACAAGGACCGCCCCTTTGTCAAACCATTTTTCCTCAGAAACCACCCAATTCACCAGTTCACCACATTATACAGTTTGACTGAACAATTTCCTTTAGATCCACCAACAAGTATGTAGCACAAGGGTCTGCCTGACTGGGTGCGAATGTAGGTGTTAGGTAGATCATCATATAAAATCCAAAAGTGATTGCAATGTGTATGGTGAGGTTAAGGCTAATTTTATTTTGCAGAAAAACATCATTGCTGTCAATCACCCACTAAATCCTTCAAAGACTATGGGAGGGAATATCATTTGTTATAAATTAAGTCATTTTCATATATTAAATAATTTCCCCTATTCCATCTTGGAGTTTATATGGAGGAATAGATGGACAGGTAACCACTGTGTGCCAAGAATGGGCCTGAACATTAAAATGTTTAAATCTAATCAATCTGTGATGGGAAAAACAAATACTAAAAAATATTAAAAGCTGTTTGCTAAAGCAGCCTTTCATTACAGTATAGACACGGTGGTTAAACAGCATTAAACTAATTACAAAATGTATTAGATAATAGTAATTTAGAAAGTAAATGCTTAATTAGGTCCATACGTCCCCTTGGCACCCTGACACTGGCAATTTTAGGGGTTTGGCACTATGGATTCTCAGGAGACCATGATAAATTGTGGCCAAGCACACAGCTGCTTAACCTCAGTCACGTTAACCTTTTTCGGTGCTGTACTTAAAATAGTCGTTTTACATTAAAGATGTTTAAAAGTAGATGTAAATCCACTAAACCTCACTAAAATCTCCTATACAGTAAAATGTTACCACGTTAATGTTATTTCAAAATCATTTTTCTATATAAATGATATCTGATGATGCTCAATTAAGGCCCTTAAGAACTTCCTGATTTAGAATGACAACACTGTCCCAGTCTCCCAGTTGTGCTTCTGCTTTGTCCCCCTGCCATACAGATTTCCAAAGGAGACAGTAAGCAGCTGTTTTAAAACACGTTACAAAAAACATGTACCAGACCTTGATCCTTGTTGAAGCCTGGTATGGATGTCAAGGGGGACCCCATGCAAAAGAAAAAAAAAAACAGTATAGGCACCAGTCCCCAAAAAATTTATACCACATCATTACTCAAACATGCAGCCTGGCAGACCAGAAAAGGGGGGTGCAAGGGTGTAAGCGTGCATCCTCCTTCTGAACTGTACCAGGCCACATGAGCTCAACATGGGAGGTGTCCTTGCCAGAGAAAACCTCCTGACAAAGCATCGTCCCCACATGTTGATGAGGGCAAGGGCCTTCTTCTACAACCCTAGGCCTAAACTTTTTCACACAAAATAAAAGTAAACAGTAAAGAAATACACTTGTACGACACCTGCTGAAAAAAAAATTACCAACTGACGGACAAATCCGATCTCGCTGCTGACTTATGGTGAATGACATCTCCCAAGGCCCTGCAGCAAAAAATAAACAAAAGAACAAGGTCTCCCTGGTTGTGTCATTGACCAGATATGCCCATATGTCCATATTTGGTCAGTGATGTCATACAATCCTTTTTATAAAGCAGGGGTCCCCAAACTTCTCATTTCGAGGGCCACATCGTAAATTTTACACATACTGTAGTTAAACTTCCATTGTGCATTAAATCTGTGTCCCCATCAGAGTCTCCCCACACATTTGTGTCTCCATCACTCATCAGAGGATCCCTGCCAACTGATGTCTCCATCAGAGCCCCTCTGCACATTTGTGTCACCCTCAGACCATCAGATCCCCCTGTGTCCACATCACAGCCATCAAACCCCCTACAACTGTGTCCCCTTCAGTGCCATAACCACTCCCCCACAGCTTTGTCCCTTCAATGTCAATCTCCCCCAAATTATGTCCCATTCAGTGTCATAACCCCCCACAACTGTGTCCCCCTCACTGCCATACCCTTCCACAACTGTGTCCGCTTCAGAGCAATCAACTCCACCCCCCCCCCCCCCCGCCACACTAACAACTGTGCCCCCAACATAGCCAATTCATCCCCATTCTGCACATTTGTTTCCTGCTCATCAGTCTCTCCGTACTTTACCGCTGTGCACTGTGCCTAAAGTGCAGACCTTCTGCACTTCCCCATCTTGGCTCCCGCCCCGCTGTTACACTTCATTGGTCGAGGCCCGAGCGAGCTCCGGGATTGGTTGAGGCAGAGCGCGGGGAGTGGTTGTGGGACCTGTGCTGCATACTGCCGGGGCTGAGTATGCATCACAGGTTTTGCAACCCCACAATGCTTTGGCACAAAGACCGTCCATGCGCGAGTCTAATGACTCTAGCTGCGGGCCGGTAAAACCGGCCTAGCGGACCGGATGTGGCCCGCGGGCCGTACTTTGGAGACCCCTGTTATAAAGGATGGATATTCCCAGTCAGTAAATAAATAGAGCTGGGTGAGGTCACTGGTTGCTACGGACATGGCAGGTGTCAACACCTGCTGCTTCCTTAGCAACCGTTGACAGGAAGCTGTCATATACAATATAGTAGCAATAGAAACAAATAGTTACTATATATGATGTTCGACTCCCTTCACACAGGCTAAAAGTGTGATGTTTAGATGCAGGCCGGAACTTTAAGCCAGTAATAGATTCTGATTTTATATATTTGCACAAATAAATGCTTAACATGGCTTGTGACATAAAAATTAAGAAATCAGTGCTCCTGCAACTACCCATTCACTACATTTGCATTTCAGTCACATGCTTAAAAATAATGCAAAAATTTTAAATATATTTGGTGGAAGCTTACCAAACAGTTTGTGCTCTCTTGATGTCACAGTGTGATGCCACCCTACAGTGTGATATTGCCCTGTCACACAAAGTTGTCACCTATTAATATTTAGAGCCATTGCTAAAGTGTTATGTGAAAAATCCTGAGGTCATACACAGTTCAGCAAAAGTTACACTTCAATAATATCCGTTTTGACTGTGTACATATATAATGTAATTTAAATGTTATCTTTTATTGTTAAAACATGTTTTGGAATATAATAGATCATTAACCAAGTTAATGAAATGGGATTTAACACAGAATGTGTAAATATGTTTTAATTTAATTAATGCAGCATCCCCGGAGAAAGCCAGTAAGAGGATTTCTATCTTCTTTATGTTTTCTATAATCATTATCTTATGTCCATATTACCTTTTACTTTGTATTACATGCAGTGTATGAGATTTTAGAAGTAATTAAAATCAAAGCATTTCCAGAAACCTCAGAATGTATTATTCCAGAGCAGGGACTGAAGTAAAGCTCTTCCTGCACCACAAAGGTTGTAGTCTACTTCAGAAATAACAAGATCTTTACAGTTATTTTATGTTTTCTTTAGTGAATAAATAACACTGGTGTCTTTAGTGTCTGCCAGTGAATGCTAACATTGCTCCATAAACTCTGTCATGACTTTCAGCTTTCAGCGCTGTCACGCTTTAAACGACAATTGCGCCGTCATGCAGCATATACCCAAACAACATTTTTATAATTTTTTTTTCACACAAATGGTGGTATTTAATCACCTCTTGGTTTTTTTTTTATTGTTTGCTAAATATACAAATAATGACCGAAAGAAAAAAAAAAAGATATTCATAGTTTGTTAGAAAATTTAGCAAACAGATATTTTTTCTCTTTCACTGATGTGCGCTGATGAGGCGGCACTGATGGGGCAGCACTAGTAGACTGCACTGATGAGGTGCAACTGGTGGGGACTGATAAGGAGGCACTGATGAGGCTGCACTGATAGTCGGTACTGATGGGCACTAATAGGCACTGATAGGCATCACTGATGAGGAGGCACTGATGGGTACTGAATAGTAGCAATTGTGCGCACTTTCTGGCATCACTGGTGGGCACTTATTGGCAGCACTGTTGGGCACTGATTGGCAGCACTGATGGGCACAAATTGCCAGCACTGGTGGGCACTGTTGGGACTGCACTGATAATCAGTGCCCTGATTATGAAGGTACATGTCCCTTTTAAAGAAGCCTGTTATCGATTCTCTTCTCCTCTCCTCTTGCCATCAGCATGAGAAAAGGAAAGCCCATAACCATCTTCTGTTTACATTTGTGATCAGCTGTGATTGGACACAGTTAATCACGTGGTAAAGAGCCACTGAAAGGCTCTTTACCTCAATCTTTGATCACATTATCCTCCAGACACTGTGGTCACAGATTGCGCTGTTGGCACCCTGCAGCGGGCACACGGCGGGCACGATCACGGGAGGCCTCTCGGAAATAGCCGGCCGCGCTGTAGCCATCATTTGGCTATAGCGTGGTCGGCAGATGGTTAAAGGCATAATTCACCATTAAACTACCTATGCAGGTAAGGGATGTCTGTAGATAAAAACAAGCTGTGCATTTTTGAACAAAGTTGAACAATGCTCTTGCTATAGGTGTAGGCCATTTATGTACCTCATAAAGCCTGACTAGAAAACTTCTAGGTTGTTGCTGAGGACATTGTTAAGAGATGCCTAGCTGTTACGGTTCCCCTTCACCATCACAGGAGTCAGCTCTTTTTCTGATTGAAACCCCCTCACATGAGCTTCCTCATCCCTGATGCAGTAGTTCTAAAGCTCAGCCTTTCAGAGTTCACTCCTATTGGTGGTGGAGCACAGTAACAGCTAGGCATCGCTTAGCAATGTCCTTAGCAACATCCTAGGAGTTTTCCAGTCTGGCTTCATTGGGTATGTAAATGTACTACACTTATATAGCCAAGGTATTTTTCAACTTTGGTCAAAGCTGCAACGCTTGTTTTTATCTACAGATGCTCCTTCTCTGCAAAGGTACCCTTTAAAAAAATGTATAGTCTTTCCAATGTATAGATATGCATATACGTCTTGATGTAAATAATTTTATCAGTGTATGTTAATGTTTTAAAAACCTAGGGCCAGATTCACAGAAGAAGTACGCCGGATCTACTGATACTCCGGCGTACTTCCAAATTTGCCGCGTCGTATCTTTAGTTTGAATCCTCAAACCAAGATATGACGGCTTTTGGCTTCGATCCGACAGGCGTACGCCTTCGTACGCCTTCGGAACGTAGGTGTAATACTTCGGCGCCCGCTGGGTGGAGTTTGCGTCGTTTTCCGCGTCGGGTATGCTAATTAAATTTTTCCGGCGATTCACGAAGGTACGCGCGGCGGTCGCATTCTCTTACGTCGTCGCTAGTCGGCTTTTCCCGGCGTATAGTTAAAGCTGCTATTTTGTGGCCTAAAGTTAGACTTGCCATGTTAAAGTATGGCCATCGTTCCCGCGTCGAATTTTTAATTTTTTTTTTTTGCGTAAGTCGTCCGTGAATAGGAAAGGACGTAACTCACGTCTACGTTCAAAAAATGACGTCGGTGCGACGTCATTTCGCGCAAAGCGGGAAATTTCAAAACAGAGCATGCGCAGTAGGTTCGGTGCAGGAACGCGCCTAATTTAAATGATCCATGCCCCATTTGAATTTGGCGGGCTTGCACCGGAGGGATTTGCGCTACGCCGCCGCAACTTTACAGGCAAGTGTTTTGTGAATCAAGCACTTGCCCGTAAAACTTGCGGCGGTGTAACGTAAAAGCGATACGTTACGCCGCCGCAGATGTCTCTGAATCTGGCCCCTAGCTTCTATACATAGTATGTAATTCTGTATTTACATTTTGCATCCATATGTAGTAGACTTTACATACAAATGTTCTGCTTCAGACTTTGTATTTGCTACCCAATGATTTTGCTTTATAACTATGCTGACAATGCAAGTCTATGAGCTGTTCAACTTCAAGCAAAAAAAACAAACAAAAAGAAAACAATGTACTTCCTGTGTGGCAGAGCATTTGTTAAAGCTGAATCCCAAGCAGATATTAAGAATGCATAAATTAAAGCAGTGGTGTATTTATTAGAAATATATTAGAAATATATTTTAAATACAGCTAGTGTAAGCACTATAATTTAACTTATAGACCACATTCACACTTCAGCATTGTGTAGTTTGAAGCTCAAAGCTCCAAAATGCTGCAGGAGAAAAATAACGATTATTTTCCATGGAGATGGTTCACATTTCCACTACACTACACCGTCGTCTGAAGCTCAAAAACTTTCTGGAGATTTTTTTTGTAGCTTGAATTGGGCAGATTGGTGTGTTTTTTAAGTGTTTTTTTGGTTCCATAGAAAGGCATGAAATGATTTGGGCATTTTTAAGCATTTTAGCACATTTTGTCGCACATTTTTGTGCATTTTTCTGCTCAAATACAATAATTAAATAAAAACAAATAATGATTAAAAAATAATAAAAAATAATAATAAAAAAATTACATACATAAATAATAAATGAAATTAATAATAATAAAAAAATAATCTCAACCTTAAAGCTGGGGTTCACCCTATAAACAAAAAAAAAAAAAAATGTTTTTCTTCTAGCATAAAATTAGGCATAGTAGCGTGAGCTACAGTATGCCTGTCTTGATTTTTATAGCCCGGTACTCACAGTGCAATAGTACATTGAAGATACCGACTCCCCGCGGGGAATGGGCGTTCCTATCCAGACGGAGGATGATTGACGGCCGGCTCTGGCACGTCACGCTTCTCCAGAAATAGCCGAAATAGGCTTGGCTCTTCACGACGCCTGCGCATAGTCTGTGCGCAGGCGCCGTATAGCGCCGTGGAGAGCCGAGACCTACTCCGGCTGTCTTCGGGGAGCGTGACGTGCCAGAGCCGGCCGTCAATCATCCTCCGTCTGGATAGGAACGCCCATTCCCCGCGGGGAGTCGGAATCTTCTATAGAGGATTGCACTGTGAGTACCGGGCGAAAAAAATCAAGACAGGCATACTGTAGCTCGCGCTACTATGCCTAATTTAATGCTCAAATGTTGCTATGGAGGGTGAACCACCGCTTTAATATCAACCTCACACCCTAATCATAACCCCTAATCCTAACAGAAAACCCAAATATTAACCCTTAACCCTAAAATTAACCCCTAACCCTAATCTTAACCACTAACCCCAATATTGATCCCTAATCCTAACCCCTAACCATAATATTAACCGGTAAACCTAACTCCTAACCCTAATATTGACTCCTAACCCTAAACCTAATCTGTCAAAGTAAATA
Source organism: Rana temporaria (assembly GCF_905171775.1). Classification (NCBI taxonomy): domain Eukaryota; kingdom Metazoa; phylum Chordata; class Amphibia; order Anura; family Ranidae; genus Rana; species Rana temporaria. The sequence continues at coordinate 93,743,604 of NC_053498.1, read as the reverse complement.
CATAATAATAAAGGGGTTGTAAAGGTTCGTTTTTATTTTCTAAATGGGTTCCTTTAACCACTTAACCCCTGGACCATATTGCTGGTCAAAGACCAGAGCACTTTTTGCGATTCGGCACTGCGTCGCTTTAACTGACAATTGCGTGGTCGTGCGATGTGGCTCCCAAACAAAATTGGCGTCCTTTTTTCCCCTTAAATAGAGCTTTCTTTTGGTGGTATTTGATCACCTCTGCGGTTTTTAGTTTTTTGGTATAAACAAAAATAGAGCGACAATTTTTAAAAAAAATAATATTTTTTACTTTTTGCTATAATAAATATCCCCCAAAAATATATATAAAAATATATATAATAAATATATATATATATATATATATATATATATATATATATATATATATATATATATATATAAAACTGTTTTCCTCAGTTTAGGCTGATATGTATTCGTCTACATACTTTTTGTAAAAAAAAAATCACAATAAGCGTTTATTGATTGGTTTGCGCAAAAGTTATAGCGTTTACAAAATAGGGGGTATTTTTATGGCATTTTTATTAATTATTTTTTTACTAGTAATGGCAGCAATCAGTGATTTTTTTTCGGTACTGCGACATTATGGCGGACACTTTGGACACTTTTGACACATTTTTGGGACCATTGGCATTTTTATAGCGATCAGTGCTATAAAAATGCATTGGATTACTATAAAAATGCCACTGGCAGTGAAGGGGTTAACACTAGGGGGCAGGGAAGGGGTTAAGTATGTTCCCTGGGTGTGTTCTAACTGTAGGGGGGGGTGGCCTCACTAGGGGAAATGACCGATCTTCTGTTCATACATTGTATGAACAGAAGATCAGCATTTCTCTCCCTGACAGGACCGGGTGCTGTGTGTTTACACACACAGCTCCCGGTCCCCGCTCTGTAACGAGCGATCGCGTGTGCCCGGCGGTGATCATGCCTGCTGGGCACGCGCACGGGAGTCGGGGGCGAGCGGGGGGCGGCAAGTAGTTAAGCTAGTGCATTGTTGGTTCACTTACCTTTTCCTTCGATTTCCCATCTAAATTTTTTTTTCTTTGTCTGAATTTCTCACTTCCTGTCCCTCCTCAGTAAGCTGTTCTGGCTGACTAAACACCGCTCAGATGATGGTGGCAAGTTTACTGAGGAGAAACAGGAAGTGAGAAATTCAGAGAAAGGAAAAAAAAACATTTAGAAGGAAAATCTAAGGAAAAGGTAAGTGAACCAACAATGCACTATCTTAAAGGAACCTATTTAGAAAAAGATAAGTTAAAAAACAATATATAAAATAAAAAATGAACCCCAACCCAAACAGTTAACCCTAATATTAACCCATAACCCTAATCCTAACCACTAACCCCAATATTGATCCCTAATCCTAATCCCTAACCATAATATTAACCCCTAAACCTAACTCCTAACCGTAATATTGACTCCTAACCTTAAACCTAACCTGTCAAAATAAATACATAATATTAAGTAAAAAGATAAATGAATATTAAATTAAATAAAAAAATTAACCCCAACCCTAACCTTTAAAAAAGTAAGATAAATAAATAAATAAAAGTGGATTAAAAAGCGGAAAAACATAGCAACAAATGATAAAACATATGATGTTTTTCTCTATTGGCTAATAAAAAAACACCAAAGCTCAAAAATTATTTAAAAAGGCTATACAAAAACAATTAAAAGCACCCATACAAACGCCCAAAAAATGCTCAAAAACGCAATGCTCAGATGTAACCGTAGCGCTCACAGTGTGCATGAAAGGGCTAACACTAGAGGCCAATCAGATGTGCTGCATTCACATGTGCTGACAAGAAACTTACTGCAAGGAGGAAAGAGCTCAGCTGTCTACTTTTGCTCCCTCACTGTCCAATCACAGGCAGGGGGCAGAGAGTTGACCAAGCTGTGTTGCATAACGGCAGCAGCGAAAAGTCAGGTCATCTACCTGTCTGTAAAGTGTGGAAGGGATATGTAAATATAAATTTCAGGAATGAAAGAATGCAAATACAATCCTATGGTAGGTAAAACACGACATATGTATTTCAGCAATGCATTTGACTGTTTAATTAGAGTTCAAATTTATTAAGCAAAAGCAGAGATATTCGATTGAGCCACTGAGATCTCTTTCTGGTGACTAATCTGCATGTCTGTATTTCATTCAAACGTTTGCCACATAAGTCTCATAAAAATGATTTGACAATACAGCCTGCAGGTAGACTTTCTAGGTGAGTTTAATGGAAACTTGTACTGAGGAAGTATGAAAAACACCTATTGCTGACCTCCTAGTGTGAGAAATTATAATCGATTGGCATAAATCATTTTTTTGCTCACCAATCTGGAACAAGTGTGCAGATTCTCTCTGACTCCGGCCTCGTACACACGACCGAGTTTCTCGGCAAAAACCAGCAAGAAACTTGCTGGTGTTTTTTTTTTGCTGAGGAAACCGGTCGTGTGTACACTTTTCGACGACGAAACTGTCGAGGATCTCGTCGAGCCAAAAAGAGAGCATGTCTTATTTTTCCTCGACGGGAATGGAGAAATTTGCCTCGCCGAGATCCTCGACAGCCTAACAAGGAACTCGACGAGCAAAACGATGTGTTTCGCCCGTCGAGTTTCTCGGGCGTGTGTACGAGGCTTGAGACTTCCTTGTATTGCATGCTTGTTCCAGATCAGTGACTCAAGGTAATGAAGATGGAGACTATTTTTATAAGGAGGTCACCAATAGTAGTCTCCATAGTCTTTTTAGCATAGGTTTCTTTTAAGTGCAGGATTGGAAAACCCCCTTTTTTAAATAAAAAAATCAGATCTTTGATTTTAATGTGTCTTTGATGCTTGTACGCATAGGTGATTCTTTGGGGTATAATTAGATTTGTGCTGCGTCTGGAATACTTCAAAATACATTTTAGGATGATAAAAAAACAAATAATGCTGACCTAATTTATGTCTGTATCACAGCACAAGAATATTTATAGGAACAATAGAACTCTGTGTGAAATCGGCTCAGGAGCGTTCCCAGTCTGAGAACATTAAGTGACCATATTGAGCTCTGGGTTTGCCTTCTGATTTAAGGACTGGCTCATACAGCTGGAATAAATGGCTCGCCCGTGACACCTTGTTTTATCATTTTCCAATAACGATCTCATTTGTTTCTCAGCAAGTTATTGCTACAATAACACAACTTGAGGTGTGTAATTATTAGGGAATAGAGCACTTTGCAGCACTGAGTGGTATGACTTGCAGTGCAATCAAGCTGTGTGATTATTGGTCAATAATCACTGACCTTAGAGGTTAAAGCTGATAGGCTGTTCCTATTGGTCAGCTTTCCCAGGCAAATATTGTCTATGAAAGAGTTACTAAAGATTACAGTCACAACGTTTCTGTTGTCAGTAGATGCTGGTAATAATGTTCTATTTTCCAATGCTGAAAGGCTAGAGAGCATTGCCGTGAGTCACATATAACCGTCCTTTATGTGTGCAAACCTTTCACTAAACAAAGAAGCAAAGTCATTAATGCAGAGCAAATATGGTACAATATTCTTTATTTTGCATTCTTCTGTTAAACTCTGTATACTTTAACCAAGAAAAATTTAGCATGAAAGTACATATAGGGGACATATGCTACCTAACCTTGGGGATTGGTTTTCACCTTAAAGCCGCGTACACATTTATTTATGTCATGGAAAAAAACAAAGTTTTTCTCGATGTGATTTGTCGTAATTCCTCTCAAGTCTGCCTTGCATACACACGTTTGTGAAAAAAAAATGCTCAAGCAAAGCGATGTGACGTACAACACGTACGACAACACGTACGATGGCACTATAAAGGGGAAGTTCCATTCGAATGGCGCCACCCTTTGGGCTGCTTTTGCTAATTTCCCCGTCTCATAACTTGCTTCTGAGCATGCACGTTCCCCCCCCCCCCCCCTCGTTAAAGTGTACACTACGAGAAAAAATAGAGCAGGTTCTAATTTTTTTTCGCCCATTTTTCTCGTCGAGAAAAATTCTCTGGAGCATACACACGACCGATTTTCACGACCAATTTTCTCGTCATGAAAAACGAGTACTGTACATATGGACTTGATGAAAGAACAAAATTTGCATGCAGAGTTAGGCAAATGAAGCCTCGTACACACGACCGAGGAACTCGACGGGCGAAACACATTGTTTTCCTCGTCGAGTTCCTTGTTAGGCTGTCGAGAAACTCGACAAGCCAATTTTCTCCATTCCCGTCAAGGAAATAGAGAACTTGCTCTCTTTTTGGCTCGTCGAGTTTCTCGACAGTTTCCTCAACGAAAATGTACACACGACCGGTTTCCTCAGCAAAAAAATATCTCATAGCAAGTTCTTGCTGGTTTTTGCCGAGAAACTCGGTCGTGTGTACCAGGCCTGAGAATTGACATATCCATCAGAGTTGGGTCTGATTATTATTACACTCTTGAGTCTGAGGCTGCAATGTGATGTTAAATTCCTGCATCAGCACTGTATGCCATTGGGGAAGGTAGCTTTTTTTGCATTGCTTTTGGCAGAACAAATTCAAATGCACATGAGCAAATGAGCAAATTCTTTATATTTTCCTGTGTATATCATGATGCAGTTCACATAACATGTGACTTTCTGCTTTGGTGTATGGTCATAGTTTTATGTATGTAGTAATTTGCTTTTCATTAGTTGATTGAGGATTAAAGTGGATGTAAACCCACTCTCATCCTTTCTAAACTACTGCCATAGTGCTGATCTATAAGGATATACAAGCCTCCTGCATGTATCCTTACCTGTCAAATGTCTCCCCTGCAGATTCTGTGGGTGGGTCTGTTGTCTGGAGCTCGGTAGGTGGAGTCGTGTTGTTTTTAGACTCCCCGCCCAGCTCTACACTCCTCTTGTCAACATGCATTTTCTCCTGTGTATCCCTTAGGCCGCGTACACACGATCAGTCCATCCAATGAGAACGGTCCAAAGGACCGTTGTCATCAGTTAACCGATGAAGCTGACTGATGGTCTGATGTGCCTACACACCATCAGTTAAATAACCGATCTTGTCAGAAAGCGGTGACGTAAAACACAACGACGTGCTGAAAAAAATGAAGTTCAATGCTTCCAAGCATGCGTCGACTTGATTCTGAGCATGCGCAGGTTTTTAACCAATGCTTTTGCATACTAACGATCGGTTTTGACCTATCGGTTAGGCGTCCATCGGTTACATTTTAAAGCAAGTTCTCATTTTTTTGACCGAAGGATAACTGACCGATGGGGCCCACACCGATCGTGTGTACGCGGCCTAACACTAAATTCTGATATGATCACTAACATCCAGTCAAAATCCAGAAAAGTAACCACATGACTTAAGAAAAGGAGTGGGGGTGGAAATTAAAAAATAATGCCTGTCTCAGACTAGTGCATGAGATATGTAAATAACCTTTCATTCACTTTGCTTTTCTCCCTACACAAGTCAATGCAGATCAAAGGTCCAGATAAGGTCAGAAAGAACTCAAAGACATCCATAGGAGCAATATAAAGAAGTGTTGATGGGCATTGGGCAGTAATCAGAAACATGTCAAAGGCTCTTTTTTGACACCTGTATGTGCAAGGCTCACGTAATTTATAATGAAGAGTGGGTTATTTACTAAAGGCAAATCTACTTTGCACAACAAGTGCAAACTACAAGTGCAAAGTGAACTTGAAATTGCACTGAAAGTGCACTTTGAAGTGCAGTCGCTGTAGATCTAAGGGGGATATGCAAGGAAAATTAAAAAGAGCATTTTAGCTTGCACATGATTTAATAAGAAAATCAGCAGAGCTTCCCCTCATTTCAGATCTACCCGTCAGATTTACAGCGACTGTACTTCCAAGTGAACTTTTAGTGCAATTTCAAGTGCACTTTGCACTTGTAGTTTGCACTTGTAGTGTAAAGTGGATTTACCTTTCGTAAATAACCCCCAGTGTGTAGATGCAATGAAATCTGCCTAAAGCAATGTCACGGATCTCATAGATCTTATAGAACCCATATCAGACTTTTACTGTGGTCTGTGGTCAGGTGAAAAGAAACATCTGTAAGGTTATTATTACTGTAGTGTGTGTCTTTCTGTTCTAGTGACATATACTCATCTCATGTCTTGACTATAAGAGAGGAAGGGAGATAGGTACATTTTAGTCCAACAGAGTCATTGACCGGGATGATAACTTGTAAGAACTAATTACATTTTTAGTTTTTTAAGTTTTGACTGTAGTGGAGCTTTACACATGCCAATACAAACCCAAATATGTTTGATGAATCTGTCCATTTTTGAGGTTGTCAAATAGTTGCTTAGACAATGGGATGGTGGATAGACTTGGACTTCATCCAAAATGTCTGCATGAATAATATGTTCAATTTAATTTCCAATTTCTTTTTATTTAGTCATGTCTTATTACATCCGTTACATATGTATGAGATTGTGTAAGCTATCATGAAAGCCCATTACATAAAATATATAGGGGCTACCATTGCTGACCTCCTTCATAAAAATTCTGGTTGCCTAATCGTGTGTAGTCACTGACCCACAACATGCATGATCACTGAAGTAAAGTCAAAACTTTTAATTTGCATGCTTCTGCCAGATCAGGGACTGAAAGTATAACAACTAGAGGTAGTCAATCAACTAGCTTTTTTTTTTTTTAGAGGGAAAGGTCATCAATGGCAGCCTACTCATTGAAAAAGATCTGTACTTTGGAAATTACGGAGACAACCATTGCTGACTGTACCTTCCGGAAATGCCGATTGCCTGCTCTGTCTGTTGATCTAATGGCCTTAATTTTTGAGTCCCTATCTCATAACTAGTATGCAGATCAGTTGTTTGGGGGGAAAAAAATACTTCACTAGCTACATGCTTGTTCCAGATCAGGACTGAAAATACAAGGACTGAAAATGACATACAATTTGCATTTTTAGCAATGACAGCTTTCATATTTCTTTTAGTACAGGTTTTCTTTAAAGTTTTTCATTATTAATATATTTGAAATCTGATTGGGCATATATTTTGTATAATGCACCCTAAATCAGTTGTCACTTGCCTTGAACCTTATGTATAACTATTATTTTGTTCACAGAGGGAGCAAAAATGAACCCGAGCCTGAACAACCCACTCCCCGAAAAGTGTCCATCAGAAGGATTCTCTCAGTAAGTGAGTTTGACCCAGACGTCCTGGACAGCATGCATTCCCTGGGCTGCTTCAGGGATAAAACCAAACTCAAACAGGAACTTCAGAATGAAGAGTGAGTATTCCTAGGGGAAAGCACAATGATGTACACAGGAATGATGAGCTAAAGCTTGAAAGTAAATTACTAAGTGTTAAAATATAGACATGTGCAATTTGCTTAGTTCCGAATTAGTTTTTAAACTAATTTTGACAAATTTGTTAATTCAGCAATATCTGAACTAGCGAAAACCTGCTTAACCAATTTTTCAGAATATTCGTAAATTTGTACATTCGTAAATTCGTACATTTGTAAATGCTTAAATTCGTACATTCATAAATTCGTACATTCGCACAATCAGAAATTCGTAAATTTGGAAATTTGGAAATGAGTAAATTCGGAAACTCAGAAATCCAAAATAATAATTAACTTATAATAACTTAACTATCACTAACTATTAAATTATAGGTATTGGAATTTCCTTTCGAATTTGGCTTTTAGTGAACGTAACGAATACAAATTTATCCAAAGTTACGAATTCCGCATCTAAACAAATGGAACGGAATAAATTAATAATAATAATAAATAAAAATAATAATAAAAACTTTTTAATATTATTATTTATTATTAATTTGTTCTGTCCCATTTGTTTAGCTGCAGCGTTTGTTATTTCAGGTAATTCGTAACTTCGGATAAATTCGTATTCGTTACGTTTACTAACAGCCAAATTTGAAAGGAAATTATAGGTATTGTAATTTCCTTTCAAATTTGGCTGTTAGTAAGTTATTATTTCGGGTATTGGAATTTCCTTTAGAATTTGGCTGTTATTGAACGTAAGGAATACAAATTTATCCGAAGTTACTAATTATTTTCCGAAATAACGAATGCCACATCTAAACAAATGGAACGTAATGAATTATTAATAAATAAATAACATTAATAATAATAAAAACTTTTTATTATTTATTATTAATGTGTTCCGTTCCATTGGTTTAGATGCAGCATTTGATATTTCAGGCAATTCGTAACTTCGGATAAATTCGTATTCGTTGCGTTCACTAACAGCCAAATTTGAAAGGAAATTACAATACCTATAATTTAATAGTTAGTTATCATTTCAGATTTTCGGATTTTCAAATTTTGAATTTATGAATGTACAAATTTACAAATGTACAAATTTACAAATTTAAGAAAATAGCAATGTACAAATTTATGAATCATAACGAATGACCGGGAAAAAAAACACAAAAAAAACGAATGAAACAAAAAACTAAAAAATAAATAATTTTTTTTTGCAGTGCACATGTCTATTAAAATAGAAGATATTTATGTCCACAATTTATATTCCACCAAAAACTACTTCGCTCCAGGAAGGATTATCATGTACAGGGGACAGAGTGTATAGGGAATCACTCCCTGGAAATTTTCATTACTTTTAATTAGCATTGAATCTTACAGAATGTATCCACATCTACTGTAGGTAGTCAGTTTAATTTGGACAAACTCTGCATTGTGTATGACAATCTTGACATGAGCCAGTGTTTGTATCTTGTCCCAGGCAGTCATGGTGACAAGGCATATTCGACTTTTTTTATGGTCCACTAGCTCCCTCCTACTACAGACACTGTGAAACCAGAGAATATTATGGAGAATAAACGCTTTGCATCTGTTGCATAAAGCAATTTTCATCTTTGGGCAGAGCTTAGCGCCAGTGGGAGGGGCTTAGTAAAGAACAGTTAGGATGCCTTACAGTCAAGTTGGAAAGACAGGAATTATTTCTTTAAAAAATTGGGTTATGCAGTATAAAAGCCATGAGATATGAGTTAAACCAATATTTAGGTTCTAGTATTGGAGACTTAAAGGATAAGTTCACATTTACAAAAAATAATAAATGCACTTTTTTTAAAGGTAAAAAATATACATTTATTCTTTTTTTTTTGTTAGGGACCTGTAAAGCATTGCACCCATGATCAGCAGATCCAGAGTGTAATGCCACGGTCCTGCATACTGTCTTTCTATCTGTCTGCCCATACCTCCGGCAGGCAGTTACACTCTGACAGGAAGCTCAATGAACTACTAAGAGCGATCAACAGCACTCTGGTAGTTCATTGAGAACTACAAGCCGACAGCCACAAAGGCTGTCAGGACTTCTAGTTTTCCCGTTTACAGAATACTGGCCCGGATTCAGAGAGCAATTGCGCCTGCGTAACCATAGGTTACACAGCGCAATTGCTTGCTTGCGCCGGCGTTACGAATGCTCCTGATTCAGGAACATCGTAACGCCGACTGCAGCCTAAAATCTGCGTGGCATAAGGCTCTTATGCCACGCAGATTTTAGGCTGCATTCTTGCGATGACCGCTAGGGGGCGCTCCCATTGTGCTCAGTGTATAGTATGCAAATTGCATACTAACACCAATTCACAATGTTGCGCGAGCCCTGCGTACGCAAGTTACGGAGTTTCCGTACGGCGTCTTTAGCCGCCGTTCCCGCGTCGTGAAATTTGAATTTCACGTCGTTTGCGTAAGTGATTCCAGCGCCATTCACGTTCACTTTGAAGCAAATGACGTCCTTGCGACGTCATTTGCCGCAATGCACGTCGGGAAAGTTTCCCGACGGCGCATGCGCTTTACGATCGGTGCGGGAACGCGCCTAATTTAAATGATTCCCGCCCCCTGCGGGATCATTTAAATTGCGCGCGCTTACGCCGAGCAATTTTGCCGGCACGCCCTCGCAATTTACGGAGCTACTGCTCCGTGAATCGAGGGCAGCGGCACAAATTTGCGGGGGCGCAGGGCAAAATCGTTGCCCTGTGCCTCCGTAATTTATTAATTCTTACTGAATCTGGGCCACTGTTTTTTTTTTTTTAGTTTGTGATAGCAACAGGGGAAGAAGATTCCATGCTAGCTTTCAAAACAGGGACTTGTGGGGTGCATGGGCCAATGCATTTGTACCATGCTACATGTTACACCCTAAATATTGCTAAAGGCTTCAGCCAACCTGCTCTGGTTTAAAAGGCATAAATTCAGTTATTAACTATAGTCACAAGGAGACAGCATATCATGTTAACAGGAAAGTACTAAATTTGGTCACTGTTAAGTTAAAGTTTTTTTAATTCAACCCAACGGGCTGAAAGAAAAAACACTAATGCCTCGTACACACGACCGCTTTTCCTGGAAGGAAAACTGCCATGAGAGCTTTTGGCCAGGAATCCCAGCCGTGTGTATGCTCCATCGCAGTTTTCCGGACAGGAAAACTGCGGGGGAAAAAAAAGAGAACGTTCTTTTTTTTCCCTCCAGGATTCCCAGCTGTCTTTTTCCCAGCAGTTTTCCTATGGGAAAAACTGCGATGGAGCATACACATGGCCCGGATTCCCGGCAAATGATCTCACTGCAGTTTTCCAGACGGGAAAACCTCTCGTGTGTACAGGGGAAAAGTTACCGCATAGTTTCTCGGTTTTCCCCTCGGGATTCCCGGGGGACTTTTTACCGCTGGGAATCCCGTACGTGTGTACGAGACATGAGAGATCACCATACTAACACAAGCAATGTTAGTGCCACATTCTTCCCTGCTGTGCCTTTGTGTTCTGACAGGGGGACTCTCCCCTCTGCCAGAACACACTGATCAGCACTGGCAGCCATTGGCTTAGTTTTCCAGCATGTCCCTTGATTGGATGTTGATTTTCCAGCATGTCCTTTTGACAAAAAATATTCATTAGACTGGCTTCTAACGGGAAAAAAACAGCTGTACCCAGCCTTAGCCTTTCATTCCTTGACTGTTGTCTCTGTAAAGGTAGTTTTTCTTCCATTCAGTAGGTGGCACTGTGCCTCTGTACAGATGGAATTGGAGGCACAGAGGAACATAGTTCTTTTGCAGACTATGTAGGTATCTCTGGGACAGTAGCTGCCTAAACGACTTTAGCAGCCATCTTATGTGGGGTAGTCCTTTTAAATAGGAATGCCCTGCTGGGTTTGATGCCCTTTTTGTGAGTAAACAGCTCTGGGACAAGACCCGACTGGTCATAGTTCAGGGAGAGGTTTCTGTATGAGGAGGGACACATTGGGTAACCAGTCAGCCACCCCTCCATCAGAAGCCAACCTTGATAAAATGGGCCTTGCCTGAAAAAGTGCATTGTTTCTGAAATTGTGTGAGAAGACGCTGCATTTCTGTGTCATTGCTGGATAAACTGCTGTTACAAATCAGTGCCTTACTGAATAACTGAAAGCTGCAACTGTGCATTTAAAAGAAATGTATGGCAAAAGTTTTTCTGGGTCACAGGAGTGCATTTATTTCTGTACTCCTGTGACCCAGATGCAGCCAACTGTGGATTAAAGGCTGCTGCTGGCTGACATCACACACCCGGTTTAGGCTCTGCAAGTATCCTGACAATAATGGCAGCATTTACCCAGGTGCCTGACTGGCAGCCTGACCCAGCTGCTCCTGTCCCCTTTACAGCCTGGCACTCCAGTGGGTGCTGGAGGGGCAGAGCAGAGAGCTAGTAACTGACAGTCACTGCTCTCTGCTCAGAGCAGACTAAGAACTAAGTGTTATGTGATCACTCACTTCTCTGTCTTAGAGCCAGCATAGGGACAGCAGCAGCATTAAACCAATGCTGTTGCCATATAGGCCAGTATGTATGTTATTTTTTTTTCTCCTACATTTCTCCTTTAATAAATGGACCTTTGTGCTACCTGAAAATCTGCTTTCTGTTAATGAATTTCCTGTGACTTCAAGTGTTGCAATTTACCTTGTTAAAGCAGAACTACACTGCATCTGAGCACCACATACCAAAAATGCTATTTAATTCATTTTTAATATTCAAAGAAAACTTGAAAAATACCTTCCCTGAAGCCCCAGTGTGAAAGCCTGAGTGCGTTAGAAAAAGTCCTGCATGCAGCATCTTTGGAGTGGTTTATGTGCAGTGTATACACTGCTCCTCCACCCCCCGCCCATTGAAATGAATGGGCACTGCTGCCAAAGCACCTTCAGCCGCGGTGCTTTGCAGGCACATTTAACCCTTTCTTCAGCCACCAGTGAGGGTTAAAAGCACCCCACCGTTAAAACGTTGGTAAAACACAGCTAAAATTAGTGCTAACAAGTCCACGCTGTGAGTGTGATGGGGTCTAAATAATAAGAAAAACGTTTTTCAAAAAAATATAAAAGTGAAGGAACACTATCATCATTGAGGTTACAAAGAATATAACAGAATATGTAAAAAGGTAATCAAGGATGCACAAATTGAAAATGAGTGACAGGTTGCTTAGGACAAACCCTCAAAATTCTTCAACTATATTAACAGTAAAAAGTTCAGGTCTGAACAAGTAGACCCTTTAGATAAAGTAATAGAGTTTGTTGCTGGGGTTACCGAGTAGGACAATTTATTAAATACCTTCTTCAGCTCTGTATATTGAAAGGCAAATAGGGAAACTCAAATACTTAATGGGGATAGTATTGACATACCCCCAAATGATCTACAATGGCTCAAACATTCAGACAAAATAAAGGTAAATAAAGTACCTCGGCCAGATGACTTACACCCACGGGTCCATTGTTTTTAATTTTTAGAGACTCTTTAATGACTGAATGGCTTAAGGCCAATATGGTGCCTATATTTAAAAATGAATCAGAGTCAGACTAGACTGGATTGAAGGGTTTATGAAATTTCAGAGGGTGGGGGAGGTCATTTAGATTGAATTTTAATGTTTTCAAGATATTTATACTTTCATGTTGTACGCAACTTCTATTACATTTAGACAGTGCCTTATCTAAAAATATAAAAACGGGAAAGAGATGAACTACATGTACTTTGATATTTATGACTGTATATCATACTGTATTACTTTCTTTTGATGTCCCTTAAATTGTAATGACTTTTTTTCTGAAAATAAACTTAAACTTGAATGAAAAAATAAATAAAAATTAATCAGAGTCTTTTCCAAGTAACTACAGACCGTTTAGTTTAACTTTTATAGTTGGGGAGATATTTGAGAGTTAAAAAAAGACCATATGGAAGAGTTTTTGCTAGCAAATATTATTTTAAGCAACAGTCAGCATGGATTCACAAAAGACTACAGTTATCAAAAAACTTAGACAAAGGAGTGGCTATGGGCATAGTATATGTGGATATTGACTGTGGGCCAAATTCTCAAAAACGCCGCCTAACTTAACTTTCAGCAGTTAAGTTACACAGGCGTTAAATTTCTACCTAAGTGCCCGATCCACAAAGCACTTACCTAGAAATTTCAGGCCGTGTAACTTAAGTGCCTCCGTCGCAAGGCGGTCCTCCTCTCTGGGGGGCGATTACAATTTAAATGAGGCGCGCTCCCGCGCCGGCCGTACTGCGCATGCGTGTGACGTAATTTTCCCGACGTGCAGCGCGCGAACGTAATTTACGCCGGGCTTTGTGGATTGCGACGGGACAATAAAGTTGCGACGGGTGAAAAAAAAAATACGCGCCGGGAAAAAAAATTCAAATTTTAAAAAAAATCGCGGCGAACGAAAAAAAGGTCTGGTTTTACATGGTGTACTAACTTTACACATTGTAAAACCAGCCCTAATTTAACGCGTGCAAATCGTAACTTATGCAGAAAACACAAAGCTTAAATGCTTTGTGGATCTGCTTAAGTACTCATTTGCATACGCTAGACGGCATTTCGACTCGAAATGCCCCCAGCGGCGGATGCGGTACTGCATCCTAAGATCTGACAGTGTAAGTGTCTTACAGATGTCAGATCTTCTGCCTAACTTTGGAAAAATCATTTTGAGGATCATTTCCAAAGTTAGGCACAGAGATACGCAGGCTGAACAGCAGTTCCGCCTGCGTATCTCTTTTGAGAATTTGGCCCACAGTGTTTAACACAGTTCCCCACATGTGGCTAATTTGTGGCTTAAAGTCTACAAGTTTAAAAAAAAAACAGTTTGTATATGGATAGAAAGCTAGCTAAAAGACTGTATTCAGACAGTAGTGATTAATCATTTATATTGGTCTAGGTTATTAGTGGTGTATGCCGAGTTCAGTGTTGGGACTCTTACTTTTAAATATATTTTATAAATGATATAGGGTCTGGGATTAAAAGTATAATTTCAGTGTTTGCAAATGACATTATGCAGTGGAATAACGACTTCACAGGATATCTCCAACTTACAAGCCGACCTCAATGCATTGTCTAATTGGGCAACAGTGTGGCAAATGAGGATTAATGTTCATAAATGTAAAGTTATGCACTTGGGGGGTAAAAACATGCATGCATTATACATTCTAGGAGTACAACTGGGGAGTCAATAGTAGAGAAGCATCTGGGTGTTCTGGTAGATCAGAGACTTAATATTAGCACGCAATGTCAAGCTGTTGTTTCTACAGATCGCAAAATACTTTCTTGTATTAAAAGAGGTATAGAGTTCAGAAAAAGAGAAATAATTGTGCCCATGTGCAAATTAGCAAGACCTCATCTGGAATACACAGTTCCATTTTGGGCACCAGTTCCCAAAAAGCATATTGGGGAACTGCAGAAAGGGCAGAGCAGGGCAAACAGACTAATAAATGGCATGGAGGATCTTAGCCTTAAAGTGGAGTTCCCCCAGAAAAAAAAATTCAAGTCAGCAGCAACAAATACTTACTGCAGCTGCTGACTTGTAAAATATGGACACTTACCTGTCCAGGGCGCCCGCAATGTCTTCACCCAAAGCAAAACAGAGTGAATTGGATCAAGCTTTATTAGGGTTTTTTCCTTCCCCAGGATCACATGCGGGTATAGAAAAGGTGTATATGGAGTTTTTTTTTTTTTTTTTATTGGTTGAACTAGTTGGACCAGTGTCTTTTTTCAACCTGACTGATGTAAATAGGTAACTTTGGTCAAAGCTGCACAGCTTGCTTTTACCTTTAGGCATCCCTTATCTGCATAGGTAGTTTTTTGATAGTCACTTTTTGAAAACAGCAGAGCCCCACACTGTCGTGTCATTCATTCACTGTTTCCTGCGAATGAATGAAGTACTGTTATGCCGCGTACACACGATCAGAATTTCCAACAAGAGAAGTTCAATGTGAGCTTTAGGTCGGAAATTCTGACCATGTGTAGGCCCCATCGAACATTTTCTGCCGAAATTTCCGACAGCAAAAGTCTGATGGAGCATACACACGGTCGGAATTTCCGTTCAAAAGCTCACATAGGACTTTTGCTGTCGGAATTTCCGATCGTGTGTATGGGGCATTAGGCTTATTAGTGGTGTTCTATGTTGGACTAGATGGAAATAATGGAATTACAGTATGAGCTAGAAAAGTTGTATTTATTATAAGCAAAAGGGTGAATATGTGTGTTGCTAATCTCATAAGGCAACATGTGTATCACTTTTATTTGAACCATGAATCGCCTAATTGGTATATGCAAAGAAAAATACAAGTATGTTCTCTGAGTCCCTTTATATTGGGTCTTATTTCTATGTAGCTAATTTTTTTTTAAGAGTTAATACATTTTTAGAGTTAATCATTTAGCTTTGACTATTATTTTGCCTTAAAGAACAAAAAGTTAAAATAGAAGATAAATGTATATTGATACAATTTTTAAAAATTCAGAAATGAAGGAAGATATTAATACCTTTATGTAATCTAAAATAAACCCCTTAGAGACTCATACAGCACATAAAGGAGGATAATGGATACGAATGCAAGGTCAAAACTGTTTGATTTTGTACAGTATGGAATGGAAACCCACAGCTGCTAAACAAAAGGGAGAAGCAGACATACCAAGTCCGATGATTTTCATCAGCACAGGGATATCTAAATGGGATATCTAAATCTCTCATAGGTATATCCAAGGACCAGGACTAAAGGACAACAGTATGAGACTCCGACTTCAAATCGCAGAAAAAGAGGCATAGAGCTAGTTGATAATAACTTATTAGCCTCATCTTACCTCCTTTATTCATCTGAGTGTAGTTCTCCTTGAAAAGTACATTAAACACAAGGCCCATTAAATTTAAATATGCAGAACTCTAAGTAGAGGTGATTGTGTTGGGACAGCAGCTTCAGTTTGCTGCTAGCATAGTAGACAATGTCAATGAAGTTAATATTTACTGGGCAAGGACGAAGCAGTGCAATTATTTCATACAATAGAATAGCAAACCTGGTGATTTCTGAGATATGATTGCATCTTACGCCAATTAATCTTATAGCCTGTAACAGATTTAAGAGCCAATTAGAACTAAATTGATTGCTTTTCTACACTTCTTTTTTAATAACTGGGTGGGTAATGACTTGTCTTGTCTTTAGGTTGAACTATAAAACAGTTAAAGTTAAATTTAAGACAAAGCTACTTTTTAGCTTTGGATAGAGTAGGAAAGGGTTATTACCCCGGTCAGGTTTTTATTGTGGTCTATATTCCCAGTAGGGAGATTCTTTCTCTCTTTGTATGCTATTGACAGTTGTCATTATTACTGAAAGTAAGGGAAAATACTTTCACTAAAATTGAAATAAAGAGGCAATCTTCCAACAAGAAAACATGATGTGGTGACAGCTGTGTAAGGGGAATTCCCCTTACTTTGGAGAGATTTGCTTTAATCTACTGTTGTGTCTAAAGGATCAGAAAGTATATCTCCTCAATAGGACATACACTTGGAAAAAAAAATAATAGATTCTACAGGTTCTTTGTACTGCCTTACATGTTTCTGTAACTAAAGAGTCTTAATATAATTACCCGTGGCTAAGATTCTCATGCATGTGGGTACTGTCTGTACCTATGTTTAATTGGTTGTTCACTTCTCGCAGAACATTTTTTAGCTGTATCTTAATGGATCTTGCAAGAAAATCTTGCCGTCTACATAAACACTTTATTGATTGTAGGAGAGTAAGACACATCTTACTGCCTCATGTCATTGGTCCACTTAGCATTTGCAGCAATTACATATACTTTGATACCATACTCGATGTATTTTGATATTCAGTTCTTGTTGGGTTCTATTTGATTAACACAGCTCCAAAGCTTCCATATACTCAAATGTACCTGCTTTGGCCCAGAGATACTAACCAGTTTTTTTTCTTACTTGCCATTATAATAGTCTAAAATAAAGCAAGGGGTCTTCAAAAAGTTTTCTCAAAAGTTTCTTCACTTTTTTTAACTCTATTTATTAAGAATGTAAAAAACAAATTGCATCACTTTTCTACATAGTCACCTTGCTTTGCAATGCATTTTTCTTGTTTTTGGTTGAGCACAGCTTTCGCAAGCATCTTGACCACAGCGTGACAACTCTTATACTAAACTGCAAAGTCAGCCATCTTGCCAGACAGGCTAGTCACATGACACTCTCAGATACGACCAATTACTATTCCTCCCTCCCTCACGAAAATATAAAAGTGCAGAAACTTTTTGAAGACCCCTCATATCTATATAGAGAGAAATGCATAATCTATAATGACATTAGGTTGGGAGCTCCACAAGAAACTCATGGATCTATGGCTAAGGCCCATAAAAAGGTTGGACCAGATTCACAGAAGAAATATATCTACTGATACTCCGGCGTATTTTCAAATTTGCCGCGTCGTATCTTTAGTTTGAATCCTCAAACCAAGATACGACGGCTTTTGGCTTCGATCCGACAGGCTTACGGCTTCGTACGCCTTCGGATCGTAGGTGTAATACTTTGGCGCCCGCTGGGTGGAGTTCGCGTCATTTTCCGCGTCGGGTATGCTAATTAGCTGTTTACGGCGATTCACGAAAGTACGCGCGGCCGTCGCATTCTCTTACGTTGTCGCTAGTCGGCTTTTCCCCGGCGTATAGTTAAAGCTGCTATTTTTTGGCTTATATTTAGACTTGCCATGTTAAAGTATGGCCGTCGTTCCCGCGTCGAATTTTAATTTTTTTTTTGCATAAGTCGTCCGTGAATAGGAAAGGACGTAACGCACGTCGCCGTTAAAAAAATGACGTCGGTGCGACGTCATTTAGCGCAAAGCACGGTGGGAAATTTCAAAACGGAGCATGCGCAGTACGTTCGGCGTGGGAACGCGCCTAATTTAAATGATACACACCCCATTTGAATTAGACGGATTTATGCTACGTCGCTGCAAGTTTACAGGCAAGTGCTTTGTGAATCAAGCACTTGCCCGTAAAACTTGCGGTGGTGTAACGTAAATGCAATACGTTACGCCGCCGGAATTCTATGTGAATCTGGCCCGTTGAGCCTACCAGTGTATTAAAGGAAAGACAAGGAAATATCCATTACTGTTCTTTCTGTATGCTTTCCACATCAATTTTTTATTTTTTTATTTATTGATTTGAAAAATATTTTGCAGGGAAAACCAGGAGAAGATGATTTATTACCTTCTACTTGACCGCAAAGAAAGATATCCAAGCTGTGAGGATGAAGATCTCCCTCCTCGAAATGACATAGGTATGGACTTAGCTCTAATAGTGCATAACAATAGTGAACCTTGTACAATAAATGCAGATCATACACTGGGCACCACAGCACAGAAGGCAAGCTCATACCAACATTATTTCACGGGCTGCTGGTTGTAGGTGACCTTGATCAATGTGCCCATTTTAGTAAAGGAAACCTGCAGAAAAATACAGATTGAATTGAACATTGCTTAGTGTGTAACCATCATTGAAGGTGTGTCTCAGGCCTCGTACACACGACCGAGTTTCTCGGCAAAAACCAGCAAGGAACTTGCTGGGAGATATTTTTTTGCAGAGGAAACCGGTCGTGTGTACATTTTCGTTGAGGAAACTGTCGAGAAACTCGACGAGCCAAAAAGAGAGCAAGTTCTCTATTTCCTCGACGGGAATGGAGAAACTTGCCTTGTCGAGTTCCTCGACAGCTGTCAGGAATGCTGGTAGATCAGACTGTGTGACCGCACAGAGGAACCAAACAAGGTGAGTAGTGAAATAAAAGGTGTTTATTTACAAATGTGTGAACCACCAGTGCACAATAAAACGACAAAGAGTATGTACAAATAAAGGGGAATACCGTATTCATAAACGAGCCAAGCCAAGGTCATACACATGGGAGGTCAGTAGATGGGTAAGGATGGGGACAGGAATCAGGACACAGGGAGGACAAGTCCAGGCAGGGATCAAGGATCAGGATCAGGTCCAGAAATCAGGGTCAACTACAAGCTCAGGTCCAGGAGGTATGACGATACCAGGGCGAGGAGTGATTACACACGCCGGGTATTTATAGAGGCGTGCTGATTGCATTCAGGTCACACCTGAACGCAGGAAGGGCTGTATGCTCCATACTGCCAAGAACGCCCCGCTGGTGGACGCCAGTACTGCAGCCCAAGGATAACATAGCAGTAACACCAGCAGGGGGAACCTTCCCTGACAGTACCCCCCCCCCCCAAAGGAGCGGCCTCCGGACGCTCCAATTAGATGTTGCTGGGGAAAGTCCGTGGTGTCAAGCTGGGCAGCAGATAAAGTCACATCAGGTTGGGCCGGATGAAAGTCCATGACTTTTAACAGGGCAAAGTGCAGCTCAAGCTGGGCAGCGGGTACAGAAATCTTAAGTTGGGCAAAAAGTACATCAAGCTGGGATGCAGATAGGGGCAAATCAAGCTGGGCAGCAGACTCCGGGTCGTCGAGCTGGGCAGCAAACTCCGGGTCGTCGAGCTGGGCAGCAGGCTCCGGGTCGTCGAGCTGGGCAGCAGGCTCCGGGTCGTCGAGCTGGGCAGCAGGCTCCGGGTCGTCGAGCTGGGCAGCAGGCTCCGGGTCGTCGAGCTGGGCAGCAGGCTCCGGGTCGTCGAGCTGGGCAGAAGGCTCCGGGTCGTCGAGCTGGGCAGCAAACTCTGGGTCGTCGAGCTGGGCAGCAAACTCCGGGTCGTCGAGCTGGGCAGCGGGCAGGGACACAACAGGCAGGGCAGATGGCACTGAAACAGGCAGGGCAGATGGCACTGAAACAGCAACTTCAGGCTGGCAAACTGGCACAGCAACTTCAGGCTGGCAAACTGGCACAGCAACTTCAGGCTGGCAAACTGGCACAGCAACTTCAGGCTGGCAAACTGGCACAGCAACTTCAGGCTGGCAAACTGGCACAGCAACTTCAGGCTGGCATACAGGATCAGGAACTTCAGGCTGGCAAACTGGCACAGGAACTTCAGGCTGGCAAACTGGCACAGGAACTTCAGGCTGGCAAACTGGCACAGGAACTTCAGGCTGGCAAACTGGCACAGGAACTTCAGGCTGGCAAACAGGCCGCATAGCAGATAGAGGTTTGGCAGAATCAGGTTCAGCTGGCATGCAAGCAGACTGGAGCAGGTTGGTTACTGGCAGGATCATCTTGGTTGGGAAAAACTTTTGTTTTTTCTTGGGCTTAGCCACAGAAGCTCTGTAGGTAAGGGGTGCAGCGGACTGGAAAGGAGGATTGGGATATGGCAGAGTAGAGGGAACAGTAGCTGGAGGAAGTTTTTGTGGGTTAGTAGGCGGCTGAGAAGAGACAGGTGGGTTGTATGCAGGATAGGTACAGGGAGCAGAGACTGGATATTGGTATCTGGTGGGAAGCAGTGTATACTGAGCTTCGACTGGGGTTGCCATTGGTGATGGACAGATGGATCTTTGGGAAGGTGAGTGGTTAATGGCAGGGCTGGAAACAGGTGGTTTGGCAAAAATCAGGAGATCTGACCATGCCTGCAGCACAGGCTGAACAAAAGCAGGTTCACACACACCTTGCCTAATCAGAGACTGCACAGAACAAATGCACTCAGACAACTTCTGCTGGGAACAAGAGGAATAATGTTCATCAAAAGACGTCGGATCATCCTCTAATAACCACACCAGGGATTCAACTTGGTCATGACTGAAGGGGGGAGAGAAATCGTCACTGCCATCAGGAATAAATGACAGAGCTGGCTTTACACACAACCGAATTAATGCCTGAACATCATCATAAGACATATAACCCTGATCCACCATGGAATGAGCTGATCGGATGGCTTCCATCAGCTGGTCACTTGTCCATCCCTCAAAAACCTGGCGACAATATTCCTCATCCTCCTCTGCCAGCAGAGAATAGTAAATGATTTCATTGAAATCCATCTTTAGAGCCACACACTACACCAGTATGGTTCCTCAAAGCAATCACGTCTGATCAAGGGAGGGCCCTGGTATACTGTCAGGAATGCTGGTAGATCAGACTGTGTGACCGCACAGAGGAACCAAACAAGGTGAGTAGTGAAATAAAAGGTGTTTATTTACAAATGTGTGAACCACCAGTGCACAATAAAACGACAAAGAGTATGTACAAATAAAGGGGAATACCGTATTCATAAACGAGCCAAGCCAAGGTCATACACATGGGAGGTCAGTAGATGGGTAAGGATGGGGACAGGAATCAGGACACAGGGAGGACAAGTCCAGGCAGGGATCAAGGATCAGGATCAGGTCCAGAAATCAGGGTCAACTACAAGCTCAGGTCCAGGAGGTATGACGATACCAGGGCGAGGGGTGATTACACACGCCGGGTATTTATAGAGGCGTGCTGATTGCATTCAGGTCACACCTGAACGCAGGAAGGGCTGTATGCTCCATACTGCCAAGAACGCCCCGCTGGTGGACGCCAGTACTGCAGCCCAAGGATAACATAGCAGTAACACCAGCAGGGGGAACCTTCCCTGACAACAGCCTAACAAGGAACTCGACGAGGAAAACGATGTGTTTCGCCCGTCGAGTTCCTCGGTTGTGTGTACGAGGCTTCACATTTTACCTGCCCAGGAAAACATATTTCAAACACAGATCTAGTGTTTTATGCATGAAACCATATCAATGAGATTAAATGAGTTCTGGTAGGACTTGCCATTTAGTGTGAGCATGGAAAACAAGCTAAATGGTATCTGCAAGGGATAGCTGTCAGCATAGACTGCCAGTACATTTTACATTTAGTTTTCATCATTCCCCCTTAGCCTCCTTTCCCATGTCTCTGATTCCTCACAGCAAGTCTTCCCATGCTTATGCCCACAAGTCAACACCCAGTGTCTGAGCAAGCATGTTCCTTGGTCATTGGCTCTGGATTTCCCCTCTTGTCTCATGTGCCATAACAATGAACCAAATAGTAAGATATATGAGATGTGAAGAATCGAATAATGGAACAAGCATGGAAGCTGGTCAGTAGAGAGTGCAGTGAAAAGTGCAAAATCTGGTGTTGCTTTGCATGGCAGCCAATCACCATCTAACTTCCGCTTGTTTAATTAAGCTTTGACAAATAAACCTGGAAGCTGACTGGCTTCTCTGCAGGGCTGCACCATGTTTTGCACTTTCCAATTTTAGTAAATCAATCCCAGTATTTGTATTGCAGAGTATCTACGTGTTCTTGGGTCTCAGGGCACTTTACAGGTGGATCAGATGAGGCACAATATCTCCAAATGTACACTTTAAGAAATTAAAGAGTGATTTTTTCATGGCCTTGCAGCACAGAGCTGTAATACCAGTGTAAATATAAAATTGTGACACTTTTAAACCTCACTACATATTTATTTAAGCTCTACTCATATCCTTTTCATTTGAACAAAACCATATTTCCAAATTCGACTTGACATTTTGCAGGTATTGTGATGTAACTAGAATGCATCCCAACAGTTCTAGATATAGCATCTTCCTAGCATAGGGTGCTAGGTAAATTTCATTTTTTGCTTCTTCTGTAATTAAGGGAGCAGTATTTGTTTGATCTGGTCTGTTCAAGATTTCATGGGCTGGGAGTTTGATTGCTTCCCCCTGTCTTTAGAAGAAGTTTCTAGAGCTTAGGGAAGGAGAATTCACACAACCATCATGAATATTGATAAGGGCCAAGCCAATCCCTGAGTATGTGTTCCATATGGTGGCTAGAGAAGCTGATATATAGTGTGAAGTCCTGGAGACAGGGTCTTTATCCAGTAAGGAAAGTTCAAAGCTTCAGGGGACTATTGCCCCTGAGGCAGGGATCTGGAACTGACTGTAGTACTTCACCAAAGAAATCTGGTCTAGAGAAGGACTGTCTCGCTCACTGGGTTGTGTCTGGAGGAGCCTTGAAGGTGGTAGCTGTCCATGGACTTGTGAGTAACGATCTTGAATTTATTCCTGTGACTTTGTGCTTTTGGGATATAAGTGCCAGATGTTGCTTGGAGTAAGACTGCTCTCATAGTGTCTCAGATACTGGCCATTTCTCATCCTCAGCATTGTCATGGACTGTGAACTTAGAGAAGTGTGCCCTCCTGTATTGTGCACTGTCTAATATTCCTTGTTTCTTAAGGAGAATATTGTCCTCTTACAGGCAATTGCTAATGGTTTTGAGTATCCCATGCCCTAATCCTCTCTCCCATAGGCGTGCGCATAGGGTGTGCCAGGTGTGCCTGGGCACACCCTAATCACCCTCAGCAAATCCCCCCTGCTGCTTGGCTGCAGAGAAAGGGACTGGGGAATCTCTGTTCTCAATCCCTTTCTCTGTCTCAAAGTGAGACATCTGGGCCTCTTTAGACCCCTGATATTTCCCCCAAGTTCCCCAATGGGGCTCCTAAAAAATGGTAAAAAACAATAATAAAAAAATATTGTGAAAAAATATTGGAAGAAATAATAAAACTGTAAAAAAGTAATAAGAAAATAAACTACTGACACCAATCTCTGTCCTTCTGTTACCGTGCCCTGCTCTACTGACACTGTCCATTGCTCTACTGCTATATATACATATATCGCCCAGAGGCGATTAAGTTTGCATGTGCTGCGCTATATAAGTTTTCATTCATTCATTCATTCATAAATATGTATATATACACACACACACACACACACACAAACACATACTCATTTGCTTTGGGGTGCAAACCCCAATGCAATAGGCTGCGCACACCTACGCTCTCTCCATTACAAGTTCTACAAGCAATAAATCAGAAAGACAACCACTAGACTGTTTATTGGATCTGGAGTGAATAGACTGTTGCTTGGGTGGATGGTGGCCTCTGTACTGTTTGAGGGAGAACCAGTCAAAGTCAGTGGCAGGGGTAGCACTACACAAATTGTATTTATTAGCACCAATTCAGGGGTTCAGAAGAGGTGTACCTGTTGAAATAGGTTTGGATTGTCCAAACGTGGAAAAACTGGGCTGAAATATAAGCAGATGGAGCTAAGAGAAAGAGAAACTGAATTCTGTAAACCCCGTACACATGATCAGGCTTTTGCCTGGCCAAACTCACATCGAAATTCGGACGGAATTCCATCGGAGTAAAAGAAAACGTGTTCTCTATCTAAATTCTGATGGAATTCCTCAGAAAAAAGTCTGATGGGGCATACACACAGTCAGACTTTTTCCATCGGAAATTTCAATTGTGTGAACGGGGCTTAAGCCGTGCTAAAAATAGCAGGCAGAGAGCAAAGGATCAGTCACCATTATTGTCTGTGGACTGTGTCTCTGTGCGGAGGTGGCCTTCCTGGAAAAGGAAAAGTTTTGCTTCCTCATGCCTCCAGCACGGAGAACAGTGAGCAAAATTGTAGCGACACCACCAAATCCCACTCCAAATCTCCTAAAACTAAAAGTTAAGAACAGCAGTGTATTAGATTTTACAATATTTTACACTATTTTATACCTATCAAATGTGTTATTCTCATAACTGAATTTGATGTTTTCTTTTTCTGGATATATAGGAACTACTTTAGGTGCTTAATAAATGCATATAATGTATGCATTATACTAGCAGAAATGTAGCAGAGATACTGGATATAAAAAGGCAATTTACCACAATCCTCCTGATAGTTATTTTGGCACACTAAAACCAGTGTTAGAAAATAATTTTTTTGCATTCTTTGGAAAAATACCAAGTATATTTTCTTTAAAGGGACAGTATAGTGTTTTTTGTATATTTTTCCTTTGTTTATTATGTTTAGGATTAAAAACTACATGTTTAAAAATGTATTTCCTTTTTTACAGGTATATATGACATTTAGCATATGATTGTTTTATGTTTACCTATTTGCAGGCAGCAGGCAAAATTCTAGGTCCTTTATACATGTCTACTTGACTTTACATAGTTGCTTGTTGTTTATAGAGTTCAGTAGGTGAAGTTCAAATGAACACACACAGCGGAAAAACTAGAAATCAGAGGAGTCTGTTCATATGAGGTTTATGAGTGGAAGTCTGAAAGCATACAGCTTTGGCTATGTTCTCTCACTAAAAAGCCCTTACAGTATATGTAAAGGTTAGAATATTTATAAAGTTTTTTTACTGCTGTCTGTGTCCCAACTTGGGAGATTCACCCTTCTATTTCTCCTGGTGACTGTGGTCACTGAGGAAATATATCAGGGCAAATCCCAAGATTTTGAGGGGGATCAAAAAAGTGAGGGGGGATTCTCCAATATGGATACCTTCTTGGCCAACATCTCTCTAAGGGCCCTAAGACAGAATTCCTTTCACTTTGGATCGATTTCCTCCTACTTCCTGTTGTATATCCATGAAAGGAAACAACGAGAAATCTTTCCAATGGGACAAAGGCAACAAATGAGCTGATAGGAGTTTAACCCTTCCCTAATCTATCTAAAACTAAAAAATATTTGACGCTCTATAAAATTTAAAGATCCATGACATCTCATAGTGTCATGGGTGCACCATGTAATAAAGGTTTATTAAAAATGTAAAAGAAAACTGACCCCAAATCATTATAGTGTTTCTACAAACAATAGCTGTACTTACAATGAAAAAAACACCTTCCCAACAGACAGGCAGCTAATTTTATAAGCTGTGTCAATTTTTCAAACAGCCTAGCCTCTATGAAGCCAAGTAAGACACGACCTCCAGTGCTCACTTTCTAGTCACAAGGGTTGGGCATGTACTCTAAAAGCAGGATATTGGGTCTGGCTCAGGTTGGCCATTATTCCCTACAAGATAGTCTTTCACAGGCTGTGTGGTGTACATATTCTGTTATTATTGTAGGGGCAGATCCACGTACATCGGCGCATATTTCCGCCGGGCGTAGCGTATCTAAGATACACTACGCCGCCGTAACTTACTTTTTTTTCGAATCCTCAAAGAATCCGCGCCGTAAGTTACGGCGGCGTAGTGTATCTTTGGCGGCATAAGGGTGCGCAATTCAAATTGATGTGATGGGGGTGTGTTTTATGTAAATATGTCGTGACCCGACGTAAAGAACCGTTTTTTCGAACGGCATCTGTGGGGGTATCCCAGTGCGCATGCTCGAAATTAAACCGGAACAAGCCAATGCTTACGACGGTGACGTCATTCTACGCAAATCCCTATTCGCGAACGACTTACGCAAACGGCGTAAAAAATTCAAATTTCGACGCGGGAACGACGACCATACTTAACATTGAGTACGCCTCATAAGAGCAGCGGTAACTATACGCCGGAAAAAGTCGAACGCAAACGACGTAAAAAAATGCGCCAGACGTACGTTCGTGGATCACCATATCTAGATAATTTGCATACTCGACGCGGAATTCGACGGAAACGCCACCTATCGGCCGCCGGGAAAATGCACCTAAGATCCAATGGCATACTAAGACTTTCGGATCGATCGATTCCGTTGTATCTTGCTTTGTGGATACAAAACAAAGCAAAGATACGACACGGGAACTGTGAAATTACACGGCGTATCAATAGATACACCGGCGTAATTCATATGTGGATCTGGCCCGTAGTGTTTACCTTACATTTGATAAAGATTTAAGAAATAATCTCTAAGCAGCAAAATATAATGTAAGTTGGATAACAAAGATGAATTGAAAAAGTGTGTGGCTGTTTTAAAGTGGTTTTAGTTGGTCTTTTTATAATGGAGAAAGTTTAAGAGATATGCACCATTTCCTAGTGTAATCTACGTATATACAGACCAGCCCACTACAGGAGATTGCAGGCTATAAGTAAATTTTCCTGCCAGCATGAACAGACAGTCAGTGAATTTTAAGATATGATTTCAGGCTGAAAGACCACTTATCTGCATTTGTCACACTGAGCATGATCTTGAAGTGGTTAAGTTAATATAAAGTAATAGTGAACTAAATCAGTCCTATCAATGCCATTTTTACTTATCGGTGATACAGGGGCCAACTACTTTGCTCCAGGGCCAACCAAGGGTGATGCTTATTTATTGCCTGTAAGATTGAGCTATCACATTGCAGTACAATGAGTCATTTTGTCAGATAATATTCACCTAAAGTATGCAATACAAAACCTGCCAACAGACGGCACCCAGACCCTGAAGAGATTGCAAAATGATTAAGGTTATTTCTATTCTATCAAGGTATTTCTTCTGCTGATGATCAGCCTTAAAAAATGTATAGTCACAGATTGTTATTTTCTCTATATCTAAGGCTTTCATGTAAAGTACACCATTTTTAAAGGGATGCTTAACCTTTTTCTCATAAACTTTGCTGAAACATTAGCTGCTTTAATAAACTGTATCTGAGGACACCAAGAAGCATTCTTAAGCCCTGTACACATGATCGGTATATCCAATGAAAATGGTCTGATGAACCGTTTCGTCGGTTAACTGATGAAGCTGACTGATGGTCAGTCGTGCCTACACACCATTGGTTAAAAAAACGATTGTGTCAGAACGCGGTGACGTAAAACACAACGACGTGCTGAAAAAAACGAAGTTCAATGCTTCCAAGCATGTGTCGACTTGATTCTGAGCATGCGTGGATTTTTAACCGATGGACGTGCCTACAAACGATCGTTTTTTTTTCTATCGGTTAGGTATCCATCGGTTAAATTTAAAACAAGATTGTTTTTTTTTAACCTATGGATAAATAACTGATGGGGCCCACACACGATCGGTTTGGTCCGATGAAAACGGTCCATCAGACCGTTCTCATCGGTTTGACCGATCGTGTGTACGCGGCAATAATTATTACTGCATGCTCTGACAGCTATCAGCACTGGGCCAGGAGTGTGTAAAGCAGAAGCCTGTCTGTTATATAATTACCCCTTAAAGCAACAGTTGTCAACTTTCTTGATATAGGGGGCCTCAAGCATGGCCCCCATCATAACCAAAGGGCCGCACAAAAAATTCAGTGAATATTCAATGTTGGATACAGCAGACACACAACAGGATATAGTCAAAGACTGTGGGGATGATACAAAATATTGTCGGAGACTGTGGGCATTTTAATAGAAATGGTCAGAGACTGGGGAAATAATAGAGGAGATGGTCAGAGACTGCAGACTTTGTACAGAAGATGGTCAGAGACTGCAGACATGCTACAGGAGATGGCTAGAGACTGCAGACATGCTACAGGAGATGGTTAGAGACTGCAGACATGGTACAGAAGATGGTCAGAGACTGTGGACATGCTACAGGAGATGGTTAGAGACTGCAGACATGGTACAGGAGAGGGTTAAAGGCTGCAGACATGTTGCAGGAGACTTCAGGGGACATGTATAGACAGAAGACATATTCCACAAGACTGCTACAAATCATTGCAATAACAGTTTAACAAGGCCTGGGGAAATAATAGAGAAGATGGTCAGAGACTGTGGACATGGTACAGGAGATGGTCAGAGACTGCAGACATGGTACAGGAGAGGGTTAAAGGCTGCAGACATGTTGCAGGAGACTTCAGGTTATATGTATAGACAGAAGACATATTCCACAAGACTGCTACAAATCATTGCAATAACAGGTTAAAAGGGACATATAGATAAGTGTATACAGGGGCCCCAAGGGCCACATAAAAAAGTGCCAAAGTGCAGCAGGTTGGGCACCAGTGCCTGAAACTGTAAATTCACCACATCTTCTGCATAACAACAAAAAATTCCGGTCAGGGCTGAAGTGTGAGTGCCCACAATGGGTGCTAAAATGAGAGAAGGTGCCAAGTGCCTGCTTTAGACTTTGCATATCTTCTACTTTGGTTAATAAAAGTTATCAAAATAAAGCCACAAAATTCTCATGTTTTAGGCAGTTGTTGGGAATGATTGGAATTTAGGGCCAGATTCACGTACAATTGCGGCCGTGTAACGTAACCCGTTTACGTTACACCGCCGCAAGTTTACAGTGTTAGTGCCCGATCCACAAAGCACTTACCTGTAAACTTGCGGCAGTGTATCGTAAACACGTCCGGCGCAAGCCCGCCCAATTCAAATGGGGCAGGTACCATTTAAATTAGGCGCGCTCCCGCGCCGGACGTACTGCGCATGCTCCGTTCGCAATTTTCCCGACGTGCTTTGCGCGAAATACGGCGGCGCGACGTGTTTGTGAATCGCGACGTGCGTAACGTACTTACACCGGAAAAAAAAATTTAAAAGCGACGCGGGAACGACGGGCATACTTTAACATGGTGGAGTAAATTTACACCATGTTAATAGCAGCCCTAACTTTGCGACGTGAAACTAAGACTTGCGCCGATGTAACAACGGGAAAAACCTTTGTGGATCGCCGTAACTGCTAATTTGCATACCCGACGCTGGAATACGACGCAAACTCCCCCCAGCGGCGGCCGAGGTACTGCATCCTAAGATCCGACGGTGTAAGTCAATTACACCTGTCGGATCTAAGGGCTATCTATGCGTAACTGATTCTATGAATCAGTCGCATAGATACTCTGAGAGATACGACAGCGTTTCAGAGAAACGCCGTCGTATCTCTTCTGTGAATCTGGCCCTTTGAGCTTATTCTTCAGCACACGTGGTCACATCTTCAGATTAAGGCAGCAAGAATGCACATATCCATTGCACTGTGTTGGTAGTATTGGTTTCTTTTAAATTGATAATGTATGTGTGGTCTCTTGCCTAATGCTTTTCATATTACAGCCACCATATCTATGCATTGGTATTCTGCAATGTTGAAATGTTTAGATACATTTTACTGAGCATTATAAGATAGTACTTTTCCTTTCCAGGATTTTCTTTCACACAGTAACTTCATTCCAATGTTTTAAGGTTATATCATTTAAAAGAAGAGAGCCGATTTAATGTCAGTTTGTGCCATGCATGTCCTATTATCATTACATTCTATAACACAGCTATTTTTCTGGCATACAACAGACCCTCCACGTAAAAGAGTTGATTCTCCAATGCTAAATCGCCATGGAAAGCGCCGTCCAGAAAGAAAGTCAATGGAAGTTTTAAGTGTGACAGATGGGGGTTCTCCTGTTCCTGCACGACGAGCTATTGAGATGGCACAGCACAGTCAAAGGTAGGATTCTGCTGAACTGAACTCGGGTGGTTTGTCCAAAAGGTTATTTTTTGGAATATCTAATTAAATGAATGCTGCACAGACTCTGGACTGAAAGGATACAAGTTGTAGCTGAACAGCCTTCACCAAACATGTGTGTGGGTTTGCATTGCTCTTTATAGACAGAGACCTGGATAAGGTTGCCAGTGAGTATTCAGGCAGTTTTCATAGAGATATAACCTACACAGTGAGATATGGGGGGGGGGGGCACAAGATATTGCGTGGGTGGAAGAGTCCAGAGCTCATAGCAAATTATTTATGAAATTACAAATGGTGATTTATAATAATCTGAATCTTCACACTTGATGCTTGTTAACATGGGCACTAGTTAACATCATAACTAAGTTTCTCTGGATACAAGTCAATGAGAATGGAAAAACAGCTCAGAAGCAGGTCACAAGCAAATGTGAAAGAACCTTCAATAATCACAAAAGTTTCTTAACCTGATCTCAAATGGAGGGTAAATGCACCTAAATGCAAGTTGCATTTACCTGTTATTGCAAGCCCTTAAAGTAGTAAAGATATAGATATATATAGATATATATATATATATATATATATATATATATATATATATATAGTGGGGGCTCAGAGGTTTTCTATGAACAAAAGTGCTACCCTCAGGCGGAGAGAGTACAGATAACTGGTGTAGCAATTAAGCAGACCCTGAGCAGTAATGCTCCACTGTTAAAAATAGTGAATATACAGTACATTTGGTTAAAATTACTATTCCTGACTAGTTGTCCTTAAAGTAGTTGTAAAAAAAAAAGAAGAGAGATCTTGGTCCCTTATAGCAGATTAAGCAGCACAGTGCTTGGCCTGACTAATCTGTCTGTCTCTAAGCTGCAAAAAACCTGGTTGATCCTGCCTGTTCCTGATCCATGATTAACGTGGTCAGTTTACATGACTCAATTCACACCACACTGCATGAAAAAGGTGAAGGCATCTTTTTTTTTTGCCTCACCAAAATCGGATTGCATGGGTGTTCACACCCATGTGATCCAATTCTTGGAATTGCACGCCTGCTTTGGGTGTAATGAATTTACCATTGACACTGCTGGCAGATCTCATGATAGAGTGCGATTTCAATGCAGTGCAGGAAACGCTCAGGATTCCCTGCACTTCCCACCATATATATGGGAACCGGGGCTTAACAACGTCTCTATCACCCTATTGTCATATGACGGTGGCAGGAACCCTTTATCCCTCCGGGCCATCTGTGGCTTCCCGAGCCTCTAGGGGGCGCACGCATGCGCCCGCTGTGTCTCTCTCGATGCATGCTCGGCACCCGCGATTGCCTGTCACACAGCAGGGATGTGGATCTGTGTGTGTAAACACACAGATCCACATCCTGTCAGGTGAGAGAAGACCGAAGGTGTGTTCCCAGAACAGAGGAACACCGATCGGTCTCCTCCCCTTGTGCCCTTCCCTCCATAGCTAGAATCACTCCCTAGGACACACATTTAACCCGTTGATCGCCCCTAGTGTTAACCCCTTCCATGCCAGTCACATTTATACAGCAATCAGTGCATTTTATAGTATAGCTGTATAAATGTGAATGGTCTCAAAATAGTGTCAAAAGTGTCCGATATGTCCGCTGCAATGTCACAGTCATGATAAAAATAACATTACTATTAAAAAAAAACATTACAAATTACATAAATATATCCCCTATTTTGTAGGTGCTATAACTTTTGCGCAAACCAATCAATATACGTTTATTGCGGTAAAAGATAAGTTATTTCTAGTACAGAGGCTGGTTCACACAGTAATAGAATAATAGTTATTTGATTTTAAATTTACCGATACCGATGACAGAGAGCAAATGAGCCAACCCAATGTCAGCTACCGTAATATGATGAAAAAGTATGTACTTGTGCTATTACGGCATAAGTAAAAGACAATAGAGGATTCTCTTATAGATAAAGACAGCGTATTGTTTTATTAGAAGAAAAATCACTTGAAACAGCTGGATGGAGCAGGAATGAGTAGCTCCAAATCACAATACTTGACCTATATACTGTATATCTATCCCTCTGAAATCTAATCCTTTAAAGCACACAATTTAAAACATGGCAGCAAGGTGTCCGTTTCTTTGTTCCATGAGCAGTGGGTGATAGATTTTTCTTTTGCAGGTCCAGGTCTGTCAGTGGTGCATCAACTGGCCTGTCATCTAGCCCTCTCAGCAGTCCAAGGGTAAGTATTAAAAAGGAAATTCTTAATATTACAAATATGACAGCAACAGCGGTCCAGACTGCACTTTATCACATCCTGTTTGTGGCATATCATGCCATCACAACAACCTGCATTATCACACCATGACACCCTACATTGCAAACATCATCAGCAGCTCTCTTACAATTTTAACAGATAGGTTCTCTCTTTTTTTTCCTTTATGTTGTAATACAAAATTTTACTTGGCTTATCGTTGTTACTGTAGATATGGTTTGAGTGTCTACAGCAACCAGTTTAAAATACATTCATAAGATTCTTGAATTTAAGTTTTAAGTGAATATAGATACCAAAGAAACAAAACTCTGAGCTATTGACATAGACACCCTTCACATTCTGTGGATGTGGAGTACTGGTATGATAAAATAAACCTGTATTTGCATGTTTGATATACAAAGGAATATATCATGAAGTTTTTATGTAAATTAGTTTTTAATTCATATATTAATCTGCATAATGTAAGTTAAAATGATTATGATTACATCTCGTGCCCTCCTAGCCACTCGCTAGGCACATATAATGTACTTTCCAGCAAGGCTTGGAAGCTAGAAGCAGCCAGATGGGAGTTGTTATGTTTCAGGGCAGTCATTGTTATCCTTGCTTCACCATTAGTAAGTCACTGACTGGACAACTGATATGTGCCAGGTCAGAGACTCATGAAGTATAGAGAAAATAATAAGAGCTTGTATCACAGTAGTTGCATATCACTAGAATTTTACCTTTAGGCTTCCTTCAATAACTTTGATCAATTAACTTTTGAAAGGGCAACTCCGCCAGTGGTAATTGACTGTCCTGGGGGGGGGGGGGGGGGTAAGTCTATTGCAAAAAATATATATAAGCAGGTACAAACAGAAATACAGAACAGACAATTCCCATCAAAGGGCGTAGAAGCATAGTAAAGCCACAGTAACCAACGGTTTAGGTAATAACGACAGAAAGGAACCTCTTGGGCGAAAGCAGAGCAAAGGCCCAGAGCCGTAAGAACAAACATACTTATACAATTACAAATACATGTTTACCTCTGCAAGAACTTCAGGAAAGTTATTACATCATTTTTCCTTTCCCAACTTACTCCTTGTCTAAGCGAGCCCGCCCTCAGACACTGGGGCATGTCTGATGACAATCCTGGGTGTTATGATTTTCCCAGAAAAGTCATTGTAAAAGGGGATTGTTCAGCAGGCCACAGTTTTCATAATGTGATATTAGGGTCGGTGCTAGATTATTTTGTGTCCTAGGCAAGACCAGCTATTTGCCCCCCCCCCTCCCCCTCCCAACATTTTTATTTTACAGACACGTTATTTTGTGCTGAAGGGCTGCGGCCCTGCAACCGTATATGTGCGTAGGGCGGTCCGGAAGTGGATATAAATAAAAGCAGCAGTTTTTAGCATATTAAAAACATAAATACAGTATCTCACAAATGTGAGTACACCCCCTCACATTTTTGTAAATATTTTATTACAGTGGGGCAAAAAAGTATTTAGTCAGCCACCAATTGTGCACGTTCTCCCACTTAAAAGGATGAGAGATATATTACTCTGCATAATGTAAGTTAAAATGATTACAGGTGCCCTCATAGCCACTCGCTATGGGGTCAGATCTTTCGTGGAGCCCCAGATCGAGGGAGATTATCAGTGGTCTTGTATGTCTTCCATTTTCTAATTATTGCTCCCACAATTGATTTCTTCACACTATGCTGCTTGCCTATTGCAGATTCACAGCTTGGTGTTTCTGGTGTCCTTCGACAGCTTTTTGGCCTTCACCATAGTGGAGTTTGGAGTGTGACTGTTTGAGGTTGTGGACAGGTGTCTTTTATATTGATAACAAGTTCAAACAGGTGCCATTAATACAGATAATGAGTGGAGGACAGAGGAGCCTCTTAAAGAAGAAGATACAGGTCTGTGAAAGCCAGAAATCTTGCTTGTTTGTAGGAGACCAAATACTTATTTTCCACCATACTTTGCAACTAAATTCTTTCCAATTCAGACAATGTGATTGTCTGGATTTGTTTCCACATTTTGTCTCTCGTAGTTGAGGTATACCTATGATGACAATTACAGGCCTCTCTCATCTTTTTGCCCAGGTTCACACTGGGCTGCGGGAGTGAAGCTGTGCGAGTTCAGCTGAACTCGCACGATTTCACTCCCGCTGGCAGTCCCGATTTTGGCTGCGATTTCAGAGACATCTGTGCAGGTTTCTGCACAGATGTCAATGTAAATAGCGGCTTGAAATCGCAAAAAGTAGTACAGGAACTACTTTTTAAAATCGGTGCAGTGCCACAGATGCGGCGTCGCACCGATTAGGACGTGCCATTGCCGACAATTGCCGGCAAATGCCGCCAATTTGAGATGCGATTTGACATGTCAAATCGCATCTCAAATCGTACCAGTGTGAACCAGGCCTTTAAGTGGGAGAACTTGCACAATTGGTGGCTGACTAAATACTTTTTTGCCCCACTGTATATCTTTTCATGTGATAAAGTAGTGAGTGCACAGCTTGTATAACAGTGTAAATTTGCTGTCCCCTCAAAATAACTCAACACACAGTCATTAATGTCTAAACCGCTGGTAACACAAGTGAGTACATCCCTAAGTGAAATAGTATGAGAAAGTGAGTGCGATAAATTTTGCATCCTCTGAATCCAACCAAAAGACAAAAATAAATAAATTAAAATCCTGCATCCGCAGAACCCTAAACCAACATCGCTAATTAAGCACAATTAGCGATCGCAGCACTTGTGTACACACACTACACATAAGTCATCATTCAGCAACAGAACTCTGCTGTGTAACCCAGTTAGTAACACTGTTTAAACTGAGCATATAATATGTGGTTGAGTCTTACCTAGATGAAAATTAAAGCTTATATCCTGATGTCTATGACTTAGTTACCACTGTCATACACTAAACTACAGTTAACAGTATATATATATATGTATATAATTGAAAAGACTTCATTATCCACCTTTTTATATCATTCAATGTAACATATAATTTGTCTCAGGCCCAATATTATTTTCAAGCTGGCACAGATCTTCATACCCTCCTGGATTCAGTAACACTGAAAAAAAATGTGTGTGTGTGTATGTGTACATATATATATACACACACACATACATAGCATACATTGGGCACATACTATAGCATGTGTTCAATGCAAGACTACAATTACTGTGCTAGCCGTTCCACATGTGTGATAATGATAAAAACAGAACATAGCCTTGAATTCTTAGCTGTTTACTGGCCTTTTTTAATATTGGCATTGACAAAAGTTCGTATCTGTTATATATGTTGAGCACACAGCATTAGAACACCATGTCCTACCACATTGCTCCATCTCATTGTCAAACATCGATGCCCATTGGGCATTTTTCTGTCCCCCCTTGCCAGAGTCCCGTTTTCACTTTCTCCCCCACACCGCTGGAAGCCGCTGATGGGGAGGATCCCCGTGCCATCTGGCAATCCAAAGCTGCTCACCGTCAGCCTGACCCGAAGACCCAGACACTGCCTGCTAAGACCAGCCTGGGAGAGAAGCCCCTCCACACCATTAAATCCAATCCCTTACCCATTACCATGACTGCCTCCTCCCCACTGCATGACTCCTCAACTTCACCTCATCGCTCCCCTTTATCCCCACCTTTCTTCCCTTCCTCACTGCCTGCTCGTTTTTTCCCTGGTACTAAATCCACCACCAAATCTATCCCTTTGCCGCAGGTTACCCCTCACCCTTCTCCCCGAGGCAGCCCCCTCCCTACCCCGCTGGGCACCCCAGTACATACGCCCAAGGACAGTCCGACTGGGACACCCAGTGGCACCCCTCCCTCCAGTCCTGGTGTTGGTGGAGTGGCTTGGAAGACACGGCTCAACTCTATCAAGAATAGTTTTCTGGGATCCCCACGCTTCCATCGTCGGAAATTGCAAGGTAGGTTAAATTGTTCTGCATCAGCTTGCCATCTAGTGGCACATTGTTGAATAAGCTGCAGTATTACAGATTAAATAAAATGGCTGTTGCCTTGTGCCAACTAACAAAAAGGTTCAAACAGATCAAGATATAAAAAAATAAATAAAAAAAGAATATTATTCATTGAAATTGAGATGTTAAAATTTTAAGATAATGTTTAGAAGGATTTTACCATGCCCTACAATCCCTCTGGGGTTAATCACTTTTAAAATAAAATATTTTCTCTGTATTTTAAAGCAAACCCATCAGCCTTGTTATATGTTAAAAAGTAAACATTGAAAAAGTAAATGTTCTAAGATCAGATGCATAATTGATACAGTAGAAGGCCCTAAGTGCTTGTTTACACCAGACGCAGTTCCGTGCGCTTTTTTTCTGTACACAATGCATGCACAGTGTTTTCCATGTATTCCAAAGGCTCCAGTTCACACCATGAAGTCAGTTTCCGGTCAGTTTCTGCACCAGAAATTGACCGGAAACTGACTGCATGGTGTGAACATAATAACTTCCCTAAGCCTATGTGATAGAAAGCAATGTTAAAATGCACAGTAGGGCGGGCCAGGGAGTGTCCAGCTACTTATGCCTCTGCCTTTGGAAGTCATGCTTATAATTGTCAGCCTTTCAATGCCTCATGGGACATGTAGTTCTGCAACACCTGGAGGGCATCAGTTTAAGCACCCCTGGGCTAGGGGCTACACTAATTGGAGACAAAGTAAGAGGGAGAAACAGAGAAACATACCAAGGACACAATAATAAACAGCCTGTTGTGTTAGCACACTGCCAATAGCCAATCAATTTCTTGGGTGAGTTCCCTTACTGGCCACTAAGTGGCACTCACTGGCCAAAGGGAAGGCAGTTTATGATGAATAGCCTTGAAGTCAGGTCTTTAATAACACAGTAATTCTAATTCAATAGAGTTGAGTGAGTGAGTGAGTGAGTGAGAACTTGTATAGTGCTGCAAATGCAAACTAAATCGCCTCAAGGCATTTTGCGTGCAGAGTCCTCCTGAATCTTTTCAGAAGAGGTGGGTCTTAAGATTTTTCTTGAAGGCACGATTCTTCCATGCGGATGATAGTTGGTAGCGCGTTCCACAGCTGTGGCCCTTGAACTGCAAAGCTTTGTTCTCCTTTAGATTTGTAGCGGGTCTTGGGGATGCAGAGCAGGTTTTGATTCACCGACCGAAGGGCGCGACCAGGGTTGTAGTGTTTTATTTTCTTGCATGGGTATTGCGGGGCTTTTCCTTGTGTGCATTTGTGAGTGAGGCAGAGGGTCTTGAATCTGACCCGATCCTATACGGTTAGCCAATGAATTGACCTAAGGGATAGGGTGATAGATTCTCTTGTTTTCTTTCCCCGTTATCAGTCTGGCTGCTGTATTCTGGACGACTTGTAGACGCGAAATCTGGTATTTTGATAGTCTGAGGTAGAGGGAGTTTGCGTAGTCGAGTCGAGAATTAATGATTGTTCCAACTACTACTACTGTGCCCTCTTCTGGGATGAAGAGGATCAGTCTACCTAGCAGGCGGAGAAGATGGTGGGATCCACTGACTACTGCTCCTATTTGTGCGTCCATGGTCATGTCCGAATCAAAGATTACTCAGAGGCTTTTGACTTTAGCGCTTGGGGCGATGGTTTGTCCAAGGATGGTGGGTGGTATGCCTGTTGTCCTAGAGTTTTTCTTTCGGTTTGCGTGGAGAAAGAGAAGTTCTGTTTTGGATCCATTCCATTTGAGGGAACTCTCCGTCATCCAATTGCCGATCAGTAAGAGGCAATTTTCTAGTGCGTGCTATTGGTCTTTTTTTCCGGTGATGCAAAGGTAGAGTTGGGTGTCATCAGCGTAGGCGTGATAGAGCAGGTCCTTTTTGCTGATGATATTTATGAGTAGGCAGAGGTAGATGTTGAAGAGTACGGGCAACAGGGGTGATCCTTGAGGGACTCCACATGTAATTGTACATGCTTTCGAAGTGAAGGCTCCTAGTTTCACTGTCTGGGATTGATTCTCTAGGAAGGATGCAAACCAGGGTAGATCCGAGTCTGCGACTCCGGCTACTTCTGTGAGATGAGTGAGCAAAGTTTTATGGTCTACTGTGTCGAAAGCTGTGCTGAGGCCTAGTAGCACCAGGTGACATGATTCTCTGTCATCTGCTGCTTCGAGGGCGTCATCCCATAGTTGCACAGAGAAGGTTTTTCAGGCAGGCAAAGGTTGTAGAAGGCTTTGTGTAGCGCCTGCTAATAGGCGGGACTATTACAAATGACTGATTGGCACACTTTAAAGCTCATATACCTCCTTGGTGATTTTTTCTTGCCTATTCATTTTAGAAGGGGATCAGCAAGTTAGTGGCACCCTGACTGTGGAGTTACCCCCAGACATGGTAGCACAATTGTGTTAATTTGGTGCAAGTTTCATATTCATGTTTATGTCAATGAAGAGGGTAGGTAGAATGGAAGAACAGCACTGGCAGATGCTGCTCATCACAGGACAGAACAATGGCAACCAGGGAAGGAATTATGATCTTCCCAACTAATTAGTTCTATTAGGTGTGATTGTTTATGGTCATACAGTCACATTTTAGGTAGACATACACCTTATCAGAAACATACAAAAATGATTGAAAAGTAGGGCCTGTGTGTGGCCAGATGTAATAACAGAGCAGCTCTAAACCAGGACAATACGTTCTTTGTCTGCTATGCAACAGGAAGTTCAAAGATTTTGTTCTTGGAAATGACCCTGTCCAGGGGTTATCAAAATTAAAATAACAGTACCCTGTGAAGAAAGCAGCATTTTGCTTACCTGCCCATTTGCCAAAACTTTGCTCTGTAGGAGAGCAACTACCACTGATCATAATCCACTACCCTGGGCTGGTAGAAGAGTGTCTTCCCTGGTGGCTGCAGTGGTTTCTCCTTTAGACCCCCTAGTCACTGCAGGACACAGTAGCGATGTAGGGGCTTAATGGAGAAAATACAGTGACTAGCAAGAGACACGCTGTTCCATATACCTGGAAATGCAGAATAGGATTGACACTAGTAGCTCTGCTACAAAGCAAAGTTCCTGTGAAGAGGTCACCAAATGTAAGTGCTGCAATTTTTATTTTGTTAACCCCTGACAGGGTCATTCTAATCTTTACAATCAGTTAATATAATAAGATGGAGAGAGTAAGCATAAACACTTAAGGGTCCACCTATGTTTTCATGCAAGGTTTGTAAAACTTTCACCCAGGTTTCACACATTTTTCCAACCAATTTCTACTGGAAATGTGATTGATTTATAAATGAGAGTTGTGTGAATCTTGTTTGAAAACCTACCGCCCCTTTTTATGTTAGGTTATTGGGTCCGAGACTGCATATTACCGTATCTGACAAGGCAAAAAAGCATATATTACGTTATCTGCATAGTTTACCTTAAATAATTTTAACATCTTGTTTCTTACGTTCCTTACTCATACCATATTTTATTACTAAATATAAGAAAGGAAGTAGATGCAAATGATACTTATTATGTATAAGCATTGGGCAGCTAATTTTAAAACAATAGCCTGATTTTCATTAGAGTATATTTCTATGCAGCTTTATTGGTAATGCGTTTTATCTGCTCTTTTTAATTATGCTTGTATTTTGCATAGTACCGACTCCCGAAGAAATGTCAAGTCTTACTCCAGAATCATCACCAGAGTGAGTACACTTCATTAACTGTAATAGATGAGGACAGAAAATAATGAGCCTCATATATGAGAATGTCTGAAGCAGGGCTCAAGTCCTGCGGGAACGCATGGGAACGGAGTTCCTGCACTTTTTTTTCACAGCAGGAACGCAGTTCCCTTTGCAGGACTAGAGCACTCAAGCCGCCCGAGCCAATCCTTCACTATGCGGCGATGTCCAGCTCGAGTCACTGTCAGGGGCAGGCGAACCTTAGTAATCCTTTGTTACTGGCCGCTTCCTGTATATGGATTCATCGGGTAGTGTGCCGCAATGTCTCCTGGGAGCTTTTGTCATTGTTCTCAGGAGACATTGCGGAGGTCTGCCGCGAGTTATCGCGGGATTTAGAAAGAACTTGGTTTTAGTATTTATGCATATGAGCGTATCATTTTTTATTTTTTTTTGGTGGGGGAGTGGATCTTGGGTGGGAGTTCCCACACTTTTTCCCCTAGGACTTGACCCCTGGTCTGAAGGATGGCTTATATAGTCACAGCAGCTAATAAAAGTTTTCTTTACTCTGAAACAAAGGTAGAACTAGCTAACTGTAAGCTAATGTTCTACTAGAGATTTTCCCCCTAAAGACCATTTCATGTTGTGCTGTTGGGTTTTCAAAATTGTGGATACAGATTAACCATTATCATATCAGGAAGATATTAAAGTGCATCTCAACAATTTTATGTTGCAAATTTGTAGAGTGGTATACATACTCTAATGCAGGGTTTTCAACTCCAGTCCTCAAGGCGCACCAACGGGTCATGTTTTCAGGCTTTCCATTATTTTGCACAGGTGATTTGATCAGTTTCACTGCCTTAGGCTGGATTCACACTTAGGCCTCGTACACACAACCGAGTTTCTCGGCAAAAACCAGCAAGAAACTTGCTGGGAGATATCCTTTTCTCTTTTCTCGTCTTCTAAAATATTTTTATCAGGGCAGTAATAGCAGATTCACTTGTCATTGGCATCGGCTCACTGAGATCTTCATGTTAAATAAATTAATTTAACCACTTCCATACAGGGCACGTATACACCTTCCCGCCCAAGCCAATTTTAAGCTTTCAGCACTGTCGCACTTTGAATGGCAATTGCGCGGTCATGCTACACTGTACCCAAACAAAACTGGCGTCCTTTTTTCCCCACAAATAGAGCTTTCTGTCAGACGCGAGTGAGGAAGAGCCGACAACGGCTTTTCCTGTTTACATCGTGAACAGCCGTGATTCGACACGGCTGATCACGTGGTAAAGAGTCTCAATGAGAGACTCTTTACCGAGATCGGTGTTGCGGGGTGTCAGACTGACACCCCGCAACAACGATCGCCGCGATGCGCGCCCCCGGGGGCGCGCAGCGGCTCAGAATCCTGAGGACGTCATATGACGTCCAGTCAGGATTCTACAACCACTTTGCCGCCGTCAATATGTCATTGGCGGGCGGCAAGTGGTTAAAGGGGTTGTAAAGGAAAAAATAAATTCCCCTAAATAGCTTCCTTTACCTTAGTGCAGTCCTCCTTAACTTACCTCATTCTTCAATTTTACTTTTAAATGTCCTTATTTCTTCTCAGAAATGCTCACTTCCTGTTCTTCTGTCTGTAACTACACACCGTAATGCAAGGCTTTCTCCCTGGTGTGGAAAAAGCCTCTTGAGGGAGGAGGGGGCGAGCAGGCAAGTCAGGACACTCTCTACTTTGCAGATAGAGAAAGAAGCTGTGTGTTAGTGGGCCTCCTGACACTCCTGCTCGCCCCCTCCCCCCTCAAGAGGCTTTCTCCACACCAGGAAGAAAGCCTCGCATTACGGTGGTGAGTTACAGACAGAAGAACAGGAAGTGAGGATTTCTCAGAAGAAATAAGGATATTTAAAAGCAAAATTGAAGGATGAGGTAAGTGTAGGAGGACTGCACTAAGGTAAAGGAAGCTATTTAGGGAAAAAAATATTTTCCTTTACAACCCCTTTAAACTATCTTTGTAACCATAACATTTAGAATTGCATCTAACCATTTACTTTGTCTCATTTTAGGCTTGCAAAGAAGTCTTGGTTTGGTAATTTCATTAATTTAGATAAAGAAGAACAGATATTTGTAGTAATCAAAGACAAACCTCTCAGCTCTATAAAGGCCGATATCGTCCATGCTTTCCTCTCAGTAAGTATGATCTTTATTTACTGCATCTGTATTTATTTGTGTAATAATAGAAGAAATGCGGGCCACGATTTTTGACAAAATAAATGCCAACTGTTGCAAATTAGTATTTTCGGAAAATATATGTGGTGAGGCATAATGTATAAAACATAGTTCTAATTTCTTTATCGTATATCACAGGACACAGAGTTGTTAATAGTCATTACTATGTGAGATATAGCAAAGCAATAAATATGAGGGGTGGGTAACAGAGCAACAAGGCCAACAAGGCCAAATACCCAAACAGAAAAGGGCAACAAAGCTAGCTGCAAGACCTGAAACTGGTCTCCACAGAGACAAAACCATCAACCTGGTTGAACTTCATAAACTTGTAAAGAGAAGACCAGGAATAAGCCTTAAAAACTTCAAAAACAGAAGCCTGATTCTGAATGACCCAGG
This sequence comes from Rana temporaria, assembly GCF_905171775.1. Lineage (NCBI taxonomy): Eukaryota > Metazoa > Chordata > Amphibia > Anura > Ranidae > Rana > Rana temporaria. Next base: position 93,700,845 of record NC_053498.1, on the reverse strand, counting down.
AGGCACTGACATTCCTCGAGAAATGGGCCCTAACCAGGAAAGTACTATCCTCACCCTTGATCTCATAGGCTTGAGAAATGAGCTGACAAATCCACCTGGAAATAATGGATTTAAAAGCCGCCTGACCCTTACAAAGTCATTTAGGTAGAACAAACAGAATCAGACTGTCAAAACAAAGCTGTAGACATGAGAGAAAATGCAAACAGTCCAAACAACAACCAAAGTGTGAAGCACCTTCTCTTTTGTACACTTAGGAGTAGGACAAATGGATTGCAACACTGTCCTGATTCAAGTGAAACGAAGAAACCACCTTAGGCAAGAAAGAGGACTGACACCTCAACATCACTGTTCCCTGGTGAAAGAGCAGGAAGGTTCCTTGCAGGAAAGTGTGGCTAACTCCAAGACCCTGTGAGCTGAGATAATAGCCACCAAAAAGACAACCTTGTGCAAAAGAAGCGGCAAGGGAATCTCTCTTAATGAGGTTCAAAGGTGGAAGAGGGCAAAGCCAACAAATCCAAGTTAAGATTCCATGGAGATAGAGGGGGACACAGGAGGAACAATCTGAGTGACTACCTTAAAAAAAAAAAAAAGCTTTGACCAAAAAATGAGACACAACAGGTCTTGAAAAAAGCACCATCAAGGCTAGGATTTGTCCCTTTATGATACTCATAGCCAAGGACATCTCCAGACCAGATTGGAGAAAAGCTAGAATTTTCCCCATGCCATACAGTCAACAATAGAACTTATGAATTTAAGAAAAAGTTAAATAAGCTGTCTAAGTATGATAGTACTTCCTAGGGGTCAATTTTCTATCCCTGAAAAGGTGATCTTTAGAGAGACTCAGGAAAGCATCCATCACCTTCAGGCACAAAACTGAAGCTTAGCTGAGCTGGGATGGTGTTGGAATTCTTTCCTTTTTGTTGGCCAGTGTCAATTCACCATAAGGGGGTAGTATAACCCATGTAGTTATTTATGATTGTGAACTCCTCTGTGTCCTGTGATATACAATAAAGATGCTTTTTTTTTTGCACTCCCCTACATTAAACAGTTGTTTTTATTTTGCCCAGTCCTATGACTAATATGCTTACAATTGGAAAGACAATGTGTACTTCTATTATAATGTGAATATAAATGATACCCTTATGTCACCACTTGTCTCTTGCTAGTTGAGCACCCTGGGAGTTTTAGTGCAGCAACATGTTGACATTTTTTGCTATTTATTATCTTTTATATACTGCCAACATTTCCCATAGTCCCTTACATCAGTGTATACTGTACAGCAAAAATTCACGGTTAAACACAACATTGCTGGAAATGTAGTACGGCCCCGCTTGTTAAAGCTTACAATTGAACAGTTAAACGTTTTGCTTAATTCCTTCCTTTTATCTTACTTTAGATCCCAAGCTTAAGTCACAGCGTGATATCTCAGACCAGCTTCAGAGCGGAGTACAAGTCATCAGGGGGTCCATCTGTGTTCCAAAAACCTGTCAAATTTCAGGTGGACATCAGTTACTCCGAGGGAGCTGAAGCACAAAAAGAGAATGGCATCTACTCTGTGACCTTCACTCTAATATCAGGTAAACTTGACGTGCATGCTAATGGCAAGAACAAATAGGGAGGACAGTTTTTTTTATGATAAGGTGAATTAATCAAATGGATAACAGGCCGACAGTTTAACACATACACAGTATTTAGAAAAACTGGGAGCAAGTGTAAGGTTCCTCTGTGGGGATGACATGCCTCAGCTGCTGCAGAAGCTTCTAAGAGGCCAAATTGTCAATTATTCTTTCATTCTGTAAATTTGTCAAGCACTCTGTAACACCGTTACATAAAGCAAAACTGTGATTGACAGCGGAGCTTGACAGCATCTCCCGTGATGGACAAACGTCCTCCCATTACGGCACGATTCATTAGACTGTCACAAGCCTGGAGCTGAGTTGCTTTGTTCCCACCAAGGACAATCTGCCCTGATCGCAAAAATTCATCATCAACCAACGATTCATTAATTGACAGGCTGTTATGTTTAACTTTAGAGGATGGCCAGTTCTTACCTTGCAGCTGAACATATAAAGATGGATATGGAAATGATGTTAGTTTATTCCTATGGTTGTAGAACATACATGGAAATTTGGAATTTTAAATAACTGTTGTAAGTAATGCCTGTAATAAGCTATTTGTTGAGCTCAGTTACAGTTACACTCCAGTCAAATTTGAAATTCAAACTTTGGAACACCAACAGGTAGCACAGCCTAAGGCCGCGTACAGACGAGCATACATGTACGATGAAACCGGTCCGCCAGACCGTTTTCACCGTACATGTATGCCCAGGGATTTTTGTATGGTGGCTGTACTCACCATCATACAGAAATCCGCGCGTAAACAATGACGCGGCGACGTGGGCGGCCCTGCCAGTTAAATGCTTCCACGCATGCGTCAAAGTCATTCGACGCATGCGAGGGATGGCAGGCGCTCGGACATGTACGGTAGGTCTGTACAGACGACCGAACATGTCCGAGCGGGCAGGATTTCAGCGGGCTGTTTTAAAACAAGTCCAGAAAGATTTGCCCGCTGGGAAAAGGCCCGGCGGGCAAATGTTGGCTGGAATCCTGCCCGCTCGGGCCTACCCACACCGAACATGTCTGCTGAAACTGGTCCACGGACCAGTTTCAGCAGACATGTTCGGTCGTCTGTACGGGGCCTTACTGCTTAGTACTTTAGTTCTTTATCCAAACATTGCTTTAATCTACAAGTCCACCACTTTACCTTCTGTTGGAAATCTGGTGATTTGGGAACCCGTTGCTTGTGATAACAGAAATCTGTTTGATTATATACACCGATTGTGGGCTTCTTGCTGTCTCTGCCATACTAAACACTCTGGGGCAGATCCACAAACAATTGCATGGGCGCAGCGTATGTGAGATACGCTACGCCGCTATAACTTACTGTTCCCAGCTTCGAATCCACAAAGAATTAGCGCCATAAGTTACGGCGGCGTAGTCTATCTCTCGCAAGGTAATGGTGCACAATTCAAATGCGGCGAGTAGGGGGCGTGTTTCATTTAAATGAAGCGCGTCCCCGCGCCGAACGAACTGCGTATGCGCCGTCCCTAAATTTCCCGCCGTGCATTGCGCTAAATGACGTCGCAAGGACATCATTGTTTTGATGTGGACGTAAATTACGTCCAGCCCGATTCACGGACGACTTACGCAAACAAAATAACATTTTTAAAATTATACGCGGGAACGACGGCCATACTTAACATTGAGTACGCCACCATATAGCAGCTTTAACTATACACCGGGAAAAGCCAACTAGAGACGACGTAAAAGAATGCGACGGCCGCTCGTACGTTCGTGGATTGTCGGAAATAGCTAATTTGCATACTCAACGCGGATTACGACGGGAACGCCACCCAGCGGACGCCGAAGAATTGCATCTTAGATCCGAAGGTGTACGAAGACGTACGCCTGTCGGATCTAACCCAGATGCCGTCGTATCTTGTTTTGAGGATTCAAAACAAAGATACGACGCGGGAAATTTGAAAGTACGCCGGCGTATCAGTAGATACGCCGGCGTACTCTCTTTGTGGATCTGCCCCTTAATGTAAACCAAATGTCATTGCCAGGAGGTTTCTCCAGTTTCTGCATTCCCACACAAGGTGTTTAATAGAAAGGAATAGCCATACCTGCTTTGGGTACTGCATATTTTAAATTTTAACTCATTACACTGTGTTACAACTCCCCTATGGCAAAGATTAGCGTTAATAATGACATTTCCTCGTCCTTCTCTATACATAGTCACCTGTCTGGGATACCCTATCTCCCCTATCCTATTAGCCCTAGAGATTGAGCCCCCTTTAGCTGGTCTGATTAAAGCTGCCTCCCATATAAAAGTTTTAACAGCCCTCTCCCTTGAGGGGGGGGGATTTCTCTCTATATGCAGAGTACATTTTTATCTATTTAGCGGATCCCAATTAGTCCCTTTATGATTTACTGGGGATCCTGTATAGATTTGGTAAATATTCATGCATGTCAGTTGGGACAAGTTCCTTCTCTTGCACCTGGCGCCGGCCCTGCCTATCTCCCTGATCAGCCTAACTGATCATTAATGGCTGGATAGTCCATTTTATTAAACCCTGCAAAGGCAATGCTTAAGAAAGTATATGTAGTCAATACAATAATGGCATGGACAATGTAATCAGTTGACATTTGATTCTATTAGGGTTACCATAATACTCTTTGGGTCTATAAAATTTGTGAGATATGATTAAACAGCTCAGGCAGAAGAGAGAAAAAAAAAGAGTGATAGAATTTTTTTTTTTTAGAAATGTCCCAAAAATTATTGGAGATATTCCAAACGACGAGGTCACATTTTGCAATTCGTATCAGATATTGCAATTTTTCTTAAAGGGGTTGTAAAGGTTAGTTTTTTTATTTTCTAAATAGGTTCCTGTGGATGTAAACCCAAAATGTTTATTTTATTTTTTGATGTCACAATGTACAGAATAAGATTTCCTATCATCTGTGCCCAGTCTTGCCACACAGAGTTAATTCAGCTCTGAGCAATCCTCTTTTATTGTTCAGTGAAATAAAACAGACTAACAGAGAAAAACCTTAGTCCGTTCCGCCCCCTTGCTGTGAGTGACAGGTTATTTACATATCTCATGCACTAGCCTGGAGACAGGCATTATTTTTTAATCCCCCCCCACTCCTTTTCTGAAGTCATGTGGTTACTTTTCTGGATTTTGACTGGATGTTATTGATCATAGCAGAATTTAGTGTAAGGAATACACAGGAAAAAATGCATGTTGACAAGGGGAGTGTAGAGGAGGGCGGGGAGTCTACTGACATCACGACTCCACCCACAGAGCTCCAAACAACAGACCCACCCACAGAATCTGCAGTTTTTCAGTTCTTATAACAGACAGGGGGGAAACATTTGACAGAGTGCGAGTGGGTTTATATCCACTTTAACCACTTTACAACCGGCCTATTTTGGCACTTCTCTCCTTCATGTAAAAATCACAATTTTTTTGCTAGAAAGACATCCTAGGGAATAAAATGGCGGTCATTGCAACTTTTTTTCTCTCACGGTATTTGCGCAATAATTTTTCAAACACCCTTTTTTGGGAAAAAAAAAAGGGTTTCATGATTTAAAAAATAACAAAACAGTAAAGTTGGCCCAATTTTTTTGTATAATGTGAAAGATGATGTTACGCCGAGTAAATAGATACCTAACATGTCACACTTTAAAATTGCGCACACTCATGGAATGACGCCAAAATTTGGTACTTAAAAATCTCCATAGGCGACGCTTTAATTTTTTTTACAGGTTACTATTTTTGAGTTACAGAAGAGATCTAGTGCTAGAATTATTGCACACGCTCTAAATCACGTGACGATACCTCACATGTGGGGTTTGAACGGCGTTTACATATGTGAGCGGGACTTGCATGCGTGTTCGCTTCTGCCGGGGGTAGGGGCGTTTTAAAAAATTAATTTTTTAATTTTATTTTTATTTTACTTATTTTTTTTTTTTTTTTACACTTTTATTTTTTATTTTTTTGATCACTTTTATTCCTATTACAAGGAATGTAAACGTCCCTTGTAATATGAATCAGTGTGACAGGTCCACTTTATGGAGAGATGTGGGGTCAATAAGAAGCTTACAAGCATGAAATTGGTGAAAAAACATTCACCGACCTCACACCGACAGCCGCAATTGCGGCTTTGTTTATTTCCGGGTACCGGGCGTGACGTCATAACGTCGCGCCCGGGCCTCCGACGGTCATAGAGATGACTGGTGACCATCTGGTCACAGTCATCTCTATGCTTCCCCAGCCAGCACCGGCCGATTCGCTCGTCGGGCCCCCAATGGCACGGGAGAGCCCAGAGAAGCACCGGATGGCGGCGGGAGGGGGCCTATAAGAACGATCAAGCATCAGAACTGCCACTTTGATCGTTCTTATTGTGCACAAAATCGCCGGCTGAAGACAGTGATATCTGAATGAAGCCTGTAGCTGCAGGCATCATTCAGATATCACCGCACAAAGTCGAGGACGTATTTTGTCTATGAGCGGTTGTAAAGTTATTAGGCTAGTGCATGGTTGGTTCACTTACCTTTTCCCTTCTAAATTTTTTTTTTCTTTATCTGAATTTCTCACTCAGTAAGCTGGTGGTTAGTCAGCGTGCTCGCCCCCTCCCTTGGGACTACATCCTACATGCTGTGTTCACAGCGTCCCTCCGCAGGGATGTAGTCCCAAAGGAAGGGGGCGAGCACGCTGACTAACCCCCAGCCATTACGGCTCGGATGATGGGGGCAAGCTTACTGAGGAGGAACAGGAAGTGAGAAATTCAGACAAAGAAAAAAATCATTTAGAAGGGACATCAAAGGAAAAGGTAAGTGAACCAACAATGCACTAGCTTAAGGAACCCTATTTAGAAAATAAAAAACAAACATTTACAACCCCTTTAAGTTTGATGGAAATATTAAAAGTTATTGCCAAATTTAATGGTCAGATGACTGGATTTAAATTATGACGGACACCTTGCATGTTTAAATGTTCTCTTTATTGCTGGCTTCAGTTTTGGACATTTATATGCCTCAGAATATCTAGAGACATAAAATAAAAGACATGGCAATGCAACTTCTTATATATTAATGCATTTTTAGTACTTATATACTATTACAGATGTACCTACATCTATGTGCTTTCACTGCCTGTTTATCTGTTCTGTTCATGTCTCTCCAGGTCCCAGTCGCAGATTTAAGAGAGTTGTAGAAACTATTCAGGCACAGCTGCTGAGCACACATGACCAGCCTTCAGTTCAGGCCCTAGCAGGTATGTACATGATTATCATTATATTCTAAAGATGTGCATAAACCAGAAAAGCAAGGCAATACTGTCCTTAAATGACTTCCATGTATTAAAACAATGTTTCATTAAAGTACCACAATTACACATCCTCAATGCAGGTAGTATATCGCATGACTCACGATTTATGTTCAGGGCAGCCTTTTGGGAAAATAATTGTATCCCAGAATGAGTTACCAATAGCAGACACTAGAGGGAGCAGGGTGATTTCTTCAGCAGTCTACATGTGCCTGCTTTGATTTAAAGCTGAACTTAAAGTAGAAGTAAATCCTCCTATCGTTTTCAGCCAAGGAAGCTGCCATCCTGTCCTCTGTTTAATTTACAATTGCCATGATGCTGCACATGTGATTAGTTATGACATCAGCCATTTGGATGGTTTGACAGTTGAGAAGACAACCAATTGGAGTCTTACATTTCCGGCAAGTGCCGGAAAGGCAACTGTTTTATGGATGGGTTTGCTTCCACTTTAAAGTCTTACTATACCCAGTAATATAAAAAAAGTTCGTCCACCATACCGCCCCAGTCCGTCAAGCACACACACACACAGTACCCACGGCTTATAAATGATCTGTATACCACGGTTACATGATAAACTGCACAGTTTGTCCAGTGCAGAGTTCAGGAAAGTGGAGATTTCCACTGCAGCCTGTATACACGCCCACATGTGTGATGTCAATATCATGTGATCTGGCTAGCTCTGATCAACAAGTAAAGCCCCATACACACTATCAGTTTTCCTGACAGTTTTCTCTTCAGGTTTACCAAAACCATCTAATATGAGGTAAAACCTCAAGAGTTTCAATTTGTATGCAATCAGGCAGGCCCTTGCACTACATGGTTTTGGTAAACCTGAAGAGAAAACTGACAGGAAAACTGATAGTGTGTATGGGGCTTAAATGTTTTCTCCAGCATAAAAGACACAACATGTGCAGGTCGGCTACCCTGCCTGTGTTAGCTGGCCTTCCCCAGATAGACAGTGCAGGAGGAGGAGGATCTGTGCATACTGAATAAAACAGCCTTTTACACAATGCAGAGTAGTAACCCCTTAAGTTCCACAGTGAGTATAACAAGCATGGTTTACTGCATTTACAGACTGATTTTACTGTTGTGGGTTTAGTAACCCTGGCTGCTTTCACACTGAGGCAGTTTTCAGGCATTTTAGCGCTAAAAATAGCCCTTGTAAAGCACCTCAAACCTGCCTCCCCAGTGTGAAAGTGGGGCGCTTGCGGGACGGAAAAAAAAGTCCTGCAAGCAGCATATTTGGGGCGGAATGGATGGGCAGTGCTGAATAGTGATTCCGAAGTGCTACAACACGGGTGCTTTTAACCCCTTCTTAACCCCTTCTTGGGGGTTAAAAGCACCCCTCTAGCAGCCGAAAAGCGCAGCTTAAAGGGGATATAAACCCTTGTGGCTTTTCACCTAATGCCTCGTACACACGATCGGAATATCCGATGGAAAAAAGTCAGACGGACAAACTGAAAGCACTATTTAATTAATTTTCAAAACTGAAAGCAAACTTGCCCATCCATGTATCCATGCTTTATTTTGTTAAGAAATCATTTTGAAAAACACCATCTGCCCTTAGCTCAGGCATGCAGGCAGGGGGGTTTGCTTAGCTGAGAAAACCCCTCCTTCCCTCCTCCAGATGAAAGGAAATTAATTGCCCAGGAAGACTCCTGAGATTTATGACATCATTTTGGCCTTCATATGTATTTACTAATGCTAGCAGCAAAATGATTTAAAATAGCTAATGCTGATTAAGCGAGCTGAAATCTGCTTTAAAGGAGTAATAGACCGAAAAACAAAAATGTGATATATTGCAGATTACAAATTCTTAGTTGTAATGAGTGCATTAGTTGCCTTTTAGACTTTCACAGATTTATTTTGAATGTGGAAAATAAGCAAATATGAAAAAAACAGCATAATGCTTGCTGTATGCATGTTGAAACCTGTTTCATGTTGGCTATGAATCCAAATAAACGTCATATAGAAAATCAGTGACAAAATAGTGCAGCGCTCCTCTAAGTGCCTAAATCAAACCAATATGATGTACTCAGAAAATCAGTACCTGTGCTAAACAATATAAAGATCAATCACAAAAGAACATATATTTGTATAAATATATATACCATGAGAAAACAACATATACTATCCCCTGTACACATACTGTACAATGCATATAATTAGCAAGTTCAAAAAATTTCCCAATATACTATATAACAGCAGTGTTATAATTCCAATGTTAAAACCAACAAAAAATCTTTGAATCAGTGGTGTTATAATTCCATCCACTTCAAACGTGACACAACACCTTACCCAGGTGCACTCTCAGATGTGCCCTCACCTATTTCAGTGGACCGCAGTGTTAAACAGGAGTTCAGATAAAGCATTAAAATCAAGGTTCCCCAGGTCGCATTCTTGCATTAGGTCTGCCTTCTAATGCCGCCTATGAACTTGTACAGTTATAAATATAAGAAGACATCATAGTGCTCACTGTTTGTTTAGTTAAATGCATCTAAAAAATTCTACTCACATTTAGATAACTATGCACATGCATTTTCACAAAATAATGTTGAGTCCTCACTAGTTACCTGGCTGAGCAATCTTCACTATTATCGCAGGCCCACCGAGCATGATGATTTCAATAGACCACGCCTAGCTGGCGTGTTGCTTCCCTCTAGACTTTCTCAAAGGTCTTTGAGAAATTGCAGAGGGCTGCAATATGTCTGGTAGGTATAGTACATTGATGTCATCATTTTGCAGACTCGAGATTCTCTTGTGAAAACGCATAGCTGCAGACAATGTCAGGTAACTTATCCCCAAATTCATAACAAAACAAGTCTGGTCTGGTTGTAGTAGGATTCTTTGGAGCGCTATCTCACTCCGTTCTCTCTCCCAGGAGTAGATTGACATCTTTCTAAGATGCTCTGTGTTTACAATAGAAGCAGGTGCTTTGTGTGCATATTAAGCCAACCATACATAGATTGGATTTCGGCCAGTTCAGCAGGGACTGGGTGAATTTTCGATCTATCGATCGACTTCTGTACAACACAGTACTGTAGCACAAAGGGAGTTATTCCCCTATGTAGAATGGGTAACTTTTTCTTTCAACTCGCTGGTTGAATGACAGAAATGTGTACTGTATGGGCTGCCATAGAATACTGGAAGGCTGCTAAGTCACTGCTGGGAGAGAGACTCTCACTACAATCCGATAAGAGTGTCTATTTTTGAATTTTGACGATTTATTATTCTACCGTGCCTGCAGCTACAGGTATGAGTAAGGGCTTGGCTACAGATTCACTGTTTTTGTGAAACTGAACTCATTTTGGTTGCTATGGGGACTTTGTCCACTGTAGGTGGGAGGATCTGAATATACTGTTGCTGAAATCTCCACAAAGTTAGGAGAAGCTGATGGGCAGTTCAGCTTTCTGACATCCGGCCCAAACCTGAAATATCAGTTTTTACTGGACAGACTCATGAGTCTGACCTATGGTATAAACATGTCTGTCCTACTGTACTATTGCAGCATTAGAACAGTAACAGTAAACCCAATTTTGGACTACTTAACATTACTGAAGGAAATTATTTTCCAGGCTTTCTTCAATACCAGTTGCTTGACCAGCATTAATCACATGATCATGCTGAAAGGGAGGCCAATGCTAGACCAGAGTTGTTAAATAGTTAGTTCTGTACATCCATCCACAATGTCCTTTTAGCGGAGGCCAACCTACTAATGCTGAAGCATAGTGTCCTTCAAAAACTGTATTTCATAACTTCAGTTACTATCTGTTGAGGGCACAGTAAGTTAGACATGAGTTTAGACTATACTTCTGCTATAAAACAGAATCATTTGCCTTTATTTTTGTTGTCAACCTGCATTCGGATCTCTCTGTATGACTGTTAGGCTGTAAGTTCCTTCTACAAGCGATACGTGCAACTAATGATTTCATTTAGGAGCAAATATAACAGCAAGAACCCAGATGGAGTGTTCCCTGGATCACCTTCTCTTCTCGCCACCAGATGAGAAGAATGGACATCAAAGCCGACCGCCAGGCACTCCAACCAGAAGCTGCCAGAACTCACGGCGCTCTGAGCCTGACATGGCAGAGCACCATCGGCGGGGATCCTCCAAAGACAAGAAACTTTTGGCTTCCAACGGAACGCAAACACAGCCATGACCTTTGGGGAACACTTGGTGTCAGGACATACTGACACAGATCTGATCGAACACTACAAATATGAACAAAATGATGCAAGAGAAGGCAGCGCCCTGATGTCTGAGAGAAAACTTCTATGGATATGCTTACATATAGGTACACAGACATATATCCTATCCTATCCCAGGTGTACACACATACACACACACTTCCACGTGTGCCAGAATATAGACTGTTACGCATACCCAAGTTTCGACAAATTGGTCATTGATACACAAACATGTACAATTGCACGAACATACAGAGCAATGAGCACATACACCGCAAAAGAGCAAGAGAGCAAGACACAGGAGCTACTTGTTGGCATTACTGTGAAGATGTAAATATTTCCAAAAAATCAAAAATAAGAAAAAAAAATCGGGAAACAGCAAATGGAAATCAAGAAAATAAAACAGAAGGATACAAAATCTATGAAGAAACTGAAATTCTTCATTAATATGTTTATTTTATTTTTTTTAATATATTTATTTATTTATTTGGAATCCATTTGGGAGTGGGGCTATTTAATTTCACAATTAGTCTTTTTTTATGGTTTTGTTTTTTGTTTTTCTTGGGCAGCTGAAGACAAAAGATCTGACTGATTTGAACATGCTCACACTGCATACGTTTGAGCATAGTAAGTGCTCACATCTCTTGGCTCAGATAGTTCCATCCTTTTATGAGGCTGCAACATAGACTTGCAACATGTATGCAATGGCAATATTTCACATTCAGGTTTTTAGATCAAGTCGAAAGCAAAGTGATTTGTAGCTAATGCGCATATATATATATATATATATATATATATATATATATATATACACACACAAAATGTGTGTTAGGAGAGTCTTTTTCTATCACATTCAAGCTCCTTGAATCTTCATATCGAAGGGCTCCTAGTGTAAATCACACTATATGTGCAAGCTACATGTGTAACAGTAGAAAGCAGTCCATGAGTTTGACTCCTTGTCACACCAGCAGTCCATGGTAAACACAAAAGGGCCTCTTTTGTCTGAAGTAAGAATATTCTGCCCTGTAAAAGAAGAGACAAAGTGAATTAAAGCACTTTTGTTGCTATATTGGGCAACATAGTACTTATTTAGGACAATGAATTTAAGCCTAAAGATATATTGCAATACAGAACTGGCTTCTGGTTATCTTCTAGCATTGTCCATTGATGGGTAAATTTTAGTCAAATCCAATAATATAGTTGGCAGTCCAATACACAGCACCACTGTGTAGAGGCAGAAAACATTTGAAGCCCAATTAAAGTCTTTTCCAAAGTGTCACCCATTGTTCCACTAATACAGCCTGTGCCACACCACCAGCTTCCAGCTATGAGCTACAGCTCTCTCTGGTAGAGAAGCAATATTGCTGCAGAGGTTAACATGCAGATCGATTAGCTTCATTCAGCAAAGGGTGAGATGGACTGCTGCAGCAAGATGCTGCTCCCATGGAGAGTAATCCTATGCTGCTAACAATGGGAAGCAAGCGATATTAAGCTTGGTACGCACTACAAGTGTTTTTTGTTGAACCCAGTGAGCTGAGCAAGATAAAACTGACAGATCGCCGTACCGGCATAAGGAATGTTGGTGTGCCAATCTCATCTGCTGTGCTATTGTATTCTGATTAAAACCGAACACATATTAATTACACAGGTTCTGGGGCTAATTTGATGCAGATGAGTTTAATTACCACCTTAATCAGCAATTAATATGTGTTTTAAAGGGATGAGGTGGCAACCCTAATGCTGACAGGGGAAATGACACCTCCCTCCCCACCACCAACAAGATTCACTGATCAGCACTTGTAGCAATTGGCATTAAGGTTGTCCAGCATGTCCTTTTGGCAAAGGTGGCGTCGTTAGACCACCTTCTGTCGGACAGTCAGCTGTACACACTTAACGAAAGTCGGACGGTTTTTGCTGTACAGGCCAGTTTTCGACCAGTGTGTACCCAGCTTTGGTGGCAGTGAGGTATTCCTATACTCATATCACAGGTAAGACATTGAAACATTGTTAATTTGCGCACCATGAAATGACAGGTGCAAATTTATAAAAACTTCCGTAACACCTTTTGAAGCCTGTTGCATAAATCAAAAAATGGTTTGGCAGATATTGTTTTTGTAGACTGAAATAATAAAAGTTAAAGGGAATTCATTGCTGGTGCTTAACATTCTTAACAGGCAAGCTGTAGGGCCAATACACAACGTCTTCTGATCTTTCTTACAGCAACAATCAGACTCAGAGGTGTCTGGCTGCTCTCCCTTCTCCCTGTTCCATATATGTAAACACAAATGTTCAGGCATTTTGAAACATGCATGTTTATTGCCAAGGTTAGGGAAAGATCTCATTGGATTGTTCCTACACATCCAAACATCTTTGTTGGCCTGTAGCTATCTGCAATTATGAAAATTCCAGCTTTGTATCGACAAAATAACCACCTCACCCCCAATATTTTATTTTAAAGAGGACCTTTACTTACATTTTATTTAGTAATAAGCAGTTTTAAGAATAAATAGTCATAGAAAGGCAGATATAAATACATTTTATGGTGAAAATGCTGCTGCTTGCTCCTTGCAGTGCTAGTCAGGTTACCAAAGCCAAAACTATTGGTCATGTGATTTCTGTTAAAGATAAGGATCAGCGTTAAGATGATCTGATCCTCTCCTTTAGCGTAGATCTACGCCTTTGATGTGTCCAGTACTTAAGGAAGCCTAAACAGCATTTTACTGAGGGAAGATAATTATTTCAGCCCTTCTATAGTTTATTCATCCCAGCAAGATGGTTACATTTAAGTTAAGTGCAGATCCAATTTAACTTGGTAAACACCATCTCTTTCCATCTATTATATTTGCATAGTTTGTAGTACAGTACATTTCTGGAGTACAAACGATTCCCTAAACTCAACAAAACTATTAACAGCCCTCTTGAAGCTTCAGTTTTTACAACAATGTCAGAAATGCCAGGCCTCTGTTACTGAGCCCTCTTGTTGGCTATTTCTCCAATCAGCTGCTACAAAATTATTATTATGGCAATAAGGCACCTCCAACATAGGAATTAAAAAAATCCTATAGTGCCATAACTTTATAGTGTCACTGCAACAAGTCTGATGTGATGCCATCTCAATTATTCAGTATGTGACATTTGTTTCGTGTAAACGTCATTCATTTTGCACCATTGATAAATATATATATATTTATAAAATATTTATGTATATTTCTATTATATCCAGTAGAATTGATTAAGAGGTAATCAATGGTCAATTGTCATTATTTTGCTTCCAAGGAGGTAAATACCATCTCATTTCAGGACATTATGACAAATACTCAAACCTTGTTTGAACACAATTTTATTATATTCAGCATTGAAAGAAAAACTCTGCTAAGCCATGTTCACATTTAAAATGGCCATATAATGTAAAATAATAATAAACATGTTTGTGGTACAGTGCAAGAAGCAAGGATTAAATGCAAACGCAGTGCCCATTGCAACCAATTTAATCTCCTCTGCCATGACTTTCATAAAATAATTCTGATTGGTTGCAGTATAATACTGCTCTTTGTTTCTCACACTGTTTGTTGAAAATGGGACTGATTCTGTATGATTTGTTTTATGTCATAGCTAAACAGAAGTGGAAACAGCAAACAAAAAGCCCCGCTCCCATGATACAGTAGGAGTGTTCCGTATATTGGGCTAAATGGGGGGCTGGCATAGTCTTACAAAATTCTAAAGGTGTTAGGGCCTGTGCTGTACCCCCCTTGCAAAAAGTAAAAGTGTTAAATGGTTCTAATAAAGCCAATTTTAAGAAAAATAGATTAATACACATATAAATATGTGAACTGTCTTGACTGCAAGAGGCTTTATAATTCTGTCTAGTCACTTTTGTGATTCATACACATCTGTCAGACAGCAAATCTAGGGCAGTTCTACCATGTTCTTTGTTAGAGTTCATACAATATTGTCACTTCACTTGCAGACTGGCCAATGAAGGATCAGCAAACCATTGATAAGCCATTAACTCTGCTCAGTGCTCACTCTGTTCTCTCCTCCTGTGAGCACATGTGCCTAGCAGTGCTGCCGCCATGCTTTCAGTACCTCCAGACCTCTAAATTTTTATTTAGCCTGAAGTTCTCTTACATATTTAGACTTCATTCAAACAGAGGCACATATTGTATACTTAGAACTCCTTATTGATGTTTTGCAGAGGTCCATTTTGCACTGCAGGAAATGGTCAAATCATTACAGCATTTTAATAACACTTGACATGCAGTCATTTGGAATTATATACGCAGTGTGTTTATGACGGCACACAGCATGTATATGAAACGCTGAAGGATTGTCCAGCAGCCAGTATGAACAGATGGGGAAGGGTGTGGTTGGCACGCCTAGCAGATATTATTAACCCAATGCAAATACACTTGGGGCTGCCTGAGATCTAGCTTACAAAGCTCTCTACTCTGCACTTAATTAGTAGATATATGGGCATTACGTCATCAATGAAAGACAGAAGGTATAGCATACATTTTCAGGAAAAAAAAATTAGCACAGGAAACAATATAGCCATACAAAGGACACATTACAATACATTTCTGTCAGCGTACTAGTTCGCCTTTATATGTTTTCTGTACAGGTGAACTAATCCTAACTAATCCTAAGTTGCAGTGCTTTGCTGATTGGACTCATTTGTTGCCTGCAAGTTCTCCCTAAGCCATGCAATGCCAAAGAGCAGAACTGTAGCTCAGCAAGCGATACTAGACAAGAATAGATAGTCGATCATCTATTTCTATCAGTGTTAAGCACACATTCAAGCTCATGGGAAAAGGATTTGAAATTAAAATTTGAAGACCGTTGACAGTCAGAGTGTACAAGTCAAAGATTTACTGAGTGCGCTTTAACTTAAATAGAAAGATAATTTGGGCAGAAGGCAAATGGCATTAATAAAACCTAATCTACACAGTTTTAAATTGACTTCCCAAACCATAAATTTTACAGATTCATTTGAACACTTACGAGCAGCCAGACCCATCTGTTCTGAAAATGAACAGCTTACTACCAGTGGAATAAAATCTTCTTCACAGATTTCTGCGAGCTCTAATGATGTTCGATGGAGGCTTCTTGATATCAGACATCACACATATTTATCGAAAATTAACATTTATTTGTTTAGTCATCACTAATTTGCCATTTCTCTTGTGCCCAGAATAGGACATATACACGCTAAATACACTTGTACTTTTATCACATCTGAGATCTGGGTGATAGTATGAATTGCTAGCCAAGAACAGTCCAAGTTTAGAGATCGGCAAAGGTTCTCAAATTTACTTGAACACTGAAGATTATACATGTCCCCAGGTATAGTAGGTCTCTTAATAGTTTCATTTTTAGTAATTTTACTACCCCAGAGCTTTTATACTGGACAGAAGTCAGTCAGATTTTAGAGTGGTTTAGGTAGCACTGAACTTTTAGGTTTGGAAAAGCGTAGTCAATGAACCTCAACAAAAAACAATTACAAGCTCAGATTGTTTTTTTATAGCAGCTACAATGCATATTGGAAACACTGATAGAAACAATGCGATGCCAAAAAAAATAACAGATTTGTTTACTTAGATAATAGCCATTATTACTTTTTCAATCCTTGGCTGGACTACTCTTTGAGCATCATAGCAAACATAGAGAACATGTATGCAATAGAAGAAAAATATCTAGTCACGGACAGAGTGTTGTTGGTCTCAGTGGGGATACTGAAATTTCTAACTCTTCTAACTTCCAAATTTCTTGAGTAAACCACATAGTTGAGACAATGCACATTTAAAAACAAAAAAGTTAAAGTAAATCAGTACTCAGGGCAACCAATGCATGTTAACTAATGGTACAATCGGCATTATATGATGCCAAATCAGTTTTTGATGCCTTGATTACGACATTGGGAGATGTTACTATATCAATACCAATTTTCAGAAAGCCAGTATTTTATAGCAGCACTATTCCAAGATCCTCTGGCAGCTAACATAGGGCACAGTGTTCAAAGATGACTGATACTATGGTATCTGTCATTCAGCAGTAACATACAGGCATTGTACAAGTCTACTTTAAAGTGTAACTGGCTTTCTGACAATGTTGTTACCAGGAGAGGAAGTGAGAGGAAATACCCCAATAATACCTTGGTGCAAATATTTCCCCAAATGTATCCAAAACTAAAAAAAAAAATTCTGCAGGTAAATAATGGCATGGAATCCTCCAAAAAGAAAAAATAGCAGCATTTTTAAACCATACACAATATGACTGCTGCATTTAATGTCAGTATGCTATGGTGATCACTGTTACTATACTAATGATGTCACATTTGAAATGCTAAAATTAAATTGAAATGTTGTCAGTGCCACAAAGAAAATATCCCTTAGTGCCATAGTGTGTGTAGCCCTCGATGCCATAGTCCTCATATCCTACATTGCCACATGTCTCTATATTTAACGTGACCATAGCCACCGAAGTTACATTAAAATTATTATGTTCCTAACACCATTTCCAAGATGTAACAGTAAGCAGGTTGGACCACCTCTTCTATATCACCATGTTCTTTATATATGATGTTCTATATCATAAGAACAAATGCAGACATGTCATGCAATTATTGAAATGAATACATTGAAAGCAGAGCAGCTTATATACAAACTCCTCAATATTACATATTTATATGCTACAGCCTTCTAAAAATAATACACCTCAAGAACCCCCATGACTTTTGATCCGTTGCCTCTGACAATATTTAGAACTGGCATAACAGAGAGACTTATACCAAAGTAAAACATTTTAGTAGGATCTAGAATAGTTTTCTTTTATTTTTGGTTCATTTGGGTGCTGAATCTTTCGGCTTTTACCTGTGACTCAATAATCTGGATAGAGCTAAAAGGAATGTTGAATTTGTGATTATACTATTAATGTATATTTATGCTTAACATTCCATGAACACATGTGTTTATTTTGGTATTGTACATGGTTGAGGGTGGATGTGCAAGCAATGTTCAGCCTTCAGTTATCTTAAGCGGTTACTGTAATGCATTATCCACCAAAGATTGGGGGTATTTTTTATTAGCTTTAGAAGGAAACTTCCCTTTGGAGCATAATGCAGACTTTGCAAAGAGTTAACTTTTAATGTGAGCTACAACGCATGCTGGCGTGCACATTCTCCATATTACATGTATGTAAATCCCCCCATCACAGAACCAATCTGTCTTCCATTCCTAGACCAACCTCCCCAGCCTATCAAGCTCTGCTGATAATTGAGAATGTGATTTTTAAGGGAAGTCTAGCAGCTTTTCCCTATGGACATGCCCTTCATATTTATCACTTTTTCTTTTTAATGTTTTACTGTTATTTTTTCTGTTTTGTGTTCAGTTGATGGCTCCACCCCTTAAATTTTACCAACTAATTTATGTTTTATTTTTATTCTGTATTTTCTTTTCAGCTCTGTTTTAAACTATGCTCTAAAACCAATTACAAATGGTAAAATGAAGAACAAAACTGGTTTCCTGGTACTTTGTTGCTAATAAATACAAGAGATTGTATGACATAGAAGTAATACCAATATCTGTTAGACATGTTACACTGTTATACAGAGCTGGGGGGTTGTTGTGCTAAATGACTCTGATCAAAAGGTATAATGTACACTTGCAGTGAAATAAATATGTACACGGCCACTGCCATTTTCAGTACATTCTGAGTCACTGATTCACAGAAAACAATTGAAGTTAGAATTCCTAATCTGAATCAGTGACTTCGAAAATACTGGGGATGCATATGACAGCCAGACAACAAACATGTTCTGCAGAAGTTAGGAATGGCAGCATACTTATACAACCATAGATGCTATATATTTTGGTGCTGTAATGAATGTTATGACTTTGGTTAGTAGGCCTTAATCCGGTCATACCGATGGTACTACCTCATCAGGTGATCAATATCAACCTGTTCACAGCATTAATGATAGTCATGTACATTTATATGCTTATCTATGTTCTACTGTGTGCATGCATGCCTAGAAGAGGACAAAACACAGAACTAATCCACAAAGCAGTGTAGCCCATCTCACTAGGGATTTAAAGAAGAACTATAAACGTTTATTGGTGAAGATATTTGGGTCCTGAAAATCTACATCTAGAAAATTCAAATATCTGCAGGCCTTCACCTCTGACATTGGGCCTGATTTACTAAAGTGTGAATGGGGCAACTTGAAATAAACCTGGGCCTAACATGTAAGGTAAAGTGAATCTGGTATCTTCCTATTAAATTGGTCAGGGCTCTATCTGGTGAAGTTCACTTCATATAGCTTCACATCCAGAGACAAATTTACAATTAGGCACGGCAGACTGGTGCAGAGGCAGGTTTTCCCTGCACAGTCATTTACTTGATATTTTTCAACAAAAAAACAGTCATCTTAGAATGGTTGTGGGTTTCTACAGGCCCCGTGGTAAATTTGGCCCTGCCCCCAACATCATCTGGCTCCAACTTCACACTGTAGTAAATCAGATCTTGCAGCTGTACATCTCATGATCTTAATCAGGGATATGCAATTAGAGAACCTCCAGCTGTTGCAAAACTACAAGTCCCATAATGCCTCTGCCTCTGGGTTCATGCATGTGTCTGTCAGAGTCTTGCTTTGCCTCATGGGAATTGTAGTTCTGCAACAGCTGGAGGTCCGCTAATTTCATATCCATGATCTAAATGCATATTTAATCCAACACCACAGAGTTGTTAAGACAAGTTTTCAAATGGTAGATATCTGCTCTTGGTTATATTTAATGGGGTCCCCCTTATCAATGTTGTTAGATGAGTCCACAAGCATTGAAATATGCAGATTATATTCTAATTAAAAATTAATGTACTGGAAATAATATTCCTGCTCCGATCCTGGAAGGTCTTCACAAGACCTGACTTTAAAAAGAAGAAGATTTGACATCTAGAAATGTTAATATTATCCAAACATTACCCTGGAAGTCTTAACTTTTGTCTTGATTCCTCGGAAAAACAGAAGGGCACATTCTGTGCCTAGGTACTTCCGTGCCTTGAGTCTAAAAGCTGTGTATCTGCTGTGAGAGATCCAAAACACGGCTACCTCTAATTCATAGTTTTACAAGATTTACAGTGAAATTTGGAGATGTCACTACTGTGCTATTCACTGTTTTCCTTGCTGGAAAAGAAGCTGCACCTGAGATTCTGCAGTTCAAGGATCTTCTTACTTCCTGCTGCTTTTTGAATATTCACAAACCAGTTTTCAGATCACCAGTGACATGATAAATAAAAGCCCTGCTGCTCTACCTAGAACACTGCCGCTACAAAGAGATACATTGTGGAACAAAACATGGTAAGTCAGTATTGAGGGAAGATCAGCTGTAGGGAGACCACAGGCAGTGCTGGTGACTAGTCATTTTCCCTTTGCTTACTTTTTTGAGCACATCTTTCACAGTTCAGGTTTTCTTTAAATTGTATGCATGTTGGTGACCAGATTTAAAGAGCAGCTATTTATAGTATTTTATGATAAGCTGTTTATGATATTTTAAACTGTTTTATATCTTACTTTATAGTTGTTATAAAATATTTACTTTACAAATAAACATTAATTACAAAGGATAAAAGAAGCCTGGAATATCGCATGCTGGCTGGAATTGTAAATATAAATGATGCAATTATTTGTATTTGTTTAACTAAGGGAAAACAAATTGTTCTGAAAAAAAAATAATAATATATATATACTGTGTGTATATATATATATATATATATATATATATATATATATATATATATATATATATATATCACAACATAATCGCTTGAGGCTAAGAGGAATTTGCAGTAGCCTATAACTAATTAGTTAATAAAATCTTATTTGACATTTACTGCTCTACTAGGGTGTATGTATAGCCAAAACCTGTTGCTATGAGTTTTGGTTATAGCGGGGAAGGGTAAAACCCCCTATCAGTTTTTTTTTTGCTTGTGTCCAACTGGGAAGGTTTTTTTCCTTTTCTGTCCTGGAGACACAACAGTGGACCAGCCATGACCGATAGAGAGGTCCAATCTCCCCAGCAGGGGCAGAGATAACAATAAAAATATAAAGATATATAAAAGATAAATTGACTATCCAAAAAAAATAAGTTTTGCATCTACATACACATGTTTTAGCAGTGAACAACAGATTGTGCCATTACCTTAAGTAAAACAAGCTGAATTACACATGATTCACCCGAAATTCAAAGTGAGGACCTGCCTAAGATACCGATACATCAACTTTTATGGTGATAACGAAAAGTATGTATTGCTTTAATGATTGTGACTTAATATTGGTAGTAAAAGGTTTCCTGTCATAGTTTTATATTTGGACCTCTTTTTACATTATATGTGCATGCAAGTGAAAACTATGAGACTTACATATAAGAAAAACCCAACTGAATGCCATTATGTCGAAATTCAAAAATGACACTGCACACCTGCATCACGTGCTGGATTGCTAGGGCAAAACTTAGGTTTCCTCTTCATTGGGCCACATCATAAGAAATTTTTCAAAAATGCAGTATATTTTATTTCCTAGATTTAATGGAATATTCGGTAGATAAAACTCAGATTAAAGTATATTTATCACCAAAACATGATTTTTTTTACTTAAACTTTCTTGGAGTACATTACAGGACAGGGGATCTTAATCTTAGATGATTGGGTTATGCAGCTACCTTCAGGTGACTGGACAATGGCAAACAAAAGCTGTAAGGACAGCCCTAGAATAAACCCTTCCCATTATCAGCAAGTCTTAGTTTAGTAGCAAACAATAAGGAGTGAATCATAAGTGCAGAGCAAAGGGGCCTGTAATGTACTCTAATACAAATATTATATTATTAATTATACATTACAGGACACAGAAAATGATCCTGGGATGTCCAAATGCAATGCATTCGAGTGGTGGGTAACACAGCAACCAATGCTAACAGGCCCATGAAAACAAGCACGCAAACAGCTCCTAAACTCAGAGAGCAGCCAGAGGCACCTAACGCGTAAAACTGGCATTAGAAGAGGTCAAAATTTTCACCTAGCAAGTGAACAGAATACCAGATGGCAGCCTTACAAACCTGGAAACAGAGATACCTAATGCTGAAAAAGCCCATGAAGCACTGACAAACCTTGGAGAGTGTGCCTTGGAAGTAAAGAGAAGAACCTTATCCTTCAGGCTGTAGGCTTGGATGATGACTTGTCTGATCCACCTAGCAATGGTGAAACAAGAGGCAAGATGGGGACCTTCAGGAATGACAATGAATCAATCCAATTGTCTAAAAGAAGCAGTTGCTGAGGGGTAAACTTTCATAAGCACTTACCACATACAGACAGTGGGGAGAAATCTTTTTAAAGCAGAACATAAAGTGGGAAGCACAAAGTCCAGGTAAAGTTGGAAGAGGGAAACCATCTTATGAAGGATAGAGGCTTTAGGGCACACTAGGAAGGGTTCCTTACAGAATGAGCTGACTATCTCTGAGACATGTCTCCCACAAGAAGGGCAATAAAGTCAGCGACTGAGAAGTCTGACGATGGACTGGCTGCTGTCACAGATTTGGCCGATCTGGTAGGGGCCGCAAGGAGCCGATCTGGTAGGGGCCGCAAGGAGTCTGCCAGGAGTTTGATGAGGGCATAGTTACATAGTAGGTAAGGCTGAAAAAAGACATAGTCCATCCAGTTCAACCTGTGTTGGTGTACGTGTGTCAGTGTCTATAATTATTTCCCATATCCCTGTAGGTTGCGTTCTATAACCACTTCCCGACCGCCGCATGTAGATATACGTCGGCAGAATGGCACGGACAGGCACATCAACGTACCTGTATGTGCCTGCCTAGACGTGGGTCGGGCGTCCGATCGGGAACCCCCCCCCCCCCGCTACACGCGGCGGTCGGGTTCCCTAGGGGAGCGATCCGGGACGACGGCGCAGCTATTTGTTTATAGCCGCTCCGTCGCGATCGCTCCCCGGAGCTGAAGAACGGGGAGAGCCGTATGTAAACACGGCTTCCCCGTGCTTCACTATGGCGCTGCATTGACCGAGTGATCCCCTTTATAGGGGAGACTCGATCGATGACGTCATTCCTACAGCCACACCCCCCTACAGTTGTAAACACACACTAAGTGTACACTAAATCCTACAGCGCCACCTCTGGTTAACTCCCAAACTGCAACTGTAATTTTCACAATAAAGAATGCAATTTAAATGCATTTTTTGCTGTGAAAATGACAATGGTCCCAAAATTGTGTCAAAATTGTCCGAAGTGTCCGCCATAATGTCGCAGTCACGAAAAAAATCGCTGATCGCCGCCATTAGTAGTAAAAAAAAAAAAAATAATAAAAATGCAATAAAACTATCCCCTATTTTGTAAACGCTATAAATTTTGCGCAAACCAATCGATAAACGCTTATTGCGATTTTTTTTACGAAAAATATGTAGAAGAATACGTATCGGCCTAAACTGAGGATTTTTTTTTATATATATATATATATACTTTTGGGGGAAATTTTTTACAGCAAAAAGTAAAAAATATTCATTTTTTTTTCAAAATTGACGCTTTATTTTTGTTTATAGCGCAAAAAAATAAAAATCGCAGAGGTGATCAAATACCACCAAAAGAAAGCTCTATTTGTGGGAAAAAAAGAACGCCAATTTTGTTTGGGAGTCATGTCGCATGACCGCGCAATTGTCAGTTAAAGCGACACAGTGCCAAATCGCAAAAAGTGGCCCGGTCATTGACCAGCAAAATAGTCCGGGGCTGAAGTGGTTAAAGTGTCCCTGGCGTCCACAGTTAAAGCAGAGGTGCGGGGGGGCTCATAAAGTACTATTAGTGAAGGAGAAAAGTATAAATATCCTGGCAGATGCAAGGAAAAAGGAGAGCCCTGCATAAGACAAACATATACTTTGCCAAGATACTCTGTTCTTTTTTTTTTTTGTATATCTGCTTTCACAACTGGGAGGAGTCGGCATAGCCCAAGCTGAGTAGACCCACCTAGTTAGGTGCGGGAAAAGACACAGGCTATTTAAATGTGACAGGCAGCAGGTGCAATGGACTGGGGGTTTTAGTGTTCATACCCCTATAGGGGGAACCACCTAGGCCGGTGGCACGAGCATATATCCCTCGTACCAAGTTTAGTTGGGCCAAGTAAGATCCAGCTTGTAGCTCCAGGAACAGTTGTTCTTACCCTGATCAATTATCGGGCAATTCATTTATAAAACCAGCCTGAACACTGGAACACTCCCAAACAGTCATAAAAATTAATAAGGCCTGGTTGAACGGTGTGAAAGGGCAAGTGAGAACCTATAGGAAATAAAACTACAACACGCAAACTGGGGAAGCGTATTAGAGCAACCAAGAAAACGATTATGAATAGGACAGGCAACAGAACTACGAAGGGTAGCGCCCCAAAGATGCCGAAAAATAACGCAGCAACCAGCTCCATAAAACAATACATGACACAGGAGGAAAGCCCAAAAAGCCCTGGATAAGAAAAAATGGATAAGAAGACAGATACTTCTGTGGGTGTTATTTCTCAATTTCAATGGTGGATTGAGTCAGTGGGCCTCACACTCAGCTAATCGCATTAAAAGGGGTCTGCAGCACTCCGTTAAGTCATCGCCTTCCCCAAGCAACAGCAGCAACTCCAACACGGGGCCTTGCAAAATCACGAACTTGCATCGGGGATGGATGTGAGGACGTGACGTGCCTCACGGAGGGAGGGGCTGCATGGTGCTAGCTGGCCAGAGCTCTGTGCGACGGATGGAGCATACCAGCGGCGTGTGTGAGACGCAGAGGAGCCGCGGATGCCTCATCGGCCTTTGCCCGCTACCATCCGGAACATCCACGCTGCCGTCCGGCAGTGCGGATAGGTCGACGGCGAGTTAAAGGGGGCCTGGGTCCTGACCATCCCCTACCTCCCCTTTTTTTTGTGTGTTTCTTTTTTTCTCTTCCTTTTTTTTCTCCCGGTCCGTCTGAGGACCCTAACGGGAACGGAATAACAAATCGCAAAGGACGCAGGGCAGGCGGGGAGGTGAGTAGACAGAAGCAGAAGTGCACCTAGCGTGCTGTGGACACCCCTCCCACCCTGCGACAGGTGAGCAATCTCAGCTGTAAGAGGATAGCCACAGAAGCCTGCAAGACTGATGAGCAGAATTAAAGGTACTATGGTTGTAATTTACATGGTCTGGAGAACAACCTGTGAATATGTGAACCAAGAGAACTGGCTAAATAACTGCAGGGTTTAAAGGATTTAAAGGTCTTAAGGGGCTAAATGATACTGGGAGCATATAAAGTGAAAAAGTGCACAGCTCAATTACCATGATTTACTATGACTTGAAAGGATACTGTATGATCTCCTTGTCTGATGTTGGTGTTATATTCTGAACAATGGACAGAAAAACATTTTCCTCTGGTAATACCGTCAGTCATAAACCGAGGGCTCAAAATATGTTGAATCCTCAGTGCACAGTAAATCCTTCACATGTTTCGTGGACAATTCTGCTTCTTCAAGAAAAATAAGATAAAGTACCATCTGTAACAAGAGCATAGTAACATAATAGGAATACTATAAATTGACACATCCAATAACTACAATGGTAAAGGGGAAAGTGGTCACTCAGTTGCTTACCAAAGAGGAGAACTTGAAGGAAACCAAGAAGGGGGCACTAAACAATTTCCCCCATGGCAAACACGGGGGGGGGGGGCTAAGGCACCACACACACACCAATAGGCCACTATGTGTGTACCGACATAGTCTATTTTGTCTTTTTTTCCTTGAGACAGAGTGGGGATTGCCTCCAGTTCCACATTATCATATTGGGTGAAGAAGCTGGCAAGGGAAAGTAAATATTGTCTTTGTGCTGAGATTTAGGTAAGTACAGAGATTTCAAGGTGAGGGAGAGTTACATTTACTTATGAGAGTAAAGGGTAAATCCATTTTGTTTAAACATTTCCCTACCCTTTACTAGAGAGAATATTTTTTTCTGCAGTTGAGCATTAAATGATCCAATAGATGTACATTGTACTTATTCTGAATGATCCCCATTGCGCTAGTAATTGGGAATTGACCTAATTGATGGCAGACAGCACCTGGGAGGTACATTATTGGCTTATCCTATAGTTCAAAGACACAGAAAAATACAGCATGATAAAAGGAAATGCTACACTAGTAATAATCTCAGTTTTTAAAAGGCCTAATTGCACCGCTTAGGGCTCAGGAAATAATGAAGTTCCAAAACATATATTAAAAAAACATAGATATATACTGTATATAAAATGTATATGACGTAAGTCTATGTACATATAAATTAGCCGCTAAATAAAACATAAATGTACACGTAAGTAAAAAGTCCTAGTCCATATAGACAAAGTTCAATACTCAAAGCAGCGCTCCAATCAAATAAATGAAATGTGACTGGCATTCATATATAAAGTATATGAGAAAACAGTGGTATGATGATGGGTGATGAGACAGTTCAATTGATAGGTGAAAAATTCTAATTAGTAGTTGATATGCGTGCACCATTGACCAGGGTCCACACTGCGTGAAACACACTCATCTAGGGGTTTACACTCATCAGAAGGATGTAACTCAAATGCCTTGAACACACCAGATGTCACCCTATTAATCCGGTTATCTCAAACAGCTCATTGCCCAGGGTGGTTAGTCCTTTAAAAAAGGCTTCACATAGCGTGATTTCGTTTTAAAACATTTATTCAAGACGACCACCCCCTTAAAATCACACTTGCACAGCATAGATTGTAACAAGCATTTTTTGTTGAAAAACTGTTCAACATCTACCACATCCACTGCATCGATAGTATCTGGCTGTTCCTTCCTGGTCGTGACTCGTGACACGCACACGTCACTTCCAGCCGCCATAAGGTCATACATGCACTGACGTATTTCGTCATCACGACTTCAACAGAGGGCATGACTAAACGGCGCAGTGTCTTGGTATTTATTGGCTAACCCAGCATTATATTAACCCCCAATGTGATCAGCGCCTTACTTTACAGCAGCGCACATTAGCGGTATCACAATCACAATCACAAGGGGACTCGTTCAATGCACAAAGCTAACATAATCATCCTACATTTCGTTTAGAACAAACTTGCATACTAACAAACGCAGAAACTAACCGGTAAAGTTCAATCATGAACCCCACCTGGCAATGTTAGAATTTGCGCTATAGTCATTGTATAATCTGAACCAATACTACACTAATGTATACAGCGCATTATAAAGAGCAATAAATATTTTATGATAAGTTGTATATACTTTTAGCTACAGTGGTGATAGAAAGTTTGGGCACCCCAGGCAAAAATTTGTATTAATGTGCATAACAAAGCCAAGGAAAGATGGAAAAATCTCCAAAAGGCATCAAATTTCAGATTAGACATTCTTATATGTCAAAAAAAGTTAGATTTTATTTCCATCATTTACACTTTCAAAATTACAGAAAACAATGGCGTCTGCAAAAGTTTGGGCACCCTGCAGAGTTAATATCTTGTACTGCCCCCTTTGGCAAGTATCACAGCTTGTAAACGCTTTTTGTAGCCAGCCAAGAGTCTTTCAATTCTTGTTTGAGGTATCTTTGCCCATTCTTCCTTACAAAAGTCTTCCAGTTCTTTGAGATTTCTGGGCTGTCTGTTACGCACTGCTCTTTTAAGGTCTATCCATAGATTTTCAATTATGTTGCGGTCAGGAGAGTGTGAAGGCCATGGCAAAACCTTCAGTTTACGCCTCTTGATGTAATCCCCCGTGGATTTTGAGGTGTGTTTAGGATCATTATCCATTTGCAGAAGCCATCCTCTCTTTAACTTCAGCTTTTTCACAGATGGCATCAAGTTACCATCCAAAATTTGCTGAAATTATATTAAATCCATTTTTTCTTCTACTCGTGAAATGTTCCCTGTGCCACTGGCTGCAATACAACCCCAAAGCATGATTGATCCACCCCCATGCTTAAAGGGGTTGTTAAGGATTTTTTTTTTCATAATAAGCATCCTTTACCTGCAGACATTCCTGTTTTCACTTCCTCGTTGTTCGTTTTTGCTCAGAAGTTGCTCTATTTCTTCTCTGTTCTGTTCACTTCCTGCTTGTCTGATTTTACTGACCACCGTGACGGGAGGGTTTACTGCGGTGGTCTGTAACGTGCTCACCCCCTCCTGGGAACTACATCTGTGCGTCAGGACGCTCTCTACGTGTTAGAGACTTCAAGGAGGTGTGAATTACTGGGCGTGCCGCAATTCATACTGGGAAATGTAGTTCTTACATGAACGAACGATGCAAACCAGGAAGTAAATGAGAGAACAGAAACTAGAATGCCAGAGGTGATATAGATGAAGGAATTTAAAAAGTATTTACTCGTTTTTTAACAGAATCATTACACTATTCTGTCTGTCTACCTTGCAGACATTAATTTTAGGCAAACGTTTTTTTTCCTTTACAACTCCTTTAACAGTTGGACAGAGGTTTTTTTCATTAAATTCTGTTCCCTTTCTTCTCCAAACGTACCTTTGCTCATTCCGGCCAAAAAGTTATATTTTAACCTCATCGGTCCACAGAACTTGTTTCCAAAATGCATCAGGCTTGTCTATATGTTCATTTGCAAAGTTCAAACGCTGATTTTTGTGGTGAGGATGTAGAAGAGGTATTCTTCAGATGACGAAGACCATATTTGTACAAGTATCTCTTTATAGTGGAATAGTGTACCACAACTCCAGTGTCTGCCAGATCTTTCTGGAGGGATCGTGCAGTCAAACGTGGGTTTTGAATTGCTTTTCTCACAATCCTGCGAGCAGTTCTGTCTGATATTTTTCTTGGTCTTCCAGATCTTGCTTTAACTTCCACAGTTTCTGATGACTGCCATTTCTTAATTACATTCCGAACAGAGGATATTGACATCTGAAAACGCTTTGAAAACGCTTTGATATCTTCTTATAGCCTTCTCCAGCTTTGTGAGCGTCAACTATTTTCAGTTTCAGTTTTCTAGACAACTGCTTAGAAGAACCCATGGTGCTGATTGTTGGGGCAAGGTCAGATGAGTCTGGGCATTTAAAACCTTTGAGATTGACATCACCTGGTCTTCCCAGACGATGATTGAGAACAATCCATGACACTGGCAGGTCTCAGCTTTGCAAAGGGGGCAGTGCATGCTATAAATTCTGCAGGGTGCCCAAACTTTTGCAGAAGCCATTTTTTTGTTTTCTGTAATTTTGAAAGTGTAAATGATGGAAATAAAATCTAACTTTTTTTGACATATTATAAGAATGTCTAATCTGTAGATTGATGCCTTTTGGAGATTTTTCCATCTTTCCTTGGCTTCGTTATGTACATTAATACAAATTTTTGCCTGGGGTGCCCAAACTTTTGATCCCCACTGTATAAACCGATTTCACAAGCAGCTAAAACAGCAGTGACACACAGCTAATAATTATTACAATGATTACACAGTAGTCTGCAAGAGATTGGAGCTGAGTCACAAAGGATTTATACAGTCATTATATTTTAGTCATATAATACCATCATTTTTTTCAAATGTTTTACAGAACTAGGATTTGCATTTAATGCAGTATGTCTCTAAGTTTACTATGCTAACACACATACAGTATACTGGAAAAAATAGTAAATGAGGAATCAGCAGTATTAAATTGTTATAAACCCAAATATCTTACCATCAAAAATAGGAAAAATACAAAAATAAATCTCAGTCCTCTCATTTAACATTATTTTGGGGAAATTAAAACAGTTTCATCAGGGTCTAAAATATGAACTAATATTTTTTGGACATTTTAAAAGCATACATTACATATTATTCACATTTGCCTGTCACCTCACACCTACATTGAGCCGTTCAGATTGGTTAAAAGGTTCATTGAACCCTATGGCATCTTCTGCAAGCCTGCTGCGTGCATAAGTGCCGAGTTGAACCCCACTGTGTACATAAGTGCTACAGGTTAACACAACACTGTAAAAGTCAATAAGAAATATCCTATGAACTTATACGAACCCGTTGTTTTAGAGTATAAGGCTCATTGACTGTCCACATGGCATTCATTGAATCGTCTAAGCAGAGGTAATTCATAGATTGATTGCAAGCTGGCTCTGTGTAACTGACCTTGCTACATCAAAGGAAAGAAAATAACAGCAGAAACCACATCTTTTTGTTATATCTAGTAGTAGTTTGTTACATTCAGCTGGATGTGTAACACTGAAGACATTTTGTATCTTACCAACTTCTGGCTTAGTAAACTCCGAAACGTCTTCAACATTACAGAACAAGCCAAGTTGATTGGGACTAACTACTATTAGCTTTACCGTGACCTGGTTTAATGAGATCTTTTGCAGATATATTTTGTTAGTGCTTACAAGGGAAATATAAATATTAAAGCTAGACTATTTTTCATTGCCAAAGCCAGGGATTCACACTACATGTGGAGCGGCTTGCAGCAGGGGTCTGGTGCGTCCTTGTCAGGGCCGATCTGCCCTATAGGCTCACTATGCAAGCTGCTTAGGGCCCAGCAAAGCTGCGGAGGGCCCCCTAAATTACTAGAGGCCCCACCTGGTGAGAAGTAATTTTCGGCCCCTCACCCCGCTTCTCAACTCGCAGGCTGCATGGGAGAAGAGGTAAGAAGTCAGCACCTACCGCTTCTCACTTTAATGTAAGATGTAATTTCTGACAGCAGAACACCCCCTCCCCCCACTTCTCAACTTTAATCTTTAATGTGACATGTCACTGTCGGCAGCCCCCCCCCCCCCCGCTTCTCAACTTTAATGTGACATGTCATTTTGCTTAGGGCCCCAAGGAGGTCAGGATCGGCACTGATTCTTGTTCACTGTTTCAGGGGCTAATCAGGTCTGAGTCTTTGCCTGAATTTGGACCTGAAACAAAGCTAAAGTCGCCCAGGACCCTTCTTCAGTGTGATCTGTGGCAACTCCGGAGATGTGTGAACCAGCTCCATTGAGAGTCGGTCACACTCTCCTGTCATGCAAATTGGCATCAGTGTGATACTTCATATTCCCATCGCACACTTTCCTGCATAAGCTCTCAAAGTTTGGGTGGTGCAGCAACAACCAGCTGGATACTGGTTCAAGTCACCAAATAGATATTTTCCACGAAATAGATATTTATCAGGCAGGACCTCTTTGTCAGGCATGTGATGACGAAGGGGTCCTACGTGACTCCGAAATGTTGCACTCTTCTTATGTTTTGATCATGCAATAAACTCCCTGTTTGAACACTACTTTTTGACGATCCATGGTGTGTTGGCAAATATCTATTTCTTGGCATCAGTGTGAACTCACCCTAATTGTAGAATAACAAACCCAAAGGTGCAGCATAAAGTCCCCAGGCCCTAGGCCTTGTCATTGAACAACATGGAGAAGTGCTTCCTTCAGTTGTGGGATCAGGTATGGCATGGGAAACACAGGGTTCTTATAGTTTGAAAGTTCCTTGGTGCTTGTAATGCAGCTAAAGGGAAAAATAAACAGCTGACCTGTCAACAGTAAGCATAAGCACTTGGGGTGGGAATGGGAAAAAAAGGGATTCCAAGGCTACCTTTTAGCTACCTTTTTGAGTATTTTGAGTATTGTAGTGAGGCTCTCCAAACATCTTCAGGTATAATTATTATTGTGATGGTGCCTGTCAAAACACTTTATATAAAACTGTAAAACAATCTTCTTTGTAAAGTAATTATAAAGCCTTAATATGTTCTACCTTAATGCATTGTTTGCATTAAGATAAAAAAACATTTAGGTATTAGTATCCCCCCCCCTCACCTTCCTCCCCCTTTACACTTACCTGAACCCTCATTCGATCCAGCACTGTGCACATCTGTAGCTCTTCTCTCCATTTACTTCCTGGTCCAGCAGGAGCCGTCGACTCCTGGTGCTGTCAATCAAAGCCAACGATGAGGCGAGGCTTGGGAGCGAGCCTGCACGAGTGCCCCCATAGTGAGCAGCTTCCTATGGGGGCACTCATCAAAGAGGAGGAGTCAGAAATGCCGATAGGGGATTTTGAGAAGAGGAGGTTTGGGGCCGATCTGTGCCATTCCGTTGCACACAGCAGGTTAGTATAAGCCTGTTTATTATTTATTTTTTAAATCCATTTACAACCACTTTAATATATTTATTCCTTTTTTCTAAACCAATTAAAATAAAATGAAATTTGAACATTTAGCACTTTGGGAGAATACTGAACCAAATCTGATAAAAGAGCAAATACTAATGAAAAAACTCAAATACACCTCCACCTCCCGTTGTTCTACAGCCTTGCCAACATTCCGCTGTCTGACCCACTAGGAATTTACTTATATTATCTGGTGTTACATATCAGCCTGTTATGCACTTGTAGTTCATTTCTGCGGACCTGATGTCTACGGCGGAGGAGTGAGTCAATTTTATAATTTTTCCTATAGTGATTTTGTCCCTTTGTGTTCCCAATTCCCTTCCCCATTTTTTTATGAATGGGGGCATCTCCAGTTCGTTCGCTGTCAACAGCAGTTTGTATAGCTTAGAAATAATACCTTTTGGGTTGTCCCTTATACATAGCCGTTCCAGCGGCGTTAACTTTTCCCCTGACCTTATTGGCTGAGGTAAGTTTTGGACAAAGTGGTACAACTGTCGATACCTCCACTCATCTAAAGCCATTAATTCCTCCTTGTATTTTAACTCCTGAAATGGTATAATTTTCCCTCTTTTTTTTATATCTCTTAACTGTGCTTTATCTATTTTATCCACTTTCCTCCCACTTTTTTTTTTCCTGGTGCAAAATATTAATTTTCTTTTAAATCTATAAGGGGTGAATTATATTCCCTATCAATTTTTTTATGTAACGTGTCCCATATTTTAAGTGCATGCCATGTCAAAACATGCGTATTATCATCTAGTGCTCTATACTGGGGGGTTCCATATTATACTTCCCAATTGTGTCTTTGACAGTGCATTTTCAATTTTTACCCATCTTTTTTCCTGTTTGTCTTTGGCCCACTCCACCACCCGGGACAGCACCACCGCATCGTAGTATTTTTTAATGTCGAGGACAGTCAATCCTCCATGTTTCTTATCCTGTTTTAATACCAAGAAGGAGATTCTATGTTTTTTATTCTTCCATATAAAATTATTTAACAGTGTTTTTAACACTTTGAAGTATGGTTGGGGTAGTGCTATTGGTACCATCTGGAATTTGTACAAAATCTTTGTCCTATCCATGATATTTATCTACTTTTTTTAATTAACAATTTTATTTTGTCTAATAAGGGAATGTAGTTTATTTTATATATTTTCTTTATTGAGTTAGCGAATTTTATTCCTAAATACTTGAGTTCCTTCTGCCATGGGAATTTTAACTCATCTCTTAAGAGCCTTTCTTCTAGTTTACTAATGTTGACATTTAGGATCTCAGTCTTAGTTACATTCATTTTAAAGTTTGATATCTCTCCATACTGTTTAAGGATTTTAAGTAAGTTTGGTAATGTAGTCCTAGGGTTGACAATATAAAATAATATATAGTCTGCGAAAGCTGAGAGTTTATGTTCGTCTTCTTTCACCTCAATACCCTTGATATCGGTGTTATTTCGGGTCATAGCAAGGAGGGGTTCTAGGAACAGCACCAACAGGAGAGGAGACAGGGGACAGCCCTGTCTCGTCCCGTTTTTCATCTCAAGCGCCAATGATAAGGTACTGTTTATTTTTATCCTCGCAGAAGGGTGATGGTACAGTGTTTTAATCCACTGAATCATCCTAGGCCCAATTCCCATAATTTCTAAGGTTTGTATCATGAGTCTACCCTGTCAAATTATTTTTCTGCATCTATTGACAGGAGTAGACCTGGGGACCCCTTCTCTTTTACCTTCTCTTTATCATCTATTATCCCTCCCCTCCCTTCATGGGATAAATCCCACCTTTTTACGAATGAACCAGTGTGGTCATCAGCCCCTTCATTCATTCTGCTAGGACTTTCGCATACAATTTTATATCTGCATTAAGCAGCAAAATTGGCCTATATCCAGAGCAAAGCATGTCATCTTTCCCCTCTTTCGGAATTACTGTTATCGTAGCTGCTAAGGCCGCCCTGCTCATTTCATGATCGGTCCCCAGTCCCTTCATATATTGACACAGCATGGGGATCAAAATCTCCCTACATTCTTTAAAGTAGAATGCTGTGAACCCGTCGGGGCCGGGACTTTTCCCCGGAGCCAAGTCCCTAAGTGCTCCACTTACTTCCTCTTCCGTTATTGGTTTATCTAATATTGCGCTTTCCTTCTCACTAATCTTTGGCAATCTCGCTTTTTCTAAAAATTCATTTATGTTTACCTTTTTCTCTCCTGTCCGCCATCCCTTCTGCTCCACAGAATATAACCCCTCATAGTAATTTTTAAAAGTGTCTGCTATATTCTTTGATACATATGCTACATCTTTGTTTTTTTCTGTATAGTTTCTAGTTTTTTTCTTTTGTACCATTTTTGCTAGTTGCTTGCTAGAATTATCTCCCCACATATACCTTTCTTTTGCAATCTTATTTAATGTCCTTTTAGTTTCTTGCTCCATGAGATCTTTAACCACTTTAGCCCCGGGCCTGTTTTTCAGAGTCGGTGTTTACGAGACAAAACCATTTTTTTTTGCTAGAAAATTACTTAAAACCCCCAAACATTATATATTTTTTTTTTTCTAACACCCTAGAGAATAAAATGGAAGTCATTGCAATACTTTTTGTCACACCGTATTTGCGCAGCGGTCTTACAAGCGCACTTTTTTTTGAAAAAATTCACTTTTTTAAATGAAAAAATAAGACAACAATAAATTTGGCCCAATTTTTTTATATATTGTGAAAGATAATGTTACGCCGAGTAAAATGATACCCAACATGTCACGCTTAAAAATTTCGCCCGCTCGTGGCATGGCGTCAAACTTTTACCCTTAAAAATCTTGATAGGCGACGTTTAAAAAATTCTACAGGTTGCATTTTTTGAGTTACAGAGTAGGCCTAGGGCTAAAATTAATGCTCTCGCTCTAACGATCGCGGCGATACCTCACTTGTGTGGTTTGAATACCGTTTTCATATGTCGGCGCTACTCGCGTATACGTTCGCTTCTACGCGCGAGCTCGTCGGGACGGGGCGCTTTAAAAAATTTTTTTTTTGCTTTTCGCATTTATTTTTATTTATTTTACAATTTTTAACACTGAAAAAAAAAAAAAAAAAAAAAATTATCACTTTTATTCCTATTACAAGGAATGTAAACATCCCTTGTAATAGAAAAAAGCATGACAGGTCCTCTTAAATATGAGATCTGGGGTCAAAAAGACCTCAGATCTCATATTTAGGCTTAAATGCAAAAAAAAAAAAAAAAATTTGGAAATGTCATTTTTTCAAATGACAAAAAAAAAAATGTTTCTTTAAGACGCTGGGCGGGACTGACGTTTTGACGTCACTTCCGCCCAGCGGAGCTATGGGGACGGGCGAAGGAGATTTTTCCTTCAGTCTCGTCCCCGCTCAGCTGCCGGATGGTCGCGATCTCCTCCGCCGCTACCGACGGCTCCGGTAAGTGGCGGAGGGCGCGGAACAGCGGCGGGAGGGGGGGGGGGCCCCTCTCCCGCCACCGATAACGGCGATCTCGCGGCGGATTCGCCGCGGAGACCGCCATTATCGTTAACACGGCCGCCCACAGAAGAGATGAATATCTCGATTGTGGCAGCAGCTGCTACCGTTACCGAGATATTCATCTCTAAAGTGATGACGTATAACGACGGTGGGCGGTCGGCAAGTAGTTAAGCTCCTCTCTTTTAATTACTAATTTATGATATAGCTCTTGTTGTTGCCCCTGTTATTTTTTATGCTCTTATTCGGCTTTAAATATTTATTCGATCAAAGTATTAAGTTTCCCACTCCTCTCTTTTTTCTTCCTTGAGCCCTCTGAAATCAACATCCCCTAATATAGGCTTTATGTGCCTCCCACAGGGTTGCCCCTGATACCCCT
Organism: Rana temporaria; assembly: GCF_905171775.1. NCBI lineage: Eukaryota > Metazoa > Chordata > Amphibia > Anura > Ranidae > Rana > Rana temporaria. Next base: position 93,664,764 of record NC_053498.1, on the reverse strand, counting down.
TCCGTATCGTTTATCGAGAAATATTGTTCTAGTTCTCTTTTCATTATTTCTAATCCTTCCTCATCCCAGAGTAGTTCTTCATTTAATCGCCAGGAATAAGGTTTGTTTGGGAAATAAAGGTGTTTTATCCATGATTATTTATTCATCTTCAAAATCTATATTTGTTATATTTGTTGGAAAAATGCTGACCCCAAAGTTTTTTTTGCATTTTTTTAAGAACTATGAATGCAGCCAAGAATCACAACACCATGACCACTCAATACAACCCTAAAAACAAAAACTTCAGCCACATCTGTGTACAATTTTAGTTTTTTGCCCTAAATAAATTTGTGTTGCCACATACTTGACGTGATTGTAGCCGTATTAGTGCAATTGTGATAGAGAAAATTGAGTACTGTCCGTGATACTTTTTTTATTTGCACTAACATATAATTTTTCAGGACAAGCTTTCGGGGTGTCACCCCTTCTTCAAGGTCCAAGCAGTACTGATTCACAATTTTTTGGGCAGAATGTTAAAACAAAACAAGAAGAAAAAAAAATCCCACTTAGCGCTTCCCAGAGCCCCTGCCCCTGCCTCCACCTTCCCCCACACCAGGCTCAGCCCTCTGTTAGTCACACCCATTGAACATACTGAGTGAACTTGATTTATTCACCTAGTAAATTTACAATTTTCCCTCTAGAGGGAAATACATTTATCTCCGATTTGGAACAGGATGTGCAATACTCTGGGCTGAACCACAGCGTCCGGACCAGTGCTGTGTTACTTGTTTGTTAGTGTAAGTCATGTCTGTTATATATGTACATGGTTATTATTCATATGATTTCCTTTTTATTATTTTTTTTTGGCTTATTAAATTGCACTCTTCCAGATTCATTGTACATTTAAATTTTTGATACCGAAATAAATATGATGACATTTCAAGTATTTCGATTTTGATCATATTTTTGTTGCTGCAAGTAACCTCTTTCAGTGTCTGTTTCACCACAGACCATCTATCTCTCCCCCTTTTTTAGTTATGCTATATCGGTTACAGCAACAACACCTGATAAGGTGAATTATCCAATACAGGCATTCCATTTGAATGCCTGATTATTAGTGGTTACACTTGCTCCCACCCCCCTCATTCCCTAATTTATTAACTTTTATATCTGCGTTAGTGAGCAAAGCAAGTTGGACATAAACTCTAAATTTAGCCAATGCTTCCTTAAACGTTGTATAAGAAACTGAGGACAGAGAAATATGAATCTCATTATTAAGTAAACCCCCTTTAGGAAAGAATGAATGTTGTATCAGGCGAGAAGTACCTCCTTTCTTGGGAACTATTCCAATGGGAGAACAAGCAAAAGTGACAAGCGTCAGCAATTTCATGTACAAGTTTAAAACAAACAATTACTTTAAAATTGACAACTGATTTTAGGTCATTAACAAAAGAACAATCAGAACCTTTAAAAAACAGTATTGAAAAAACAAACCAAAAAAAGTGCTTGATTTTTGGAGAAATATCCTGTGTCTTTAGGATCCATCTGTCAGCAGTACAATGTGGTGAAGGCGGTTTCTGAAGTGGTTAAAGTTGGTAAGCCATATCCTTCATGCCCTGTTTTAAATTTGGAGAAACAGACAGCTTTTGGTGAAAGGTCTTTTCATTGGAAAATAATCCCATGCCACAAAAAATTTTGTAGGCTTCCACAATTATGTCTAAATTTGGTACATACTGCTACTTGTTTTGGGATTTTTCTCACACTTGAAGTTGAAAAAAATTCACTGGTCTACATCTGTCATCATCGAAACCAGGGGTAAGCAACCTTGGCCCTCCAGTTGTGGTGAAACTACAATTCCCATGAGACATTGCTAGACCCTGACAATCATAGGCATGACTCCTAGAGGCAGAGGCTTGATGGGATTTGTAGTTTCACCACAGCTGGAGTGCCGAGGTTGCCTACCCTTGATCTAAACAGCCCTCATTAATTTTATCAGACTTGGAAAGAAATATTTTGAAGAAACAGTGACAACAAAAAAGATGGAAGGTGAGAATCAAGTGGAGAAAGCTCTCAATGCAAGACCTACACAGAAGTTTCAGGTAAAACTTGACACTGTATTGAAGACAAATTAGAAATAACAGCAGGCACAGATGTAACAATGGATGAAATATAACCACAATTAGTGAAAAAAGACTGATGCGGTACAAAGAAAGAACAGATTTGTCTGCACTGGAAGGGGACCATACAGAAGAGGGAGAATGTAAAGAAAGAACAGGTAAAGGGGCAGAAATACCATTAGAAATTCTTGATAATTTATCAAGAGCAAGGCATGGTTGAATATACTCACCAGTCAAAGCAGGAGAGGAGCCAGGAACCAATCCTGCAGTTGTCAGAGTGAAAATAGGCCAGGGGAGCTTCCATCCAAATGCACATTAGTTACTGTAGAAGGCTCCTCTGATGGAGTGAAAGGAAGCACAGGCAGCAAATCAGTGACTCTGGGCTGGGCATTAACAGGTGCTAAATCTGACTGAGAGGACAGTGCTCTTGATTTCCTAGGAGACACATGTTTTATGGAATCTGATCTCCCTGGTGATGGGGAGAAGTCCCACCTCTTCCTCCTAAAATGATTGGACCGTCAGGTTTAACCACTTAAGCCCCGCCCAATATTGCTGGTCAAAGACCAGAGCACTTTTTGCGATTCGGCACTGCGTCGCTTTAACTGACAATTGCGCGTGCGACATGGCTCCCAAACAAAATTGGCGACCTTTTTTTCCACAAATAGAGCTTTTTTTGGTGGTATTTGATCACCTCTGCGGTTTTTTGTTTTTGTGCTATAAACAAAAATAGAGCGACAATTTTGAAAAAAAAAAATATTTTTTACTTTTTACCATAATAAATATCCCCCAAAAATATATAAAAAAAAAACATTTTGATTCCTCAGTTTAGGTCGATACGTATTCTTCTACATATTTTTCGTAAAAAAAAATCGCAATAAGCGTTTATTGATTGGTTTGCGCAAAAGTTATAGGGGCAGATTCACAGAAGAAGTACGCCGGCGTATCTACTTATACGCCGGTGTACTTTCAAATTTCCAGAGTCGTATCTTTAGTTTGAATCCTCAAGCCAAGATACGACGGCATTTGGGTAAGATCCGACAGGCGTACGGCTTCGTACGCCTTCGGATCTTAGATGCAATACTTCGGCGCCCGCTGGGTGGAGTTCACGTCGTTTTCAGCGTCGGGTATGCAAATGAGCTATTTCCGTCGATCCACGAACGTACGCGCGGTCGTCGCATTCTCTTACGTCGTCTGTAGTCGGATTTTTCCGGCGTAAAGTAAAATAAATTTTTTTTTGCGTAAGTCGTCCGTGAATAGGAATGGACGTAAGTCACGTCGAAGTTCTAAAAATGACGTCGTTGCGACGTAATTTCGCGCAAAGCACGGCGGGAAATTTCGATACGGAGCATGCGCAGTTCGATTGGCGCGGGAACGCGCCTAATTTAAATGATCCACGCCCCCTACCCGGATCATTTGAATTAGGCCAGGGAATTTACGCTACGCCGCCGCAACTTTACAGGCAAGTGCTTTGTGAATCAAGCACTTGCCTGTAAAACTTGCAGCGGTGTAACGTAAATGCGATACGTTACGCCGCTGCAGATCTACCTGAATCTGGCCCATAGCGTCTACAAATAGGGGATAGTTTTATGGCATTTTTATTAATATTTTTTACTAGTAATGGCGGCGATCAGCGATTTATTTTCGGTACTGCGACATTATGGCGGACACTTCGGACACGTTTGACACATTTTTGGGACATTTTTATAGCGATCAGTGCTATAAAAATGCATTGATTACTATAAAAATGCCACTGGCAGGGAAGGGGTTAACACTAGGGGGCGGGGAAGGGGTTAAGTATGTTCCCTGGGTGTGTTCTAACTGTAGGGGGGGTGGACTCACTAGGGGAAATGACTGATCGCTGTTCATACATTGTATGAACAGACGGTCAGGCATTTCTCCCCTGACAGGACTGGGAGCTGTATGTTTACACACACAGACCTCGGTTCTCGCTCTGTAACGAGCGATCGCGGGTGCCCGGTGGTGATCGCACCCGCCGGGCACGCGCGTCGGGATCAGGGACGAGCGGGGGGCGCGCGCCCCTAGTGGCCGCTTCACGAGGCGACGTAGAGCTACGGGCTCTCACGCAGGGGAGCCGACCTGCCACGGTAGAACTGCGGCAGCTGGTCGGCAAGTAGTTAAAAGAAGAGTGCGATTAGGCTCCATGCACTGCCGCTGGGGAGCAGTCTGGCTGTTAAATTAAAAAGATGCCAGCTAATGTTGATGATTAGGCAGAGAAGGTGGCTGAGTGATAGGAGGCCAGGAGAAACTATGCCAAGTTCACTCATGAGCAGCAGAGCTGCTACCATCAGGAACAGGGCCGACCTGAAGAGAAGAGTCACAGTGACAATGAGGAAAGAAGTCTTATCTCAGGCCTAATTGCCAAATGGCCGGAAGCCGTGACAGGGATCCACAAAAGAAGCCAAATTGCCAATTAAATCACAAGGCTCAGGCTCAGTATCAGCGAGGCATTGATTGATTTTATTGACCTTGCATTAGAATAGAAGTGGAAGGATATTGTGTATAAGAGGAAGACTTTGCCGAGTAAGGCCACTCCTATGGGACATTTACAGAGCCAAGGGCCTATGGAGTTGGTGTGCATTGACTTCCTGTGTCTGGAACCTGATTCAAGTGGGAAGGGCAATGTTTTGTTAGTAACTGACCGTGATATGATTTTAAACCAACCTCCCTATCAGTTGAACTAAAAGTAGGTGGTATGACACACCTAATGAGGTTGTACCAAGACTTATAGCTCACAGGTGGAATCACCTAACATTAGCTCCACAAGGGGTTCCTCTGTTGGCAACAAATGTATACTAAAACTACTAGTATTTTTCTGCTTAATTAAATTGTATTTGTTGCTGTTACATTAACATATAGACTCAATGTGATAAGTGATCATCATATAAGTGCTCCCTGTCTTTGGTGGACCAAAGAGGTTTAGTGGGGGGAGAATAAAGCTAAGCTTTGTCACATTTAAAGGAGCACTGGGGACACGCTGCTCTTTGACTATCTTACATCTAAAGGAGCCCTGGGTATGTGCTGTTTTTAGGCTCGGACACATCTAAAGGAGCCCTGCGTATGTGCTGTTTTTAGGCTCGGACACATCTAAAGGAGCCCTGCGTATGTGCTGTTTTTAGGCTCGGACACATCTAAAGGAGCCCTGCGTATGTGCTGTTTCTAGGCTCAAACACATCTAACAGAGTACCAGTGATATGCTGTTTCTAAGCTCTTTATATAGGTAGGAGTGAGTTGAACTTTCGGTCAAACCAGTGAAGAGGATGGGCATAGGGATCTGAGCATCTGAGCACCAAGCCTGGTGGATTTTCTTGTCCTGTTGCGGTCACCATTACCTCAGGGAGAGGTAATGGTGTCAATAGTCAACAAACTTGTCAGTTTTGCTTCCGGTCACTATTACCTCAAAAAAAGGATGGCAGCCATCATGAACTGTCAACAACGATCCCAGAGTGAGTTTTTAGCTTTGCCAGTTGCCAACATTAAGGTGTGGTTGGTGGTAATTTTTTGAAGGGAGTTTGATGTTATATTTCTGTTTACGCCCCTCGTAATTTAAGGCGAGGCCTCCAGCCAATTATTGTGACTTTGTGTCAAAGCACTTTATTAATAAAGGATTAGTCAAAAACTGGTGTTGTGTTTTTATTAACTTAGATTCTGTTTACATTCAGCTGTCGTGACCAAAAAAAAAAGAAAACTTCAGTTGGGGAGGGGCTGTCTTTTACTGAGCTAAGAAGAACTGGTTCTGTGGGTTCCAGAGGAGGAGTTAACCCATTGTGTGCTAAAGTGAGATGAGTCAGGAAAAAGGTTTTGCATGAATAAATAAAAGCTGATCATTTTAATCACCTCTGACAGTGTTAAGTGGTTTGTCTCATCCATGTAAACTAATACATTCTCCTGGAGAGCTTGAGTTTGTGAAAAATAGCAGACTTACTGACAGATCACCAGATGAAAATAGAAGAAAGAAAGCTTAAAAAAGGAAACTAAAGCAGCCGTCTAAAAATTTGTCAGCTGCAATATAATAAATGTTTGCTTTTGGGTTTAATACTGCTTTATCAGCCAGGACACGATTCCAGTCAATACACAACCTCTAAGTAATAAAAGCTAAATAGTATAAAACATTTGACAAACAGGTTTTATTGATAAATCACAGATTTACAACTCAAATTAAAACAATAACAAGTAATATTCCAAAAACCTCCAGTCTAGAATCTGGTATTACAGGCTCCACCCAGTGCAATTCATCCAGCTTGATACCCTGATGGATGAAACACATTGTATAGGATCCAAATTGTATGGACCTTGTTTATGTATATTTCTTTATCTTTAATTATTGTGCCAATTAGAGTTGTAATTTATTTTAGCATGTATTGTATTTTGTGACAAGTAGGCACTTCATAAATTAATTTGCATTTTTGTGTTCCTTTAATACATCCTCTTAATTGCAGCAAACCTAATAGAAGGGGCAAGGATGTTGGTGTTTTTTGTAGGTCTTCAACAGTTTGAATCACTTTGTGCTTCCAAACTCAATTTATTGATATATGAAGCATCTCTTTTAGCAAGCAAATACATTTCCAAATAAATAGAAGATAAGATAAAAAATTACATACTGTGTTTTAATAAAGTCAGAGAACAGCTAAAATACACTGAAATATAACATACCTGACTTTTTCAGTCAGACAATGCAAAGAACAGAGCAGAAGTACAAAGTGCAGTAACCTATAGCACATCTCCCTTGCATGCACATGACTATCCATAAACACGTTGAGAAGCACCACCGAGCGTGGAGTACACGTGACCATAGGGTAGTCAAACATAGTCAGTGTAAGAGGTAGAATCACAATGCAATGGAGAAATGTTTGAATATCAAGGTCCTGCTACAAATTGGGGAAAATGGTGGAGGAGACGCATGAAATGCTGGTATAAGTGTGCGGATGGAGGCCATGAGCAGAAAATGTATTTATTACTGGTTTAAATGCTTTCGCAATGGGAAGGAAACAATTGAGGATGAGCCACGCTCTGGTCAGCCGTCGACAAGCAGAACTCCAGATATGATCGAGCAAGTGCAACAAATGCTGGAATGAGATCGGCGACTGACTCTATGATTGATGGTGGAGGAATTGGGCTTTAGCAAAGACACAGTGCGCACCATTGTCCACAGAGATTTGTTTAAGTGGAAGATCTGTTCCCCGTCTGTGCAGCACAAACTGACAGACGAACATAAAGCAAAATGGATAGAAACCTCTGGAGATTTCATTACTATGTGTGACCAGGATCCATCCTGCACCTGCACACTGTGCGATCCGTGTGCACCAGTTCATGGTTCATGGCTCAGTGCGGCATACCTGTTCTCGATCATCCACCATACTTTCCTGATCTGGTACCTGTGAACTTCTTTCTGTTTTCCCACCTGAAGACTGAAGAGCGATATGAAAGGGTCACGTTTTGCAGATGTGGCAGCAATCCAAGAATGTGCGACAGTGGTTCTTCGATTGATTACTAAAGAGGCCTTTGCTCACAGTTTCCAAAAGCTTTATGAATGTTGCCACAAATGTGTTGTGAAGCATGACAATTATTTTGAAGGCCAATAAGGGTAATTTGTTGTATCGTCTGTTTTGTTTGTTTTCTGATACCATTCACCAAACTTTTTAGACACACCTCGTAGAAGCCAAAATGTTAACTGCGCCACAGCACACTGGGAAGGTGCAAAGAGGATTTTAAAGTAGAACTTTGCCCATAACAACTTGATAAAAAAAATAATGTTCTTTAGCAAGGAACATAGATTTCACATTAATAATTATGCTACCAAAATTTGTGTGTGCTATAGATTGCGTCCAGCATTGCTCGTTTTTCTTCTTGCTGGAGGCTGCCATTTTGCTGACACCTCTAGTCGCTATCGTTTTAGCACCCAATGCCAAAAATGCAGAGCAAATGAGCATGTGCAGAACTTTGTGAGACAGTGTATTATACACTATAGTATACAGAATAGGCCCAAAGTGATCTAGCTGGACTAAAGTTCCACTTAAAGTGGTTGAAAAGACTTAAGATTTTTACCTGAATGTATCCACAAAACAAGATACGACTGAATGTGGGCTCGATCCGACTGACGTACGTGCATATTTACGCTGGCCGCTAGGTGGCACTTCCGTTAATTTCAGCGTAGAGTATGCAAATTAGCTAGATACGCCGATTCTCAAACGTACGTCCGCCCGGCGCATTTTTTTACGTCGTTTACGTAAGGCTTTTTTCGGCGTAACGTTACCCCTGCCTCTATGAGGTGTACGCAATGTTAGGCATGGACTTTGAGACAGCGTCGAATTTCCCGTCGTTTGCATAAAACGTTCGCGAATAGGGCTTTGCGTAAGTTATGTTCACGTCGTCTAGGCATTTAGCGGGCGTAATTTAATTTGAAAATTCTACGTAATACTGAGCATGCGCGCGCATGCGCCGTTTGAAAAAAGCGTAATTTACGTGGGGTCATGCTTAGTTTACATAAAACACGCCCCCCTGTTCCTCATTTGATTTAGGCGCGCTTACGCCGGTCCATTTACGCTACACCGCCGTAACTTTAGACGCAAGTGCTTTTGTTCATTTCCCTGTCCCCTTTTCTGCTGCCAGAGCAAAGTAGAAATCCCTATCTAAGTTTTAGAGCAGTCTTTTTCAACCAGGGTGCCATGGCACCCTGGGGTGCCTTCTGGGTACTTAACCACTTCTGGACCGCCGCATGCCAATATACATTGGATAGAAAGGGGGGAACTAAAGCGCTAGCCAATAACCCAAAAGTGAAGAGTGGAAAATAATGACTTAAAATGAAATAATGAATAAATTAGTGCTGCTCAAATCTAAAATTGCAATAACAACAAATGAATAATATGAATAAAGGTGATTGATGAGCGCAAAAACAATAGTGTAAAGAAAATTCAATAACAGTGAAACGTCCAATGAGGAATAACTCTAATAAAGAGTGAACTCCAAAAGTGATGCAAAAATTAATACCACTTAGGTAACATAAGTGACAAGTAAGCACAATGGAGATAAATAGTCCAGTGTGTAAGTATGATACTAGAAATTAAAGCAAATTGTGATAAAAGTTCATATGTGGCAATTCCAAAAAACAGGAGTGATTAGAAATTCCAAAACGGTGACTGGATGTCCGTGCAGAGTGATGACAACAATCCACAAAAAGCAGCTGAGCTCACAGTGCGCTTACCTCACCCACATGCAATAACAGCATGGTATCTCCACAGATGGAATGTCTCCCGAGAAACGAATCCTCCTCACCTTTCCTGTAGTGACAGTAGCTGGAAGCCTGTATGTTATGGAAATAGCGACCTTCTGGCTATGTCTGCAGATGCGGTCTTCACAAAGATGGAGGCTCCATGTGCAGAAACCACATTCAAATGACCCAAAATAAACGGAAAAGAACTCCAATAGTGAAGTAATTCCAGATGGATTTAATAGCGTCCACAAAGTAAAATAAAACAAAGCAGGGTTCAGTTGAACAAAATCTGAACCAAACGAAACAGCGAGTGAAACGGCTGTGTGATCGGGTAAATTCGACACTTCCGGTCACGTCTTTCGATGCCTTACGCGTTGCGTCACGTCACGTGACTTCATCAGAGGCTAGTGATTGGCTGAGCTGCCTACACCTTTATACAGCAAAGCCGGAAATGCAGTTGTGGCCATTTTGGAACCTGGTTACCCATAGAGGACGCCACGGCCATAATGCTAATGGGCACAGGATATAGGAAAATGTTGGCAAAAAGTGTAATGTCACAGAACATGTGTACAAATCAAATATAGAGGACCATAAGGGCCAATCATGCACTGGACTCATTACACAAATATATAAATGGGTGTCATAAATTAATATAGTTCCACCTGGCAAAAAACGCTAAAAAAAGGGGGGGTAAATGTCCAAAAGAGAACAAAGTTCACCCTGGAAGAATTAAAATGTATCGTAATATCATCCTTATAAACATAATGGGTATATTACCAATTTAATATAAAAAAACTGTTATATTAAGATATTTAAAATATATTTAAAATATTAAAAAAGAATTAATAGACAGTAGTGAACAGGGTCACCCTCCTTCTGGTACTTCTTCATGAAGTTATATTGGTAGGGAAATATTGAGCTTGCAATGTCAAGTGTGTGATTAGAAAAACGAAAACAAGGTCTAACAAGAAAGACTAGACCAGAGTGACGTTTCATACCTTCATCACAACCTCCTTGGTACAATAATACAGTTTCAATTAAAAATTGCTTAAAAAACAATTAACATCAAAGTCCACGTTGAGGCCATCGGGCACCAATGTGTGGAGGGTATGTATCCATTGGGACTCTTTCTGACTAATGGTCCTAACTAGATGGGCTCCCCTCCATGGTTTTTTAAATTTATCAATGGCCCAAAATGATAGATGTCGTGGATCTTTGTTGTGAACCTCAGCAAAGTGTCTACTGACACTATGCTTATCGAAACCTTTTAGGATGTTCTTAATGTGTTCCTTGATGCGGACCATTAATGGTCTTTTCGTTCTACCTACGTATTGGAGCTTACAAGTACATTGTAGTACATAAACCACACCCTCAGTGTGACAGCTAATAAAATCCTTAATGGGGTACCACATGTTGGTATGGGTGCCCAGAAACTCTGTTCTTTTGAGTTGTGGGCCTTTTGCATGCAAACAAGCAAAGCAATACTTACATGGAACAAACCCTTTTGTATTGAAAAATGTGTAGCCACTCTTTGGGGGGGGATCTACTACATTTTTAACCAACAGATCTCTAATTGTAGGTGCTCTTTTGTAGACAATATTCGGCCTAATTGGTAAAATATTTTTTAGATGTTTATCTGTTGTTAAAACATGCCAGTGTTTTTTCAACACTTTCTCCACATCCTTATGTTGGACATTATAGTCTAAGATTATAGCTGGTGCTTCTACTTTCTGTTGTGTTTTAACATTGCCTTGTAGCATCGAGTTCCTGTCAAGATCAGCCACTGTTTGTATTTGTTGTTGTATAAATTGGTCAGAGTATCCCTTCTTTTTAAACCGTTCTCCAATAAATTCAGCCTGAGTGCGAAAGTCCATTTCCTTTGTGCAGTTACGTTTGATCCGAACTAGCTGGCCTTTTGGGATATTGAGTAGCCAGGATCTATAGTGACAACTCTTTAATGATAAGTAGCTATTAGTATCTACACTCTTGAAATGGGTCTTGGTGACCAATCTCTCTTTTGAGATCGTAATATCCAGATCCAAAAAATTAATGGACTTATCACTCATATTTGCCACTAATTTGATATTATTATCATTAGTATTGAGACTTGAGAAAAAATCTTCTAGAGTGTCCTTGGTACCATTCCAAACAATCAATACATCATCGATGTATCTTTTATACATGATGAGTTGTGGTGGCGTATTGGAATAAACCACACCTTCCTCCCACTCGGCCATGAATGCATTGGCCACAGATGGTGCAAATTTAGCCCCCATGGCTATACCCGTCTTTTGATTGTAGTAGGTTTGGTTATACCAAAAATAATTGGACTTCAAGCAGAACTCTAAACACTTGATTAAGAACTTACGCTGCTTACATGGAAGAATGGTATAATTTCTCAAGAGTCATTTAGTGGCACTACAGGCTTGATGGTGTTTCACGATTGTGTACAGGGACGACACGTCTGCAGAGGCTATGATTGTATTGCCTTCTGTGACGGGTACTTCCTCTAATAACTGTAAGACATGCTTAGTGTCCCTTAAATACGATTTGGTTTGCTGGACAGCTGGCTGTAAAAAATAATCAAGGTATTGACCCATCCGGGCCGTAAGGGAATCAATCCCGTTAACAATCGGTCTACCGGGAGGATTAATCTTGTCCTTGTGTAATTTCGGGATGGTGTAGATGACAGGGATTCTGCAAGTTTCTGGTAATAAAAAAGTCGCCTCTTTTTTATTTAGAATGTCCCTTTTGAGTCCTAAACGAATCAATTGTTTAAGTTGTGTTTTATAATTCACAATGGGGTTTCCGGGTAGTTTTGTGTATGTCTCTTCATCCATTAATTGGCCAAGGAGCTCTTCATGGAATTTTTTGGAATTTCTAATCACTCCTGTTTTTTGGAATTGCCACATATGAACTTTTATCACAATTTGCTTTAATTTCTAGTATCATACTTACACACTGGACTATTTATCTCCATTGTGCTTACTTGTCACTTATGTTACCTAAGTGGTATTAATTTTTGCATCACTTTTGGAGTTCACTCTTTATTAGAGTTATTCCTCATTGGACGTTTCACTGTTATTGAATTTTCTTTACACTATTGTTTTTGCGCTCATCAATCACCTTTATTAATATACATTGGATGTTTGAAGAGGGATATCTTTGCTATGGCAGCAGCTAGCTGCCATAACCCAGGTATCCTCCTCTTCAGCGGGCGGTCCGATTTTTGATAATAGTTGTCTCTGCAGCAGATCCCCCCCCCCCCCCCCGCAGCTTTCCCGTCCCCCCACTGCTTACTGGAGCCATCGGCAGTGGCGTAGGCGATTGGGTTTGCTCTTGTGCTTGGTATGGAGACCCGTGAGCGGAAGATGGCCCCCACCCATCTCCATACCATTGCAGGGCGGAAGCGACGTCAAAATGTTTTAAAAGAACAGTGTAAAAAAAAAAAAAAAAAAATTAAATAAGAAAAAATATATAAAAAAAATCAACCTTGCCCCATTCCACCGAGCTCGCGTGCAGAAGTGAACACACACGTAAGGTATCACTGCGATCGATAGAGCGAGAGCAATAATTCTAGACCTCCTCTGTAACTCAAAACAAGCAACCTGTAGAATTTTTTAAACGTCGCCTATGGTGATTTTTTAGGTTAAAAGTTTGTCGCCATTCCACAAGCGGGCGCAATTTTGAAGCGTGACATGTTGGGTATCAAAAATTACCCAGCGGAACATTATCTTTCCCAATATAAAAAAACTTTACTGTTGTCTATTTTTTTTATTTAAAAAAGTGTATTTTTTCCCAAAAAAATGCGCTTGTAAGACCTCTGTGCAAATGCAGTGTGACCCACCCAAGAGTTCAGAAGAACACCTTCCTTCCAGGGGCACACCACGGCCCTTCCTTCTCTGGTTGCTTAATTATAGCAATCAGGACCATGTCCTGGTGGAAGCTCATGCATAACAAGATCTGCACTACGAAAATTCCAAGGTACTCCCCTTTCCTGACTACTCGTCTGAGTTCACGGAGGTCCTGCAAGCATTCTTGGGATCAAGGTCTCAAGTTAAGCCTACTGTATCCCAGCAAGCTTTGTGTGGTGGATGGTAAAAGAGCCAGGTTCTTTGAAACCCCCGACTCTGCAACACAGAAAGTATTTAGGCTTCGCGACCCCAAAGGTCTATTGGCTACTTTGTTTTTGGAGTTACTTACCTTGTTTTTTTTTAGGTTGGCTATTTCAGCAACCCTTTTCTTGCGCGCTCCATTGTAAGCTCTTTGGCGAGATCCCCTCTATGCCAGGCTTGAGTTACAGCCCATCCCCATGAAGGAGCCCATTATTTGTAGCTATGATTCCATACAGTTCCTTGTTTTTAATTATGTTGTTTGACTGTTTACTGCCATAACCTTTTACTGCTCCCCCTAAATGTTTGCCACCCAGCTGGCATTTCACGCAACAACTGTTAGTCATTCTCCAGGTTCTCCTTTGCCTCCCCCATCCTTCTCTAGACCTCTTATCCCAGAAGATCACCTGAACACTAATCTGACACATTGTGGAACTGAACCTTGCAACTGAACACAGCTACACAGCTTGTGTGCTCTGGTTTAGTTTTTTTTTTTTTTTTTGGGTATAGATGGTTTCCCAACCCCTCCCCATGTTTTTTCTGAGGGTGTCAGGTGCTGGCAGGATAAGCACCATGTGTTTGGGATGTTTTGTTCTGTATTTGCTTGTTTATTTTCATATTGGCTCATTCTTCTCTGCTGCCGATCCAGTGCTATCTTCCCTAAGGCCCGACTATTATACTGTACTGTACCAGATTGATCATGGCGTCACATGATCATGAGACAGAATCTGTCCTCTTCTGGAATGTACAGGGTTTTAACTCTAAATTCAAGAGGGCGCTCTTATTCCAGTATGTCAAATCTCATAATCCCCACATTTTATTACTGAAAGAGATGCACCTGATGGGTAGTAGCCTGATGGTCCTTAAAAAGTCACGATTTCAGAAAGTGTTCCATGCTTCTTACTCCACTTATGCTAGAGGGGTTTCTGTATTGATAAACTAGTCTCTTTCCTGTGTAGTGCAGGCAGTCCACACAGATCCCCAAGGAAAATGTTATACTTGGGCTAATGGTATGGCATCAACGCTATATCCTGGTTGGCATACATGTTCCCCCACTTTTTAAATCTGAGTTGCTGTATGTTATTCTGGAGAGAATCATCCCCTATTGCCCCGTGAAATTGCTACTGTTGGGAGACTTTAATGCCATCCTCTCCCCAGACCTTGACAAACCTACTCCCCCAAAAGACTTGTTGGGCCCTCTCTGCTGGCAGGATGTAACGGCACTGGCGAATGGGAGTAAACCACAACTGCGGATAGCAAGGATTTATGTGAGATTTCAGTACTGAGCCCCAGGCGTCACTCCAATCAGAGAACACAGGAGTTTGTTCTACATCATCTCTCTCTCACATAAAGGAATGCGTTGAGCTTCTAGGGGTGGACGTATTACAACATGCGACCAACCCTTAGCGTTTAAAAGTATACAATACACTTGAAGATTCCAAATGCACATCTGAATGCAAGTGATTATCAGTACGGGACCCCAGGCGTCACTCCAATTAGAGAACAGGAGTTTGGGGTTTCTCTACATCATATTTTTGTTATTGTAACAGTAGCACTACCACCAAAGGAGCTGCTGGTTTAGATTTGGGCCTACGGTTACCTTACTGTTCCCTAAGCTAATTTCAGGGGTTCTCCCTGAAGAGTTGTCCATAAGAATGTATGCACCAAACACAAAGTCTCTTTCAAGGGTTTTATTAAGCAAAGTTCTCCAACAGAGTGGTAGAGGGACAGGGAACAACTCAGGTACTTTTGCTTTGCGGATCACGGGCACACCTTTGATCCAGAGGATTAACTCAGCTCCACACTGGATTTCAGCAACCACCAGATAGGCCTACTCTCACTGGCCTATCAGCTGGTGCGAAGCTTGCCAAAGTCTCTGCCACAGACTTGAAAAGTTTTTTCAGGCCGTCTCACGATCTTCTGCCACAAGATCATTTAACCAACTGCACACTGATATAGTTCCAAAAAAAGTTACACAACTCACGGTGCCAAGAATGTTTCAGCCGGACCAACAGCACAGTGAGGCAAATCCACCAGGGTACGTGAACCAGTGGGTACCATCCCACTGGTTCAGCTTCCTTCAATAGATAAGGTAGCGAAGGACCATCCCTGGATTAGTAGGCCCCAGAAACCCCTGGGCCTATTCTCAGTTGCTAGGCCTCGGGCCAGCCGGCCCCGAAGGCTACGAAACAGCTCAACATCCCTGAGGCCAGGAGGGCCATCAGGTCGGGATCGGAAGATGAACCCTGCCAAACAGCGTCTGTCCCTTAAGTACCCCGCTCCAGAATGCACAGCAGGTTGACCACACCCCCTGAGCCACTTCTGAGAGAGAGATACCCAATACATTCAGCCTGTTGCCTTTCCAACCATGACAGCGACACCCACCGTCAGGGGGAAACTTGTGCAACCCAGCTGAACTGAACAGAACCAACAATTTAGAATAATTACTCTGAGCCAAACTACTGCTCAGACATCTATAATTTAATACATAGCGCCCACTCAATGGGAGCAGGGCGCTACATAACATTTATAAGTATTTTGTTTTGTAACATGAAGTTTAAATTGTTTTGTTACTGTTAATATTTCTAGAAAATATATTTTTTTTACAAACATTTAACACATATTGTACTTAAAATACTGATGTCATAAATGGGCTTCCTAAACAGAGAGCACAGAAAAAGCAGTTTACTTTAATTTTGTCCCGTTCTAATCTGTATAGAGTTGTAAGAAAAAACAGGGAGGGGGGGATATGCCACTTCCCCGGCTCATTCAGTTGTGCCTGTTGCTGAGTTATTAAGCTCTGTAAACCAGCTGGTTTATTTTGCTAAGATACACTGGAGTTGATTTAAATAAAGGCAAATAAACTTTGCAAGTGCAATTGCACTCTGCAAACACAGTTGCTTCAGAGCTTAGTAAATGAGATGAAGCTTCACTTTGCAAAGAATGCCTACTCAAATGCGAAAGAAAAAAAAAACAGCAGCATTTTTGCTTGCACATGATTGGATGACGGAAATTAGCAGAACCTCATGTTCCGACACGCAAAAAAACACGCATGTTCGGGAATCAATTAGACGCATGTTCGGAATCACTGAACTTCATTTTTCTTGGTTCGTTGTGGTGTTGTACATCACCGCGTTTTTGAAGGTCGGAATTTTGTGTGACCGTGTGTATGCAACACAAGTTTGAGCCAACATTCCGTCGGAAAAAAAATTTTCTTTTCTGAATTTCCGATCGTGTGTGCGCGGCATAAGGCTCTGGAGCAAGTTCCAGATTGTCTGGTGGCTATGGATGTCTCGATATCCCTGATTCTTTAAGATTGTGAGTAGATCTGTCCACAATATTTATGTATCTATTTTTTTTTTCTTTCTTTCTTTTCCTCCCCTTCCTCCCTATTACCTTTTCCTTTTCACTCACATCTTGTCGCCAATCCCTACTATCCCAACCCTTCCATCTCGACTCTCACCCTCATTGGTTCAATTCACTTAATTTGATTCACTTGATTAACCCCTTCGCGCCTAAGGCCCCGTACACACGACCGAACATGTCCGCTGAAACTGGTCCGCTGACCAGTTTCAGCGGACATGTTCGGTCGTCTGTACGTCCGACAGGACAATTTTCCGGCGGATCGGACAGGTTTCCAGCGGACAAATGTTTCTTAGAATGCTAAGAAACATGTCCGCTGGAAGCCTGTCCGTCGGACATGTTCGGTCGTCTGTACAGACTCACCGGACAGGTCCGATCGGCCACCATCCCTCACATGCGTGGAAGTGATTCGACGCATGCGTGGAAGCATTGAACTTCCAGGGCACGTCGCCGCGTATCGTGTACGCGCGGATTTCTGTTTGATGGTGTGTACAACCATCAGACAGAAATCTCCAGGCGGACATGTCCGCTGAAAACGGTCCGGCGAACCGTTTTCAGCGGACAGTCCGTCCATGTGTACGAGGCCTAAATAAAATCAATAAATGGTGCTGCGCTCTAAGTGATAAACAAGTAACGTGAACAAAATAGACAATAAGGCCCCTCTGGGGCGTTTTTCGGGCGTTATTCAAGTGTTTTCAGGCGCTTTGGCATTAAAAAAAAGCCTGTAAAGCACCTGAAAGAAGCCTCATCTGCAATCCCAATGTGAAAGCCTGAGTGTTTTCAGAGCCCTTTCACACTGCCAGAGCCCGAAAAACGCTGGTAAAGCACCGCTAAGACCCTAACGTTTTAGGGCGTTTTTGCAGTGCCTCAGTGTGAAAGGGTAAGGCATTTTTACAGCACTTTCAATTCATTTCAATGGAGAGGGTCGTTTTTGGAGCATTTTTTTCAGCGCTCCAAAGATGCTGCTTGCAGGATTTTTCTCAACGCCCCGCCAGTGCAACGCCTCAGTGTGAAAGGGCAAGGCGTTTTTACATCGCTTTCAATTCATTTCAATGAAGAGGGGCATTTTTGGAGCTGCTCCAAAGATGCTGCTTGCATGATTCAGTGTGAAAGGGTCCATTGAGAGGCATGGAGAGCGTTTTATCAGCGTTTTAATAGCGCTATTTTTAATGCTAAAACGCTGTAAAAACGCTTCAGTGTGAAAGGGGTCTAAAGTGCTACATGCTTGAAGGATGAATATAGGAATTTAAAAATGATATCTGTGCAATAATGTCAATGCAAACAAATAAATGATATAAACAATATACACAATCTAAAATGCTTAGTGCTAAAAAAGTGAATGTACACTCCAAAGACAAATAGCAATGTGAGGGGGCAAATCCAGATGAATAATAGCAATATAGAGCACATAGAATGTCCGAGTGAACAAGAAAAAGTTCTCAAACGGATAATAATAAACTAGGTGGAAGAGTGAAGTGCTGGCTCAAACTGGACTCTGTGCAAATGTGGTAATGAGAACAGTGACTTTTTTCTCTTTTCTTCAGTGCAAACACACTTCTGTGTACAATGACCCCTTACCTTACCGCTGTAAGGTAACAGCATCGAGATGGATAGTGATAGTCCAGAAATCCAGAATCCTGTAATGAGTCACATCAAGGGCTTCTCCTTTGTGCTCAGAAGAGCTGGAAATCCTCCCAAGCAGATGTATTAATGGTATGCGGGAAGAGAAAGAAGGGGTCCCAAATCGTGAAGTAGTTAAACTAGGTTATTTTATGGATTACAGGCACTAGGCATACTCACATTAAAAAATCAGCTAAAAAAATGAAACACCACGAGTGGCGAGCTCGCAACCTGACATCAATTCCGATGTCTGTCTCTTCCGACGCGTAGCGTCACGATCACGTCACTTCTTCAGGGAATGACTAAGCACAATTTTTCAACTTTGACATGTGTTTGTAAAACTGTACATATCACCACAAATGCTTTGTGCATCCAGGAGAATTATACTGTGTTTTTTTTTTCCAGGAAGACTTAAGCTTTCATTTAGTGATAAATGGAAATATATATCTCCTGATTTATTTTTTATTTATTTTTGATTATGAAAGGAAAACTACCCCAAAATAAAAATGTTTTTTAAATATAGCTGTATATTTCTTGCTACTACCATAGCCTTCTACCAAAGATTTAAATAAATTCTCCAGCTCCTGATGATTGCAGTGATCCCCCATATGTGTATGTTATTTATTGTTTATACCTGTAGTACAGCCCAGAAACCATAGTGCACATTTTGCTTATTTTTTATCCTACCTATAACACTCTGACACTGATACTAATTTAAAAAGAATCATGCACCAAAAAATACTGACCCCTGACATTTGACCCTAGCCTTGACCTTTGACCCTGACCTTGACCCAAACACTAATTCTGGCACTGACCTAGATCAAACCTTGATCTTGATTTTTTTTCTTCAAATTTTTATTAATATTATTATTATTTTACATACAATTTTTTATTCTGCAAGGAGAGAGAGAATGTATCCCTCTCCTCCATTCAAATTGAAAAAACACGAGGTGGGCTTCACAGTGACTGATCACTATAATAGCCAATCAGAGGCCATCACAGTGATCAATTGACTTGGAATCAGGTGTTCTGGGTCCTGATCGTTAGTACAAGGCCTGGCTCTCAGGGAGACCCTGGTCTCTGTGTTGAGGGAGCTCCACACACCGTGTTCCCAGCACAAGGAGGGATGCGCAAATATGCGGTCCCATGGAAAGCCTAGTCCAGTGGGACCGCATATTTGCGTACACTTGACGCCAAGGGGTTAGTGGATTTTTAGTATCTTGTTCTATTGCTCTGTTATTTCTGACAGTCATGTTACTCTGTCTACCTCCATATCATATCATGTACACAATGCTTATCTGCATATGCTTGCGAAACTCAATAAACAGACTAATTAAGAAAATTGGTATGCAGCTAGCGCAGGAATCTCCCCTACTGCTACTCTGTAAACAATAGGCTTATTTTTAGGGCTGTTACTGATTAAAATTTTCGTGTTCGATTGATCGATTTTTTTTTAACAATTAATCGACTAATTTCGATTAATTTTAACGCACTTACAGATCCAACTGCTTTTAGCTGATCTCAATGCATTGCAACTCTGCATTAGTCAGTGGTAAATGTGGTATACACTATATACAATCACCCGTCACTAGTTAGTTTCCACAATCCATGACTTAACTTCACCGTTCACACAAATACGTTAAATTCAAACTGTAGCACTGACGTAAGTAATTTTTTCTTATTAAACTTTAAGAAAAACGTAGAAAGTTAATTTAACTTTAATTATAAAACTTATCTAGTATATTGACTGTCAGTCACTTTATAGTAGGCAAGTAGGCATCACTTTAGCCAGTCACGCAGACATACCAGAGTGTTTACATTTTCTGGAAGCAGACATGATCGCATTTTATTGACAATATACCCTGAAGAACTGAACAGTCTTTCACACGGAACAGATGTTGTCGATATACAAAGAATTGTCTGCACAAAACTACTTAGGACAGGAAAACAATGGTTATTTTTGCCCCTTTCCCCTGATGGAGCCTGATGCATCCTCCTGCTCCACAGATGCAAAGGTACCCCAATCCAATGGGTGCAGTTTGCTCACATCCAGCAGAGTAAGTCTCACTGTCCAGGCTGTCCGGTGACGTCAAGAATTTTGATCGATCAAAAAAATTAAAGATTAATCGAGGAATTAATCTTTAATTTCCCCAGCCTTACTTATTTTACAGCAAAGCACTTAAGATTAGCCTGGTAAAAAAAACTGAAAAGCGGCCTATAGAGTCACACTTTCAATGGAAATATAATATATTCATATGCAATATTTAATATTTACCTGGCAAACAATGTATGCATATGTATGGATGAGCATGAGACAGCACTAGGTGATTGATCCAGCGCTGTCACATGCGGCAGGGAGTCAATTGCCATGAGTTTGTATTGTACACAGGGCTTTTTTTCACCAGCCATGGCAGTGGAA
Source organism: Rana temporaria (assembly GCF_905171775.1). NCBI lineage: Eukaryota > Metazoa > Chordata > Amphibia > Anura > Ranidae > Rana > Rana temporaria. The sequence goes on along the minus strand of NC_053498.1, from coordinate 93,643,926 downwards.
TGGATCTAATGGAGAGTTATGGGAGTTAAATGACCCTTAAACTTTGACCTGCATACCGATAGAAAGGGTCTCTTTACCCGCTAATGTTTAGCAATTAGCCTCCTCCCTAAACCTAGACCTATCCTTGGTCCTGGAATACAAACTAAACTGCTACTGTAATTCTTGACCCTAACATTAACCTAATCTTCTCCTAAATAAAATCTTAACACTAAACCTACCCCTTGTTCTATATATGTACCTTGTTCAGAAACAACAAAAATATACTGTCTAGGTGCTGCCCGTCTCCCTACTAATCCTACTACTACTCCTGCATTGTACAATACACAGAAAGGCTGGGTATTCAACTAAACTGTTCTGCTTAACTGCAGGATGGTAGAGTGAGGGTCCAGATCATGTTGTATTGTCTGGCAGATGTGCCTAGATCACTGGACTGAACTGAATTATACTTTTTTAGTCAGAAGAAACCATTCACATATATGTATTTCAACTGTGTAGTTATCTATTTACCTGCAGTTTACCTTTAATAAATCAGAGAGCAAATTACAGTTGCTAACAAAGAAATCAAAATAATAAAAAATATTTGGTTATTCCAAGTTGATAAAATCTGATTGTCAGAAGCACTATAAAATCTTTTTTTGGTAGATTCACAAAGTATATGGACAAAGCTTGTCTTAAATTGGGAGGGAGATACAAATTAAACAGTTAAAAAGCCATATAATTTTATGCACTAACACATTTTTGTAACAAAACAAAAAAATAGTTTTGGATTGAAATGTATGGGACACAGAAAAATCACAGTAAAATACTGAAATTTGTAGAGTCTCAGGCTGTAACTGGGGCGTGCTTTGGCTGATATCCAAATGGAATGATAATCCTGGCAAATCCCAGTAGATGAATGCCCCTGGATTTCTCCGAATACCAGCCGGAGAGGCACTTTAGTTCTAACTTCTACAGCAGGTACATCCAAATCCTTACGTAGTCAGCGTGACAGTGGAAATTTGTATTTCATTAGGAATGGCAGTCCTTTTCTTAACGTGAATGAAGAGTCCATCAATGAACCAAAAATCAACAGCGAACAGTCCAAACATTACAAATAAAGCCATGGCCACAACCCATTCACATATAGCAGCTATCGATGGCATTTTGAATGCAGCACACACAATCACTGTTAGTCCTTGTTAAGGAATCATACCCCTGATAATGGAAATGCACACATTTTGTGTGTGGACATGTGTATTCATTTTGTAAACTGTGCTAAAACCACTTGATTGTACAGGCTGCATGTGGTGGACTGGTCATGGAACCCGGGGAGGGCTGGGGGGAGGAACACAACCAACAAGCCCTTTCATGTTAAGGACAGATTTCTGTGAGTTAAAGTTTACCATGTTGGGCATTGTGAAAGGGGGGTGGTCCTATAGAACATGAATTAATTTGGTACACCATTTTCACATTTTTCAGTATCAGCTTCATTTGGTCACAGAGCAGAAAATAAAATATTTGTTGCCCAACGCTGTGATTGCAGGTCTGAATGGGGATCAGGAAGCTATATCATTGTTTTGGATACATCCCACATTTTTGGTAGTCACAGGAGTAATAGGTGAAGGGAATTTTTTTCAATGAGTGAACCTGTTCTAGTTAACTGTCAAAGAGGTGTGTGGATATCTGATCTTACTTCCTGTTCTGACTATTGCACCTTGGTAAAGGGAAATTGCCTTCACAGGATACAGACAAAAAAAAAATCAGACAGAAAGAAAATACGGGGCAAAATTATTGTTACAACTTGTGCCTCCCACTGACTATCAAATTTGCAAGGGGGGTGGTTTTTGGAGCCACCCACTGACCACTACTGCAGGGGGGTCATTATCGCTGCCTGCCACTGTCCACCAATGCAGGGGGGTCATTACCACTGCCTACCACTGTCCGTCAATGCAAGGGGGTCATTATCACTGCCTGCCACTGTTCACCAATGCAAGGGGGTTATTATCACTGCCTGCCAATGTTCACCAATGCAAGGGGGTCATTACCACTGCCTACCACTGTCCGTAAATGCAAGGGGGTCATTGTCACTGCCTGCCACTGTTCACCAATGCAAGGGGGTTATTATCACTGCCTGCCAATGTTCACCAATGCAAGGGGGTCATTAACACTGCCTACCACTGTCCGTAAATGCAAGGGGGTCATTGTCACTGCCTGCCACTGTTCACCAATGCAAGGGGGTTATTATCACTGCCTGCCAATGTTCACCAAGGCAAGGGGGTCATTACCACTGCCTACCACTGTCCATCAATGCATGGAGGTCATTATCACTGCCTGCCACTGTCCACCAATGCAGGGAAGTCATTATCACTGCTTGTCACTGTCCAAAAATATTGGGGGTTTATTATCACTGCCTGCCAATGTTCACCAATGCAAGGGGGTCATTACCACTGTCCGTCAATGCAAGGGGGTCATTATCACTGCCTGCCACTGTTCACCAATGCAAGGGGCTCATTATCATTGCCTGCCACTGTCCACCAATGCGGGGCGCTCATTATCACTGCCTGAACAAAATATTACAGCGCACACATACAAAAATTACATTTAACTCATGCAAGGCTATTTAAAACACCTGAGCATATTCAGAAAATATGGGGATTTAGTTACATCATTGCCTCCTATTAGTGTCCACCTGTGTTATAGAAGGAGTCCTATATTTCTCCCATATAGAGGAGTGTATTTCTACTATGTTTCAGTGAAGCAGGATCTTTCCATTTTATGGATAGCGTAGGACCCACTGATAATGGGGTACTTTGACGTAGTTGTGAGCTTAGCACTATGTGGCCATATTATATGGTGTAACTAAATCCCCATATTTTCAGAATATATTCAGGTGTTTTAAATAGCCTTGCAGGAGTTAAATGTAATTTTTGTATATATGTATATATCTTTTGTTCTGTCTGTATGGTCTTATGACTGCACAATCTTTAATGCATTTTGTTAGGGTGTGCCCCCCAAATCTTTGTCCATTATCACTGGCTGCCACTGTCCACCAATGCATTGGGGTCATTATCACTGCTTGTCCCTGTCCAAAAATGCTGGGGGGGTCATTATTACTGCCTGCCACTGTTCACCAATGCTGGGGAGGGGAGGGTTGACAGGTGATTTAAAAGTTCTCCGCCTTAAAGTGGATTTTGAGTCCCCTAATTGTTTTATTTTTTCAAATACACCGCCGTAATTGTGTTCAGTTCTAGTGCAAAACTTAGATACTGTCCTAATTTTAGTTTATGTTTAAATCATTTAAAAATGACCAGATCTCGGAAGCAGGTAGGGTCCATCTCTGCTGTGAGCATCTAAAGCCCTCTTGTCTTAATTTCCAGGATTGAAAAAGAGGAGGGGTGATCACCATGTCACTGAACCCAGTGAACTGGCCACATCCCTATGATATAGAACAAACAGTTGTTCCCCCTGGGGTGGGACTTTAAAAGCCAGACACTGTGGTATATATAGAAACAATGTTTATTTTAGTAGAAAATGTAGACAGACATACGTACAAAAGTTTAAAAACAAGAACTGAGGTGAATATTGTTCATGTATGTAACGATACAAACATCAACAAAACATATAACAAAAAACAAAAAAATGACACTGAAACTCTCCTATGAGTGATGATCCCTGGTACCCGCAGTGTTTCCGGTATACAACCTTCATCATGGGTAACAATCAGGGGTGAGTGTGGTCAAAATAATTTTTTATAGGAACAAATTGTGGAGATGGGGATACAAAAAGGTATCAATCCAATGCCCAACATGAACCCGAAACTGGTAGATTCAGGTCCTGGGAATAACCCATATGCAACGGTGTCCAAATTCCAATGATCCAGTATGAGGCAATATGAGCTCGGCAGTCAGGATATGGCGCTATCGGGATCTTCAATAAGGCAACCCTTGGCATTTCCCCTCCTTGTGGCACCACAAGGAGGGGAAAAGCCAACTATGCAGACTTATTGCCATACGGGAACATATAGGGGCCAGTACAGCGGTATACAGGAACTACCTTGGAGCCATCCACTGATTTGGGGGTTGCCTTATTGAAGGTCCCAATAGCGCCATATCCTGACTGCCGAGCTCATATTGCCCCATACTGGATCACTAGATCATTGGAATTTGGACACTGTTGCATATGGGTTATTCCCAGGACCTGAATCTGTATCCCAAATTTCCACAATTTGTTTCTATTAGTCTTTTTATTTGGAACCACTTGTATTGAGTAAAAAATAATTTTGACCGCACTCACCCCTGCTTGTTACCCCTGATGAAGGTTGTATACAGGAAACACGTCGATTTACCAGGGATCATCACTCATAGGAGAGTTTCAGTGTAATTTTTTTTTTTTGTTATATGTTTTGTTGATGCCTGCATCGTTACACACATGAACAATATTCATCTTGGTTCATGGTTTTAACCTTTTGTACGTATGTCTGTCGACATTTTCTACTAAAATAAACATTGTTTCTATATATACCACAGTGTCTGGCTTTTAAAGTCCCACCCCAGGGGGAACAACTGTTTGTCCTAATTTCTAGGGTTCGGCACAGCTAGCTACCCTGCATGCACCTCCTGATCTCGCACCTGTGCAGTAATGTCACTGCACAGCGCTTGCTCTTCCTGATAGGTTGCCATAGCAATGGCGGCATCGGTAGGAAGTTCCCCTTTGCTATAGCAACATGTCAAGAAGCGGACATCCCTAAAAGAAATAACGTGAAATTTTGTCACTAGGCGATTCCCATGGACCCCTGGGATAGATGGCTACGATCTTCCAGGAGTCCATGCAAGTTGCCTAGTGACGAAATCGCTCAGGCCATAAGTGTTGCAGAAGATAAGTAAGAAAGGATATTTACAAAGATAAAAATTAATTTGTTGCCATTTATTATAGCATTCATGATGGGCATGACAATTTTTTTTTTTTTTTAAATGGGTGGAATGCTTTAATGACACTGTTTCATGTTACACCAATATTTAGGGTGTAACATGAAACATGGTTCCGTTGCACAACCCCTGTTTTCATACAGCACTGAGCTGGGGTTGGAAATTAAAATTTGCAGAAGCCAATGCATTGAACCCGCAATCACTTATTGTTACAATGCAGAATATTATTAAATTATTTTTATTTATTTTTTGCAATATAGGTGCATTCATTTCTGTATTAGAAAATGTTGAAAATGCCTTCAAATATAAGACTAATTATTTTTTTCTAATTTGTTTTACAAATACATACAAATGGTAATTTGTGGTTTAATCCAGGTCTTTATCTAACTTCACAGTAACAAGATCTATGGCAGATTACCGATTTGATGCTGCAAAAAATACTTTCCAGTATTCTATACTTCAAAATGTAATTCTATCCTTGCAGCACCCCTGTCATGATGCAGATCCCGTTAAGTGCAAGGTGTTTTTTTTTTTATATGCTGGAAAATTAGAGACTTACTGGCTGCGAAGAACAGTAAAGAGCTTGTCTCAGATCTTCTAAAAGGTACTTGAGTCCTGATCATTCTTAACATGCACAATGTTTGAGAGGGAAGGGGAAGTAAGAGAAACAAACCGAGGGTGCTCTTGAGGAGGGGGGGGGGGTAACTTACATGATATTGGTTTGATGTATTTTTATGTATGGTGTTGTTTTTTTTGTTTTTTTTCTTGTCCCTACTGCTTTTGTTTTTTCTGTATGTGTTGTAATTTGTTATAATAAAGAAAAGAAGCAATTATAAAAAAAAACATGCACAATGTTTAGTACCAATAGAAAGAACCAATTCGGTAAACCACACACTAGGGTTTTTCTTTTGGCTTACTGCCTGGATGGGTTCTGTGGTTGATTAGTGACAGATAGGAAAAGGAAAAAGAAAGAGCAGCTGTGATGATCAAGGAAAGTATGAAGTGAGTGGGCGGCATCTTGAATGTGGGGATTGCTCTGGCATCATGGTCTTACGGATATTTGTTACATTCCTATACAGCTTCATTCGCTTAAGGAAGTATGTAAGTAATACATAATGATCTATACCAAGGGTCTCAAACTGGTGGACCTCCAGCTGTTGCGAAATTACAAGTCCCATGAGGCATTGCAAGGTTAATAGTTACAAGCATGACTTCCACAGGCAGAGGCATGATGTGACTTGTAGTTTCGTAAAACAGCTGGAGGGCCGCCAGTTTGAGACCCATAATCTATAGAGTTGTAAATTACAGTCAATATAGCACATCTGTTTATAATGGACACCTGTGAAAAGGTGACATACATGCTAAGAAAATTAAAAAGATAAACTATTTTGATTGAGTTTCTGCATGTATACCTATTAACCTGATGCTTTAAAGGATACTTGCGATAAGAAATATGGTGGTGACAATACAGAGGATGATTCGAACTGGACCAATCCAGCATCCGCCATGTCTTGGCTTTATCTTGTAGGTTAATACTATTTGCAGCCAGAAATAAACAGTACCAATGAAAAATGCCAAGAAAGCACCGACCAGATGTGTTTCAAGTTGGTTGGATTGCTGTGGAGAAAATACATATACCATCCATTTCAAAGCTTAATCATTGCTGTATACTAGCCAACAATCCCAAATCATTTACCAGAACAAGTATTGTTCTTTCCTAATAAATCCTAACCATGTTCCTATGGCATACTTTCCAACTTTATGAGATGGAAAAGAGGGACAGATTACAACACAAACTATGTAGTTACAGGGTAAGCTCCGACAATGTCTCCACTAACAATAACCCTAAGGATTAATGGAAAAAAAATGATTAGCTTAACCCAAAATGTGTTATATCCATCAATACTTTTCCCTTATTTTGACTTTTAAAAATAATAAATAATTTTATTTTTTAAGGTTAGATATAAAGCGTAGTTCCATAAAAAATACTTTTCCTTGTGCTAACTTTTATTTAAAAAACATAAATTCACTTGCATGCATGCGTTGATAATCAGATTTGGTAATTACAGTATGTTCTGTTTTAGAACAGAAAAGTTGCACTTTTAAAAGCTTAATGCAAACCAACCTGGAAATTGCCGACCAGAGATGTTCCTAAAGCACATAACAATCCCATTGCAAGACTGGCCGAATTTAAAGAAGAGTCGCAGTGATAGTCCCTGATTTGCTGAAATCGCATGACAGCAATCCAAGCCACTAAGATAACAATAAGAACATGTTTAAGTCATTGCTTCTTTGTATGACACACTTTTTTTCAACTATCTCTGAAAAGGTACCTGTATTACACTAGTGGGGTGTGCACAGGGCTTGTTTAATGCATAGGAATCAGATAGGAAAAAACTGAGAAAACCAAATTTTCTTACCTTTTGTCTTGATTTTCCTCCTGAAACACAGCAGTGCACCTGCTGCTGTTAATGGTAAATGTGCCTAGGCCCCCCTGTTCTTTTGTCTAATAGCTGATTCTATGCAGTTGTAGCACCCTGGTGTTTAGGCAGGGTTGTTAGTAAATGTAGTTTGCCAGGTGGCCTTATGTTGGTGACATTAGATAGACAAGGGCTTAGCAAGGTCAGGTTATGAATAGATGGGGTGTCTCAGCCAATTAGAGGGGGTTTCTTTAGCAACTTGGCCTTCTGGGAGAGCCTGTTTATTTGGGTGTAGTCAGGTGATCAGGGTTCTGGAAGGCTGTCTGGGTGGACGTGTGTTATGCTGCCCCATGCTGCTAGGCTGGAAGCCTGAGGCCTATCCTAGGGACATCTGGCTGCTAGGCTAACTGAGGGCCTAGCCAGAAGCAGGACCCAACACTCCAGTTATGCCTTGAGTCCGTGGATGGGCCCATCTGCGTTTATGATGATGGAACTACCAGGGAAAAAGACTCTGGAGTCGGGTAAGCCTGATATGGGTGAATGTAGTGTGCCAATGGGGGCGGTAGTATCTGTGGCCAGTGGGGGGGATGAGGTTGTTGCACCAGTTGTTGCTAGTTCGAAGCGCCACTTACTCCTGGCCGATCTCAGATTCGGATATCTCATCTGATCGACTCTCTGGACTGTTTTCAGACAATTTGTCATGGACTGGAAAGTGGGGTGATAGTGAAGAGGAGCAATTATGTGACCTGGGGGAGGATGAAATTCCTTCTGGGCCAACTGCAAGGGTTAAGATTGAACTGTCTGCCATTACAGCTCCAACTGTGTGTATTGCTAAACCCTTTGAGGAGGATCGCTAGGCAAAATGAGTCCCTAAAGTTGTACCAATCAAACCAACCCACGTGACTAAGTTTGATTGCAAACTCAATGTCATTACTTAATATCCAGTCCAACATGCACCGAATGCACAAGTCTTAACTGGGTATGGAGACCCTAAAACACTGCCCAGGCTGTCTAAGTCATAGTGCATAGTCATTAATAAAGTGGCTGAGGAGTATAGCTACTTGTATTCATATATACCCGCTCAACTAGAAGAGGAGATTCAGGAAAATAGTACACAGTGGGTGGATGAGGCGGTGCAGAGCTTTTTTTAAATTCTCCTATGCTTAGAGTTCAACAAGTTGTCACCCAGAATGTCTGAAAGATATACTTCGGTCCTACAAAGCTGGGACTATGGTTGTCAAATCAATTGTGTTGTCATCCGCAGGCCAAATAAGAAAGACATCCGGTATCATATTATCACTGTGAATAGATGTGGATTACAAATGTGTGTTCTGTGGAGTTAAGATGCTATGCTGAGAGCCACTCCACCTTGGTCCTGGAAAGTTGTTAGTTGGGACATTATTGTTTGGCTGTACTGCTGGATCCTATTCTGCTGGCAGAGGTCAGGAGTGCCCACTTGAATCATACTGGCTAGTGTTCTGGAATAGCCAGTGTGCCTCCATCTGAATAGTAACATGTTGATGTGATGTTCAGCGTGTTTGTTTCTTCAACTAATGAGGAAACCTTTTCTCAGTCCCCGGCTGTTGTGTGGATAGGCTGAGATTTAACATGCAAGGGGATCTATTGAGGGACTTTGCTTTCAGGAAGTGCGGTCCCTTGCACCATGGCATGACCAATTGCTGTTTGACTGCAACCATGCACTCTGTCCCTGGAGTTGTCCCTATGAAAAAGGGAAACTGCTGGGAAATGTTGTTCCACCCTGAGTGAAGGATTGATGGACTTTGGGGCTCCAAAGACACTGGGGTGTTTAGTTAGTTAGGTAGAAAAAGCTGTGACAAAGAGGACAAGTTCTCAACTTAAAAGTTGAATAACGGACTTAAAAGTACCCAAGGACCGTTCTGAATATGCTGGCCACCAGGTGGTGTGAGAGCGCCAGCCTGAGTGAGCCATTGTTCACATTATGCAAATATTGATAAGAATTGCTTAGTAAGTTTCTTTAGGTTTGTTATGGCAAAGGGGTGTCACCCACGGATGGGGGGCCCAGTTTCATCTGTACTCATGTTTAGATATATTATAGGGTGTGCTTTGCTGCTCTTGGCTGCTCTTTGCTGCTCTTGGCTGTGGGTAATTAATGTTTACTCAACAATCAACATATATATATATATATATATATATATATATATATATATATATATATATATATATATATATATATATATATATATATATTTCACTGTGTTATTGTAGGGATAGGATGTATTTCTATGTTGCCTTTTTTTCTCTTTCAGGTGTTCCTGCACCTCATGTGTTTTCCTTGGCTAAGGAGAGACAGTGACTTCAGCTTTTTTAACCAAGCTAATATTTTCTATATTTTTCCAGGTGTACATAATAGATAGATCGTTTATATTTTCCCCTTATTATATTGTTCGGTGGTACACCACACATAAAATTGCATATATTATCTGCTATTTATATGCCCGTGTGTGAAATGACACTTGCCTATTTAAAAAAAAAAAAACACTGTTGTTTATTTCATGTGGTACGCCACATGTCTTGTTATTACTTTTTTTCTTCTTTCCTTGTTTCCCCACTCATCCCAGTTTTGTCAGGACATCCACTCTCAGGCCTCGTACACACGACAGAGTTTCTCGGCAGAATTCACCGAGAAACTCGGTCAAAACCCGGATTCTGCCGAGAAACTCTGTCGTCTGTACAGTTTTGGCTCGATGGAGCCGCCGAGGAACTCGACGAGAAAATAGAGAACATGTTCTCTATTTTCTCGTTGTCCTCGTTCTTCTATGGGAGAAGCCGGCCCGCCGAGCTCCTCGGCGGCTTCATCCCAAAACTCGACGAGGAACTCGACGTGCCAAGCACGTCGAGTTCCTCTGTCGTGTGTACGGGGCCTCAGGTTTGAGAGTTAAATTATTTTCTTGTAACTCTGAGACGTTGTTTCCTAGGCAGGGGGAGGATGTAGCACCCTGGTATTTAGGCACGGTTGCTAGTAAGTTTAGTTTGCCAGGTGGTAGTTGCCCTGGTAAATTGTTAGTAGATTCACTGATACCTCTCTAGTTCTGGACTTGCTGCAACTTCTCTCTTCTGTCGATAGGTGACGTTATGCTGGTGACATTAGACAGACAAGGGCTTAACAAGGTCAGGTTATGAATGAATGGGGTGTCTCAGCCGATTGGCGAGGGTTTCTTTAGCCCCTTGGCCTAATGGGAGAGCCTATTTAATTGGGTAGAGTCAGGTGATCGGGGGTTCTGTGCTACCTGGATGGCTGTCTGGGTGGATGTGTGTTATGCTGCCCCGGGCTTCTAGGCTGGAAGCCTGAGGCCTATCCTGGGGACACCTGGCTGCTAGGCTGTCTGAGGGCCTATCCAGAAGCAGCGCAGGGTTTGGACTGCAGGACTGGAGTCCAACTGAGATTAACCAAGAGTAACAGTTCAGCCGAACGGGGAACCGGAGGTAGAGGGGAAGCTGTCGCCACTAAGGGACCATCCACCTTGTTCCTGGAGACCACTATGAGTAAGCTCGAGCCAGTACCAGAGCAATCTTCTCACCAGCCTGGGACGGTGAAGAAGTGGGAAAACTTCTGCAAGTGCCAAGCCAGGGACACAGCGGGACATTCGAGATGACGCTTGAGGAGCATCAGTGAGTGCCAAGTCAGGGACCTAGCTGGTCAGTAGGGGTGGCGCTTGAGGAGTATCTGAGTGCCAAGCCAGGGACCCAGCAGGGAAGCGGGGGTGACACTTGATTAAGATACCAAGTTATGGAAGTGGAAGAGCTCAAGGGATCTAGTGGCTATTGGGTCTGAAAGTCTAGTGAGAGACTGGGAGCTCCGTGAGTGAAGACCTACAGCGAGAAATTGTAGAGTGCTAAGATAACTATTGGTGTTACCAATAGTTAAATACAACTACCGTTAGTGACTGTTAGTGATTTGTTGCCATAGGAGACAGCGACCCTACCTATACAGAAGTGGTGGCTGGCTGGAGGCCTTCCACTGTATAGCTGTCCACCTATTGAAGTCTCATAGTCTGCCAATTATCATTGCATCTACTTAAGGGTGTCCTGGCCCTAACCTTCTCTCCCACAGTTCCCCCACAGTCCCACAGACCATGAATCTCTTTGCATTCAAAAAGTGTCTGGCGCCCATCACTTTAGCTTGTATTACACCCACCATGCCCTGTAACCCAATCTATCGAGAAGGATGTCAGCTCTACCTGACTCTGGAGGTCACCATTAGGCCTCTAGAGGTTAGGGCCCTTACTACAGTGTATAATCATCTGAGACTATGTGCCTTTGACTGCTGATCCAATGAGATTTGGCAATATCACTCCCATTCTGCTTGCTGGAGAGAAAGCTGTACCTGGGAAAGTGCCATGTACTCCCTGCTTCCACTTTATTTATGCTGTGGATCTGTGCTTCCTCAACCTCCTCTGCTAGTCATCAAATCAAAAGTCATCATGCAGGGTACCCCTCTAATATAAGGACCTTGCCTCCACAAAGGTGGACACCACCACACAGAAGGAGTCATGGAACCATGTGTGGTAAGTTCTTTCCTGCTCAGTAAATGGTTTAAAAAAAGAGCTAGATGCATTTCTAAATGTACAAAATATAACTGAATAATAATATGTATAGGTAATGACACTAGAGATTGTTGATCCAGAGAAGATAAGATTGCCTACTGGGGGAATCGGAGGGAAAAAAATTCCCCCACTGGAACAAATTGGACCATGCGTCAAAGGGTTTTTTTTTTTTTGCCTTCCTCTGTATCAACTGTGGGTATAGGATAAAATATACATAAAGGATTTCTATTTATTTATTTTTTTCTATTGGTTGAACAAGATGAAATTGTGTCTTTTTTCAAAATGACTAACTATGTAACTCAGTAACAGGGAAAAATATCAGCTGCAGAGGGTCTACAGGCAATGTTGGGGAATAGGTATTTTCTCTCTGCCTGCTCTTTGGGGGGAACACCTTCCACGGGCCAGGTCCTTGTTTTTTTTTTTTTTCGTGAAATAGGATTACATACCCTAGTCATGAGGAAGTGAACTACAGCTACCACGATAAAGTATACAGATTAATTTGGAATGTATTAAATAAAATGGCTTTTCCCTGTCTAATCGTACATTATGGTTAAGAAAAACCTTGCAAGGCAGAAACATGTGAGCTGCCATTACTGACCTTTTCTTGAAGGTGTGTGCTACAAAGATCATCACAACAATTCCAGGTAAGTAAGTGACTCGTTAATCAGTAAAAAATCAGGATTACAGCTCAAGAGCCTGCAGGTCCAAAATGACAGCTAACATATTTCTATTCTGAAGCGGTCCTTTTGAGTATATACTACATTTCAAAAATTATTTTAATATTTTTTTTTTCTTATACTGTATTATATATATAATATTCCTATATTGTTCTCGTAGTCTGACTTATATGGATGGGGCCAAGGTTTACCACTGTGCATGGCAGGACAGCAGGTTCTACTATAACCACTGCTGTACACACAGAAGATTTCTTCCTGGAGAATGTGGAAGAACAGGAGGGGTCGTATGAATACAGCAAAGTAAAAGAACAAAAAATAAAGAAAATAAATCTAAAAATAGCACAGGAATTGTGAATATCAGTTACTTTATTTGCTTATAAACCATTCCACAACCTCATTAAAAATCTATCTGCTTAAAAAATGTATTGCTGATAGAAAATAAGAAAACATAGGGTGAGGTTACTTACCCATCATGGCTCCTATGTTAAGAACTTGTCCAAATATACAACTCTGGGGAGGGTATGAGCCACATGTGCTGGTCAAAAAAATATGACTGTCAATACTCACAAATTATTTCATCTAGATATTGAACACCAGCATGTCAAAACTAACTAGCGCAAGTCTATTTCCTAAGAAACAGAACAATGAATGTGTAAAATGCAGCACGTCAGAGCAACCAATCTTCTTTCACCGCTCTTTCTGTACCCAGTGAAATTCATATTCTAAGTGGTTACTGCTCCTAACATATCATTATTGCCCTTTTACTCAGTTAGTCTCTCCTGAACCACTCCTGTGGCTGGTCCTTGTATTAGAAACATAGAAGAGTGACGACAATAAAAAAGACTTAAAGCGGAGGTTCACCCATGGAGAACACATTTTCCCCATAGCTGGATGCTCGTTTTGTCTAGGGGAATCGGCTATTTGTTTTAAAATATGATCCGTACTTACCCGTTTACGAGATGCATCTTCTCCGTCGCTTCCGGGTATGGGCTGCGGGACTGGGCGTTCCTTCTTGATTGACAGTCTTCCGAGAGGCTTCCGACGATCGCATCCATCGCGTCACGATTTTCCGAAAGAAGCCGAACGTCGGTGCGCAGGCGCAGTATAAAGCCGCACCGACGTTTGGCTTCTTTCGGCTACGAGTGACGCGATGGATGCGACCGTCGGAAGCCTCTCGGAAGACTGTCAATCAAGAAGGAACGCCCGCTCCCGAAGACCCATACCCGGAAGCGACGGAGGAGATGCATCTCGAAAACGGGTAAGTACGGATCATATTTTAAAACAAATAGCCGATTCCCCTAGACAAAACGAGCATCCAGCTATGGGGAAAAGAGAAAAAAAACTACAAATGGGTGAACTCCCGCTTTAATGGTCTAACTATGTCTGCATAATTTTTTTATTTATCTATTTTTTTATATTTTTTGTATAATATTTTAAACTGGTATTAATGTTAGAGACAAGTGCAGAAAGAGAGGAGAACCATTTTAGGTCTTGTCCAGATGTTTCAGGAAGAGTGGTCATCATTTAATCTGGCTTTCAAGGCATCACATTTGTTTTTTTACCTATTGTTCATTTTCTGTCTGTAGCACATTGAACACTGGGGCCATGTACTATGAATATTTAAATTTAGGAGCAAAATTTAAAGTGTAAGTTAGCCCCCCCCATCGTTTTCAGCCAAGGAAGCGGCCATCTTTGCCTCTGTTTAATCTACAACTGCCATGATGCAGCACATGTAATCAGTTATGACACCAGCCATTTGATGGTTTGACAGTTTGGTTGAGCACACAACCAATGGGAGTGTATTATTTCCGGCACGTGCCGGAAATGAAACTGTTTTATGGATATGTTTACTTACGCTTTAAGAGCAAAAACTTCAAGGGGGAGAAGCTATATATTTTTTTGGGTGGTAAACTAAATTAAATTAAAGTCCCTAAATTTAATTTAAAGTCCCTGATTCCTCTTTAATCCCATATCTTGTGGTTGCTGTAGGTTACATTTTTTAATGTTCTATATTATTAAAGACAATCCATCAATGAGCCAAAAAGTTGTATTTGTATAAATAAAGCTGCCACTACCCAACTTCCAGGCTGTACAATAAGTTCCAGGACAATCATCTTACCCACATAAATGTTGTACATGAGCCCCACTTCTCTGGAGTGATAAGGAGTGATACAGCTTGTGAGTGATAAAGACAGACTCTCTTTAAATAAAAATCCATATAAAATATATACCACATTGTATCCCACCTGATAAATGGAAAGACTTCTGTGATGTTGACTGAACCATTAGTCACTGACATTGCATACCTGAAAAAAAAAAATTATAATGATAAGTATAACCTTTGGCCAGGTGAGCAATTCCCTCAATTAGCCCCGGAAATCCACAGGGTTCTAAATTACACATTTAGATTTTTTTAACGCCAAGCTCTTTTTGAAAATCACCCTCCTCTCCCACAATACACACTTCATTAGGAATGTTTAGTAAAATATTCCAAATGCTGTTTTCCAGGATTCCTTTACTGTTAAACTCTATCAAAGGTTAACATATTCAACCCCATGTGAATAAATCTCAGCAGAGGTTCAGAATAGTAAAAAAGACTGTGGGATTGTGCAGGATTTCTAAGGTTCACTTCTCTTGCTCTCAGTGTTAATTACGTTATTTAGTCAATAAGGAGCCTCATAATTGCAATGTTTTAACTGTAACCACAGGAATTACATTTTTTTCTTCAGGTTTAAAATAAATAAAAAAATACAAATTGGTCAGATTGGTTGATGTTCACAGATATCTGCATATCAGCCATCTTCAGGTTAGATGTCCAACCTCGAAAATCAATTGGCTCTAGACATCCCCTGTTGACCCGCCACATTTCTACTGGATTTTTGGGTAGGCAGGGTTTCGGAGCACCTGTGATGCTTCTGCAGGACCATGAGAAGGTCATCTGTTTCCTAACTGCCAAAACCAATAAAGGCCAAAATCCCAATTATATTAATGGTTTTAGGGGCTGAAGTCCACAGACAAAGCTGTCAAAGGGCTTCCCTGGTTTGATAATTCTAGTTGGTTGGCTTTAATGTTGATCCTTTAATTTCAAAGACAGCTTAATCACGGACCCAGAGCAAGTATGCAGCAAATAAAGTCTGAAGGATGACAGAATTCCTGGTACGCATTTTTGGATTAGTGACTTTGAAAGAAGTGAAACCAATGAATCAGCATTATAGACAAGGAGA
Source organism: Rana temporaria (assembly GCF_905171775.1). NCBI lineage: Eukaryota > Metazoa > Chordata > Amphibia > Anura > Ranidae > Rana > Rana temporaria. The sequence goes on along the minus strand of NC_053498.1, from coordinate 93,628,115 downwards.
GGAGTATTTTTATCACCACATATTTAGTTGATACAGCTGATTGGTAGACATGTGCATTCGTTTTTGTCTGAATGCATTTTCTTTCGAATTTCAGGTATTTTCGTTATCGTTTTAACAAACAAAAACAAATGCGCAGAATACGAAAACCAAAACATCCAACATAAACAAATGCTTTATTTTCATTTTCGTTGCAACAACAGTTCGACTTGACGCTGACAATAACAATCTGCGTCTATCGAACCTGTGGTCGAATGTGCCTAACCTTAACTCTATTAGTCCAATATTATTCTACATAGAGAGGAAAGATTCAACATAGAGAGAAAAGATTCGACATTATAGAGAGAAAAGATTCGACATTATAGAGAGAAAAGATTCGACATAAAGAGAAAAGATCGCTGCTGGAATTGGGTGGGGGAAGTAAAATGAAAATAATGATGATGATGATGATGAATGTTATTGGCTGATTGTAACCAAAGAGGAGGAGCAGTAAAATTGCTAGAGCTAACTTGACAATTTAACATGAACAACGAAGATTCAACAAATCATCGAAAAACATACAAACAACGGATCTGTCATTGAAGGCTTATGGTGTCTGTCGAAAGTTCTAAGAAGATTCGACAGAGCAGCTAAACTGTACGATGCTGCAATCGTATATTTCTGGTCAAATGCTCAGCCCATAGGCTATAGAAAATGTTGAATGTTGGTTAAATAGTAATAATAATTAATAAATATAATTATTACTAGTCATACAAGATTCGTATTCTACTATAGCTTTTAGGCGGAACATTCGACCGGAAATGTACGATCGCAGCATTGTACAGTTTCGCTGCTCCATCGAATCTTCTTTGAACATTCGACACACCATAAGCCTTTAATGACAGATTCGACCTTAATTCATTCAGATTTTCAGACGAATGCAATTTCTAATGAAAAACAAAATAGATAAAAATGAATTTCGGGATTAACTAAATTAATTAATTTTTTTGGACGAAAACAAAATTCTGAAACAAAATATTTCAGTGTGCCCATGTCTACTGATTGGCAGAGATCTGGGTGTGGTTACGTTCAATATTCAGCATAAGTCAAGCAAAGGTTCTCCTGCTTTCTTGCATTACATTTTTGCAAAACTTGTCAGATGGCCAGATCTACTGCCTAGAAATGTTCTTTTGTATCCCTCTCTGATTTAGTTTTGCTGTTGGAGGGTCTTGGCTTTCCTCTACTTCATGGCTAAGTCCTGACAATCGCCATTCCAATGTAGAATGAGGCCTCGTACACACGACCGAGTTTCTCGGCAAAAACCAGCAAGAAACTTGCTGGGAGATATTTTTTCCCGAGGAAACCGGTCGTGTGTACATTTTCGTTGAGGAAACTGTCGAGAAACTCGACGAGCCAAAAAGAGAGCAAGTTCTCTATTTCCTCGACGGGAATGGAGAAACTTGCTTTGTCGAGTTCCTCAACAGCCTAACAAGGAACTCGACGAGGAAAACAATGTGTTTCGCCGTCGAGTTCCTCGGTCGTGTGTACGAGGCTTGAGACTATGTTTAGCCATGAAACCATAACAAGTAAGGTCACAGAAACAAGGTGAAACTAAATCAGAGAGTGGCACAGAAGATGCGTTTCTGGCTAAAGGTAATAGCAGGTATCCTATGTCGTATGCTTTTAGGTATGGGTTTTACATTGAAAAAGTACACTTAAAGCAAATTTCTAAATGTAACATTTATTGTGCAGGATGTAATCATCAACTTACACTATCCATATTCCAGCTGTTGCCCATACCATCACCGATATCGGCAAAAGAGCCCATGCCCACATAATTTACAATCTAGAAATAAAGTGATTAAAGTTACTGATATAAACTCAATAAAAAATGCAACAATAAATACACCATATTAGCTATAAACACAGATATGGTGACATGGCATACTCATAAAAGGGTGTTTACTTGTTGAATAAATATTAGATAAAGTTGACTTTAACCCAACATTTGCTGATTCCTACAGACAAATACTAACAAATATACCTGGCTTTATTCATACGAACACTGAGCTAATGCGTAGGCTGAAAAACTGCCTGGCAAAATGTATAACATGAAAAATGACACTCATCTGCCAAAACCAGCTTTAGGACTGGTTTACATCAGCTGCTGCGGCTGTGTAGGGTGTGATGAATAAACAATAAAGTACTAATGTGCTACCAACGTGTTCAACAATAGTTATTAGTAACAAAGTGCTAAGGGCGCAAAAGTGAAAAGTGTAAACAGCAGCCAACTTCTGTAGTGTTGCCAACACCAGTAAAATTGTGTAAAATATTGAAGTAGCGCTTCATAAATAAGTGCTAAAAAGAATATACTAAAAATGCAACAAATCTACTGAATATATATTATCAACTTGATAAAGTCATGTGACAGTGACGCAATGCGTCGGGAGGAGGAGCTTAGTGACGTTATTTCCGGTTACGGCCGTGACCCGGAAGTCCCCGCATTTTTGATGCTGTTTTACCTGTTTGGCATTTTTTTGCCATTGTATTGTCATCTAATAATTTTTAAATTAATGGAATCATATATTTTTTAAACTACTACACTGTGGAGTTCTTCCTTCTTTCTCATTTCAATATATGATAACTGCAGTGGTCCTTTGTCCAGGACTCACCAAGGAAATAAGGAATCACTGTCTGCTGGATACCCATTGATTGATGCACGATTAGACCCATTGGGGTCCATCTATGAGGTGAAAGGCTGGTACTATCGAGGGAGGACATGATGATTATTTCTGTGTTACCTACTTACATCTGCAGATTGGGACTCCCTTACACATCCCTCTCCCCATCTTGCCCCATTGTGTTAAAGAACCAGCCATCATCCAGATACACTATATTGTCAACCCCCCTGAAAAACAAAACTACACCACAATCCCCCCCCCCCCCCCCAAATGATTTGAACCAGTGCACACAGCAAGGTCCATAAAGACATGGATGAGCGAGTTTGTGCTGCAGGAACTTGACTGGCCTGCACAGAGTTCTGACCTCAACCTGATAGAACACCTTTGGGATGAATTAGAGACTGTGAGCCAGGCCTTCTCATCCACATTAGTGCCTGACCTCACAAATGTGCTTCAGGAAGAATGGTCAAACACTCCTATACTTTGTGGACAGTCTTTCCAGAATATTTGAAGCTGGTATAGTTGCAAAGGGTGTGCCAACTCAATATTGAACCCTACAAACTAAGACTGGGATGCCATTAAAGTTCATGTGTGTGTAAAGGCAGGCACCCCAATATTTTTGACAATATAGTGAAAAGTAGGGCTGGGGAAATTAAAGATTAATTCCTCGATTAATCTTTAATTTTTTTGATTGATCAAAATTCTTTTGATCGATCAAAATTCTTTTGATCGATCAAAATTCTTGACGTCACTGGACAGCGAGACTTACCCTGCTGGATGTGAGCAAACTGCACCCATTGGATTGAGGTACCTTTGCATCTGTGGAGCAGGAGGATGCATCAGGCTCCATCAAGGGAAGGGGGCATAAATAACCATTGTTTTCCTGTCCTGTGCAGACAATTCTTTGTGTATCGACAACATCTGTTCAGTGCAAAAGGCTGTTCAGTTCTTCAGGGTATATTGTCAATAAAATGCGATCATGTCTGCTTCCAGAAAATGTAAACACTCTGGTATGTCTGTGTGTCTGCCTAAAGTGATGCCTACTTGCCTACTATAAAGTGACTGACAGTCAATATACTAGATAAGTTTTATAATTAAAGTTAAAGTTTAATAAGAAAAAATTACTTACGTCAGTGCTACAGTTTGAATTTAAAACTTGTGAACTGTGAAGTGAAGTCATGGATTGTGGAAACTAACTAGTGTCGGGTGATTGTATATAGTGTATACCACATTTACCACTGACTAATGCAGAGTTACAATGCAAGGAGATCAGCTAAAAGTAGTTGGATCTGTAAGTGCGTTATCATTAATCGAAATTAGTCGATTAATCGATTAAAGAAAAGATTAATCGAACACGAAAATTTTAATCAGTAACAGCCCTAGTAAAAAGGCAAAAACTCATAAAACACAGTTCAATTTTCTAAAGCAAAGACAGAATTCTGTCCTGACCTCAAAAACAGTCAAATTATTCTCTGTATCAACGTTCTACCATGTCATTTCTTATTAATATTAATAGCTATTTTTATTTCTTGCATTTAGAAACAAATGCAGTACTCTATTTAGTTGGCTAAAACCATCTACTGTGAAATATTATTCCATATTCTTATAGATCTTCTCCTCTTAGAACCTTGATCATTTAGAGTATGAATCATTAATCACAACTCTCTGAATATGGCTTACATGATACATTTCTATCCATGTACTGATTTGCGCTATCCAAGCCTATAAATATTACCTTGCAGATTATCATGTGGATAGGAATGATGTCAAACATTTAGTGCAAATTGATTACAGCTATCTCTTTGGAGCTTCTGCTTACTTCTTTATCAAAAGAAAATAGATTTGTTTAGAAGCTTCTTGTCTTACATAAATCCACGTTTGCTACTGGGAGAAGTACGGTGTCTTATTGGTCAGCACGTATGGAAAACACCTTTGGAAAGCAGCATTGTCAATCCGAGGAGAGGATAGTGTTGGAGCCACTGGCAGATTTAGATGGAGTCGACTAACAAATTAAAGCTGAACTCCAGCTAACACTTTAGGCAGTTTCAGCAACGTCTTTCCCTTTTCCCTAAAGCTGAACTAAAGGCCCACATTCTTACTTTAGTTCCAATGGTTTAATGACCACAAGGTCCCCTGCCAGTGCCTGCATCTTCTCTATGGGTTCTTCTGAGTGACAGTCTTTGGCCATTTTTATTGGTAGGTGCGGGATCATCAATGCCCTGACCCCCAACCCCCCCCCCCCCCCCGCATGCACCAGCAGTGTGCTAGAATGTAAGTTGAGCTGTGCATGCCCACATCCCACAGCATCCTTAATAACCAGTGACAGAGAAAGGGTAGCATACAGGGACAAGCACTTTATCGCTCACTGTATGCCAATTTGTAGTAGGTCTTAATTACCTCCAGCTTTGTTAACTACGAACTTATTATTTTACATTTGGTGCAATAATAGCACCACTTTGTAAAAGTGACGCTATTAAGAACTACCCAAATCTGCCACATGTGTCGGTAAACGGACAACAGCAGGAATTTTTAAATCTGGGGCAGCCCATTTTAAAAGATCATACAACCAGGAAAGTGTCAGTAAGGATTTATTGAATTCCCCAAAGGTGTCACTGCCTTGACTTATTCACTTGTGTGAATGTAAATTTCCACTGAAGCTGCTGAGCTCTGTAAACATGAGTTAAGGAGAAACATGACCAGGCCATTTTTTTGCTGTTCGACACTGTGCTATTTTTACTGGTAATTGCACAGACATGCAAAGCTGTACCCAATTGAAATTCTATCATTCTTTTCACACACATAGGCCCGGATTCACAAAGCACTTACGCCGACGTATCTCGAGATACGCCGCGTAAGTGTAACTATGCGCCGTCGTATCTGTGCGCCCTGCCCACAATCTGATATACGCCTGAAAATAGGCTGCATACGACCGACGTAACTTTCCTACGCCGGCGTATCGTGGGCGCATATTTATGCTGGCCGCAAGGGGCGCTCTTATTGATTTTCTATGCACATATGCAAATGAAGGAGATACGCCGATTCACGAACGTAGTTGCGCCCGGCGCATAATATACGCGGTTTGCGTAAGGCGTACGTCTGGCGTAAAGTTATTCCACATATAGGAGGCGCAACTCATGCAAAGGTATGGGCCAGGGAACAGAGCCTTCGTATTTTACGCCGTTTACTTAGTACGTGAATAGGGCTGGGCGTAGGTTTACGTTCACGTCGTAGGCAGTGATCCGTCGTATCTTAGGGAGTAGTTCCGACGGGATTCTGCGCATGTGCACTGGGTTGCGTCCACGGTACGGCGCATGCGCCGTTTGTTTTAAGGACTTCTATAGCGCTTGGCCCATCATTTGCATGGGGTCACGCCTCATTAGCATGGCTCACGCCCACTTCCACCTACGCTGGCTTACGCCGAGGAAGCCCAGCGTAGATTTGAGAGCGAGTGGGAGCACTAGCTTCATGAATACTGTGCTTGCCTCTGTGAGCTGCGTCGGCGTAGCGTATATTAGATAAGCTACGCCCGCATAAATATGCGCCGATGTATGTGAATCCGGGCCATAGAGTTTAGCTTTGCAGGGATGAGAAACTGACAGATCGCCCCCTCTGTACAGAACTCTGTATTGTTTACCAACGTAGAGCTCTGGGCTGTGATTGCATGCAGCCGATCAGCATGTCGTGAATCTTTGGCCAGGATTTGCTGAAAGGCTCCTGCTGTGTACAATCACAGAGGAAGCTAGATGGTAGGGGGCGTGCGGCATAAACCCAGAAGTAGGCAGCGAACATACAGGTCACTTTGCCTACTGCGCCCCTGTACATTGTGGGCGGGCAGACAAGTGGTTGAAAAAAATTATTTGAAAATGAGGTTTTGTTATTACTGGTCATAATAAATAAATAAAATTGATACAAAAGCACTACACATGCTTTTTATCATTATTTATAACACCCTATACAAATCAGCCCTCACAAAGGCTCATTGTTCTACTGGTTTAAATTACATTTGTGTCTGTTTTTTCAGGACTCTTTCTATGAAGACATGTCCCTTATCTCACTAATCTATGCAAACTCTGTAGTTTACCACTTCCATGTACTAAGATCAATACAGTCACATAAATATGTGCTGGGCCCAGTCATAAAATTAAAAGTTGTTACTTTGGTTAGCGCACCTTTGCGTTAAATAAGTTCTATGCACATGCATGCATGTATGCACACACACTTGCTCAATTATTAACTAGATGGTGAAAACGGCATTGTTCATTAAAAAAATGCAAATAATTGCTAACAGGTAAGTGAGTTGGATCAATACCTGAATTACAAAACTCTAATGACCTTTGAGCTGCCTGATAAATGCATTTCTGATGTTTTGACCATACTGCTATGAACTCTCTGCCAGTTATTTTATCTCATCTCATACTCATCATTTTAATATCTCATACCCTTGCTTCACCTTTAACTTTACCTGCCAGTAATAATCTCCCAAACACCCCGACAAGGTCTAACGATAACACCGAGACCTTGAATCCTCCATAATACTTGGTGGGGATTACAGCCAAGTATGGGGTACTAAAATTGACAGATAAGCAATAAATTGCATTGTGAACCCAATTAATTATGAAACCGCTCTAATCACTTGGGTTCCAGGTCACCAGGCAATTTTCTGTCTAAAGGCCCATACACGCGATCGGATTATCCAACGGGAATTGTGTGATGGCAGGCTGTTGACGGAAAATCCAACCGTTTGTATGCTCCATCGGACAATTTTTGTCGGATTTTCCGCAGACAAATGTGGGATAGCGTGCTTTAAAATTGTTCGCCAACAAATGTGTGTTGTCGGATTCTCCGATTGTGTGTACACAAGTCCTTTGGACGAAACTCCAAAGTACAAACACGCATGCTCAGAAGCAATGCTCACCATAACACAACATTAGCAGAAGTTGCCCAAAGGGTGGCGCTAAAGAGCTGAAAAAACACGTAGTTTTGTGTTTGTGGCTGACAATTCTTTGTTGTTTGTATGCAATACAAGTTCCTGGCCAACGCCCTTCAGACAACAGTCCTACTCTTTGTCCGCAGAAAATCCGATCGTGTGTATAAGGCTTTAACCCCCAAGGCATTTTTTTTTTATTTTTTTGCCGATCTGTTGCACACCGTGGGCCGGATTCAGATACATTGAAGTATCTTTCGGTGCGGCGTAACGTATCTCAGATACGGTACACCGCCGTAAATTAGGGCGCAAGTTCCGTATGCAGAAAGAACTTGCGCCCTTAGTAACGGCGGTGTAACGTCTGTGGTCCAGCGTAAGCCTGCCTAATTCAAATGGGGATGATGTGGGCGTGTTTTATTTAAATGAATGGTGACCCCGCGTACTTTACATCTTTTACAAACGGCGCATGTGCCGTTCGTGAAAAAATCCCAGTGCGCATGCTCGAAAATACGCCGCAAATCGTCATTGCTTTAGACGTGAACGTAACTTACGTACAGCCCTATTCGCGAACGACTTACGCAAACGACGGAAAATTTTCAAAACTCGACGCGGGAACGACGTCCATACTTAACATTGGCTACGCCTCATATAGCAGTTTTTATAGTAGTAGTCCACCCTAACTTATTACGCATTGTTTTTTCAGGACCGATAAGGCTTTAATATGATGGAACATTTGGAGACATAAATTAAATCTCATTGGTTTTGGTTGGGAGTAAATGATAATAAAAAAATAAATAAATAACTGTATTGTAACTGTACTGTGAAATTGTTCCAAATGCAACGCAACATATAATCAACAAAGTATACTGATTAAAATATCACATTAGTTCAACTTATTTGCAACATAGAAGAATGGAAAAGCTAAAAGTAAACTTGAGTTTTTTTCCCTTACAATGCCACATTGCAACACACGGAGGGGAAATAAACAGTTTGCGTAAATTGTTAGCATAACATTAGGATAAGATAACGTCCGAATGGCAATGGCGCACTGCAGGAAGGTGACTTTCTCAAAAGGTTTAAGCTTTTTTTTTTTTTAAAATGACACAAGCATTTAGTTTCTCTACCACTTTAGAGAATGTCCCAACATGTTTCTACCTTTGTGTTATAAAATTCTTACAGGTGCAGCTGCTTTGAGCTCAGTTCCTACTGACATACATTTGCACTTTGTTTCTGTGTGGGGGAGTCAAGACATTAGCACTGCTGGTGTACTGTTGTACTGGATTAACAATTAACCACTTCCTGACGGCCGTACGACTTTATACGGCCGTAGGGTGGATCTAAATTTTTAAGTCATATACCTCCATCCTGGAGCACTATTGCATTTTAATTGTCAAGGTGCAGAACTAGATTTCACCTGCAGGATAAATTAAACATAAAAAACACCCACATTTAAAAAAAAAAGGCAACCTGAAAGGAAGAACTCAAAAGAAGAGGAAGATTGGTTAAGCAGCACAGTGGCTAAATGGTTAGCACTTCCGCCTAGCAGCACTATGGTTTCCGGTTCAACTCTCAGCCCTAGCACGACATTACCTGCTTGGAGTTTTCATGTTCTCCCAGTGCCTATGTAGGCTTCTTCCCACGCTCCAAAGACATGCTGGTAGGTTAATCCTGTCTAAACTGACCCTAGTATGTGCGTTAGGGACCTTAGTTTGTAAGCTCCTTGAGGGGCAGGGATTGATGTGAATGTATAGAAAATATCATAAACAGCAGATTACTACTAAATATCTAGTAAAATGCATTAACAGTAAATCACTTATCAAAAGATATAAGAAAAAAAAAAAGAATGAGAAAACAAAAATGTATAAATGTTCAGAAATGTATAGCAGCTCTAATCAGTTGCTCATTATCATCCAACCTATTAGAGGCCACCATAGGTGTAGCAAAAAAGTGTAGTATTCTGTGCAAGAACCCATAGTTCTGCAGGGTATAATGTAGAGAAATGTACAGAAACATAGAATAGTTACAGCATAAAAAGAATGAAGTGGTCCATGTTTTATTTGAATTTTTTTGTATGAGCATAGATTTATGTACCGTATATACTCAAGTATAAGCTGACCGAATATAAGCCAAGGCACCTAATTTTATCACAAAAAAATGGGAAAACGTATCAACTCGAGTATAAGCCTAGGGTGTCCATCTGCATGCCTCACTGTACCTCACTTTGCCTCACTGTGTCCATGTGCGTGCCTCACTGTGCCCATGCCTCACTGTGCCTCACTGTGTCCATGACTAGACTTTTAACATGGGAGTGTGTAGAAGGGGTGCCCAGCTTTGAAAAATCGGTGCTCCCCGGCCGTGGGTCCCCCAGACATCAAACTTTGTACACTTGTAGAAAAAGAGTCGGGTTATATGTGTGCAAAGTTTGGCCGGTACAGGGTTCCCAAAGTCCGGGAGATCAGGCGCAAAAAAGGTGACTTGAGTATAAGCCGAGGGGGTCATTTTCAGGACCAAAAAATGTGCTGAAAAACTTGGCTTTTACTCAAGTATATACGGTGTGTCTCAAGCATGTTTGAATCCCTCAATTGTTGACTGACTCACTGCCTCTGCTGGAATTCTATTCCAAGCATCAACTATTATTTGGTAAAATAATATTTTCTAAGAATAATTAGCTTGAGGTCATATCCCCATGTTCTTGATCTTAGATTAAAATTGAAATACTGCTCTTCAGAACCTTATTTCTTAATGTTTTAAACATATGGGCAGGTACATTGTGGTGTGATGTCAGAAAACACTCAGAGTCCAGATGTAGAGAAACATGAATATATTGAATTTATGAATATATTGTAATTGAGGTTCTGTAATACACACCAAGCCTGGCGGTAAGACAAGGAGCACTTATAGATCAGCAAGGAGGTTCAGTACCAGAAGGTCACAGATGTGCCGACAGCATCTGTCCCAAGAAGCAGAATGCGGCCTGGTCAGTTCATATCCAAGTGGGGAGACTTTCAAGTAGGTTGGTGTGTCCCGGCCCTTTCTCTACTCCTCAGAACCTCTCCCTGAAACTAAGCACTGTCCCTGACAGACGGATAACTTGTCCCTATTCTAGAAATGCTTGCCAACCCGGGAGCCAGGGTCTTAAATAAACTCTTCCTGACCCAACATGGCCTCCAGAATTACATGGAACGCCAGCATCCAGTCGGATAGCTGTCCCTATGACCCAGGAAACCATAGAGAAACTAGGGGCCAGATCCTCAGCCAGCGGTGCAAATTTAGTTTGTCCTAACTTATGTCATTTAAGTTACGTTGCCCTAAGTTGGTGTCGTAAGTGCCGTATCCACAGCGCATTTGCGTCTAAATTTGCGCCAGCGTAACTTAAATTCAGAGGCGTAAGGCGGGGTTTTTGCAAGTGGGAAGGAAGTGGGCGTGCTTCATTGTAATGAGCCGTGACCCCATGCAAATGAGGCGCCGGCCGTACTGCGCATGCGCGCACGAATCGGGACCTCACTGGGCATGTGCAGAACTGGTCTCGGCGCAATCAGTGAGATAGGTAAAAGGCCAAGTGTACTTAGTTTGAGGATCGCCCTGTGTGTAAAAAGCACCACACACACACACTTCCCTTGCAAAAGTATATCCCATTGTTCCCCTTCCATGAGCAATTTGCTTCTGCTCTGTTTGTTTGTGTGTTGGTAAGTTGTGTTTGTGAGAAAAGTGTTTGAGGAGTTGGAGAGTCTAGTTGTTGTTTGTTTTTGAGAAGTGTCTTTATTTATTTTGTTTGTTATTGTTTTTGCTGATTGTTTTTTGGTGTTTGTTTTTTGGTGTTTGTTTTTTGTTTGTTTGTTGGTGCGTGTTTGTTTTTGAATTACTATTAGCTGTGTCCTTGTGTGTTTAGATTTTGGTTAGTTTTTTGTGGTATATATTTTTGTCAGGTTTTTGGGTGTGTATTGTAGATTGTTTGTCGGGTGTGTTTGTTGTTGCTGGGTGGTGTATGTGATGCCCCCCAAACGCAGGAAGCTTAATTTCACCCTGGGAGAGAAGCAAATTCTTGCTCGGGGCATTGTGAAATATGGGCGATTTCTGCATGGCCCTGAGAGCCAGAACACCACCCCGGCCAGGAGGAGGCAGCTTATAAAAAAAATCACCGACCAGATCAATGCGGCGGGGGGGGGGGGGTAGACTAGGACCCCCGCTGGCATACAGAAAAAAATAAATGATCTGAGAAGCGTCGTCCGGAATAAGATGGCAAGGATCGACGCCCATACCAGGGGCACTGGAGGAGGGGGACCCTGCCCAGTCAGACTGACGGAGGAGGAATGGGCAGTGGCCCAGTGTTTCCACCCACAGCAGGTGGTGGGCCTGCCTGGCTATACGTCAGATGTTCCTAGGAGGACAGGTAGGTTTTTTTGTTTATTCTCTGTTGATTAGCATGTGTGGGTGGGGGAAGGGAAGATGTGCCAAGTGTGTGGTTCCTCAAACATGTGATTGTTTTGTGTCCTCCACAGATGGCCAGGAGGTTACACGCCAGGAGGTTACACGCCAGGAGGTTGCAGGCCAGGAGGTTGCAGGCCAGGAGGTTGCAGGCCCATCGGGCCAGGCTGCAGCACCACCCCCAAGACAGGCTGATGATGAGTCCCAAGAAGGGCAGGATTCCCCAGGGGAGGGGATTGGCCAAACCTCCACTCATGAGGAGGTTGAGGGGGAGGAGGTTGAGGGGGAGGAGGATGAGTGGGAGGAGGATGATGAGGGGGAGGAGGAGGAAAATATGCAGATTGGCCGGGAAGTCCTCCTGGCCACTGATATGATGACCTTTGAGTCTTCCCCTGAGACTACCCCTGAGGCTGGCACCAGTCAGGCCACCATCAGGGGTAGCCCCTCCCACTTCTCCCCCAACAGGCCTCCAGTCACCAGGGTCACTCTCTCCCCTCCTCCAGGCCCGCAAGACTCAGCGGCAGCCAGGGGGCCAACCCAGGAGACCGTGGCTGTGGGCGAGCGTCTGTCGGCCAGTGTGGTGAAGGACAATGCCCGGCAGACCCGCACTCTTGGAAAAATACTGGAAAAACTTACGCAGATGGAGCACAGCCAGGGTGAAATGATGGAGGCACTCGGTGATGTGGCCACCAACTCAACGGCGGTCATTACATGTTTGAACGACATACAGACCGCCACAACGCGCGTGGCCCATGAGCTGAGTGCCCTGACCCAGGCTGTGCAGGACAATACAAGGTCTGGCCAGGCCAATGCGGCTGCCCTCACTGCCTGTCTCACTCGCATTGCAGGGGCCATGGAGGGCAGGCCAGCAGGGGCGGCTCCTCCTTCCCCAGCTCACCCCCCCCCAGGAGGCTCCTCCTTCCCCAGCTCACCCCCCCAGGAGGCTCCTCCTTCCCCAGCTCAACCCCCCCAGGAGGCTCCTCCTTCCCCAGCTCACCCCCCCCCAATGGACATCCTCCGCGACGGCGTGGCCGTGCCCGTGCCCGTGGCCGTGCCCCTGCCCGTGCCCCTGCCCAGCCAAGGCGTAGCAATCGCCGCCGCTAATTAATTTGCTGGGATACTTTTGTTTTTTTGTTTATGCATTTTTTTTTTTTTATTATTTAATTTGGTCTTCTGTACTTATGATTTGATTTATGTGTGTGAATGATGTGTGAATGTGGGGGGGTGGCATTCCTGAGAAATTAAGGGTGTCACCCTCAGTTTTGGTGGAGAAGGGATCCCCAGGACCAGGGAGAAGTGCAATCCCAGGTTCCTGAATGGTGTATGAATGCACAGTGACATAATTGGAGCCGTGGCGTGGCGTTACTGCTCCCAAGTCCCAAAGGGGGGGGGGGACTTGGATCTAATCCAATTCGATGTGCATGTGATGTGTCTGTGCTAGGAACCACAGTGGTGTGCATTCATGCATTATCATTGTGACTTTATTGATGTGCATTTACAGGGAAAAGATACATTCTTATTGTGACATTAATCATGTACGTTTACTGGGAAAAAATGCCTTCTGCAAGGCGTCTCCTGGCTGCTGTGCCCTCAGCAGACCGGGTAGAGTTGGTTGGGGGAGTATTGCCTGGGTCAGGGGTCAGGTCATCACATAAGTCAATATGCAGTCCCCTTCTGAGGGCAAAGTTGTGGAGTATACAACATGCCCCAATTATTTGGCACACAAAGTCAGGGGAATACAGCAGTGTACCCCCAGACTTATCCAGGCATCTGAAGCGGGACTTCATAAGCCCAAAGGTCCGTTCAACCACTCCCCGGGTTCGTATGTGCGCCTGGTTGTAGCGTTGCTCTCCTGGGGTTTGGGGGTTCCTGAATGGGGTCATTAGATGAGGTCCCAAGGCATATCCTGAGTCACCTGTAAGGGAAAAGACAGGAGGATATTAGTCATGCATGTGCCCCTTGTGATGTGAGCATCATGGGGGGGACATACCTGACACACATGTCACTCACCAATCAGCCAGCTGTCTCCATACATGTTCTGGTCCAAATCTCTTGAGATCTGGGTCTGCCGGTAAATATAACTATCATGGCAGGATCCCGGAAATTTAGCACAGACGTGCCAGATGAGGCCATGGGCATCTACGATGACTTGCACATTGATGGAATGCCAGCCTTTACGATTCCGGAACATGTGCTCAGTATCATGGGGTGGTTGTAGTGCCACATGGGTACAATCAATGGCCCCGATGGTGCGTGGAAATCTGGCAATGTGATAAAAGTCTGTCATGGTCTTTAAACGCTGATCCTCCTGGGTGGGTTTTTGAAACTGATTTCCCATGCGCCGCAGGATTGCAGGGACCACTTGGTGCACACACCTGCTGATGGAGGATTGTGCCATCCCAGCCACGCCTCCACTTGTGCGTTGGAATGAGCCAGTGGCAAGAAAATGCAAAGTTGCCAGTACTTTGGTGAGTGGCTGCAGTGCATGGGAGCGTTGGGTTGGGCTGGTAAGATCATCCTGAAGTATTGTTGTTAATTCCAGGATGGCCTCACGGGTAAATCTGTAGTTGCGGAATACTTCAGAAGCAGGCATGCCAAACAAATCTTGGCGTGGGCGGTATACCCTCTCCTGTGCCCTCCTCCTCCTCCTCTGTGCCCTCCTCCTTCTTTGTGCCTCTATAGACACTAATGCATTGATGGTCCTGGCATTTTGGCAGAGAGATTTTAGTCCTGAACGTGTGTGTGCTGAGCTCTTCCTGAATGGTGTTGCTTCAGCAGACATTCAGACGGCATGTGTAAAATTAGGGCTGCTTTTATAAAGTGTAAATTCCCACCAGGAAACTAACAGGTGCGCACAGGGCGTAATCTACGGCGCACACACTTAATTCTGTGGATCGCCCTATCTCCCTCATTTGCATCTTTGCCTATCAAATAAAGCGGCGTGCCTAGCGTAATTTGCGCACGAGAATGCGCTGGTGTAATTTTTTTAGGTAGGACGGAAAAGCCGGAATTTCAGGCGCTTCTCGTTTTGAGGATCGGGCGCAAAGATACACGCCGTGTAAAATTAGAAAAATCGAGTTAAGTCGGCGTATCTCTTTTGTGGATCTGGCCCTAGGTTCCTCTTGGCTTCCTCTGCCTCTGCAATGCAGAGCACCACCTGCAGTGGTGATAATAGACTGCACCTGCCTACAAATATGTCTCTTTTTTTCCTTCTTTCCTCCGGACTCTACATAATAAATTCCTGAAAAAAACAAAACGATATTTACAGCTCCACCAGCATTACTGGAAGAAAATCTTTAAGAACCCTATACATCACGAAGATTTCCTCTTATTCCCTAGTAGCTCAATATTCTGCCATGTACAAAAATACATATGTTGTTGTTGTTTTGACCTATTGTAAGTTTTTTTTTTTGCAAGTTACTAAGCTATTTCGAGACTGTACTTACACTATGGGCCAGATTCACGTAGGTG
Source organism: Rana temporaria (assembly GCF_905171775.1). Classification (NCBI taxonomy): domain Eukaryota; kingdom Metazoa; phylum Chordata; class Amphibia; order Anura; family Ranidae; genus Rana; species Rana temporaria. The sequence continues at coordinate 93,612,638 of NC_053498.1, read as the reverse complement.
AGCGGCGGCGTAACGTATCGAAGATACGTTACACCGCCGCAATTTTTCATCGCAAGTGCCTGATTCACCAAGCACTTGCGATGAAAACCTACGCCGTCGGCCTCTGGCGCAAGGCGGGCCAATTCAAATGGGAGTGTGCCATTTAAATTAGGCGCGCTCCCATGACGGACCTACTGCGCATGCTCAGTTGCGCAATTCCCGTTGTGCTTTGCGCGCAGTGACGTCAGTTTTTGCGTAACGTAATTCCGTATTCCTGGACGGCTTACGCAAACGACGTTCATTTTTAAATTTCGACGCGGGAACGACGGCCATACTTTAGACAGCAATACGTTTGCTGACTAAAGTTAGGGCACCAAAAAAAACGACTAACTTTGCGACGGGAAACTAGACTAGCGGCGACGTAGCGAACGCGAAAAACCGTCGTGGATCGCCGTAACTCCTAATTTGCATACCCGACGCTGGTTTACGACGCAAACTCCCCCCAGCGGCGGCCGCGGTACTGCATCCTAAGATCCGACAGTGTAAAACAATTACACCTGTCGGATCTTAGGGATATCTATGCGTAACTGATTCTATGAATCAGTCGCATAGATAGAAACAGAGATACAACGGCGTATCAGGAGAAACGCAGTCGTATCTCTTTTGTGAATCTGGCCCTATATTACTAAAACTATTGGGACACCTGCCTTTACACACACATGAACTTTAATGGCATCACAGTCTTAGTTTATAGGGTTCATTATTGAGTTGGCCCAACCTTTGCAGCTATAACAGCTTTAACTCTTCTGGGAAGGCTGTCCACAAGGTTTAGGAGTGTGTCTATGGGAATGTTTGACTATTCTTCCAGAAGTGCATTTGTAAGGTCAGGCACTGATGTTGGATGGAAATGCTTGGCTCGCAGTCTCGTCTTAGTCAAAAGGTGTGCCGACTCAATATTGAACCCTACGGACTAAGACTGGGATGCCAATAAAGTTCTTCTGCATGTAAAGGCAGGTGTCCCAATACTTTTGGTAATATAGCGCATTTAATCTATTCCGGTACAGGAAGGGGGCAAAGTGTAGTTTCTTATCTGCACATTATCTACTTTTCTATGATCATAGTTTATATTTTTAGCTCAGTAGTGAGAAACTGGAATATTTTGCTCTATTTATAGATATCTAAATTAGTGAAAGCCATAAATGTTTGAATTATGAAATACCATTTGTATCTATTAGTAGGATAGCAGTTCCAGAGAAATGGCACACTAGTACATAGACTCTATAATAAAACAAAATATGAAGTATTTTAGAAGCACTCTGCAGATCTGGGGAATTGGAAACTTTGCAGGTTTTATCTTCCTCTGCTAGATCAGCAAATAGTCCTGCTTTAATCTGCAGATCAATGTGATAAACTTAAATTTTGACTAAAGGCTGTCATATACATCAGGAGACAATTGGGAACAGGGGTATGATCTGACCACCCCTAAGCTTTTAGACTCCTTTCACACTGGAGGCGTTTTATAGGTCTTTTAGCGTTAAAAATAGCACCTGTAAAGCGCCTGAAAAACTCCTCATCTGCAATCCCAGTGTGAAAGCCCGAGTGCTTTTACACTGAGGCGCTGCGCTCGCAGGATGTCCAAAAAAGTCCTGCAAGCTGATTCTTTGTGGCGCTTTAGGAGCGGTATATACACCGCTCCTAAAGGGCCCCATCCATTGAAGTCAATGGGTAGCGCCACCGAAGCGCATGCAAAGCGCCTTGGCAGCTGCGCTTTGTTGGCACCTTTAACTCTTTATTCCGCGACTAGCGGGTATTAAAATAGCCCCGCTAGGGGCCAAAAATCGACTCGAATCGAAATGATGGTTAAGCGCCACTAAAACTAGTGGAGCTTTACCGCCAACACCCCTGCGCTTTCAGTGTGAAAGGGCTCCTAAACTTACTAGTGGATCCCTAATACAATCAGTTGCATTGTGTGGTAGTTTGTGTTTAGCTTTTGGAGTGGGGTGTGAAGGTGCAATGCTGACATCTATGGTGCCAACAGGAGAAATCCAGAATCATTGAACAAGGTTATTCAACACTGATTTTCTGAAGACTTCTACCCAAGAAGCCTCAAGTGTTGCTTTAGTAGTGTATTTGGGGTCATTGTCCTGATGGAAGGTGAACCTCTGTCCTAGCCTCAAATCACACAGGGTGGTACAGGTTTTGCTCAAGAATATCCCTGTATTTAGCACCATCCATCTTTCCCTCAACTCTGGCCAGTTTCTCAGTCCCTGTGTTCTTTGGGTGATGTAATGTGTTAAGGTTTACGCCAGACATAGCGTTTTCTTTGATGGCAGAAAAGTTCAATTTTAGTCTCATCAGACCAGAGCACCTTCCTCCATACATTTTGGGAGTCTCCCACATGCCTTTTTGCGAACTCAAAACTTGCCATTTTGTATTTTGCTGAAAGTAATGTCTTTCTTCTTTCTGCAAAAGCATCGGTTAAAAACCTGCGCATGCTCAGAATCAAGTCGACGCATGCTTGGAAGCATTGAACTTCGTTTTTTTCAGCACGTCGTTGTGTTTTACGTCACCGCGTTCTGACACGATCGTTTTTTTAACTGATGGTGTGTACGCACGACGGACTATCAGTCAGCTTCAGACTGTTGTCCTCTGGTTAACCTATCGTGTGTACGAGGCTTTACACCCTCGCCAACAATCCACCAATTTACCCAATAGGAATTTTTCTGGTTTTATCGGGGGTTGCATACCATCCTGTTAAACATTTAGGGCCAGATTCTCATAGAATCGGAGTTGGCGTAGTGTAAGCCATTTACACTACGCCGCCGCAAATTACTGGAGCAAGTGCCGTATTCTCCAAGCACTTGCTCCGTAATTTGCGGCGGCGTAGTGTAAATGGCCCGGCGTAAGGCCACGTAATTCAAAGGGGGCGGCTTGTATTTAAATTAAGAGCGCCCCCGCGCCGATCGAACTCCGCGGGGCGGAAAAATAGCCCAGTGTGCATGCTCCAGCTCACGATGGAAAACGTCAATGATGCCGACGTGAGCGTCATTGACGTAAAGTCGTATTCACGGACGACTTAGGAAAACGACGTAAACGACGGAAAAAGACGTGGCTGACCCGACGCCATACTTAACATGGCATACGACGGACCTACGTAAACTTACCCCTTTTATAGCAGGGGTAAGTTTACGCTTACGTAAACGTCGTAAATTCACTGCGTCGTCCGCGCGTACGTTCGGGAATCTCGCGTAAATAGCTAATTTTCATAGACGACGAGGGAAAACGACAAGGCGATACCAAGCGGCGGGAAAAAAAATTGCATTTAAGATCTGACAGCGTAAGAGCCTTACGCCTGTCAGATCTAAGGGATATCTATGCGTAACTGATTCTAAGAATCAGTCGCATAGATACGACAGCCCAGATTAGGACTTACGACGGCGCAAATGGCGTTGCGCCGTCGTAAGCCCTTTGAGAATCTGGGCCTTATAGTTCATTTCGGCAGTTTTAATGTCTACGGCAGAAGTGTGAGTTAGTTTAAAAATGTTTCCTATAGTGGTTTTGTCCCTCTGTGACCCCAGTTCCCTTTCCCATTGTTTTATATATCCGGGATATCCAGTTCGTCCATAGTTATCAATAGTTTATATAGCCTTGATATACTGCTTTTTGTACTATCCGCTGTACATAACCGTTCCAACGGAGTAAGCTCTTCTCCTGATCTTATTGGTTGGGGTAGGTTCTTAACAAAATGGCACAACTGGAGATACCGTCATCCGTCTATCACCATTAGGTCATCCTTGTGCTTTAGCTCTTGAAATGGTATAATTTTCAATTTTTTTTATTATTTCTCTTAGCTGTGCTTTATAGTTTTTTAATCCAGTTTCCTCCAACTGTCTTTTTTCCCGATGCAAAATATTCATTTTCTTTCAGTGCTATAAGAGGTGAATTATAATTCCTATTTATTGTTTATATCCCATAATTTAAGTGCATTCCGTGTCAGTACGTGAGTGTTGCCATCTAGTGCTCTATACTGTGGGGGTGTTGCATATTATACTTCCCAATCGTGCATTTTCTATGTTTACCCACCTTTTTTCCTTCTTGTCCTTAACCCATTCTACTACTCGTGACAACACCACCGCATTGTAATATTATTTTATATCAGGGACTGCCGACCCTCCATGTTTTTTTTTCTTTTTTAGCACTAAAAAATCAATTCTTGTTTTTTTGTTTTTCCATATAAATTTCATTATCATAGTCTTTAACACTTTAAGGTAAGGTTGCGGTAATGCCACGGGTAACATCTGGAACTTGTATGTGATCTTTGGTAGGAGAACCATCTTAAGAGTGTTAATACGTCCTATCCATGACAGTGGCCTATTTATTATTAATATTTATTTTTTCAGTTTTTATTTCATCTAGTAGGGGTATGTAATTTATTTGATATATTTTCTTCATTGAGTTAGCTACTTTTATTCCTAAGTACTTTAATTCTTTCCAGCAGGGGAAGTTGAATTGTCATATTAAAATACATATACCTTACGGCTTGAGTGTCTTTTGGCACTTCTAAAATAATACCCAATGGCACAATTGCATCTTTGTTAAAAAATATATATATACCGTATATATTTGTTTTTATTTATTTATCTTTCATGTAGATTGTATGCACTAAGCTTACACTATTGGTAACTTCTCATGGTAGAGTAATAATATATTATATAACTTTATTGTATGCACAGTGGCACTTTTACATTTTAAAGGGACAGCGCACCCACTTTAGTTAAATTAGCACTCACCACATGAAAGGAAATTTCTTGAGTAAGCATTAATTGAACTGTCAAAAATAACTATTGCTTGTGTTGTTATTACAGTGCTGATGTTGTTAAATGAATGTGTATGCTATGTCCATAGATTTCCTTTGAACTGTATGTGAAAGCAAAAAATGTTGTACATTTTCAGGAATATATGCACGATTACCATTGTTGTATTCCTTTAAAGACCCTGCAAGTACAGAAAAAAAAAACTGTTGACCTATCAGAATTGCACTCCAGTTGGCTGAAAACATCCAGCATTTTTGTGGACTGAGTGGTGCCAGCCCTGTTCAGTTTTCTTTTGCTTAACTACTCAGACTCTCCCAACTCCACAATCATTAGACTTGACACTAAAAATCATGCTGGCAGGTTATAAAGAAAAGCTGCTGGCAAAAAACAAAGTCAGATACATTGTGCAAACAAATGGAATATAAATAGTATGCCACGCTACCAAGTGAAACAAAACCATCTGATAAAATGATACACATGACATAAACAGAATTAAAAATCTTGTAACAAATACATAAATTCAGGGAGAAGTGCCTTGATAGCAGGGGAGGGCTGGCAGGGGGGGCAGGGTGGAAATCTCCCCCCGGGGCTGGTGACACTATGCACAGCCACCGGCCGCCACTACCAAATGCTGTTTTTTCCAGAGCAGGAATATGCCTGCTGGAGCTCTGTTAACACAGGTCACGGCCGCTGCTCACCTCTCACTGTGCAGCCATGCCTGTGTCAGCTCCGAGGAAGATGGCTGCAGAGCTGAGCTATGTCTCGTCTCACACATAGCTCAGCCTCAGCGCACACCAGCGCTGACATCCCCTTCTCTCTCTGTACAGACACAAGGAGAGTCAGAGCTCATCTGCTATTCCTCCTTCCGAATCTGCCCTGCCCACAGTCCCTCGGGCATGTGTGGGCACTGTACAGGAAGTTTGAATCCAAAAAAGCATCAGACAGCCTGCCTGTGCCTCAGCCTCCATCCTGGTAAGCTCACCCTCTCTAGTCTCTCCTGCCTCCCAGTGTAAAAAAGGGGTGATCTGTGGACTTTGTTAACCACTTCCCGACCCCCGCATGTACATATACGTCCACAATATGGCACGTACAGGCACATGGGCGTACAGGTACGTCCCTGCCTTACCTGGGTTCGGGGGTCCGATCGGGACCCCCTCCGGTACATGCGAGGGCCGGGAACGGTGTACGGGAGGTCCGGGAGGAGGGGGCGGCTATTGGTTTCCAGCCGTCCCCTCTCGATCTCCGTCAGCGAATGAGCTTCCAGCTGAGCCCTCCCTGCCTGTGTAACTGTAAACACAGGCAGGGAGGAAGTGACGTTTTCTCCCCTCTGGCGGTCTTTTCGTCCGGTTCCAGAGGAGAGAAGACGTCAATACTGTGAGTTGCACCAACAGCACACTGACACAGCACACATAGGCACATAACCCCCCCCGATCACCCCCCCAGCACCCCCAGATCACCCCCTGTCACAGTGTCACTGATTGCAGTGATCATTTATTTTCTGATCACTGCTTTTAGTGTCAGTGTGACAGAAAAAAGTGTCAGGGCAGTTAGGTTTAGGCCCCTTTAGGTCCAGGGTAGCCCCCTACCCCCCCCCCCCAATAAAGGTTTAACCCCTGATTGCCCCTAAAGTTAACCCTTTCACCCCTATTGCCAGTGTCACTAAGCGATCGGTTTCTGATCGCTGTATTAGTGTCACTGTTGCCGCTAGGCAGTTAGTTTTTTTTTAGGTTCGCCGCCAGGTTTATATAGCGTTAGGTACCCCCATAAATAAAGGTTTTAACCCCTGATTGCCCCTAGAGTTAACCCTTTCACCCCTATTGCCAGTGTCACTAAGCGATCGGTTTCTGATCGCTGTATTAGTGTCACTGTTGCCGCTAGGCAGTTAGTTTTTTTTGAGGTTCGCCGCCAGGTTTATATAGCGTTAGGTACCCCCATAAATAAAGGTTTTAACCCCTGATTGCCCCTAGAGTTAACCCTTTCACCCCTATTGCCAGTGTCACTAAGCGATCGGTTTCTGATCGCTGTATTAGTGTCACTGTTGCCGCTAGGTAGTTAGTTTTTTTTTAGGTTCGCCGCCAGGTTTATATAGCGTTAGGTACCCCCATAAATAAAGGTTTTAACCCCTGATTGCCCCTAGAGTTAACCCTTTCACCACTGATCACTGTATAAGTGTCACTGGTGACGTGGTTAGCCAGTTAGTTATTTAGTTATTTTAGGTTCGCCACCAGGTTTTTAGAAAGCGTCAGGTACCCCCATATATTACCGAATAAAGGTTTTAACCCCCTGATTGCCCCCTAGTTAACCCTTTCACCAGTGATCACCGTATAAGTGTTACGGTTGACGCTGGTTGGTTAGTTTGCTGTTTATAGCATCAGAGCACCCGCCGTATATAACCCAATAGGTTTAACCCCCTGATCACCCGGCGGGTGATATAAATTTAATTTTAGCGCCAGTCAGGGTCTGCGTCGCCCCAGGCAGCGTTAGGTTAGAGCCAGTACCGCTTACACCCACTCGCTAAGCATACACCCCCCTTAGTGGTATAGGATCTGAACGGATCGATACCTGATCTGATCAGATCTATACTAGCGTACCCAGCAGTTTAGGGTACCCAAAAACGCATTGTTAGCGGAATCAGCCCAGATACCCGCTAGCACCTGCGTTTTCCCCCTCTGCCCAGCCCAACCCACCCAAGTGCAGTATCGATCGATCACTGTCACTTACAAAACACAAGACACATAACTGCAGCGTTCGCAGAGACAGGCCTGATCCCTGCGATCGCTTACAGTTTTTTTTGAAGCGTTTTCTACATTTGCTTTTCTAGTCAGGTGCTTTTTTTACCTGTGAATCCTTACCATTGTACCACTAAATTTAGAGTCCAAAATGGCAAACCGAAGGTACAATGATAAGCAGGCCTTGGAGTTCATGTGCATGTCAGATAGTGAAGAGGAGGAGGTCACGCATCTGACAGATTCTGGCTCAGAATACGAACCCGTTTGCGACAGCGGCTCCATGTCAGATAGCTCGCACGACGAAGTTGAGGTCCCTGCTAAGGCCAGGCGTACCCGATCCCATTCTGATGTTGTTGAGCAGCAAGAACCGCAGGACCCTCGTATGGAGCAGAGATCCAGTACTAGCGCCGCTATTCCTTCTGGTGAATTGGCAAGCACCAGCGGCCTAGTACACCCTGGTCGTTTATCCAGCACTGCAGTAACACTTGGTGACGTGGCGAGTCCCATAAGTGCAGTTGAAGCTGGCGATGTGGCAAGCACAAGTAGTGTCCCGCTGCCACCAAGAAGAAGACAGAGACAGGCCCGTCGTGCCCATAGTGCCCTTCCTGTAGAATTTGCCTATCCTGATTGGGTCCCCACCACTTCTACAGCACCTGTACTTCCCCCATTCACTGGCCAACCCGGTATTCAGGTGGATACAGCGAACTTTACGTCACTTGATTTTTATTCGCTGTATTTCACGGAAGATCTCTATAGATCTATTGTGGACCAGACTAATTTATATGCTGGTACTTACATCGCCGCTAACCCCCAGTCTCGCCTTGCCAAACAATGGAAACCTCTCGAGGTTTCCGAATTTAAGACCTTTCTGGGCCTTACCCTCAACATGGGCATACACAAATTTCCGTCATTGCGGATGTATTGGTCCACACATCCCATTGACCATATGTACATTTTCTCTGCTCACATGGCCAGGAAACGATACGAGGCGATCCTGCGGTTCCTGCATTTCAGTGACAATACACTTTGTCGTCCACGTGGAGACCCTGAATTTGACCGGCTCTACAAAATTCGGCCCCTCGTAAACCATTTCAACGAACGTTTTGCAGCCTTGTTTAATCCCCAGCAGGTTGTATGCGTTGATGAGTCCCTGATTAAATTTGCTGGCCGCTTGTCTTTCAAACAGTACCTTCCCAGCAAGCGTTCCAGATACGGGGTCAAGCTCTATAAGCTCTGTGACAGGGCCACAGGCTACACATGGAGCTTTAGGGTTTACGAGGGAAAAGATAGTCAGGTAGAGCCGGAAGGATGCCCAGATTACATGGGGAGCGCTGGCAAGATTGTTTGGGACTTGGTGTCACCCTTATTCGGAAAGGGGTACCATTTGTATGTGGACAATTTTTACAGCAGCGTGCCACTTTTTAGCCACTTATTTGATCAACAGATTGGAGCATGTGGCACCGTGCGACCTAATCGCCGGGGCTTCCCCCAGCGGCTTGTAGATGCCCGTGTTAGGCCGGGGGCGAGAGCCTGCTGCAGATGTAAAAATTTGCTCGCTGTGAAGTGGCGGGACAATAGGAATGTTTTCGTTCTTACCACCCTTCACGCAGACACGACAGTCCAAATTCGTACGGCGACTGGTGTTGTGGAGAAACCCCTCTGTGTCCACGAATATAACCAAAACATGGGAGGGGTGGACCTCAACGACCAGTTAATGGCGCCGTATCATATTGCCCGTAAGACGAGACGCTGGTACAAAAAAGTGTCTCTACATTTATTTCAATTGGCTCTACTGAATGCTCATGTCGTATACAGAGCTTCAGGACGGAATGAATCCTTCCTTCAATTCCAGAGGGATATCATCACAGAACTCCTGTATCCAGGCGGTATTGTACCTCACCATCTCCTACCAAATGCAGTAAGCCGACTGCATGAGAGGCATTTTTCTTATGTCCTCCAGAGTACCCCTACCCAACGAGCCCCCCAAAGAAAATGTCGTGTCTGTACCAAGCGCGGATTTAGGCGTGACACCCGTTATTTTTGTCCCAAATGTCCTGGCAATCCTGGTCTTTGTATTGGTGAATGTTTTGAACGCTTCCACACACACGTTAATTATTAGTGTAGGGTGAAACATTTCACAGGCTAGGCACACTCACACAGGGTCTCCCAAGATGCCATCGCATTTTGAGAGACCCAAACCTGGAACCGAAAAGTTGAAGTTACAGTTCACAGTTACAAAAAAAAGTGTAAAAAAAAAAAAAAAAAAAAAAAAATAAAAACACACAAAAAAATATAAAATAAAAAAACCAAAAATAGTTGTCGTTTTATTGTTCTCTCCCTCTCTATTCTCTCTCTATTGTTCTGCTCTTTTTTACTGTATTCTATTCTGCAAAGTTTTATTGTTGTTATGTTTTTTCATGCTTGCTTTTCAGGTATGTAATTTATTTTACTGTTTTCAGGTACGCCATTCAGCTGTTGCGCGGACTTATTTATCTTGACAGCAACAGCGTTTGCTCCCACGATATATAAAGCCGCGACTCCAGTGCTGTAGGAGGTGATTTCACCACCACAGTTAAAAAAAAGAGCATATATGCCGAAGCATGCGGGCAGCAGGGGCGGAGGAGCGATTTTGCTCCTAATGCCGCGTACATACGGTTGACATTCCTACGGAGGCTTTCCCGTGGAAAAGTCTGACCATGTGTACACGGCATAGAAAAGTCCGACCGTGTGTACGCGGCATAGAAAAGTCCGACCGTACGCGGCATAACTTTTTTGCGGGAGGATGCCCCCATGCTTTGGCATATATATATTTTAGGCACAGGTTGCGTTAAAAAATGTTTTATTTTTTACTATGTTTTTTTATAGGTATTTGCTTTGCAGGTATGGTATGATCTTACTGTTATACTGGAATGTTACTTTGTTTTAATGTTAACCATCATTTGCTTAGCAGGTACGCCATTCAGTTGCAGTGCGGATTTATTTAGCGTGACAGCAACAGCGTTTGCTCCCACGATATATAAAGCCGCGACTCCAATGCTGTAGGAGGTGATTTCACCACTACAGTTCAAAAAAGAGCATATATGCCGGAGCATGGGGGCATTAGGGGCGGAGGAGCGATTTTGCTCCTAATGCCGCGTACATACGGTTGACATTCCTACGGAGGCTTTCCTGTGGAAAAGTCTGACCATGTGTACACGGCATAGAAAAGTCCGACCGTGTGTACGCGGCATAGAAAAGTCCGACCGTACGCGGCATAACTTTTTTGCGGGAGGATGCCCCCATGCTTCGGCATATATAAATGGTGCATGTATGCCCATCATTAGAAGTGGGTGGATGAAGGGAGGTATTCTAATGGTGGGCATACCCACCGATCAATCTTTTTTTTGTTCAGCCAACAGGCTGCATGAAAAAAAAAAAAGATTACAATACATGTCCAACAAGAACCATCAACGTACTGGTATGTTGCAGGACTTTGAATGGTTATACCAGAATGATGCCTGCGGGTTTAGGCATCATCTTGGTATCATTCTTTTCAGCCAGCGGTCGGCTTTCATGTAAAAGCAGTCCTAGCGGCTAATTAGCCTCTATACTGCTTTTACATTCAGTGGGAGGGAATGTCCCCCCCCCCCCAGATATAAACGGCGCCATTGAGAATATGGGAAAGCATTTTATCACACCGATCTTGGTGTGGTCAGATGCTTTGAGGGCAGAGGAAAGATCTAGGGTCTAATAGACCCCATTTAAAAAAAAAAAAGAGTACCTGTCACTAACTATTGCTATCATAAGGGATATTTACAATCCCTGAGATAACAATAAAAATGGTAAAAAAATAAATAAATGGAAGGAACAGTTAACAAATAAAATAAAAAAAGCGAAATAAATATATAAAAAAATAAAAATATAAAAAAAAAAAATTCCTGTCCCCCAATGCTCTTGCGCAAAGACATACGCAAGCGTCGGTCTGGAGTCATATGTAAACAGCAATTGCACCATGCATGTGAGGTATCACCGCGAAGGGCAGATCGAGGGCAGTCATTTTAGCAGTAGACCTACTCTGTAAATCTAATGTGGTAACCTGTAAAGGCTTTTAAAGGCTTTTAAAAATGTATGTAGTTTGTCGCCACTGCGCGTTTGTGCGCAATTATAAAGTATGTCGTGTTTGGTATCCATGTACTCGGCCTAAGATCATAATTTTTATTTCATCAATAATTTGGGCAATATAGTGTGTTTTAGTGCTTTAAAATAAAAAAAAGTGTATTTTTTCCCCAAAAAATGCGTTTGAAAAAACGCTGCGCAAATACTGTGTGGAAATTTTTTTTGCAACACCCACCATTTTAATCTGTAGGGCCTTTGCTTTAAAAAAATATATAATGTTTGGGGGTTCAACTTTACTTTCTTGCAAAAAAATAATATGTTTTTATGTAAACAAACAGTGTCAGAAAGGGCTTTTTCTTCAAGTGGTTAGAAGAGTGGGTGATGTGTGACATAAGCTTCTAATTGTTGTGCATAAAATGCCAGGACAATTGAAAACCCCCCCAAATGACCCCATTATGGAAAGTAGACACCCAAGCTATTTGCTGAGAGGCATCTTAAGTCCATGGAATATTTTAGATTTTGACCCAAGTTGCGGGAAATATAAATATATATATATATATATATATTTTTTTTTTTTTGCGCAAAGTTGTCACTAAATGATATATTGCTCAAACATGCCATGGGCATATGTGGAATTACACCCCAAAATGCATTCTGCTGCTTCTCCTGAGTACGGGGATACCACATGTGTGAGACTTTTTGGGAGCCTAGCCGCGTACGGGACCCCAAAAACCAATCACCGCCTTCAGGCTTTCTAAGGGTGTAAATTTTTGATTTCACTCCTCACTACCTATCACAGTTTCGAAGGCCATAAAATGCCAAAATAGCACAAAAAAAACCCAAATGACCCCATTTTGGAAAGAAGACACCCCAAGGAAACTGCTGAGAGGCATGTTGAGTCCATTGATTTTTTTTTTTTTTGTCCAAAGTGATTGAATAATGAGAAAAAAAAAAGAAAAATGTGTCACTAAATGATATATTGCTCACACATGCCATGGTTATATGTGGAGTTGCACCCTAAAATACATTCTGCTGCTTCTCCTGAGTACGGGGATACCACATGTTTGGGACTTTTTGGGAGCCTAGCCGCGTACGGGACCCCGAAAACCAAGCACCGCCTTCAGCATTTCTAAGGGCGCAAATTTTTGATTTCACTCCTCACTACCTATCACAGTTTCGAAGGCCATAAAATGCCAAAATAGCACAAAAAAACCCCAAATGACCCCATTTTGGAAAGTAGACACCCCAAGCTATTTGCTGAGAGGCATGTTGAGTCCATGGAATATTTAATTTTTTTGCCCCAAGTGATTGAATCATGACCAAAAAAAATTAAAATAAAAAAATGTACAAAACATTGTCACTAAATGATATATTTCTCACACATGCCATGGCTATATGTGGAATTGCACCCCAAAATACATTCTGCTACTTCTCCTGAGTACGGGGATACCACATGTGTGGGACTTTTTGGGAGCCTAGCCGCGTATGAGACCCCGAAAACCAAGCACCGCCTTCAAGATTTCTAAGGACATAAATTTTTGATTTCACTCACACAAATCTTGAAGGCAGTGCTTGGTTTTCGGGGCCCCGTACGCGGCTAGGCTCCCAAAAAGTCCCACACATGTGGTATCCCCGTACTCAGGAGAAGCAGCAGAATGTATTTTGGGGTGCAATTCCACATATAACCGTGGCATGTGTGAGAAATATATCATTTAGTGACAACGTTTTGTATTTTTTTTTTTTTGGTCATTATTCAGTGACTTGGGGCAAAAAAATTAAATATTCCATGGACTCAACATGCCTCTCAGCAAATAGCTTGGGGTGTCTACTTTCCAAAATGGGGTCATTTGGGGGGGTTTTGTGCTGTTTTGGCATTTTATTGCCTTCGAAACTGTGATAGGTAGTGAGGAGTGAAATCAAAAATGTATGCCCTTAGAAATCCTGAAGGCGGTGATTGGTTTTCGGGGTCCCGTACGCGGCTAGGCTCCCAAAAAGTCCCACACATGTGGTATCCCCGTACTCAGGAGAAGCAGCAGAATGTTTTTTTGGGTGCAATTCCACATATAACTATGGCATGTGTGAGCAATATATCATTTAGTGACAACTTTGTGCAAAAAAAAATCAGTTTGTCATATTCCCGCAACTTGTGTCAAAATATAAAATATTCCATGGACTCGACATGCCTCTCAGCAAATAGCTTAGGGTGTCTACTTTCCAAAATGGGGTCATTTGGTTTTTTTTTTTTGCTATTTTGGCATTTTATGGCCTTCGAAACCTTGATAGGTAGTGAGGAGTGAAATCAAAAATTTGTGCCCTTAGAAATGCTGAAGGCGGTGCTTGGGTTTTGGGGCCCCCTATGCGGCTAGGCTCCCAAAAAGTCCCACACATGTGGTATCCCCGTACTCAGGAGAAGCAGCAGAATGTATTTTGGGGTGCAATTCCACATATAACCATGGCATGTGTGAGAAATATATCATTTAGTGACAACTTTTTGTAAACATTTTTTTTTTTTTTTTTTTCGTCATTATTCAATCACTTGGGACAAAAAAATTAAATATTCAATGGACTCAACATGCCTCTCAGCAGTTTCCTTGGGGTGTCTACTTTCCAAAATGGGGTCATTTGGGGGGGTTTTGTACTGCCCTGCCATTTTAGCACCTCAAGAAATGAGATAGGCAGTCATAAAATAAAAGCTCTGTAAATTCCAGAAAATGTACCCTAGTTTGTAGACGCTATAACTTTTGCGAAAACCAATAAATATACGCTTATTGCGATTTTTTTTACTAAAGACATGTGGCTGAATACATTTTGGCCTAAATGTTTGACTAAAATTTAGTTTATTCGATTTTTTTTACTTTTTGTTATGAGAAAAATCATTTTTTTTCAAAATTTACGGTCTTTTTGCGTTTATATCGCAAAAAATAAAAATCGCAGAGGCGATCAAATACCATCAAAATAAAGCTCTATTTGTGGGAAGAAAAGGACGCAAGTTTCGTTTCGGTACAACATTGCATGACCGCGCAATTACCAGTTAAAGCAGCGCATTGCCAAATTGTAAAAACACCTTGGGTCTTTAGACAGCGTATTGGTCCGGGGCTTAAGTGGTTAAAGGGGAGCAGAGACCCTCTTTACACAATAGTCCACAGCATGCACCCTTAAATCAAGTTTCTCAGAACACCCCTTACATCAGATCTGATGTATATGGGTCTGTGTGGACATAAGGGGGTGGCCGCTGTGCAGACTTTGATGTAAGGGGGCCTCTGTGCGGACTCTGATGTAAGGGGAGGCTCTGTGGGGACTCTTGTGATCTTGAAAAATCTTAGATCCTCGATCCGTCACTTTTCCACGCTCTATGGGCCACTTGACTGGACTTGCCCCCCAGGCCTAAGGCTGCCAGCCCTCCCCTGCTTGATAGTCACATATAACCACATTTTGTAAACATTTATTCAATGTCCACTCAGGAAAAAAGGGAAAATAAAACCAGTGACAGTGAAGTCCATAGAGTAAACAAAATAAAATAAATATTTGGTGGCAAAAAGTCGAAACTCCAATATAATTGTAGATGTTGCAATAATTCGAATGTTTATAGAAATACCGCTGTGATACCAAAAACTGATGTGTTGAGCCAGGACCACCCTGGTCAACCACCACCAACACAAAAGTTGGACACTTACCAGAGCTAAAAGACCCCAGAGTCAAGTCAGCTTGTAGTTGGAATCTCCTCATCAGAAACCTTAATAGGCACCTCTCAGTTAGGGTTTCACACCATCTCCAGCTTTTCAGCATATATTTAGTCAAAAACCTCCATACATTCCACAAAAGTGATCATGAAATGAAGAATCTACATAGCGTAAAACCGTATGCAATTTATTAAGACTCAAAAAGATGCATGAAACGACTCACATTTTCAGAATAGATAAGCGCGTAATGTCAAAAACATTCCTGGGCAATGTTAGGAACAGTCCAAGCCAAACATACCAGCGTGGCAACGTCACGTGTTTTTGCGTCTTCCTACGTGTTTTGTCATAACTGACGTCATCAGTGATATGAACGCTACATGAGTCACCACGCTAAATATATATTCCATTCATTGGGGCTGTGTGAGACCCTAAATTGCGGCTCAAATCAGTCCTTCTCTCCGTGCTAAAATGTCAGACTAGACTTGTTAGCACTTTTCCTTAAATTTATATATTTGTCACAAAATTTTTGATTCTGCTTATGTCATTAATTTACTTTATCAGATGGTTTTGTTTTACTTGGTAGCGTGCAGAGGTCAAGTCCTGGGGAAAAAAGTGTGGAAACTCCCAACCAAGATCCACTCCCCCACCAAAAAAAAAAAAAATAATATGCTCATATGCATAATTACTAAACCGCATGTTTTTTTTAAGCAAGTTCTTTCTAAATCCCGCGATAACTCGCGGCAGACCTCCGCAATGTCTCCTGTGAACAATGACAAAAGCTCTCAGGAGACATTGCGGCATTGAGGAAGTGACAGAATACCTGCACACTACCTGATGAATCTATATACAGGAAGCGGCCAGTAACATAATGGATTACTAAGGTTCGCCTGCCCCTGACATTGACTCGAGCTGGGCATCGCCACTTAGTAAAAGATTGGCTGGGGCGGCTCGGCTGCCCTAGTCCTGCAAAGGGAACTGCGTTCCTGCTGTGAAAAAAGTGCAGGGACTCCGTTCCCACGCGTTCCCGCAGGACTTGAGCCCTGGTAGCGTGCCAAACTATTTATATGTCTATTACTCTCCTTGAGATGACACGGGAAGCAATGCTGTATCCTGGCCTAGGCCAACAAGGCCCAGGCCTAGGGAAGCACTTTGCAGGGGGCAGCACGGAAAGAGTCCCCGCCGGCTTGCGCTACACTGTGTAACGCAAGCTTCTTCTAATTTTGACTGTCCTTTTATCCTGGACCACAAACCTTCCTCACTGTGCTATATGTTTTCTGCTGCACCTTTGGCATGGTTATATCTTCTTAGTCCTCTCCATAAAATTATCAGAAAATTGTGCTTAACCACTTAAGACCCGGACCTTTAGGCAGGTAAAGGACTCTGCCAGTTTTTGCGATGCGGTGCGAAGTGGCTCCCAAACAAAATTGGCGTCCTTTTTTCCCCACAAATAGAGCTTTCTTTTGGTGGTATTTGATGACCTCTGCGGTTTTTATTTTTTGCGATATAAACAAAAATAGAGCAATAATTTTGAAAAAAATGCAATGTTTTTTACTTTTTGCTATAATAAATATCCCCTAAAAATATATAACATATTTTTTTCCCTCAGTTTAGGCCGATACGTATTCTTCTACCTATTTTTGGTTAAAAAAATTCCAATAAGCGTTTATCGATTGGTTTGCGCAATATAGGGGATAGTTTTATTGCATTTTTATTAATTATTGATTATCGCGATCAACGATTTTTTTCGTGACTGGGACATTATGGCGGACATATGCATTGTTTACTGTGAAAATGACAATTGCAGTTTGGGAGTTAACCACTAGGGGGCGCTGAAGGGGTTAAGTGTGACCTCATCTGTGTTTCTAACTGTAGGGGGGCGGGGCTGGACATGTGACGTCATTGATCGTGTTTCCCTATAACAGGGAACACACAATCAATGACAGCGCCACAGTAAAGAACGGGGAAGCTGTGTTTACACACAGCTCTCCCCGTTCTTCAGCTCCGGGGACTGATCGCGGGACTTCAGCGGCGATCGGGTCTGCGGGTCCCGCGGCCGCGGTCACAGAGCTTCGGACCGGGTCGCGGGCGCGCGCCCGCGACCCACGGCTGGGCACTTAAAGAGGACGTACCTGTACAAGCTTGTGCCCAGCCGTGCCATTCTGCCGACGTATATCTGCAGGAGGCGGTCCTTAAGTGGTTAAAGTAGAACTATAGGCAACACTTTTTTTTTCATTTTGGATAGAGTAAGGGAAGGTTATAGCCCCTGACAGTTTATTGTTTACTATCCCTGTCCCATTGCAGAGATTTCCCTACACTTCTTGCCCCATAGCCAACCAGGAAGTAAGAGGAAATCTATGTAAATTAAGGGAATTCAATGCCCCCCAGGCCCTCAAAACTAGTTTCCCTAGGGGCGGGTCTTAAACATAAAGGGGTGTGGCCTTGACAGGAAGGGGTTGGTCATATTTAAATTAGGGAGTGCACAAGTTTAGTCAGGCCTAGGGCAGCACAAAACCTAAATACATCACTGACGGGAAGTGTGCATGGGACAACTGTGAACTTCTGACAAGATCAACAGGTGTTTTTAACCAGCTATAACAAAAGGCGTTTTGTATATTTTAAACCTTTCTCAAACATTATGACTCCAGTACCCTACCCCAAGGTCACACTAATTAATCAGTGATAATAAAAGTCATAATAAAAGCAATTTTTTTATGTATACTTCCCTTTTATGATAGACTTTGTACTTTCATCCTTCATTACAATCACATGTTAAGCATTTTATTTTTAAATAACTAATGTTACACTTACCTGCTCTGTGCAATAGAATTGCAAGAGTGGTCCCAATCCTCCTTTATTGGGGTCCCTCATTGGCGCTCCTGGCTCTTACTCTTCTTGGTGTCCCACCACAGGAAGTCTATTCCTATTTTGGCACATCTGGTGGCTCGATCCTGAGCTGTGCTGGCTGCTTCCATAGACACAGACAGCGTGGCTCAACCCCATTTCTCGCTCCCTTGTCACAGGATTTGACTGACAGCAGTGGTAACCAATGGCTTCTGCTGCCTTAGCAAAACCTGTGAGAGCGGGGAGAGCCGCTACCAACAAGCATGGTGCCGAATCGAGTGAGGGCTCAGGTAAATATAAAGAGGAGCGAAGAGGTGATACATGCACTGGAACATTTTTTTTACCCTAATGCAGGGAATGTATTAAGGTAAAAAAAAAAATTTTAGGCTTTAGAACCACTTAACATAAACTATGAATATAACTAAGTTGTTGTTACTTGAATAAAGAATTTACCTTGAAGTGCTACAAAGGAGCAGCAGAATTGTTTTGTGATCTCTCCTCACACCTGAAGATGACACACCTCGCTCAACCAGCACTTACTAACACATCTTTGAGGCCAAATATAGCCTAAAAGAAGAGACGATTAGTCATTAAACTTAAACAAACAATCATTAAGACAATAATGTTACTCTGAGGCCCCATACACACAAGAGGATTTATCCGCGGATACGGTCCAGCGGACCGTTTCCACGGATAAATCCTCTCGAGGATTTCCGCGGATTTCTATGCGATGGCGTGTACACACCATCGCATTGAAATCCGCGCCGAAATCCTCTGGCGATGACGTGTCGCGCCGTCACCGCGACGATGACGCGGCGACGTGCGTGACGCTGTCATATAAGGAATTCCACGCATGCGTCGAATCATTACGACGCATGCGGGGGATCCCTTCGGACGGATGGATCCGGTGAGTCTGTACAGACCAGCGGATCCATCCGTTGGGATGGACTCCAGCAGATGGATATGTTCTGCATGTCAGCAAATATTCGATCTGCTGGAATCCATCCCAGGGGAGATATATCCGCGGAAAAAGATCCGCTGGCGTGTACACACCATAGGATCTATCCGCTGAAACCCATTTGCTGGGATTTATCTGCGGATGGATTCTATGGTGTGTACGGGGCCTGAGAGATATGGTTTAACACCTGTAGTATCCTGACTATCTGTAATTTACAGAACTGAACTGCATTAACCTAACAGTATATAAAGACAGTCCTAACTTGCTATAACAGTCCGCTATTTTCCCACTGGCCAGTAGGGATGAGCCAAACACCCCCCGATTTGGTTTGCAGCAGAACATGCGAACAGGCAAAAAATGTATTCGAACACGCGAACACCGTTAAAGTCTATGGGACACAAACATGAAAAATCAAAAGTGCTCATTTTAAAGGCTAATTTGCAATTTATTGTCATAAAAAGTGTTTGGGGACCTGGGTCCTGCATGAGGGGACATGTATCAATGCAAAAAAAAGTTTTAAAAACGGTTCTTTTTTCAGGAGCAGTGATTTTAATAATGCTTAAAGTGAAACAATAAAAGTGAAATATTTCGCACACCTGGGGGGTGTCTATAATATGCCTGTAAAGTAGCGCATGTTTCCCGTGTTTATAACAGTCTCTGCACCAAATTACATTTCTAAAGGAAAAAAAGTCATTTAAAACTACTCGCGGCTATAATGAATTGTTGGGTCCCGGCATTGAAAGTCATTGAAAAATAAAATAAAAAAATGCGTGGGGGTCCCCCTAAATTCCATTACCAGGCCCTTCAGGTCTGGTATGGATATTAAGGGGGACCCTACGCCAAATTTAAAAAAAAAATGCGTGTGGTTCCCCCCAAAAATCCATACCAGACCTGAAGGGTCTTAAGGGGAACCCCGCGGCATAATTAAAAAAACAAATGGCGTGGGGTTCCCCCCAAAAATCCATACCAGACCCTTGTCCAAACACGCAACCTGGCAGGCCGCAGGAAAAGAGGGGGGATGAGAGAGCAGCCCCCCTCCTGAACATGGGGAGGATGTCCCCATGTTGATGGGGACAAGGGCCTCATCCCCACAACCCTTGCCCGGTGGTTGGGGGGGTCTGCCTGCGGGGGGCTTATTGGAATTTGGAAGCCTCCTTTAAAAAATGGGAACTTTATTTCACTTATATTGTTTCCCTTTAACCATTATTAAAATCACTGCTCCCTGGGGTTGCTGTGATGTCTCTACTTCTGCATGCATCATTCAAATATCTATTTTTTCAGCCGGCGATTATCTACAGTGTAAAAGTCATCTTAGTGGCTGTTGATTGCTTTTACACGTGCTGGAAAGCCTGAAATTTCCAGCATAGGGGAAAAATGTATGGACTTATAGACCCAAGATCTCTCCGTAAAGAGGACCTGCTATTCCCTATTCCTATTACAAGAAATGTTTACATTCCTTGTAATAGGAATAAAAGTATTTAAAAAAATTAAAAAATGTAAGGGAAAGTGTAAAACTATAAAAATAAAAATTTAAATAAACAATAAAAATATATATTTAAACCGCCCCCATCCTCTCATGCTCTCAAACCACACATGTGAGGCAGCGCTGCGATCGTTAGAGTGACAGCAATATTTCTAGCACTAGACCTCCTCTGTAACTCTAAACTGGTAACCTGTAAAAAAAAAAAAAAAAAAAGCGCCACGTATGGACATTTTTAAGTACTGTAGTTTGGCGCCATTCCACGTATGCAATTTTAAAGTGTGACATTTTGGTATCTATTTACTCAGCATAGCATCATGGTTTATATTTTACAAAGCAATTGGGTTATCTGTTTTTTTTGCATTAAAATTCATTAAAGCGTTTAAAAAATTGCTGCGCAAATACTGTGTGATACAAAAAAAAATGTGCAACATTGCTAAAAAATATATATATAATGTTTGGGGTTCTGAGTAAAAAAATTATGCTTTTACATGTGTGTATGAGAGAAATGCCAGAATTGGCTTAGGTGACGAATAGTTAAAGCTGTCAGCTAATCGGCCTCTAGTGGATCTGATTTTAGTCCCAGTGCTGAGAATAGAGAGCAACTGAGTATGTGCAGAGCAGGATGAGACAGGGCATTACTGGATTTTAAACAGTAAAGGCACTTATTTTTTATGTTTTATGTTCAGATTTACCTGCAAAGGGGGGCAGCCTGAAGTAATCTAACAGGACTTAGTTTTCTGATTAAAGTTCCACTTTAACCACTTCGTTACCGAGCCTGTTTTTCAGATTCAGTGTTTACGAGACTAAAACAGTTTTTTTTGCTAGAATATTACTTAAAACCCCCAAACATTATATATATTTTTTTTTCTAACACCCTAGAGAATAAAATGGCAGTCATTGCAATACTTTTTGTCACACCGTATTTGCGCAGCGGTCTTACAAGCGCACTTTTTTTGGAAAAAATTCACTTTTTTAAATTAAAAAATAACACAACAATAAATTTGGCCCAATTTTTTTATATATTGTGAAAGATAATGTTACGCCGAGTAAAATGATACCCAACATGTCACGCTTAAAAATTGCGCCCGCTCGTGGCATGGCGTCAAACTTTTACCCTTAAAAATCTTGATAGGCGACGTTTAAAAAATTCTACAGGCTGCATTTTTTGAGTTACAGAGTAGCTCCAGGGCTAGAATTATTGCTCTCGCTCTAACGATCGCGGCGATACCTCACTTGTGTGGTTTGAATACCGTTTTCATATGTCGGCGCTACTCGCGTATACGTTCGCTTCTACGCGCGAGCTCGTCGGGACGGGGCGCTTTAAAAAAATTTTTTTTTGCTTTTCGCATTTATTTTTAATTATTTTACAATTTTTAACACTGAAATAAAAAAAAATAAAAAAATTATCACTTTTATTCCTATTACAAGGAATGTAAACATCCCTTGTAATAGAAAAAAGCATGACAGGTCCTCTTAAATATGAGATCTGGGGTCAAAAAGACCTCAGATCTCATATTTGGGCTTAAATGCAAAAAAAAAAAAAAAAATTTGGAAATGTCATTTTTTCAAATGACAAAAAAAAAAATGTCTCTTTAAGAGGCTGGGCGGGACTGACGTTTTGACGTCACTTCCGCCCAGCAGAGCTATGGGGGACGGGCGAAGGAGATTTTTCCTTCAGTCTCGTCCCCGCTCAGCTGCCGGATGGTCGCGATCCCCTCCGCCGCTACCAACGGCTCCGGTAAGCGGCGGAGGGCGCGGGACAGCGGCGGGAGGGGGGGGGCCCCTCTCCCGCCACCAATAACGGCGATCTCGCGGCGAATTCGCCACGGAGACCGCCGTTATCGTGTACAGGACCGTCGGCACTAAAGATGGATACCTCAGTTGTGGCAGCAGCTGCTGCCGTTACTGAGATATCCATCTTTAAAAACAGGACGTCATTTGACTATGGGCCAGTAACGAAGTGGTTTAAGTAATATCTTTTGTGTCGATTTTTTTTTCAAAATTTTTGACTAAACTTAGGCTTTAAAGTGGTTGTAACCCCCCCCCCCCCCCCCTCTGCAAGACAAAGGCATAATGAGTTAGTATGTATAGCATACTAGCTCATTATGAAATACTCACCTTAGATCTAAGCCCTCACAGCGGTCCCAGTACACAGCTCCGGCCAGCGACATTGCTCCCAGAGTTACTTCTGGGCATCCGGTGCTGTGATTGCCCAGAGCCCCGATGACGCCACTCCCGGGACACTAGCTGAAGCAACAGCACGAATGAGCTATTGCTTCAGTGCACATATGCCGATGACATTGGCACATGCCAATACAGGGGAGATCTCCTAAACCGTGCAGGTTTAGGAGATATCCGGAGTAGCTACAGGAAAGCCCTATTATAGGCTTACCTGTAGTAAAAAGTGGATTGTAAGGGTTTACAACCACTATACGCTTGACTTGTGACAGGACAAGATGTGACAGGATTATGTTTAAAATGGTTTTTAAGGTTCAAGGTTTTTTAGCTTCATGTATTCCATGCATGAAGCTAAAAAAAAAACTTCTGTGTGCAGAAGCTCTCACAATACTCACCTGATCCAGCGATATGCGCGAGAGCTAAGCTTCTCCTGGGCCTCTCATTCCTCATTGGCTGAGAGAGCAGCTGGAGCCATTGCCTCCTGCTACCGTCAATCACAGCCAGTGAGCCAATGAGGAGAGAATGGGGTGGGGCTAAACCACAGCTCTATGTGTCTTATTGATGCAGTTGGCTACTGGGGGCACTGGCTGAAAAGGAGGAGCCAGGGGCGATGGCAGGGGACCCCGAAAGTGGAAGATCGGGGCTGCTCTGTGCAAAACCACTGCACAGAGCAGCTAAGTATAACATGTTTGTTATTTTAAAAAAAAGAGCCTTTAATGTCACTTTAATGGAATTGGAAGTGAGTGTTAATGAAGCCAAGAAGTGCTGTCACATTGATAATGTAGAACTACACATGTAGATATCGCCAGAAGGAGACACTACTGAGCATGGCTATGAATAAGACAGATGTATGATCAGTATGATTAAAGTGTATGGAAACCCAGGCTAACAATGAAATCCTATTTGTTTCCCTTTTCGTCTGTTAAATATACTGTTTGCTAAATTTCAATCTATAACATTTTTATTCTGCAGATTTAGATACGCTGTAAGGAAATTGACTCAAAACTTAAAATAAAAAAAGGAGACAAACTAAATTTATACACACAGCCTAAAGGTGAGACAATTGATATTGACAGGCTTAAGGTGAGAAACCGGATACTCACAGCCTGAAGGTGAAAGAGATTAGAAAAAGAGAATGCTTTTGTAACAGTTATCTGGATGTGATAGGTGAAAAGGGAAGATTGGCAATTTTATGATAGGCTCTTCCCACAATTACAGGTAAAGCTTTTGCTGCTATTAAAAATGTTTCCTTAAGCCCCATACACACTATTAGAGGTCAAACTTTAAGGCCCTGTACACACGATCAGTCTAAACCGATGAGAACGGACTGAAGTTCAGTTTCATCAGTTAACAGATGAAGCTGACTGATGGTCTGATGTGCCTACACACCATCAGTTAAAAAAACGATCAAGTCCAACGCGGTGACGTAAAACACAATGACGTGCTGAAAAAACAAAGTTCAATGCTTCCAAGCATGCGTCGACTTGATTCTGAGCATGCGCAGGTTTTGAACCGATGCTTTTGCATACTAACCGACGGTTTTGACCTATCGGTTACCAGTCCATCACTTCAATTTTAAAGCAAGTTCTAAATTTCTGGACCGAAGGATAACTCACTGATGGGGCCCACACATGGTCGGTTTGGACCAATGAAACTGAACTTCAGTCCGTTCTCATCGGTTTAGACTGATCGTGTGTACAGGGCCTTAGAGTTTCAATTTGTATCTAATCAGGCAGGCCCTTGTACTACACGGTTTTGGTAAATATGAAGACAAAAATCTGCAGAAAATCTAATAGAGTGTATGGGGCCTTAGGCTAAAGGCCCGTACACGCAATACGAAAATCAGAAGTAAGATTTTGTCCGATGAACGATCTGATTTTTGGATTGTTAGTACGGTGCTTTCGACAGACAATTACGATTTTTTTGTACGACAAAAGTTGGATGTGTAGACTATACAATTTTTTGGCGGATGTGAATACAACGTCCATTTTTCGTTGAATTAGTATGATTTTCATACAAAAAAAAACGCAAGAGCAAGACTACGCATGCTCAGAAACAAAAGAATACATATAAAACTATTCAACACATTACGTCACTTCTGAAGTTGTATTCTGTCGTACGAGACTTTTTGTATGGTTAGTAACCTCATCACTTTCGACATGAGACTAGCATGCAACAAAAACTGATCGTGTCTACGAGGCTTTAGTTCACACTTAAGATGGCCATATAGTAATTAAAATGTGTCCAGTTCAACAGGAACCAGACAAATTTTGATCAGTGTGTGGCTATCTCCGATCGACAGAAGTCAATCGTTTGATCAACTTCTGTTGAAGGGACATGTTGGAAATGTTCTTCAATCAGTAGTTGGAGCCAATGAGCTGCAGACACTGATCAGTCTATGGAGGCTGGACCATAGATGCATAGGAAGGGGAACCAGCCATTTTTAATACAATTTTGTAAAAGTGTACCCCATACTGATGTCTAGACCTGGGCAGGGTAGGGCAGACTGATTGTCTTATCCCGGAACTGGCAATTGATAAACTGCACCTGTAAAAGGAATGGGAATAGATGTGTTGGGGCTAAGGACAAAGTCTGGCGGTTAAGCCAGGAAGGCCATAATAATAGCAAAACAAGGTAGTCGGAGTTCAGGGTATGATAATAAACCCCTAGAGTGGTAGGGATTAGGAATCAGTTACCCAAGAGAAATGAACTACCCCTGTGGTGTGGTCAGGAGAATCCATATAAGGGAAAAGGTGTTTTATAAAGGGAAATAGATAATGCATGAAAAACTGTCTCTAAAAAGCTTTTTGATGGATCAGATAGAGACAAGGGAAGCTTGTGGAAGCTTGTCTCCCAAAATAGATCATACCATTGCATCTTGTGTAATCGGGTATGTAAACCTTCAAGGACATGAGTTTCGATGCAGGAGTTGGTAAGCCCTGAAATCAGTTCCTGAGTGGAAAAAGGGAACACCTGGTTCGATAAAGTGAAAATGCCCATCACAGTGGACACACCCTCAGAGCAGTCTTTGGGGTCTATGTGCTATAGGCATGGACTACAGTCCTGGACTACAGTCCTGAATGGATCATCAAGGAATGGACAGGGTTTAACAATGTTAAGCAGATGGGAATAAAATTTACCTCAACATGCTCTCTGTGGAAGGGAAGAAAATCTCTGGGATTAGAAATTTTAATGCAAATGAACAAGTCTTTCAAACCTTACTATAATATAGAAGAATGGACATGTCAGGGGGCAGCTTGTGGAAGCCTGTCTATCAAAATAGATCATACCAGTGCATCTTGTGTAATGGAGTGCGTAAACCTTCTTTAAGAATAGGAGTTTCGATGCAGGGTTTGATAAGCCCGGAAATCCTTTTCTGAGTAGAAAAAGGAATCTAACACCCATTTTAACGATAAAGTAAAAAAATGCCCATCACAGTGGTGTTTTTTCTCCATCAGGTGGACAAAACCTCAGAGCAGTCTTCGGGCTCTAGGTACCATGGGCATGGACTGCGGTCCTGGGCCTGTATGGCACCCTGCAGTTAATGACACAAGGTTAACGCCGGACACAAGATCCAGTGCTAAGGCAAAACATTATAGGCCTGCCCCATGACTGGGACAGTTACCAAGATGTGCTTGGGGGGGTCAACGATCCAGAAACTGAGAATGAGCCATTAAGACAGTAAGCAGTAAGACCTTGATAAAATTGTTAGTCAAAGGAGGTAGTTAAATCTGGTCAAATGTTTTTTGAAAATTTGGTATCCAAAGGGTGAAGACATACAACACCTGAGGACACTAGCAAGGAATGGGCAGGCTTATGTGGGGAGACTAGGAGGCAGACCCAGCAAAGCTTTTCCAGTGTCCGATCACCTGTAGGGAACAGCATATTAACAATGGTCTATTCCTGTGTCCTGTACAATAAAAATAATACTTTTATAAAACTCACCAGAATATACTTTAACATAAAATTTCCAACCCTGATCTCCGTAAAGAGTGCCTAATTCCCAGAGTGATAGCGTATACCAGGGTATTCAATTTGCTACAACTACATATGCAAGCATAATGAAGATAAATCTAATTTGCTAATGCACTGTAGCAAGCATAGACAAAGACACAATGGAGCACCTCTATTCTAGTGCAGCACTCCATGCAATAATGTCATGCGTCTTCCCTGCTTCTATTTAATCAAAGGATTAACTAAATCCAAAATCCAAACAAAAATTATCGCCTGCCTATTTGAGTGATTTATTCTTGTTTTGACAGAAAAGGAAAGAAGAAAAAAAGCCACCCAAACTTTTTTTGATGGTTATCAGATAGAACAGGAAATTAACAGAAATCTTTTTTTTTATGGGGATTCGACATAAAAAATAAAAATCGAATAGACTGAAGGTTTAGAACAGGAACAGAAATTAATTCCCATCATCAGAGTTGATAGAAACATTTCCTCAACACAATTAACCATCAATAATTGTCAGAGTTTCTCTTAATGTCCTTAATCTGCGTTAAAATAATCTTTGATAAGCCTACACAATTCAGATTTTATGCATATGAAACTTTTGGCTGCCTTTGGGGCCTTCCTATTGATCCTCTATTGCCTTTTGTGGCCTAAATTACCAGGGAATTGGTAAACAACATAGGGTTGGCCAAACTTGACTTTTTAACCACTTGCCGCCCGCCAATGACAAATTGACGTCGGCAAAGTGGTTGTAGAATCCTGACTGGACGTCATATGACGTCCTCAGCATTCTGAGCCGCTGCGTGCCCCCGGGGGCGCGCATCGCAGCGATCGTTGTTGCAGGGTGTCAGTCTTTTTTGCGTAAGTCGTCCGTGATTTGGGATGGATGTAATTCACGTCTAAGTTAAAAAAAACGTCATTTAGCGCAATGCACGGCGGGAAATTTAGAAACGGAGCATGCGCAGTTCATTCAGCGCGGGGACACGCTTCATTTAAATGAAACACGCCCCCTAATCGCCGATTTGAATTCCGCCGCCAGAGATACACTACACCGCCGTAACTTACGGCGCGAAATCTTCCTGGATTCAAACTAAAGCCGGGTAAGGTACGGCGGCGTAGCGTATCTCTGATACGCTGCGCGGGTGCAGATCTCTGTGGATCTGCCCCAACATGTTCTATTTTACACCGATGGAATTCCGTCTGAATTCCGATGTGATTTTGGCCGTTCAAAATTTCGACCGTGTACGGGGCATAAAAGATTAGTTAGTAAAAGCAGCACACTTTACACATTGTTAGGCACACATTTAACCCCTTGATCGCCCCTGATGTTAACCCCTTCCAGCCAGTGTTATTAGTACAGTGAATAGTATTTTTCATAGATCTCTATATTACTGTCACTGTTGATGTCAGTGGCAGACAGTCAGTCCCCCCACCCCCAGCATCAGTTAGTGTGAGATTTTCCGCCGCAGTATTGCAGTCCTGTTATAAGTCGCTGATCACTGGCATTAGTAGTAGAAAAGAAAATTAATATATAAATGCCAGTGTGTGTGTATATATATATATATATATATATATACACACACAGTATATATATATATATATCATAGTTTGTAGGCGTGATAACCAATCGATAAAACACTTGATTTTTTTTATCAAAAACGTGTGGCAGAATACATTTTGGCCAAAATTTATAAAGAAATTTTATCTTTTTTATTGGATATGTTTTATGGCAAACATTTAAAAATATTGTTTTTTTTTTGTTTGTTTTTTCAAAATTGTCTGCCCATTTTTGTTTATATCAACAAAAAGAAACAAAAAAAACTGTGGTAATCAAATACCACAAAAAAAAAGCTCTATTTGTGTGAAAAATGAATTATATATATTTTGATAGGGCAAAGCGTTGCATGACTGTGCAATTACCAAGTAGCATAGTGCCAAAAAGAAAAAAAATGGCCTGGTCATTAAGGGGGTAAAATCTTCCAGAGCTCAAAATATAACTAAAGGCAAAACTCTTTTTTTTCCTTTTGGATAGAGTGGAGAGGAATTAGAACACCTATCCATTCGTATTACTGTCTGTGTCCCCATTAGGGAGATTCATCCTCTCTATTTGTTCTGTTTACCATTATAATTGAAAGTGAAACTAAAACAAAATCACACATTTTCGGTTGTCTCCAGAAAAGTAATAGAGGGGAAATCTTCCAATGGGGATACTAGTTTTGGTGACCTGGTGGTCCCTCTTTAATTTGTAGAGATTTCCTCCTGTTTGGCTATATGACAGGAAGTGAAGGGAAATCTTTGCAATGAGACTAGGGTTGCCACCTGAACACTTTAGCGACGCACAGCAAATTTTTATTTTTTAGCATTCACTATAGGATTGTAACAGACCTGGGAAACTTTTGGCACTCCAAAGAGAATAGTAATGCGGCGCACATAGTGCTCCCTCACCCTCCTGTCAGGCCCTGTTCTGAGCCACATTCCTGCCTGAATATTGTGTCCGGATTTCAGGTGGACTGAAACCTGGACACATGATTCAAAACACTGGACTGTCCTGGTGAATCCCAGACAGGTGGCAACCCTAAATGGGACACAGATGGCAAAAAAAAAATCTGACAGTGGTTATAACATCCCTTACTCCATCCAAAATGAAAAACAGTTTTGCCTATAGTTCTACTTTAAGACCCCTTTCACACTGGAGCTGTTTGCAGGCGCTATTGCGCTAAAAATAGTGCCTGCAAACCGACCCTTAACCGCTGCTGTCTCTCCAGTGTGAAAGCTAGAGGGCTTTCACACTGGAGCGGTGCGCTAGCAGGACGGTAAAAGTCCTGCTAGCTGCATCTTTGGAGCGGCGAAGGAGCAGTGTGTATGACGCTCCTTCACCGTTCCTGCCCATTGAAATCAATGGGACACCGCGGCTATACCGCCGGCAGGCAGCTTTAACCCTTTCTCGGCCACTAGCGGGGGGGTAAAACAACCCCGCTAGCAGGCGAATAGTGCCGCTAAACTAGCGGTAAAGCGCCGCTGAAAATAGCAGCGCTTTACCGCAAATGCACCTTCCGCCCCAGTGTGCCCCAGTGTAAAAGGAGCCTAAGTGATTAAACAAACTATAAATGTTTTTGTTTTAAGAATTGTCAGATTTTTTTTTTGGTGCCGTAAAAAAAACTTATTTTTTGCTATCATCTTTTCATAGGAGATTCCTCTTCACTGTATTTCCCTTCCAACAACTGAAAGAAAACTTCTGTCTAGAGTTCCACTTATATTTCAGTGAAGAAAGTTTAGCAACATTTAGAAAGAGCTTTAAAAATATAACACATGTAAAAGATGATATCTGGAAATCAGTAAAAGTGTTACAATTCAATCAAATTGAGCTTTCAACCGCAAAAAAAACTAAAGCAAAAAAAAAAAAAAAACACTTCTGTGAATTGGCCCAGGTTCACACTGAGCTGCAGAAATGAAGCCGTGCGAGTTCAGCTGAACTCGCACGATTTCACTCCCGCGTGTCAGTCCTGATTTTGGCTGCACAGATGTCAATGGAAATCGCACCCCGAAATCGCAAAAAGTTGTACAGAAACTATTATTTAAAATCAGTGTGGCACTGCAAGTACGGCATCGCACCGATTAGGAAGGTGCTATTGCTGGCAGATGTCAGATGTCAGAAGCATACCACCAGTAAAGTCAGAGTTCCTGTCTGATGTGCATGTATTTTCTTAGAAATTGTCACAAGGTATTGAAGCATGTTGATCAGTATAAGGACTCATTCACACAGCCTCAGAGGGCCGTATGCCTAGAAGTATATTTTTCTGCGCCCAGGAGTATACACATGTTTGCGTACTGCCGCTTGTACAAATCAATGACAGGCTGTGGCTGTATGCTGGTAATTGCATATCCGAGCATTTTTCATGTGTATATGGATGGTTGGATGTGGGCTCCTAGACACAGAGGCCCGGATTCACAAAGCACTTACGCCGACGTATCTCGAGATACGCCGCGTAAGTGTAAATATGCGCCGTCGTATCCATGCGCCGTGCCCACAAACTGAGATACGCCTAAAAATAGGCTTCCTACGACCGACGTAACTTGCCTACGCCGTCGTATCGTGGGCGAATATTTACGCTGGGCGCATTTGTTGCTCCCATTGATTTTCTATGCACATATGCAAATGAGGGAGATACGCCGATTCACGAAAGTATTTGCGCCCGGCGCATAATATACGCGGTTTGCGTAAGTCGTACGTCCGGCGTAAAGTTATTCCCCATATATGAGGCGCAACTCAAGCTAAGGTATGGACCAGGGAACACAGCTGTCGTATTTTACGTTGTTTACCTAGTACGTGAATAGGGCTGGGCGTAGGTTACGTTCACGTCGTAGGCAGTGATCCGTCGTTTCTTAGGGAGTAGTTCCGACGTGATTCTAAACATGCGCACTGGGATACGTCCACGGGACGGCGCATGCGCCGTTCGTTTTATGGCACTCGGCCCATCATTTGCATGGGGTCACGCCTCATTAGCATGGCTCACGCCCACTTCCACCTACGACGGCTTACGGCGAGGGAACCCAGCGCAGTTTGGGAGACAAGTGCTTTGTGAATTCGGTGCTTGCCTCTCTGCTCTACGTCGGCGTAGCGTATATTAGATACGCTACGCCGGCATAAATATGCACCAATGTATGTGAATCCGGGCCAGAAAGTTTACTTCCAAGAGCACACACGTCCATATGTACTCAGTGTAAATACTCCAGTGTGCAGATATCAGCATACAGCCGCAGCCTGTCCTTGTACAAGTGACTGTAAGCAAACACCTGTGTACTCCTGGGTGCAGAAATATATATACTTCTATTCATGGTGTGCGGCATGTCAATGAGCCCTAAAAGCTAGCACTTCCAGAAGGATAGGTCAGCGCAGCAGCAGCAATCCACATATTTCTCGTACTACATTTCCTTTTATGCCACCTGAAAGCTTACATAACATCGTCTCATGACCGCGTGTGTTATTTATTCTGAATTTCTAAAATACTATTCTAAATGTGATCTCAAGACTAATTGAAAAACCCTTTTCCAGTAACTGTTTGTTCGTCTCATCCCTGTAACCTTAAAGCGGGGGTTCACCCTTAGAGGGCACTTTTCCCCCTTAGATTCCTGCTCGTTATTACTAGGGGAATCGGCTATTTATTTTAAAATATGTGCAGTACTTACCCGTTTACGAGACGCATCCTCTCCGTCGCTTCCGGGTATGGGCTTCGGGAATGGGCGTTCCTTCTTGATTGACAGGTTTCCGAGAGGCTTCCGACGGTCGCATCCATCGCGTCACGATTTTCCGAAAGAAGCCGAACGTCGGTGCGCAGGCGCAGTATAGAGCCGCACCGACGTTCGGCTTCTTTCGGCTACGAGTGACGCGATGGATGCGACCGTCGGAAGCCTCTCGGAAGAATGTCAATCAAGAAGGAACGCCCGCTCCCGAAGACCCATACCCGGAAGCGACGGAAGAAGATGCAGCTCGAAAACGGGTAAGTACTGCACATATTTTAATATAAATAGCCGATTCCCCTAGACCGAACGAGCAGGAAGCTAAGGGGAGATTTTTTTTTTTTTTTTAAATGGGTGAACTCCCGCTTTAAATAAAGACACTGACAACAGCTTATCTTTGAGTGGACGTGGGGGTCGGCCACAGCTTTATTTTGGTATATCATAACTTGAACTTTGTTAACCTTTATTAACCTCTCATAGGTTGCTCACCAGGGGGAAGCAACCAGTCAGCCGCCGGCCTAAGCCGACGGGCATAATAGCCTTCCACCTCTCCTTTCCATAACTTTATTCTCCTGTACCGCCAGCTGTGACTTCACAAATAACCAATAGAAATACTCTCATATACCAATGCAAATTAAAACCAGGGCCTGTAATGCCAACGACAAATCACCCGTAAAAACATAAAGGTATATTAGAATTTCAATCATTTCCGTCTTTGTTTTTTTTTTTTGTTTTTTTTTATACATTTATGTAATATCAATGATCTACTTTGTTTTTTTTTTTTTTGTTTTTTTTAAAGGAGGTTACAAACGTAAAAGAAAACAAATTAGTAGCTCCAGAAAAATAGGGGCGGGAGGGCGGGGAGCTTCCCTCTGCTGGCGCTGCTTCAGGTAAGAGGAAGTAGGGAGGGAGGGATCCCTCCTTAAAGCGGTCCTCCACCCTAAAGTGGAGTCCCGCTGATCGGAACCCTCCCCCCCTCCGGTGTCACTTTTGACACCTTTCAGGGGGGAGGGGGGTGCAGACACCTGTCTAAAGACAGGTATTTGCACCCACTTCCGGCCACACGATACGGGCGAAAGACGGGCATTCCGTCACATCCCGTCTGTCGCCCGTTGTGTGCTGGGAACACTCGGCTCCCAGCACACAGCGTGTGAGCCAATCGGCGGGCGCAGCGCGACTCGCGCATGCGCCGTAGGGAACCGGGCAGTGAAGCCGCAGCGCTTCACTTCCTGGTTCCCTCAGCGTGGATGGCGGGGGGAGCAGCAGAGTGACGAGCGATCGCTCGTGCTCTGCTGCGATCGGCGCTGGACTCCAGGACAGGTAAGTGTCCTATTATTAAAAGTCAGCAGCTGCAGTATTTGTAGCTGCTGACTTTTAATATTTTGTTCCCATGGCACATCCGCTTTAAGACACCTCTGGCCCACCTCCTAAACACTTGCCCCTTTACCTGCCGTCTAATTGGTCCTTGGCTGGCTTATGGGGGGCCTGTATCTACGCAAGGGAGGGGGAGGGAGTGAGCTCACTATTAACCCCTTCTGCAATCCCTGACCTCTTCAACTAGTCCGTGGCACCTAGCCCTAATTGGCCCAGTGCCAACCAGAAGTGCCTGTGTTGAGGTTTGAAACTCAGCTTCCAGTAGCTGTTCTGAGTGACATTATGGAAAGCGGGTGTACCCGCTTATGGCTCAAAGCCTGCAACAGTCAGCTTTGTCCTAAAGCCGTTGTTTCAAAACTATCAAAATTCAGGACCAGTTTATTGCCCCTCAGACTTTAGGAGGGCTGGGCTGTGACCAGTGGGATTAGAAAATGGTGTCTGTGGAAGGACTAGAGCCCCATCTTTGGTGTCATGAGAAGAATAGTGCCTGATCTTTGGTGTCAGTAGGATGAATTGCCCCTCGTCATTGGAGTCGTGAGGAATTGTCCTCATCGTTGGTGTCAGTGGGATGAATAGTGCCACATCAGTGGTGTTAGTGGGAGGAATAGTGCCCAATCACTGGTAGGAATAGTGCCCCATTACTGGTGTCAGTGGCAGGAATAATGCCCCATCACTGGGAGGAATAGTGCCCCATCACTGGTGTCAGTGGGAGAAATAGTACCCCATCACTGGTGTCAGTGGGAGTAATAGTGCCCCATCATTGGTGTTAGTGGGAAGAATAATGCCCCATCACTTGCGTCAGTGGGAGGAAAAATGCCCCATCCTTGGTGTAAGTGTGAGGAATAATGCCCCATCCTTGGTGTAAGAGGGAGGAATAGTGCCCCATCCTTGGTGTCAGTGGGAGGAATAATGCCCCATCCTTGGTGTCAGTGGGAGGAATAATGCCCCATCCTTGGTGTCAGTTGGACGAATAATGCCCCATCCTTGGTGTCAGTGGGAGGAATAGTGCCCCATCCTTGGTGTCAGTGGGAGGAATAGTGCCCCATCCTTGGTGTCAGTGGGAGGAATAGTGCCCCATCCTTGGTGTCAGTGGGAGGAATAATGCCCCATCCTTGGTGTCAGTGGGAGGAATAATGCCCCATCCTTGGTGTCAGTGGGAGGAAAAATGCCCCATCCTTGGTGTAAAAGGGAGGAATAGTGCCCCATCCTTGGTGTCAGTGGAAGGAATAGTGCCCCATCCTTGGTGTCAGTGGGAGGAATAATGCCCCATCCTTGGTGTAAAAGGGAGGAATAATGCCCCATCCTTGGTGTCAGTGGGAGGAATAGTGCCCCATCCTTGGTGTCAGTGGGAGGAATAATGCCCCATCCTTGGTGTCAGTGGGAGGAATAATGCCACATCCTTGGTGTCAGTGGGAGGAATAATGCCCCATCCTTGGTGTCAGTGGGAGGAATAATGCCCCATCCTTGGTGTCAGTGGGAGGAATAATGCCCCATCCTTGGTGTCAGTGGGAGGAATAATGCCCCATCCTTGGTGTCAGTGGGAGGAATAGTGCCCCATCCTTGGTGTCAGTGGGAGGAATAATGCCCCATCCTTGGTGTCAGTGGGAGGAATAATGCCACATCCTTGGTGTCAGTGGGAGGAATAATGCCCCATCCTTGGTGTCAGTGGGAGGAATAATGCCCCATCCTTGGTGTCAGTGGGAGGAATAATGCCCCATCCTTGGTGTCAGTGGGAGGAATAATGCCCCATCCTTGGTGTCAGTGGGAGGAATAATGCCCCATCCTTGGTGTCAGTGGGAGGAATAGTGTCACAAGAGCCAGATAAACACAAGCAAAGTTTGGAGACCACTGCCCTAAAGCCACAAATAGTCTGTAGTCATGTAATCAGAATTCAGGCACATTGGAATCTAATAGGCAGCTGGAGCTTTTCATGTCAAAAGGTGCATCCCAATACAATATGCATGCTCAGCTAAGTTCCTCTTCTCTTGGCCAATTTATAATAAACTTTGTGCTTTTCCTAAAGTTCTCATTTTCAGGTATAGTATACAGTGATGTGCTTTCGCTGAAAGAATAAGGAAATTTCATGAGAACAGACATCACATAATTTCTGCTTCAGTCTGGCTTACCTTCTGTTTTCTTGTTTATATACCTGGAGAAGCTACAACGCACCTTTTGTTCCTTGCGTCTCTTCTGTCGTCCACGCAATGACTGACCTTCATTACAACCAGTCTAGATGAGTGTTCCCTTTGCTGTAGGACTTATAATGTCGGGTCACACCCACCAGATGACATAAACGGAGGTGAAAAGTCCACAAGAGTTACAAACTTGCTGCAGGTTGTCATTACAGGTAACACAGGGTCATGACTATGTTCAACGTCAACCACTTCTTTAATCAGTGCAAGTAAAGGAAGTCCAATATTCCAGGTTATGAATACAGTAAAACCTTGGTTTGAGAGTAACTTGGTTTGAGAGCATTTTGCAAGATAAGCAAAATGTTTTAATAAATGTTGCCTTGATATACAAGCAATGTCTTGATATAATGCTGCGTACAGACGGTCGTTTTTTGTGATGAAACAAAACGACGTTTTATGTGATGAAAAAAAAACGACGTTTATGAAACTTCATTTTCAAAAACGACGTTGCCTACACACCATCGTTTTTCAAAATGCTCTAGTAAAGCGCGGTTACGTTCAGCACGTACGACGGCACTCTGTTCCATTGAAGCTCGCTTCATAACTTGCTTCTGAGCATGCGCGGGTTTAAAAACGTCGTTTTCAACGTCGTTTTGCCCACACACTATCATTTTAATTGACACAAAAAACGACGTTTTGAAAAACGACACAAAAAATTCGAGCATGTTCGAAATTTTTTTTGTCGTTTTTCAGAAGACATAAAACGACGTTTTCCCCACACACAGTCATTTTAAATGAAGTTTTCAAAAACGTCGTTTTTTTTCATCACAAAAAACGACCGCCTGTACGCGGCATTAGAGTAGTGTCATGTCACAACTGAGAATAAAAAAGAAGAAAGGGGCCTCTAAGTGGAGCAATAAGGTTACATTTAACCTCCCTGGCAGTATGATTATTTCAGAAAAAAGGTGCTGAAAGCGGTACAATTATTTGCAAGGAAATTTGGCGTTTTATAATGTAGGCCTGTAATTCGAATTCGAATGTAATTCGTCGAATCATTACGACGCATGCGGGGGATCCATTCGGACGGATTGATCCGGTGAGTCTGTACAGACCAGCGGATCAATCCGTTGGGATGGATTCAAGCGGATAGATTTTAAAGCATGTCTTCACATTTTTATCCGCTTGAAATCCATCCCAGGGGATAAAAATCCGCGGAAACAGATCCGCTGGATTGTACACACCAGGGGATCTATCCGCTGGAGCCGGTCCGCGGATCAATTCCAGCGGATGGATCCTCTCGTGTGTACGGGGCCTTAGACACTGGGCAGACCACTAGGAACAAGGGGGGGGTGTATTTTTTACATACAGTACTGTAATCTATAAGATTACAGTATACTGTATGTAATGTGTTTGTTTACCTTTTTGAATTTGGCGCCGTTCTCCGCTGCCGTGCGTCGTAACGTCGCAGGGAACGGAGATCGGCGGCACAGGAGGACACGCTCGCTCACACAGCGCGGCGGCATCGCTGGATCCAGGGACAAGGTAAGGTAAGTAACTTTGGTATAAAAATCTTACCCCGAGCCAGATTTGGAAATACCGCCAGGGGGGTTAATGAAGGTACAACATTCATCAACTTATTGCTACACTTATGGGCCGTACACACGACCGAACGTCTGTACGCGGCCTTAGAGGTGCCTCTCTTCTCTTTCGTACCCTGTAAAAATAATGCTTTGATATACAAGTGCTTTGGATTACAAGCATGTTTCTGGAACTAATTATGCTCGCAAACCAAGGTTTTACTGTACCTCATTTATTGGCACTATAGATTTTTATGAAATAAGCAGTATTTGATCAGAATTGCTGGGCAGCAGTTAAGCCACATGCTGTTATTATTATTATTATGTCTTAAGAATTAATGCATTAAAATGATTTCCCATCAAAGAAATATAGGGCAGCTTAATGTCAAAGGTAGAAACTGAGGGGTAGATCCACAGTCAGCGGCGCATTATTCCGCCGGGCGCAGCGCCGCCGTAACTTAATTTTTTTTTCAAATCCTCAAAAAATTTGCGCCGTAAGTTACAGCGGCGTAGTGTATCTTTGGCGGCGTAAGGGAGCGGAATTCAAATGGATGTGATGGGGGCGTGTTTTATGTAAATACGTTGTGACCCGACGTAAACAACGTTTTTTTTTAACGGCGCATGCACCGTCCGTGGGGGATTTCCAGTGCGCATGCTCGAAATTAAACTGGAACAAGCCAACGCTTACGACGGTGACATCATTCTACGCAAATCCCTATTCGCGAACGACTTATGCAAATTACGTAAAAAAATCTAAATTCGACGCGGGAACGACGGCCATACTTAACATTGAGTACGCCTCATAATATCAGCTTTAACTATACGCCGGAAAAAGCCGAACGCAAACAACGTAAAAAATGCGCCGGCCGGACGTACGCTCGTGGATCGCCGTAACTAGCTAATTTGCATACTCGACGCGGAATTCAACAGAAACGCCACCTAGCGGCCGGCGGAAAAAATGCACCTAAGATTCGACGGCGTACTAAGACGTACGCCTGTCGGATCGATCCCAGATGCCGTCGTATCTTGTTTTGTAGATACAAAACAAAGATACGACGCGGGAACGTTAAAAATATGCGGCGTATCACTAGACACGCAGGCGTAATTCTTTTGTGGATCTGCCCCTGACTGTTTCCATAGGAATTTTTTATTGAGATTAAAATATGGTATTTAGAGCAAGCAGCCTAAACATAGTTGAACTGCGTTTGTATTACCTGTTTTAGCTGCCAAGAGATTTGTAAGTTCTTTTATCCAATCTTGTAAAACAGGTACTCCTGCCAGCAGGGCCGTCTTTAATATGGTTTGGGCCCAGGGCAAACATTTTTTTTGGGCCCCCCTCCAGCTTATTTTGGGCCTGGCTGGTTCACATGTATGTTTTGGCGGTCCTCATTTGTGCAGGTACAGCAGCCCATTGATTTGAATGGGCTGCCATGCCTTTGTTTCCTGCAGAAAAAAGGTGCATTCAGCATTTTAAAAATACAGTTGCCTTGAAATCCATTCTGCTTTTGCACCATGCTACTTACCTGCAGTTCTTGCACACACAAACGCACTGTGTTTTTAAAAGCGTGACCTAAACATCTAAAAATGCAGCAAGTTTGACAGTGCGGGAACTGCAGATAAGTCACAGCAGACAGCAGAATGGACAGACAGTGCTGTATTTCAGTGCTTGATGGGCATAGGCGTGCCGTGTGCGCAGCCTATTACATGAGGCATGCGCTTTTCTTTGCAGGAAACGCAGGCATGGCGGCCCATTCAAATGAATGGGCTGCTGTGCCTGCGCAAATGTGGGCCGCCAAAACACATACATGTGAACCAGCCAGGCCCAAAATAAGCCCATCAAGCAGTTAAATACAGACAGTAATGTCATGTACTCTGAGGCTTTACTCAGCCTGGACTGCAGGTCTGGTCTGTGATTTAAAGAGTTCCTCTATTTTACACATGGCATGGCATGGGGTCCCATGGTGCTAAAGCAGAATGGACAGACGGTGCTGTGACCCCATGCCATGTCATGTGTAAAATAGAAGAACTTTTTAAAACACTGACCAGACCTGCAGTGAATCATCAAATATTATAAAGACTTTGGGCACACTCTACAGAAAACTTCAATTTACAATATAGATTAGCAAACAGTGACATACCTTGAGGAGCAGGACATGAAGAAGTCAGCCTCAGGAAGAGCAAACTGGGGATGTTATAAAATCACATTCTAATTCACTTTTATATGCAAGCAGCACCCAGTGGCAGGAAGGGAGAAGTGTGCGTCTAAAGGGAAGCCAGTGCTGTACATTTTAAAACACTGGGAAGGGAAGCAGTACTGTCACTGGCTGCGTGCCGCTGATGATTTTCAGCCTGATTTGTGGGCAGCACAGGGGCTTAACGGGAGGCAGGGCCGCCATCAGGAATTATGGGGCCACTTACACAGCTTCAGGCATGGGCCCCCTGGAGCAGAGAACCGGGATGGGGGGTGCTGCCGCCTGAAATTGAGAAGCAGGGGGGGGCTGCCGCAAATTTAGAAGCGGGGGGCCCTTTACAAAAAAAGAAATAAAGAAAGAAATAAAGAAAAATATATATAAAAAAGGGGTGTAGCCATCCGGGGCCCTGGGGACCTCTGGGCCCTTTAATAAAAAGAAAAAAATAAATAAAAATATATATAAAAAATATATTTTAAAAAGGGGGTTGCCATCTGGGGCCCTGGGGACCTCTGGGCCCTTTAATATTTTTTTTTTAATAAAAATAAATTACAAAAAAAAGGGTTGCCATCCGGGACCTCTGGGCCCTTTAATAAAAAATATATATAAAGAAACATTTATAAAAAAAAAAAGGGGTGGGTTGCCATCAGGGCCATGGGGACCTCTGGGCCCTTAAATAAAAAATAAATAAAAAAAATATATAAACAAAAATAAAAAAATAAACATTTATAAAAAAGATAAAGGGTGTTTGCCACATGGGGACCTCTGAGCCCTTTAATAATAAATATATATATATATATATATATATATATATATATATATATATATATATATATATATATATATATATATATATATATATATAAAAGAAAAAAAAGAAATAAAATATATAAAAAAAATGTTTTTTATAAAAAAAAAGGGGGGTTGCCATCCGGGGCCCTGGGGACATCTGGGTCCTATAATAATAATAATAAACATTTTTATATATATATATATATATATATATATATATATATATATATATATATATATATATATATATATATATATATATATATATATATATATATATATATATATATATATAAAAAGATATTTTTTTATAAAAAAAGGGGGGTTGTCATCCGGGGCCCTGGGGAACTATGGGCCCCTGGGGACCCCCAGACCTCTAAAAAAAATTGTCCCTTTAATAAAAAATAAAATAAAAATATATTAAAAAATTGTCCCTTTAATAAAAATATATAATTTTTTTTTTATTTAAAAAAAATAAAAAAAAGGGGGGTTGCCATCTGGGGCCCTGGGGGCCTCCGGACCCCTAAAAAAAAAAAAAAATTTTTTTTTTTTTTTTCAAAGGGGGTTGCTTTGGGCCCCCAACAGTGACAGGGCCCAGGGCACCTGCCCCATTTGCCCTGCGGTAAAGACGGCCCTGCCTGCCAGACTCACAGTAAGGTCATCTGACTCTATTTTACTTGCAGACTATACTCAGATGAGCAATACAGCCTGTACAAAACATGCCGGAGCCTGTGACTGGACAATGAAGGAGCAAAATCACCCTGATGAGGTCATCATGCTGCTTTCTTTTACTTTAAAATGGTTGTAAAGCCAGAAGTTTGATTTTAAAACTTCTGTGGCAGAGATCAAGATCGAACCCAGGTCACCTATCAGTCAGTAATCTGTAAGCTATTTGAAGGAGATCCAGGCTAATTCTATTAAGGAGAATCACCTCCGTTATCTCAATCCTAAGGAGGGTCTGTGGCAGAGACTTTTCCTCTAAGTTCTGAGTGATACTCTGGCTGCCAGGTCAGTGAGAGAGACCTGTCCAGGTACGCCAAATCCACTCCGGCAGGAGTAGCGCAAGAAGTGCTACATGTGGGAGCAGGACAGTTTCCCTACTATTATGCCTGAATCTGCTGTTCTCCTTCTACTTTCAACTCTACCTTTCACCGCCAGTTTTACTGTTTTTACCCAGGTGGTTAATAAAGAGCACAGAAAAGACACCTGTCGTGGACATTCCGTTACTACTACATTCACCATATGCCCTTAGACGGCGGAGGAGCCATGATGCAACATGCCACCCAAAACAAACCAGCAGCTCCTCCGGGGGTAATGCTACACGTGAGGCTCGCCTGGGATAGGCTGTTACCTTGAACAACAATATTGAGAAGTTTTGTTCCGCCATTAATTCAAGGAATTGTCGTGGTGTTGGACTGTGCTGGTGAGGAAAGAGTTAACGTCACCATTAAAGTTTGGGCGCACGTGCAGCGGAGTGACGTGTGCCTGCAACGCGCAAGAAAAACAATTCAAAATGGGAGGAGTTGCCCACCCCTCCGTGAGACGTAGGGTGAGTTTGGCGCCAAAGGACAGAGTGATTGCCCGCCCACGAGAGAGAGTCGTGCAAGCATGTCTTGGCCCTAACGCCCTTTGAGAGATTGAGGCCCCCGATGTCTATGCCGGGAATCAATCCGATGTCTGCTGCCACCGGAGTCCCCCTGACCGATACCGAGATCCGAAGAGGTCCCATGGCCTGAACCCTCTTCAACCACTTTGACTACTGATCCCAAAGTTGTGACTGTTTCCTCTACACTGACCCTGCTATCGGCTGCTACCCCGATTGTGTCGTCGGAAGTGAGTGATAAGGAAGATAAGGAAAATGTGCCTGCTGCAAAGGTAGATGTTGCTACCGAGACAGCATGTGTGGCGGTGGTTCCCGATTGGCTCACAACTGGAAAAATGGGCCCCGTCAAGGTCTCCCACGGCTGTGGTCGAGGCCTATCTATGCCTGGACATGACAAGGTCAATACACTTGTAAAAGAATGTGTCTGCTTGCCTGCTGAGGAGTGCGATACTTCTGATATTGACTCTTCGTCTGACGTGGGGGGTGATCAGTGGATGGAGCCGGAGCTGCCCGAGTTACAGTGGGGCATGGGCTCCCGTGCTTTCAAGCCCCGCAGGCACGGGAGATGTTTCAGGGATGCCGCGCCACGGGCGGATGTTCCGCAATTGACTTGGG
Organism: Rana temporaria; assembly: GCF_905171775.1. Taxonomy (NCBI): domain Eukaryota; kingdom Metazoa; phylum Chordata; class Amphibia; order Anura; family Ranidae; genus Rana; species Rana temporaria. Next base: position 93,570,407 of record NC_053498.1, on the reverse strand, counting down.
GAGTTACGGTGCCAAGCGCCGGTGCTGCCAAAGAGACTGCTCCCTTACTGGCCACAGTAACTGTAGTGCGAAGAGCACCCGATGCCATTGTTATGACGGGACTTGGACACCAGCCTACCCTGCCGAAACTGTCTCGCCTTCAGCGTATAGTTATGAAGAGGGTGGCCCAGAACTTACTGTTGGGAATTCCCCTACGTGCCTCCAGCTCTCATGGCACTAATTGAGGAAATGAGAGAGGAATGGTGCAAGGATGCAATCTGGGAATATTTGGAAGTACCGAAGGCTGATCGCGGCACTGAGTATGCTTTCATCTGTACGGGCCACCGGTTTGAAGGCTGCTTAAAAGAATGGAGCCCCGGCCGGTACATTTACAGCGATCGAGTGGTTCTCAAGAGTCCTGGAAAGGTGGACCAAGTTTATTCAATCACCACAAGGAATGACCAAGGTGATGTGATTGCTTTACTGGATCCCAGATTCTACAAGTAGAACCAATGCCTACAGTGTCACTTTATTTGCTGCCTTTGAAGAAGTCATGGACGGGAATGATCGCCCCTTTTCAGTTTTTGTTTTCATTTTTTCTTTCCTCCGGATCCACATTTTGGGCTGTGATGTGAAGAATTTCAGGGGGGACATTGTGATAGGTTAGTAAGATTAGGGTCCCGCCGGTTTCATCACAGCAAGAAAAAAAAAAAAGGGGAAGAAAAGTTTTTTTTCCTTTTTCTCTGATGGCTCTAATTTGAGCATGGACTGCCTTATGTTGGTAGTACCAGCGCACTGACCGCTAGGGGCAGTGTTCTGCAACCTCTACCACTGCATAAAGAATAACTTGTATATATTTTCTCCTAAGCCCTTGCAGTTTGAGAAAATCTTAGCACTTATTTTGATGTGTCTCTTTGGGGGAAAAGAGGTTTCGCCTTTGCTGGGGAAGGTGCAGCTTCAGTTCCACCCTTAGCGACCTAAAATGTATACTGATGTATATTTTGTGTATGTTCTTCCATTTTATTTTTTCAGGTTATTGATCATCTATCAAAACGTATGAAGTAATGTTTTATATTTTTATTCCAGCCACTGGATCTGGCAATATATTACAGCCGTGAGCAATTTTAAATGACATTTATTCCTTTAGAAATGTAATTTTGCTGCGGTACTTTTCTAAGCATGGGAAAAATTAGATACTTTACAGGCATACTAAGGACACCCCCTAGGCATGAGATTTAAAAAAAAATGTCATTTTCATTGTTTCACTTTAATGCCGCTTACACACGATAATTTTTCAGCATGTAAAAAACAAAGTTTTTTCCAACTTCATCATTAAAACGACGTTGCCCACACACGATCGTTTAAAAAAAATGTTCTAGCAAAGCGCGGTGACGTACAACACGTACAACGGCACTATAAAGGGGAAGTTCCATTCGGATGACATCACCCTTTAGCCGATTCCTTGTTAGTAAAAGACGATTCGCGCTTTTCTGTCTGTTACAGCGTGATGAATGTGCTTACTCCATTACGAACAGTAGTTTTACCAGAACGAGCGCTCCCGTCTCATAACTTGCTTCTGAGCATGCGCAGGTTTTTAACGTCGTTTTAGCCCACACACGATCATTTTTTACAACCCGAAAAACAACATTGTTTAAAACGTCGTTAAAAAATGCAGCATGTTCGAATTTTTTTTTTTCGTTTTTCAGAACCCGAAAAATGATGTGAAGCCCACACACAATCGTTTTAAATGACATTTTTGTGTACGCGGCATTAGAATTCTTAAAATCACTGCTCCCGAACAAACGGCCGTTTTAAAAACTTTTTTTGCATTGATACATGTCCCCTGGGGCAGGACCCAGGTCCCCAAACACTTTTTATGGCAATAACTTGCATATAAGCCTTTTAAATTAGCACTTTTGAATTTTCACGTTCATGTCCCATAGACTTTAACGGTGTTCGAATGTTCGCACAAACTTTTTGTCTGTTCGCAAGTTCTGGTACAAACCGAACTAGGGGGGTGTTTGGCTCATCCCTACTGAGAACATGCATAAGGAAGCCTATGACCAATTTAAGACTTTAACCACTTCAGCCCCGGAAGAATTTACCCCCCTTCCTGACCAGAGCACTTTTTGCTATTCGTCACTTTGACTGACAATTGCGGGGTCGTGCGACAGTGTACCCAAACAAAATTTACGTCCTCTTTCTCCCACAAACAGAGCTTTATTTTGGTGGTATTTGAGCACCTCTGCGCTTTTTATTTTTTGCCCTATAGACAAAAAAAACGTAAATTTTGAAAAAAAAAAAGCAATATTTTTTACTTTTTGCTATAATAAGTGTCCTTTTACATATTTTTGGTTAAAATTTTTTGCAATAAGCGTATATTTGTGCTAAAGTTATAGCGTCTACAAAATAGGGGATAGATTTATGGCATTTTGTTTACAATTTTTTTTATTAGTAATGGCGGCGATCTGTGATTTTTATCGTGACTGCGACATACTGCCGGACACATCAGACACTTTTAAGGCTATTTTGGGACCATTGCCATTTATACAGCGATCAGTGCTATAAAAATGCACTGGTTACTGTGTAAATTACACTGGCAGGGAAGGGGTTAACTACTAGGGGGAGAGGAAGGGGTTAAGTGTGTCCTGAGAGTGATTCTAACTGTGGGGTGGCTGGGCTACAAGTGACACAACATTGATTACTGATCCCGATGACAGGGAGCAGTAGATCAGTGTCCTGTCACAAGGCAGAACAGGGAAATGCCTTGTTTACAAAGGCATCTTCCTGTTCTGCAGCTCCGTGACATGATCGCGGGCTGGCACCCAGCGGACATCGAGTCCGCAGGTCGCGCGGTCACGGACCCCGCCGGCGGCCCACACGTGCCTGCAATGCCACGATTTAAAGGGGACATACAGGTACGTCCATATGCGCAGCCATGCCATTCTGCCAATGTAAATAGTCGTGCAGCGGTTGGCAAGCGGTTAAAAAAGATATAAGATTCAATCAATTAATGTCTACAACAAAGTTTTCAACAACAATCACATTTCCTGAGCCTATATTTACAGTAAATCAATACTATGGGCATTGTGGGCAAGCAAATGGTTAAGGTAGGATGCAGTATTTGACAAGCCAAAATGACTACCCGTTGTTACACCAAAATTTTTTTATATTTTCTACTAAGGTGTTGGGTATATTTTTCTCCTATTTAATTAATCAAGGTGATTGTTAAAAATTTAGAAACCAGGTTAGAGTGGTTGTACAATGTGATAGCGCAGATATGATAAGGCTGATTTACCAAAAGAGCTGAGAATTTTCCCACAACAAATTGTGTAAATATTTACTTCTATTATCCAAATATGTAACAAGCAAATTCCTGTTTACTTATTTCATTGGCAGATGACTTGATATTCAAAGTGAACAGGAACTTGCTTTTGACATGATGGGATAATTCAAATGAATGTTTTAAGTGAAGATTCACAACTTGTTTAGTAATGTTGCCTCAATATGCGAAATTACAAATGTCTTCTCCTGATATCATAATCGTGCAAACACACATGAATTTTTTTTCCAGAGAAAAGGTGCAGGAACTCACCCCCTTCCCCTAGGTCACACTTGCTTCCGCCCCTATAACTGACCCCTTTAGAGAACAGGGGACCAAGTAAAGTTTAGGGAGCTAGCATGACACGTGGCATGACATATTCACACGGGCGGACCATTCAGGTCAGTTTTTTAGGCGGACCTGAACAGATCCACCATGCAGGTCCGCTCTCCGCTGACGTCACTGCCATAAGTCAGGGCAGCGTGTCACCCCGACTTCCAAATCTGGATCCACAAGCTGCCCTGATTGATGGCAGTCTCAGCGAGCCACTGAATCGGCCGCTCCCCGCCCCTCCACTGCTCAGTGCTCCAATGAGTGTTGAGAAGTAGAACAGAAGCAATGCTAACTGACAGTCAGCATTGCTCTGCTCAGGGAGGAGTGAGAACCGAGCCATCGGCGGTGTTCACCGGTGGCTTGGCTCTCAGTGCAGAGACGCCGGGGGACAGATGCAGCATTAGTCTGATGCTCCATCCACCGAGGTAAGTATGATTAGGAAAATAAAAAAACAGACTTCTCTTTAAAAGTAAAAGCAACAATAGACCCACTACAGCAAAAATTGATTCCTCTAGCAACAATAGACAACCCCCATATCCAGCAAAAATAAACAGCAAAGAGACAGCCCAAGCAAAGAGACATCCGTGGTTCGCATCCTTCCTAGAATATCGATCACAGACAGTGAAACTAGGAGGCTTCACGTCAGAAACACGGACCATTACATGTGGAGTCCCTCAAGGATCAACCCTTTCGCCTGTACTCTTCAACATCTACATCCGCCCACTCAGCAAACACCAAACAGGACCCACGCTACCACGCTTATGCTGATGACACGTAACTTTATTTTCGAATCACCAACAAAAAAGACCTCACTCTGATTGATAATTGGATGACGGAAAGCTCACTCAAACTCAATGGATCCAAAACAGAACTTCCTTTCCTTCAAACAAATTGGAAATCTAGTTCTAGGGCCACATGAACACCACCCACCATCCTTGGACAAACCATCACCCCAAGCAACAAAGTCAAAAGCCTCGGAGTCATCTTTGACTCAGACATGGCGATGGACGCACAAATAGGAGCAGTAGTCAGCGCTTCTCACTATCTTCTCTGCCTGCTGCGTAGACTCATCCCCTTCATCCCGGAAGCGAATACAGCAGTAGTGGTTGGAACAATCGACAATTCCCGACTCAACTACATGAACTCCCTCTACTTAGGACTACCCAAATACCAGATTTTGCGTCTACAAGTCGTCCAGAACACAGCAGCCAGACTGGTAACAGGTAAAAAACCGTGGGAACCAATCTCCCCAGTCTTGAGATCCCGCCACTGGCTAGCTGTAAAGGATCGGGTCACATTCAAGAGCCTCTGCCTCATTTACAAATGCGCACAAGGAAACGCTCCTCAATACTTAAGCGAGAAAATAAAACCCTACATCACCAATCGCCTGCTCCGGGCAATCAACCAAAACCTCCTCCAAATCCGGCTACAAATCTCGGTTCTGGAACGCTCTACCCACGACCATCCGCATGGAAGAAAACCATCGGGCTTTTAGGAAAAAACGAAAGACCCACCTCTTCTGAAGGATCAGGGCGATACTGGATGCAAAGCGCCTTGAGGCGATTTAGTTCGCAATTGTAGCGCTATACAAGTTACTCACTCACTCACATCTCCATATATTCAGCAAAGAGACATCTCCATATATTCTGCAAACAGACATCCCCAATCCAGCAGACATATCCCTAATCCAGCAAAGAGACATCCCAAATCCAGCAAAGAGATCCCCAATCCAGCAAAGAGATCCCCAATCCAGCAAAGAGACATCCCCAATCCAGCAAAGAGACATCCCCAATCCAGCAAAGAGACATCGCCAATTCTGCAAAGAGACAGGCCACATACTTACAGGGTGCAGGGTTCAGGTGTGCGCTATGTACAGGGCGTAAGGCTCAGGAGTGTTCTACTTAAAGAGTGCAGGGTTCAGGAGTATGCCATGTACAGGGCACAAGGTTCATGTATGTACAGGGTGCAGGGTTGAGGAGTGCAATATGTATAGGGCACAGGATTCGTGAGTATGCTATTGTAATATTGGGGGTTATTTTTGCTTAAGGTAGAGCCTACCAGTGAGCTGGGTCCATGCCTTTGGTGCAGTTTAAGGGCTTTTTGGTTCATGTTTATTAAACAAAATAAATGAACAGTCCGTCCAAGATTCCCACGCAGGGGTTTCAACTTCACAGCAATGATCACAAAAGGAAAATACCAAGCCACCTGACTCTTCAGCAGCACCGCTGATCAGTCTTATGCTTCAGCCCTCTTGGCTCTATAACGGAGCTCCTGTACAAACCCTGTACCTCAGCACTCTATCCAGCTTCCTTGCTGTTCAAGCCTACAGGCTTGGACCCTCTGTCTGCTCTGACAGAAGGAACTGTGCAGACATGCACACTTCACCCTTGCTCGCCTGGACTTCTCGGGAGGGTGGAGCCCAGAACCATGGCCAGGTGTCTACAAATAGGGCAGCACAAACCTGACTAGTCAGTGTGCTGGTGGATGATGGATCACAAAATCAGGACCCAGGACTGGAGATTTCATCCCACCCGGATCACTACAAAATCCCCAGGCTCCAGGTCCCAAAACGGATTTTCCTAAACAACAAAGAAACTGAAAAGCCAGTTTCTTCCTAAATGAGCAAATGCCCTGGAGCACCTCATCCTGCCTGGTTGAGAACCCTGCGTCCTTCAGCTGGTGGAGTACCACACTACCAGAGCTATGTACAGTGTGCAGGGCCCAGGAATGTGTTTTAAACAGGGCTCAGGGTTCAGGAGTGCACTATGTACAGGGTGAAAGGTTCAGGAGTGAGCTATGTACTGGGTACAGAACTCAGGAGTGTGCTTTGTACAAGGTGCAAGGCTCAGGAGTGTGCTGCATACAGAATGCAGGACTCGGAAGTGCGCTAAATACAGGGCACAGGATTCAGGCGTGTGTTATGTACAGGGTGCAGGGTTCAGTGTATGCTATGTACAAGGTGCAGAGTTCAGAATGAACTTTGTACAGGCTGCAAGGCTTAGGAGTTTGCTGTGTACAGCTTACCTAAAATTCTCAGCAACACTCCCCATCCCAAGTATAGAGCTATACCCTCAAACACCTAACACATACCTTTCCAGTACAAAGCATCCCGTCTCACCCAAATGCTCTCTCCTCTATCTAGATAGTACCATAGAAAGGAGAGCGGAGCACTTAAAACTTACTATTTCTTAGCTTGTACAGGCTGTGTGGAGGGGGCTTCAGAACAGCTGCCACCGGGACACTAGAGCGGCTGTGCACATCCCCCGACCCTCCCTAGTCTGCTCTCAGAGGGATCATGCAAGGCAGGGAGGGTTGTGCACGAACCGCCAGGAAAAGAGCTTGTAAACCCCCGTCAGAGGAGCCTGTCATCTATACACACAAGCTATGCTTCTGTGTGTGGAAGTGACAGCAGTGTGCAATGGACAAGGGGCTAGCGCCAGAGGTGACGGAACTCCGTTACGGCACGTTCTGACTAAAAAAAAGCCCTGCAAACACATCACACATAATATTCTTCATAAGTTTCTTACAGTCATTTAATTGGGAGCTGGGTGAAAACTTGAAAATCTGCCAATGCACAGATACCCCTATTATTTTGCAAAGTTACATTGGTCCAGCTTGGATGCATGAATCATACCTAGTTGATCGCCATGGAAGCTAGAAATCACTGCAGTACACACTTCTACTAAAGTGATCTTCATTACATTCTGGGTTTTGTGCCAAGCGGCTGCCCTGCTGCATAGTGAACACAGTGGGCCGTTCACTTCAAAGAAAATTTTGCATTTCCTCAATTAATGCAAATCATTCTGTGATTTGGTGAGACAAAGAGGCAGAGGGGAAGAAAGTTGAAAAATAACATATTTACTGGCCAGATTACCAGGTGAAAGAAAGGGGGAAAGCTTGCAAAAGAAAAAGATTGCAGTTACCACATTTAGGGATTTATTTTGGGGGGGGGGGGGGGCGGGTGTTATTACCACGTTAAAGGGGTTGTAAAGGCAGAAGGGTTTTTATCCCAATGCATTCTATGCATTAAAAAAAAGCCTTCTATGTGCAGCGGTCCCCCTAATACTTACCTGAGCCCCCTCTCTATCCAGCGATGTCCACGAGCCTCGAAAGGGGACCTGAGAAGATTGGGACTTCCCTATACAAAACCACTACACAGAGCAGGCAAGTATAACATGTTTGTTATTTTTATATATTAAAAAAAGAGACTTTACAATCACTTTAAGAAGTGAAATTGTGTATCTGACATTGCTGCCCTAATGCTGGCTTCGATATCTGTTTGACCTGGAACAAGTATACAGAACGGAAAAATCAAAACTCATTATTTACAGTAGATACTTGCCTTGGCTAGTGAATTGGTGAATTAGACTACTGAAGTAAAAGAGTTAGGGCCAGATTCTCGTCCAGCGGCGCATCTCTGCGGCGGCGTAACGTATCCGATTTACGTTACGCCGCCGCAACTTAGACGGGCAAGTGCTGTATTCTCAAAGCACTTGCTCTGTAAGTTGCGGCGGCGTAGTGTAAATCGGCCGGCGTAAGCCCGTCTAATTCAAATTTGGATCAGGGGGCGTGTTTTATGTAAATGTTCTGTGACCCGACGTGATTGACGTTTTTCCCAAACGGCGCATGCGCCGTCCGTGGAATTTCCCAGTGTGCATTGCTCCAAAGTACGCCGCAAGGACGTCATTGGTTTCGACGTGAACGTAAATGATGTCCAGCCCCATTCACGGACGACTTATGCAAACGACGTAACTTTTCCAAATTTCGACGCGGGAACGACGGCCATACTTAACATTGTTACGCTGCACTTACGCCACCATATAGCAGGGGTAACTATATGCCGGGAAAAGCCTAACGTAAACGGCGTAACTTTACTGCGTCGGCCTGGCGTATGTTCGGGAATTTGCGTATCTAGCTCATTTACATATTTTGACGCGTAAATCAGCGTACACGAGCCAGCGTAAAAATGCAGTTACGACCCGACGGCGTAAGAGATTTACGCCTGTCTGATCTAACAGATATCTATGCCTAACTGATTCTAAGAATCAGGCGCATAGATACAACCGGCCGGACGCAGAGATACAACGGCGTATCAGGAGATACGGCATCGTATCTCCTCTAAGAATCTGGGCCTTAGCATTTATTTAAGACTGTATTAGCCATACCAGCTTTTATATAGTGTTTTTCTAACATTTTATAACCCATCATGATATTAATTATTATCTCCTTCAGGCAATCACCATGGGAGTGGTACTGAATTCTAAAAATTATAATAGGTTCAACATGTTGCAAAAAAGGGAGTCCCTTTGATTACACAGATCTGACCTTTTATCCCCAGATGGCCTCATTGAGACTGTAGAGACATTTTAATCCAAAACTCAATTTACCATAATTGTAAACTCCAAAAAACAGCAAAACAGCTGTTCACCACAGTTTATTCTATTATTAATGTGAAGACCTGACAGATTATCATCTTGTTCACCTTCTTCGCCATCTCTTCTTTGCTACCTTTTACAATCTGCACTCTTATAGGACATTATTATTATTATTATTATTATTATTATTATTATTATTATTGCGCTAACTGATTATAAAGTGTGAGCTGGAGTTTGTCTTCAATTTGTTAATGTATCAAATACATTTAACACTTTAGCACTTTAGCAGAAAAACTAGTGAGCAGGCTGTGCTGATGCCGACCCCCAGGCCCAATCAGGACAAGACAGCGGCGCCGAAACTGACAGGCTCTATAAGGAGACACAGGCAGAGCCGCAGATGTGGGAGATTTCCACCCCTCCCTTCTCCTCCTTGACCCGAGCATTCACCTGCAAATGCCTGCTCCTATTGCCTATATTCAGAGCCAATGACTGGGAAACTAGAGCATTGTGGGACAAGTAGTTTAGGATACCAGCAGGCCCCAGGATGATTCCCTGAGAGGACTGTAGCCCCCAGCATGCCGAGCAGGAGGGGGAAGAGGAAGAGAGACCATGAGGCTGTCGGGTGGAAGGAGCCAGAGATTCTATTATCGTCCAAGGTAAGAACTTACCTCCCCTCCACCTGGCTGCTCCCACCCAGTCCTCCGTTCCCCCCGGCTGCTCCCACCCTGTCCTCTGTTCCACCTGGCTGCTCCCACCCTGTCCTCCTCTCGACCTGGCTTCCCACCCTGTCCTCCGTTCCACCTGGCTGCTCCCACCCTGTCCTCCCCTCCACCTGGCTGCTCCAACCCAGTCCTCCTTTCCACCTGGCTGCTCCCACCCAGTCCTCCGTTCCACCTGGCTGCTCCCACCCCGTCCTCTGTTCCACCTGGCTGCTCCCACCCTGTCCTCCCCTCCACCTGGCTGCATCCACCCAGTCCTCCTCTCCACCTGGCTTACCACCCTGTCCTCCGTTCCACCTGGCTGCTCCCACCCTGTCCTTCGTTCCACCTGGCTGCTACATCTGGATTTATTCTAGCATTTAGCGCCACTTCATTCATGTTATAACTATTTATTGTGTATGTGGTGATACTATAGGTATGTGGTGATACTGCGCTGTCTGTTAGAAAATTTAAGTGAACAAATTACTATTAATGCTGCAACTTAAAATGTGAGACACACACAAAAAATAAACATATATAAAAAACAAGCTGCGCAATGGATGTAAAGATATCCAAGAAGACCAATATACATTAAAAATAAGTGTGTGAATACATATGTTATCAGTATTTCTGGTGTCACAACACAGATAGGTTGCCCTATCTGCAATAAATTCTCTTGAGTCCCAATAAAAAATGAGCAAGTGAATGATCTATTTTTCCAAAAAAAACATTGGATGATAGTCAAAAAAGCTTAAGGTGTTCAGTCCTCCTATAGGTAAGTTGGTGACATCAAACCAGAGCAAACCAAGGAGAAGTGATGTAATAGGAAAGAGATCCTCCACCTTCTAAATAACTGCCTCTAACCGAAGATGAGATCTTCTGTTGGTGTATGGCCTAAAACCCAGCCAGGGGATCTATGCAACTGGATGTCTTTTCTTCGGGAATAAATCGATCCTCAACCACTCACAAGCAGTCATATATGGTCACAGGCAGGTGAGGAAAGAAAAGAAGGCCAACATAGCGTAATCCAGTAAACATTTAATATAAAAATTGTTTAAAATTACACTTACAGTGTGAAGATAAAAAATCGCATGTGAAAATTGCCCGTTCACTCCGGGACTCTTTTTGTGTAGTGATGACGTCAGCATGCCGCTTCTCCCAATGCCGTTTCGTCAAAACTGACTTCGTCCTGGGGTGTTGGCAGCATTATCCATTTATTAGGTCACTACATTCATTGCTGTAAAATTTATTTTCACTTCATTTGTTTATATTTCTTACTCCTTTGCACATATTTACTATTATTATAATACATGAGTTATTATACCCCTCTACATTTTTACTGTATATGATGCATACCACTAAATAAAAAAATAAAACACAGGGTAAAAAGCCTAAGAGAAGAAAAGGGATGCAGCCACCACATCTAATGATACGTTTCAATATATTACATTTTGGGTTTGATACCGCTTTAGGCTTCAAATATAGTTTGATTTTATGTTTTTGAGTGTAGAAATACTTTAAGAAATGTATTGGTGTTTTTATCTTCCTGCAACCTGACTGGTCAGTGAAGGAAAGACAGCATACTAATTAGCTTCTTATTTTCTCTCTGTGGTGTAGTAAAATGTCCTTCTCTCTCACACTGGCAACTGCTATACTAGCTGTATAACTAATATAAAGAAAAAATCTGATATTAGATGGATTTAAAACTGATAATTGTAGTTAATTTGTCTGGTCACTGCGGAACTGGGCAAATTTCGATCCATCTATGGCCACCTTTAAATCATGATTCAAATAGACCTTTACAGATATAGGTGATGAATGAATTACACATTAAATTGAATTGGTGTATATATTTCCATGGTTTGAATTAACAAAACGTAAGAGTAAGTACACCCCTACATTTACCATTAAGGGTGAGCTCAGGCGTGTTCGCAAACTAGCACATGCAGATCCCGCCAGGAAGTCGGCACTGCACAGCGCTAATCACAGGCAGGGAGACATTTTCCCGATGCGCGGGTGCAGAGATCGAGGAATGTCTCACTGCCTGTGATTAGCGTTGTGCAGTGCCATCTTCCTGGTGGGCTCTGCACATGCTAGTTACGAAAATGCCGGAGCTCATCCTTATTTACCATTAGTTCAAATCTATATTAAGTGCCAATTACTAGAACCTCCTTAGGGAGTATGCAGGTGCAACCTGTGTTATTTATACCACAAGTATCTAGGGTCCTGTTTTATTTTACTATTGACATGTGTGGTGTAATAATACCAAGATCAATAGAACTCTCTAAGGCCTTGAGAAAAAAATTGTGGTTATGTATGAGTCGGGCAAGGGGTTTAAAAAAAACACAAAATTATTTAAATTCAATCATTCCATTGCAAGAAAAATAATCTACAAGTGGAATAGATTTCAAACAAATGCTAATTTGTCAAGGACTGGCCAGTCAAGCAAATTTGTCCCAAGACCAGACTGACTGTATGATGCTAAAAATTTCTCCAAAAGGCCCAAAATTTCATTGTAGGCATTCAGGTAAGTTTTACAACAGTTGCACACATCTACAATTAGAAAGAGATCGTTCTAATACACCCTGTTCAAGAGCTATGTCAAAACGCCCTTGCTGTCCAAAAAGAACATTAGAGCATTAAAACAGTTTGCTATTGAACATTTAGGCAAAGACCAGGCCTTCTGGAACAATGTACCTGTAGCCAGGTGCAGTCTACTTGCTCCGCTGTAGGTGGTGCTCAACCTTAGCAGCATTGAAGAGGGAGATGATAATGCCGAGAGGAACATGGTTCCTCTATGGTTTCATGGGTCACTGGGGAAGCCATCTTATTGGATGCTTGTGCCCCATGTGACTCTGGCAGCCATCTTGGGTAGGGCAAAGACAGTAATTCAAGGCAGGGAGAGGTTTCAGATGAGTAAGGAAAGAGCAGGGACATGCCATCCTTCCTGTAAGCCTGCCCGTATGGGTACGGACCTGCCAGTCCACATTTCACCCTTCGAGACAGATGCTGCCGATGATCCCCAGGCCTACTGCTATACTCTTCTATGAGCAGGCCTGGTCAAGGTTGTCTTGCCGCTGGGTAGCTGTACCTTACTGAACTTCAACTTCAATACAGTTCTGTTACAGCAATTGGAACCTGAGCGTTTACTGCCACATAACGATGCCGCACCTCCTCACATGCTGATCAATCAAGCTTTGAGTCACAAAATAGAGGACATGTTTGCAGCAAACTGAAAACTGTATTTCAGGATAAGAACCTCATAACTGTGGAGAATGGTAGAAATGTTATGGTTTTGTCAGATTTGGAGCATGGGCAGCTTGCAGTTATCAAGTCAACTGTACATCCTGCACCAAATTTTACTTATTTATTTAAAAAAAGTAAGTAAACAGCGCAATCCGCAAAGCTCAGCGCTTTATCACTGTGCTGAGCTCAGATGGATTGCACTGAACAACAAGCCGCTGTGCTGCAGTGCAGCAGCAGAGGTGAACTAGCCCTGAGTCTCATCTATTATATATTTACCCGTTTGCAATGACCCTGCAGTACGCTGGTGTTGTCCCAGGTTGGTCTGGGAATTGTAGTCATTGTACTGGAAAATGCCTCATATTTAGAAATCTAAAATATTTCTAATATTTTAGATTTCTAAACATTATTAGATTTATTATTACTTGTTTATCAACCACACAGAGCTAACATATTAATTACATTCTATGCATATGTGGGGTCCATATTTGCAGGTCAATAGAGAAAATAATTGAGGGGAAATATTTTATGTTCAATCTGAGTTTATAAAAAAAAAATCAAAATCAAAATACAAAAGTGGTACACACGTACCAGCAAAGACAGCAAAAACAAACATAAAATAAAATAATTAAAACAATGGATAACACCAAGTGGCTGGGTTCACACCAGTGCAATTTGGATGTGGGTTTCCCTGCATCCAATTCGCATAGCATGAGATTGTGGCTGGCTCTCTATGGAGTAGGTTCACACAGCTCGGCAGCGGTTCTGGAGTGAATTACACTAGAGCCCTGTGCGTCTTTTTGTCCGTTTCAGGTCCAAATTAAGCCCAAAATTCAGGCTGAAATCGGACCTGAAACAGTTAATGGAGACGCACCAGACTCCTGCTGTGAGCCGCTGCATGTTCTAGTACTTCCCCACCGATCACTACTGACTGCCCGGGTATCGGATCAAGCATCAGATCATTTGCCCGACTACAACAGTTTCTTACAAGGCTCTGACCAAGTCATAGCACTCTTTGCATGTGTACCAGCAGAAGAGCGACACGTGACGTTTGATAGATGAAATCCTTAATGGCGTCAAAGTGCAACACAAGGGCCTTAGGAAGTTCTCCCCCTCTGACGGCCTGTTTCAAATTATGCTTAAGGAATTGACAGACGCCAATAGCTGCTATCGCAGGCTGCGCAATTGCACCGGCCATAGCGAATGAGGCTTTAAGCAAAGCCTCCAGTCTTTATCCGCTGGATCCTAAACACCTGAACATTGTCAACTGGACAAGTAAGACTTTTATTTTAGGGAAGAAACAGCAGTGTCTACCACCGGCATACTCCATTTCTTACTGAATGTCTCCTCCATAGGATACATTTGAGAGAATCTCTTAGGAGGAATAAAATGCCTGTCTGGATATACCCAGTCAGCATAAATCGGCTGTTCCAGCAATGGGTGCATAAGCATGAGCCCCTTGAGGAGGCCTCAGAGAACCCAGAGAGGAAAAGGGGACCTCAGCTGACTCTGTAAGGGGCAACTTATAACCAATACACCAACCAATAATGTCTCAGTGAGCGATTGAATTAACAATTTTGAGACCGTGAGAAACCATCCTCATGCCCTTCCACCGGGTCCTCTAAGGTACATCCAAATCCTCTACCCACTCCTGATCTGCAGCCGATGGCCCAGGAGCAGGGGAAGGGGCCTGTCATATTTTTTCCCAGACTGGGGGGTGAAAGCGAACAAACTAGCCAACTTACCATCCAGAGCCATAGCCAAGTCATCTTTAGTAACATATGCAAAGGCTGGAGTGTTGGAGCTAGCTACGATGCCTGACAAGGGTTCAGCTTGGTTAACCGTTTCAGGTCTTACAGGGAAAGCAGATGCTGTGGAGGCGTGACTCAGGTTCCCAGGACCTGACCGATGCGCTTTTGCACTGCTTCTTCCCGTTTTTGCCTCTCTCCTTCGGGCATACAAATTCCTAGGCACCAAGCAGAGGCACTACAGAACTCCTCCACAAGCACTGCTTGTGGAGACCTTTAAACCAGGCAGGCATGCGATGCTGACACCAGGTATGCTGCTGCACACTCTCTAGTGATAGGAGAAAAAAAAACAGGCAAGACATCAACTATTCATAAAAAAGAAGCCCACAAGGGATCTTCTTAACTTACCATTCCCGCCGCAGGGTACTACTGGGATTAGCACAGTGACCCAATCTTCACCCATCACAGCAGGCTTGGAGTCATGCCAGACCTTCAAGGACAGTGTACCCTTTAATTTATTAGTGTCCACTGCCTTGGACCTATACAGCGCCCTGCCAGAGCAACCTGTGGTATAGCATTACAGGCAAAACCTCATTCTTCGCTATCGAGGCTCGTGTACCATCCACTTTTGCCTTCTAATGTATCCGATTGTATAGCTCCCTGGCCCTGGCTAGGGCCCTTCTGAGGAGCATAATGTTAACCGTGACCAACACCTTAGACACTGGCGAAAAACTGAGGCACTCCCCATGTGGGAGGGGTTATATAGAGGGGGATTTCCGGTCTTGATTATGCCAGTGTCCATCACCTGAAGGTGGCCTATAACCCATGTAGTAATTACTGGCTCTGTGTCCTGAGATGTACTGTAAAGAAAGTCTATTTTGTCTATTTTATATTTTGAAATGGCTAGCCTTTCATGGTATCATTCTACGTCTTTCGGTTTCTAATACTGTAGATTGTGAGCTATACAAAGCATGGCTGTTATACCTCCTGGAGGGCCGCCATCAAGGGGGTACAGGCAGTAGACCTGTAAGGGGCCCGGAGGTCCCCAGGGGCCCGGATGGCAACCCCCTTTAAAAAAATATTTTTTTCTAATATATATATATATATTTTTTTAGGGGTACGGGGGGCCCGGAGATCCCCAGGGCCCCGGATGACAACCCCCCTTTTTTTATAAAAAAATATATATTTTTGCTATATATATTTTTTTCTTTTTTATATATATATATATATATATATATATATATATATATATATATATTTTTTTTTTTTTATTAAAGGGCTAAGAGGTCCCCAGGGCCCCATGTGGCAAACCCCATTTTTTTTTTTATAAATGTTTTTTTTATTTATTTATTTATTAAAGGGCCCAGAGGTCCTCAGGGCCCTGGATGGCATCCCCCCCCCCCCCCTTGTTTTATATAGATGTTTTTTTTTTTTTATATATATATATTTTTTTTAATTAAAGGGCCCAGAGGTTTCTTTTTTTATTATTATTATTAAAGGGCCCAGAGGTCCTGGATGGCAACCCCCCCTTTTTTGTAATTTATTTTTATAAAAAAATAAAAATTGTAAAAATATATTATATATATATATTTATTTATTTTTTATTAAAGGGCACAGAGGTCCCCAGGGCCCCGGATGGCTACCCCCCCCCCTTTTTTATATATATTTTTCTTTATTTCTTCTTTTTTTTTGTAAAGGCCCCCCCCCGCTTCTTAATTTGCGGCAGCCCCCCCCCCCCCGCTTCTCTGCTCCAGGGGGGCCCATGCCTGAAGCTGTGTCAGGGGCCCCATAATTCCTGATGGCTGCCCTGCCTCCTGGTATTTTCTATACTGTTTGTATATTGATTGTACACCCTAGAGTAAACATTATAGACTATGTAGTGCTACACTGTATATACACTGATTTTCCATTTTGAAATTGTCCCTATTTAAATATGTGCATGTGTTGTCACAATGTTGTAAAAACAAAAAATGTATTTCAGCGCAGTGCAAGGCATGTGTTCTTTATTACATTGTTTGGTCCACCATATATGTACGTTGAGCTGCTATTGAAAATATGAACGATAACACACTGCCACGCACATACGCCATGCGTTAACACACATAACAGTGTGAATGCAGTGTGAACAGCCATACCTTGTAATGAATATGAAAATAATGACACAGACAAGGATTCCTCTGCCTGCATCTGATGAAAGTGAAAACAGCTCTCTCAGGGGAGACAGGCTTCAATATATAATTCTAGTTAAGCTCCCCAGAGGTGAACCATCTCTCCAACTCTTTAGTCATAAGAGGGTGTAAAACAAAGGAATACATATGGCATGTATCCACTTATGTACCTGATGTGTGCTTTAGAGATCAGCATAGGTGTGTCCCTGGAAAGCATATTTATAGATCTCACTACAGGATGCTCTAAGACCCCTTTCACATTGTGGTTGAACTGGATGGACTTGTGTCTTTTTTCAACCTGACTAACTATGTAACTGAGGGTGTACATGCACTACATGGCGCTATATCGTTCAAAATAGCCCCTGCAATCCGCCCTCAAACAGCTGCTCCATTGTCTCGAGTGTGAAAGCCCGAGGGCTTTCACACTGGAGTGTTGCGCTAGCAAGATGGTAAAAAGAGTCCTGCTAGCCACATCTTTGGAGCGGTGTGTATACCGCTCCTCCACCGCTCCTCCACCGCTGCTGACCATTGAAATTAATGGGACAGCGCAGCTATACCGGCCGCAATGCACTGCTTCAGCATCACATTGCGGGCGGTTTTAACCCTTTCTCAGTCGCTAGCGGGGGGGTAAAACCCCCGAATGGTGAGTTTTAGCCACCGAATGGTGAACTCGGGAGCACGCCCGCAAGGTAACCCCCTCGGGACAGCACTTCCCAGAGGGGGTTATCTGATGCGGGGGAGGAGCCGAGAGAGCTGCCAAGGGACCCCAGAAGTCGCTGTTCAGGGCCGCTCTGTGCAAAACGAACTGCACAATGGAGATAAGTATGACATGTTTGGCCTTTTTTTTTTTATCTAACCTTTACAATCTTTACATGTCTCCTCTTGCAAAAAATAAATATCCTTGTTCTTTGGATGGAAATTCTGCTGCAGTGCTTTACCACTCACCCACAGACCTTAAAAATCTACCACCACATGGTCCCAATTATTGGACCACACCTAACCAGAGGGCACCATACCAACCAATGGTTCCCCGCAAACAGATTTTAACCGCATTCAAGGGTTTCCAACTGCCAACCCTAACCCTGTTAGGCTCCATTCACATCTATGCGACAAAACGCCCGACGCCGGACGCTTCTGCCACTAGAGGGGAGAATTCCCATTGCTGTCTATGGAGATGGTTCACATCTCATAGACGCCGAACGCCTGTCGCCTGAAAAAAAGTCCCGGACCTTTTTTTCAGGCGACATTGGCGTTCGCCCATTGACAGCAATGGGAAGAATCTGAAAAAAAAAAAAAAAAGATACACACTCGCGGCAAAATACGCCGCGTACGCCGTACGCCGCTGTCGCATAGATGTGAATGGAGCCTAAGACTTATACATCTCCTGCTTATATAGCCAATACTGGGGAGGGACGTTCATCCTGTGGCTTCCAGGCTCCGACTGTTACAGTCCATCTCCTACGCTCCTCCCATGTCTCCTCGGGCCAATCCTACGTCTCCCTTTGAACACTTTTAACTCTATGCAGGTTGCAGTTTGCATATTCCAGGTGCATTTTACCTTTTTCAATACATGTTTTTGATCCATTGAAGTCTATGGAACCAAAAAACTGAAATAAAGTCCCTGTCCCTTTCCATAAAATGCACAGATGTGAACATGGGTTGTGACTTGTGAGCAAAAAGCACTGAAAATGCATAGGTGTAAACCAGGCCTGTATTGCAGGTTTCCAGCGGACAAGTTTCTAAGCATGCTAAGAAACTTTTGTCCGCTGGAAACCTGTCCGCTAGGCCGTACACACGACCGAACATGTCCGATGAAACTGGTCCGCAGACCAGTTTCATCAGACATGTTCGGTCGTGTGTACGGGGCCTCACTGTGAAGAAACCTTTCCGTATTTGGAGGTGAAATCTCTTTTCCTCTAGACGTAAAGAGTGCCCCCTTGTCCTCAGTGTTGAACGTAACGTGAATAACTCAACACCAAGTTCACTATATGGACCCCTTATATATTTGTACATGTTGATCATATCCCCCCTTATTCTCCTCTTCTCAAGAGTGAATACATTCAGTTCCTCTAATCTTTCCTCAAAACTGAACTGCATATTCCAGATGAGGTCTTACTAATGATTTGTACAGGGGCAAAATTATATCTCTGTCTCTGGAGTCCATGCCTCTCTTAATACAAGAAAGGACTTTGCTCGCTTTGGAAACCGCAGTGTTGGTGTTATAACTTTCACTACAGCTGTATTAAAACAAAAACTGTGTCTGCCTTCATTTCAGGCTGCAAAGCAACAAAAATGTGATTATTTTCTATACCCACTGTATATCTTTGGACTATGGAATATCAGCAGTGCTGATCCTGACCTCCCTGGGGCCCTGAACAAACTTCTGCTAAGCTGCCCTCTGCGGTGGTGAAAAATGGGCGTGTTTGCGGGAAATAGTGGGCGTGGCCGGAGTCTGAGATGAATGAGAGATGGAGGGAAAGAAAGAAAGAAAGAAAGAAAGAAAGAAAGAAAGAAAGAAAGAAAGAAAGAACATTCAGTTTTTTTTTACCACATAACATTCAGGGTTTTTTTTTTTACCACATAACATTCAGGGGTCTTTTTTTTTTACCACATAACATTCAGGTTTTTTTTTTTACCACATAACATTCAGGGTTTTTTTTTTTTTTTTTACCACATTACATTCAGGCCTCGTACACACGACCGAACATGTCCGCTGAAACAGTTTCCGCGGACATGTCCGACCGTGTGTACGGCCTAACGGACCGGTTTCCTGGCCTAGCGGACAGGTTTCCAGCGGACAAAAGTTTCTTAGCATGCTAAGAAACTTGTCCGCTGGAAAGCTGTCCGTCGGACATGTCCGATGGTTAGTATGACTCATCGGACATGTCCGCTGGTTATGACGTATAACCAGCGGCCCGAAATCCCGCTCATGCGTCGAATTGATTCGACGCAAGCGTGGAAGCATTGAACTTCCGTGTCAGAGAACGTCGGTGTCTTCTACGTCACCGCGTTCTCTGTCCGCGGGGATTTTGGTCTGATGGTGTGTACACACATCAGACCAAAAGCTCCCAGCAGACATGTCCGATGAAAACGGTCCGCGGACCGTTTTCATCGGACATGTCTGCTCATGTGTACAAGGCCTCAGGTTTTTTTTTCTACCACATAACATTCAGGGGTCTTTTTTTTTTTACCACATAACATTCAGGGTTTTTTTTTTTTACCACATAACATTCAGGGTTTTTTTTTCCCCCACATAACATTCAGGTTTTTTTTTTTACCACATAACATTCAGGGGTCTTTTTTTTTTTACCACATAACATTCAGGTTATTTTTTTACCACATAACATTCAGGTTTTTTTTTACCACATAACATTCAGGGGTCTTTTTTTTTTTTACCAAATAACATTCAGGGTTTTTTTTTTTTACCACATAACATTCAGGTTTTTTTTTTCCCCACATAACATTCAGGGTTTTTTTTTTTACCACATAACATTCAGGGGTCTTTTTTTTTTTTTACCACATAACATTCAGGGTTTTTTTTACCACATAACATTCAGGGTTTTTTTTTTCCCACACAACATTCAGGGTTTTTTTTTACCACATAACATTCAGGGTTTTTTTAATTCCACACAACATTCAGGGTTTTTTTTTACCACATAACATTCAGGGTTTTTTTAATTCCACACAACATTCAGGGTTTTTTTTATTCCACACAACATTCAGGGGTTTTTTTATACCACATAACATTCACGTTTTTTTTTATACCACATAACATTCAGGGTTTTTTTTATACCACATAACATTCAGGGGTTTTTTTTTACGACATAACATTAAGGTTTTTTTTTTTTCCACATAACATTCAGGTTTTTTTTTACCCACATAACATTCAGGTTTTTTTTACCCACATACCGTATTTGCCGGTGTATAAGACGACTGGGCGTATAAGACGACCCCCTAAATTTCCAGGAAAAATTTTGGTTTTGGGATATACTCGCCATATAAGACTACCCCCCTCCAACTAGTCTTTCTGGAAGCTGAGGGGTAGCCAGAACCGCTGACAGAAACAGGCTTTTTTCAAATCTCACTGTGCCATTACATTACATGCCTCACTGTGCCATTACATTACATGCCCCCACTGTGCCATCACTTGCCCCCACTGTGCCATCACTTGCCCCCACTGTGCCATTACTTGCCCCCACTGTGCCATCACTTGCCTACACTGTGCCATCACTTGCCCCCACTGTGCCAACAGTGCCATCACTCACGTTTTGCTGATTTGTTTCCAGGCCGGTGACAGTCTCCCTGCTGCGAGCGTCCATGATTTGAAAGCCGCGCCTTCTTCTCAGCGTGTCCTGTGATAGGCGGAACACAAATTTTCCCCCACATAACATTCAGGTTTTTTTTTTTACCACATAACATTCAGTGGTCTTTTTTTTTTTACCACATAACATTCAGGTTTTTTTTTTACCACATAACATTCAGGTTTTTTTTTACCACATAACATTCAGGGGTCTTTTTTTTTTTACCAAATAACATTCAGGGTTTTTTTTTTTTACCACATAACATTCAGGGGTCTTTTTTTTACCACATAACATTCAGGGGTTTTTTTTTCCCACATAACATTCAGGGTTTTTTTTTTTACCACATAACATTCAGGGGTCTTTTTTTTTTTTTTTACCACATAACATTCAGGGTTTTTTTTACCACATAACATTCAGGGTTTTTTTTTTCCCACACAACATTCAGGGTTTTTTTTTACCACATAACATTCAGGGTTTTTTTAATTCCACACAACATTCAGGGTTTTTTTTTACCACATAACATTCAGGGTTTTTTTAATTCCACACAACATTCAGGGTTTTTTTTATTCCACACAACATTCAGGGTTTTTTTTTTCCACATAACATTCAGGTTTTTTTTTTACCACATAACATTCAGGGTTTTTTTCCCCCCACATAACATTCACGTTTTTTTTTCATTTCCACATAACATTCAGGGTTTTTTTTATACCACATAACATTCACGTTTTTTTTTATACCACATAACATTCAGGGTTTTTTTTATACCACATAACATTCACGTTTTTTTTTATACCACATAACATTCAGGGTTTTTTTTATACCACATAACATTCAGGGGTTTTTTTTTACCACATAACATTAAGGTTTTTTTTTTTTTCCACATAACATTCAGTTTTTTTTTTACCCACATAACATTCAGGTTTTTTTTACCCACATACCGTATTTGCCGGTGTATAAGACGACTGGGCGTATAAGACGACCCCCTAAATTTCCAGGAAAAATTTTGGTTTTGGGATATACTCGCCATATAAGACTACCCCCTTCCAACTAGTCTTTCTGGAAGCTGAGGGGTAGCCAGAACCGCTGACAGAAACAGGCTTTTTTCAAATCTCACTGTGCCATTACATTACATGCCTCACTGTGCCATTACATTACATGCCCCCACTGTGCCATCACTTGCCCCCACTGTGCCATCACTTGCCCCCACTGTGCCATTACTTGCCCCCACTGTGCCATCACTTGCCTACACTGTGCCATCACTTGCCCCCACTGTGCCAACAGTGCCATCACTCACGTTTTGCTGATTTGTTTCCAGGCCGGTGACAGTCTCCCTGCTGCGAGCGTCCATGATTTGAAAGCCGCGCCTTCTTCTCAGCGTGTCCTGTGATAGGCGGAACACAAATTTTCCCAGCAGCGCCTCTGTTCTGTGTTCCGCCTATCACGGATGTCCTCTCGTCCCGCGCTGCTGGGAAGATTTGTGTTCCGCGGCCGCCTATCACAGGACACACTAAGAAGAAGGAGCGGCTTTTAAATCATGGACGCTCGCAGCACGGAGACTGTCACCGGCGTATAAGACGACCCCCGACTTTGGATGCATTTTTTTGCATCCAAAAAGTCGTCTTATAGGCCGGAAAATACGGTAACACTTTCGGGGTTTTTTATACCCACATAACATTAAGGTTTTTTTTTTACCACATAACATTCAGTTTTTTTTTTACCCACATAACATTCAGGTTTTTTTTTTACCCACATAACACTTTCGGGGTTTTTTATACCCACATACCATTCAGGTTTTTTTTTTTTACCCAAAACATTCACCTCCTAGTCCTACCGTTTCCAAAAGGCACTGGCAAAATACGATCTCACCATCACCACTGCTGTGCCGCTCTCCTCTCCTCAGAGTTACTGGCGACAACCCCCCCCCCCCCCCCCCGGAGCAGGGAGCTTCAGCAAGTAGCCGCTCGTGGACTACAGCTCCCATAAGCATTAGCGGCGGCCGTCTCACTGACTGCTGCTTTGTCATGATTCAGTGCCGCGGGCGGATACTAGGACAGCCGCGGCGGTGGTCATTGTTTCGGTTAGGAATCGCTGACGCCGACACAAACAGCTTCCCAGCGGGGCCCGAGTAAATCCGGGGGTCCTACGCAGCTTGCGTAGTCTGCGTATAGGGCTGATCGGTCTTGAATATCAGTTCCCTCAGTCAATAGATACATTATAGTGAGTGAGCATTGTTGAAAGTGTATTACTGGCAGGATTATGAGGTGAAAATAAAAAGCCTGGAAAAAAATGCAGTCACCACATGATTTGGGACATCTTTCCTGTTCTTTTTTTACTATTCCAAAGCACTTAATTACTCACCGGGGTTAGTTGAATACATTAGATATACTTGGTGTTTCTTTGAGTGTTTTATTTGAAACAGAAATAGTTTAACATAATGCTGAATTATTTAAGCTAATTGAAATATTAATGTACATTTATTCGTATTTATTCACGTATTGTTATCACTATTTATTTTGTCACAAAAATTGGAATTATCCATAAGGACTTACAGTATATATTCGAGTATAAGCCAAGTTTTTCAGCACATTTTGTCACTCTTCCTCTACAAGTGTGCAAAGTTTGTTGTCCGGGGGACCTATGGCCCGGGAGCACCGATTTTTCTAAGCCTGGCATCCCTTCCATAGACTCCCATATTAAACAGTAATTTCTCCAGTAACTTTGGGTACCGGCCGGTCGTAGGTCCCCTGGACCCAGAACTTGGCACACATGTAGCCCCATTTCTTCTCTACAAGTGTGCAAAGCTTGTTGTCTGGGGGACCTACGACTGGGGAGCACCGATTTTTCAAAACTGCGCACTCTTTCCATAGACTCCCATGATAAACGTCAGTCTAGGCATGGACACAGTGAGGCATGCACATGGACACAGTGAGGCACAGTGAGGCATGCAGATGAACACCCTAGGCTTATACTCGAGTCAATACGTTTTTCTATTTTTTTGTGGTAAAATTAGGTGCCTTGGCTTATACTCGAGTATATACGGTATGTCTTCCCAGACTCTGAGTTTTTATTTGTACACTGGCTCAGAAATGTTGCCATTAACTTGTGTACCACTATAATTGTTTTTGTCCTATGATGAATTGTGATAAATCAGGTGTAGCGCCCCCTTGCTTTCAGCATGGGCGCTACGCTAAAGTTAGTGGAAATGGGAGAGTTACTTTGCTCCAATTCATGTTTTGTCTAAATTTGGGACTTCTGTCATCCCAGAAATGTCCACTGGGTCAGTCTGTGGTCAAGGGGTGCAATACCACCCCTTGCCGGCAGTTGGTGCCAGAGGGGTTCTGGCAGAGCAAGTTTTCCCCAGCAGCCAATTGGAGGAGTTTTCCCTCGCGGGGCATGCTGGGGTAGAGTATATCTGTGACAGGGGTCATGTGTTGAGGAGGGGTTTTTTTTCCGCGGGGTCCCCTTTCCAGGAGCGGTATCCACCTTCAGGGTACGCGCATCCATGGACCCCGCCAGCGTGGCCCACCTGGCCAAAGCTGACAGCTGCATCGAACCTCATCCTGAGGAGGAAACAAAATGACGAGCGGGGCGCGCAGCAAGGCGATCAGTGGTGCAGAGTGTCACCACATCTTCAAACACGGTAAAGAGCCTATGACGTAAGCTCTTTACCATGTGATCAGCTGTGTCCAATCACTGCTGATCACAGAGTAAATAGGAAGTGTCGGTTATCAGTATCACTCTACTCACGATGACAGCGCATGCGTGGCTTTCCTGACAGAGGGAATTTGAACTGATAAGCAGTGCAGCCCCATCAGCGTTGCCACGCAGTGCCCACCAGTTCTGCCTTTCAGTGGCCATCAGTGTTGCCTGTCACTACCTCCTCATCAGTGCCGTCCAGTGACACCTATCAGTGCACATCAGTGCTGCCTATTAGTGCCCATAAAGGCTGCCCACCAGTGCTGCATATTAGTGCCTCCTCATCAGTACCCATCAGTGCCACCTCATCAGTGCCAATCAGTGCCACTTCATCAGTGGTGCCCCATCACCGCCTGTCAGTGCATCCTCATCAGTGAAGGTGAAAAAGTATTTATTTACATAAATTTTCTAACACATTTTTACTTATTTTCTTCAGAATTTTTGGTCTTTTTTTTGTTTAGCAAAAAATAAAAAACCCCGGGGTGATTAAATACCACCAAAAAAAAAAGGTCTATCTGTGTCATAAAAATGATTAACATTGTGTTTGGGTACAGCTTTGTATCACCGCGCAATTGTCTTTTAAAATGCGACAGCGTTGAAAGCTGAATATTGCCCTGGGCAGGAAGGGGATGAAAGTGCCCTGTACTGAAAGGGTTAAAGGATAAGTTCATCCAAAAGATTTGTCTCCCCTCTTATTTTTAGCTGGCGCCTAATTTGTCAAGCCGTGATTTAGAGGCATGAAAAAAGCACCAAGACTCAGTTCGGAGGAGTTCATGAGCGTAATTTACACATGAACGCACATAAATGTGGAGAATGCATGCGTGTGAGCCGAAGTGTATTCTAGTGGTTAGAATATACGAGTCTCCAAACTTTCTAAACAAAGGGCCACTTACTGTCCTTCAGACTTCAGGGGGGCCGGACTGTGACCACTGGGGGTGAAACCTGTCCTGACATTGGTGGGAGAAAACATCACATCACTGGTGTTATTGGAAGGAATAGTGCCCTGTCATTGGTGTCAGTGGGAGGAATAGTGGCCCATCATTGGTGTCAGTGGGAGGTATAGTGGCCCATCATTGGTGTCAGTGGGAGGTATAGTGGCCCATCATTGGGAGAAATAGTACCCCACCATTGGTGTCAGTGGGAGGAATAGTGGCCCATCATTGGTGTCAGTGGGGGGTATAGTGGCCCATCATTGGTGTCATTGGAAGGAATAGTGCCCCACCATTGGTGTCAGTGGGAGGAATAGTGGCCCATCATTGGTGTCAGTGGGAGGTATAGTGGCCCATCATTGGTGTCAGTGGGAGATATAGTGGTCCACCATTGGTGTCAGTGGGAGGAATAGTGCCCCACCATTGGTGTCAGTGGGAGGAATAGTGGCCCATCATTGGTGTCAGTGGGAGGTATAGTGGCCCATCATTGGTGTCAGTGGGAGATATAGTGGTCCACCATTGGTGTCAGTGGGAGGAATATTGCCCCATTATTGGTGTCAGTGGGAGGAATAGTGGCCCATCATTGGTGTCAGTGGGAGAAATAGTACCCCATCATTGGTGTCAGTGGGAGAAATAGTACCCCATCATTGGTGTCAATGGGAGAAATAGTACCCCAAGGGCCGGCAGCATATTTAGTGCAGGTTGATACGCCCTTGTGAATGAGGCCTTATAATGTGTTTGGCTTGCGGTTGCAGCACAACCCCACTGAGCTGATTGGATGAGGTGGACAGAGGGTGCTGGGTAACATTTGCTATGAGGTGTGTTGTGTGAGCGCCCCCCTCTGGCTGTATTGTACACTCAGGGGAAGGCAGAGGACTTATTTTGGGCCCACTCCTCCCTCTGTGTGACTCTTCTCTCTTGTCACCAGCAATGAGTGTGAGAAGGAATCCTCCTCACACAGACATGGCCGTTATCTCCTACAACTAATTCCAGTGATGGAACGTTCAGTGAACATTCAGAAGCGGAAACGTTCCACATGACCGCCAGTTACCCGGGAAACATTATGGTCTGCCCGCCACCGCATGGCTACAATCTATTCTACACACACTGCGGGAGAACCCACTACGTCACCCCCTATGGGTGGAGTCCATAGCCTTAGACAGATGTGTGTATCTACCAATAAAAGGCGCAGGACTAGTTTGATGGGCAGCATTATTAACCTATGGTTAAAGACGTTCAGGAAGCTCTCAGCCAATGGAAAGGACGGCCTATATGATCTAGGAGGGACGCGCTAATAGAGAGAAAAAAGAAGAGGCGGGGGCAGCGGAAGAGGGCGGAAGCGGGTCGGTAAATTACGGGTGGAGGAGTGTGGAGAAACGCTGAGGTTCGGTAAGACGTGTGAATGGGTTTATAGTGGTGTCGATATGGCTGGGTCAGCTCAGGCTAAGCGCGCCTCGCAAGGCATTGTGGGAGCGGAAACTTGAGGTGCCGGGCGCGGGAGGGAGGAAGGGGTTTCCTGCCAGCAGGGATCTCCCCGGTAAGGGAAGGGAGGGTGGTGTCATAGTGAGATGAGAGCTCCGTCCGGCATGCAGCCTCACACTCCGCCACACACAATATACAGGCCCGTCCACCCGTACTGAGCGGGGAGTGCACAGTACACTACAGATTATGGTATTGCTGGAGGGGTGGGCAAGGAACACCGTGAAGGGAGGGAGGTGCAAAGGGCACATGGCTATCTTGGTATTGCTGGAAGAGGGGGCACACCATGGCATTGCTGGGAGAGGGGGGCACACCATGGCGTTGCTGGGAGAGGGGGGCACACCATGGCGTTGCTGGGAGAGGAGGGCACACCATGGCGTTGCTGGGAGAGGGGGGCACGCCATGGCGTTGCTGGGAAAGGGGGGCACGCCATGGCGTTGCTGGGAGAGGGGGGCACGCCATGGCGTTGCTGGGAGAGGGGGGCACGCCATGGCGTTGCTGGGAGAGGGGGGCACGCCATGGCGTTGCTGGGAGAGGGGGCCACGCCATGGCGTTGCTGGGAGAGGAGGGCACGCCATGGCGTTGCTGGGAGAGGAGGGCACGCCATGGCGTTGCTGGGAGAGGGGGGGCACGCCATGGCGTTGCTGGGAGAGGGGGGGCACGCCATGGCGTTGCCGGGAGAGGAAGGGGGGCACGCCATGGCGTTGCCGGGAGAGGAAGGGGGGCACGCCATGGCGTTGCCGGGAGAGGAAGGGGGGGCACGCCATGGCGTTGCTGGGAGAGGGGGGCACGCCATGGCGTTGCTGGGAGAGGGGGGCACGCCATGGCGTTGCTGGGAGAGGGGGGCACGCCATGGCGTTGCTGGGAGAGGGGGGCACGCCATGGCGTTGCTGGGAGAGGGGGGCACGCCATGGCGTTGCTGGGAGAGGGGGGGCACGTCATGGCGTTGCCGGGAGAGGAAGGGGGGCACGCCATGGTGTTGCCGGCGGGGGGGGGCACACCATGACATTTCTGGGAGAGGAGGAGGGGGCACAGTAATCTATAGTTGTAGATTAGTATTTTCCCCCTTAAATTGTTGTGCTGGCACATATACACGCACTAAGGGCTCATTCACACTATGCATGCCCTAAAGTAGTACTAACCCCTCAGTATAATTCTCTTTTCATTAAAGTTCACCTGTCTGGCATCTTTTTCCCGCCTTTAACCAATTGACCTCCGGAAATGTATGTCCATTTTTTTTCCCCCCACACAAATAGAGCCCCAATTTTTATTTTATTTTTTTTGCAATAAAACCTATCCAAAAAAACATTTCTTCATCAACTTAGGCCGATATGAACAAAAGAAGGCTGGATAGCCGCACTGCTGTGCAATTTCTTTATTCAAATACCAGATACAAAGGTGAACTACAGGTACAAGCTAACGTTTCACACCAAGTCAAGTGAGTGAGAAACTTGTAAAGCGCAACGCATGCGTACTGAATCGCCTCTGGGCGCTGTATCCATTTCATGGGTAAGGAACCCCTTGACCTCAGAAGAGATGGGTTTTAATCTTTGATGGGTTTTAATCTTTCTCCTGAAGGCCAAGTGGTCCGACTCCTCCAGTCGGATGGTGGTTGGTAGTGCATTCCACCAATAGGTGCCTACTCATAGGCTGATATGAATTCTGCTACATCTTTTTGTTAATAAAAATCCCAATAAGCGTATATTGATCGGTCTGCGTGAAAGTTAATGTCTACAAACTACGGTATATAATTTTTTTTTTTTTTTTTACTACTAATGGTGGCGACCAACGACTTAAGCGGGACTGCGATATTGCCATGAACATTCTGACACTAATACTTTTGACACTTTTTGGGGGCCAGTGGCATTATTACAGTGATCAGCGCTAAACAAATATGCGCTGTCACTATACTAATGACACTGACTGGGGAGGGGGTTAACTGTGTGCCTAGCCAGTGTTTTTTTTCTAAACTGTAGGAGGTGCTTTTACTAAGGGAAGACATGGATCCTAGTTCCTCTTTGCAAGAGCACAGGATCCACACCTTCCCTACTGACACAATGGCGATCTCCTTTGTTTACATAGGCAGGATGCCATGTTGCGCTTCTGCTGGATGATCGGCGGATGTCGGCAGACATCAAGTCTACAGTGCTTGCCGCTGGACTCCCGCTGTGTGTAATCACAGAAAGAGCAAGCCGCCAGTGGTGCGCATGCACATCCCCTACCTGGAAATGTGATTTATCACAGAGGCGGCGGCCAATAGCAGTAAAACTGGGGTGGACCTTAAGTGGTTAAACTCCCCTGTATGTTGGCATATGTGTGTACACACACACACACAGACTTTTAGCAGTGTTTAGAGGCAGAAAAAAAAACCTGTCAGTGCGTGCAGGAGCAGCAGTGTTTGACAGAAAAACGCTTCTAAATCTACTTAAATGCATTTTACTGCTTTCTCGCGGGCTGTCCGATCAGGTTTTCAGGCAGATCTGATCCTGTCCTCTATGGAGTGGCGGTTTGTCAGCTGACACCCGTTGCCATCTGATCCTGTCTGCCAAAAAACAGACAGATGGTGGTCCTATTTTCCATCGATCGGATGGAAATGGGCATGCGGTCCGTTTCCATCTGATTTCCCCATAGAGGAGAGCGGGACTGCGGAGAGGACACAAATCCGTCATCCGCCTGCTCAGCGGAGCAATCCCCCGCTGAGAAAGGGATTTCTGTTAAGCAGTGGCGCCCGTGAAAAAGTGGCCTTGGTGTTCGTTCATGTCCATTGCTGGAATCAATTTCTCTGGCCAATTAATTGAATTAAAGCCCAAGTGCTTGATGCCTATAAACACGCCTAAACGCTTGTAAAAGCGTTAGGCACTTTTACAAGTGTCAGGCTTTTTTTTTAAGATATTTTTATTAGGTTTAAGACAAACAGAAAAACATACAAAAAAAACACCGGAAAAACTGGTCATAAACGTTGTGCAATACACTCAAACATAGAAAAATAATCTGACATCAGTGCAAAATATAAAGTAGGCACAGTGGTAAAAGGCTTAGCTGGATATAGCAAAAGCGGAGGTCCAGACATTAGAGATCCGTGAGGCAAGGCCCTCTACAAAATCTCTGCTGGCTTCTAGGAGAGGAAAAAAAAGTCCTCTGTGCATGAGGCAAAATAGTAAACAATGGACACAATTCACTAAAGCTTATCGCATGCGTTATGTTTGTCATGTGATAATGAAAATGTCAATTCGCTTTTTTTACGTTGTGCGACATGTTACCGCATACTCGCATGTGGTAACATATCGCTTAGTGAATTGTGCCCAATGTCTTTTTATTTTTCTGTGCCCCAAATTTTTACCTTTTGTATTGCATTCACCATTTTCCTCAGTTTTTCTCCTTTCCCTGAAACGTCTGCTTGCTCCCCCCTAACACATTCGCTGCATTCACCCGTCACGTGCAGTACTGTGCTCTGATGTGTGTGGCTGAAACCTGCGTAGTACAGACAGCCGACAGCAAAAGAGCACTAGCGACCAATGTTGGGCAAACTCTAAACCTACAGTGCATGCATTGCCTGAGAATGACACCAAGCAGCATGTGTGTATAGTCCTTGCCAGGAGCCGCATATTGGTTGCTCATGGAAGACTCTGTAAGGCAAAGGAGCCACCCTATAGGCACAAACTTCACATACAAGATAATTTTGCTGTAAAAGTTGCACAATGAAGGGTACAAGAAACAAAGGTGACGTAAGGTTTGCGGCTACATTTTTTTTATTTTATTTTTTTACACCGAGTAAATAGATACCTAGCGTGTCACACTTCAAAATTGCACACGCTCATGGAATGGCGCCAAACTTGGGTACTTAAAAATCCCCACAGGCGACGCTTTACATTTTATTACTGGTTACATGTTTTGAGTTAGAGGAGGTCTAGGGCTAGAATTATTGCTCTCGCTCTAACATTGGTGGCGACACTTCATGTGTGGTTTGAACAGCTTTCATATGTGGACGGGACTTGCATATGCGTTCACTTCTGTGTGCGAGCACACAGACAGGGGCACTTTAAAAAAAAAAAAATGTATTGTTCATTTTACTTAAATTTTTTGAACACTTAAAGCGGAGCTCCACCCTAAAGTGGAACTCCCGCTGATCG
Organism: Rana temporaria; assembly: GCF_905171775.1. NCBI lineage: Eukaryota > Metazoa > Chordata > Amphibia > Anura > Ranidae > Rana > Rana temporaria. Next base: position 93,539,006 of record NC_053498.1, on the reverse strand, counting down.
GAAACCCCCCCCCCCCCTCCCGGTGTCACATTTGACACTTTTCAGGGGGGAGGGGGGTGCAGATACCGGTCTAAAGACAGGCATTTGCACCCACTTCTGGCCACACAGTCTCGGGCAGACTGCGGGCATGACGTCACCTCCAAGCGGAGCTCCGCTTTAAAAAAAATAATACAATTTTTATCACTTTTATTCCTATTACAAGGAATGTAAATATCCCTTCTAATAGGAATATGACATGACAGGACCTATTTACAGTGAGATATTGGGTCAATAAGACCCCACATCTCACCACTAGGCTGGGAAGCCTGAAATAAAATGCGTCATATGACGGCCTCTGGGCGCAAAGTGTTTAAGGCATGCTGTGTTAAGGCATCCCATTTTGAGTTCACACCAGATGCAGTTCTGTTCAGTTCCGTGTGCTTTTTTTTTTTTTTTTTCCTGCACTCAAAATGCATGCACAGTGTTTTCCATGTATTAAATAACTAGAGCCATTGGAATACATGGAAAACACTGTGCATGCATGAAACTGCATCTGTTGTGAACTACCATAATGCACAAAAAGTACCTACCAACCCATAGTACTAAAATGCACAGATGGTTCTGATTTGCTTGTTGCAATGTGTTGTATAGCACCGGTGCATTCTGCTCTCCTGTGTATGTGTGTTGGCTCATTAGCCATGCAGACTGGTATGAAAATACATCCATACTTGTGTGTTAACATTCATCAATGCAATACATGTGAATAGGCTCTTAAAGGATAAGTTCCGCTTATACAACCTGTTGTGAGTTACACCCGTATACAGGTTGCTGCATGTTACTAAACGAGTAGCCCCTGCACCCCCTGAGTCCCTGTTGTGACAGCGGGTCTTGGATGTTTTCCCTGCACCCACAGATTACAAAAAACAGCCGTGAGACTCTACCCACCCGACTGCATCATTTTATTCACTGAGAATGGAAGAACTGTAGCTACAAAGTACTACCAGGGTGCTGATTGAAGCATTGGTGTCACTGGTCCCCAAAAAGTGTCACTTGGTCTCAGATTTATCTACTGCAATGTCGAAGTCCCGCTAAAAGATTGCAGATCGCCTCCATTACTAGTTATAAAAATAAAAAGCCCATAGTTTTTAGCACTATAACATTTGCACAAACCAATCAATATACGTTTATTGGGATTTTTTATTTTTTTACCCAAAAATATGTAGGATACATATTGGCCTGGATTGATGAAGATTTTTTTTTTATATGTATCGTAGCAGAAAGTAAAAATATTTTTTTCAAAATTGTCCATAACTTCAAATCTAGTTGATTTAAATCGCTAGTAAAAAAAGTTTGATTTAAATCATATTTTTTAAAGGGCAACTGTCATCTCTGTCCTGCAGCAGCTCCTCTGACTTGCTGTTGACTCACCGACAGTCCCATTCACATGAATGAGACAGGTGGTGATGCAGCAGTCACACAACAAGGTGAAGGACGTGGTGGCAATAGGTGAGTGGATGCCCACTAACAGGTGCTGCCATGATGAATCTGAAATGACAGGTGCTCTTTAAATATAAGGACTCATTTTTGCTGGTTGTTTAGACTCTTTAATATTTGCAAACAAAATGAAGGTTTCCTATTTAGAATAATAAGCAGTTAGTAAAACCGCAATATCGGAACCCATTTAATAGCTAAAAATAGCGCCGCTATACCGTTGGATTTTCTGCGGGATTTGGCCGCTAGCGGTGCGGTATTAACCTCCGCTAGCGGCCGATTAAGGGTTAATACCGCCCGCAATGTGCCTCTGCAGAGGTGCATTGTGGGTGGTACTGCCATGGTTTACCATTGTTTTAAATGGGGAGGAGCAGTGTACATACCGCTCCAAAGATGCTGCTTGCAGGAGATTTTCTTCTCTCCTGCCAGCGCATCGCCTCAGTGTGAAAGCCCTGCGGCTTTCACATTGAGAAGGCTGGGCAGGAGTTTTTCAGGCGGTATAGCAGCACTATTTTTAGCGTTGTACCGCCTGAAAAACTCTGTGTGAAAGGGGCCTAATGCTCTAGGATGGCAACCTGCGATCTGGGCTTGCCATCCCAGAACAGGAGGTTGCGGGCTACATGTAGCCCTTGGGCCACTGGTTGGACCCTTATCCGAGCACGCAGTCCGATCGGTCAGGAAAGGGGGTGAGCGAGCGCCCCCCTCCTGAATTGTACCAGGCCACATGCCCTCAGCATGGGGGGGGGCATGATTTGTCCCCCCAAAGCACCTTGTCACCATGTTGATGAGGACAAGGGCCTCTTCACGACAACCCTAGCAGTTGGTTGTCGGTCTGCGAGCGGGGGGCTTATCGTAATCCGGGAGCCCCCTTTAATAAGGTGGCCATCAGATCCTGGCCCCCCACCCTATGTGAATGAGTATGGGGTACATCTTACCCCTATCCATTCACCTGGGGGGAAAAAGTGGTAATAAGAAACGCACTACAATGGTTTTTAAAGTACCGTATTTATTGTCCGGTTCGGCGTCCGTCTGCGGCCTCGGTGGTGTCCTCCCGCGCTGTCTCTGAGTCAAATTCCCGCACTGTGTTTGAACGCCGCCGCTGACATATACCGAGCTCAGTACACTCGGGCACGCTCGGCATCTCACGCATAAAGGCTAGGAGGCGTCCCAGAGTGTGACCGCGAGCGAAGCCGAGCCTGGCCGAATGTACCCGATTGTACTGCGCTCGGTATATGTCGGCGGCGTTTTTTCGGCATTGGGGTTCCCCTTAAAATCCATACCAGACCGAAGGACCTGGTATGCACAGTTAGGGTCCATACACACGATCGTAAATTCCGACGACAATTGTCAGATGGATGTGTTTTGCCGGATATTCCAACCGTCTGTATGCTCCATCAGACAATTGTTGTTGGAATGTCATGCTCTCAAATTGTCCGCAACAAATGTGTTCCATCGGATTATCCGATCGTGTGTACACAGGTCCATCAGACTAAAATCCAAAGTACAAACACACATGCTCCAAACCAATGCTAACCATCAGACAACATTAGCAGAAGTTTGCCCTAAGGGTGGCGCTAAAGAGCTGAGAAACCACGTAGTTTGGTGTCTGTTGGCTGAAAATGTTCTGCCGTCTGTGTGCAGAACAAGTTCACGGACAACGCCCTTTGGACAAAAAGCCACGGCTTTGCCCGATGGAAGTCTGAATGTGTGAGGCTTTAGCATGTCGGCGTCTCGGAGAGGAGCGAGGCTTTGTGAGGTTTTTTTTTCCCCATCAGCCCTGGTTTGCATTGATGCAATTTAACATGTGAAATCGATGGCATTTGCCGGCAATGGCACTGCTCAAATTGGTACAGCGCTGCACCAGTTTCAAAAAGTTTCTGTACTACTGTTTGCGATTTCGGGAAGCGATTTACATTGACATCTGTGCAGAACCTGCACAGATGTCTCTGAAATTGCATCTTAAATTGGCACTGACAAGCTTTATGATTGAAATATATGGACCTGTGTCCCCTCACCACATGGGAAGGGCAGAGCTATGTATGTCTTCTAAACGGCTATCAAACTAGTCAACATACCACCAGTGAGTGCGTTCTCTCACACACACACACACACACGACATAAACTCTGTGATGTAAAGTACAATTGTTTTGGAATCATGTAAAAAGATGTTATGTTTTATCTTTTGAAGAATCTGGTATAATAGACCGTGGTATACCTTTCTGTGTTAAGACAATGAGTATGGTGTTCCACAAATTAATTGCTATGAAAGATGATATGCCCTCTAATTACACGTATGAAACATTTCTGTTCCTCGTGTGTAGCAGTGTATATGGATTCCTAGAGGATTTTAACACAGCAGCAGGTGTAATCGTGATCCTGTAGCCCACTGAGCTATTTTTAATGAGACGATTCTAATGAGATGCAGTGGGTGTTGAGTTAATTGAAGCCCCAGAGTTTTAAGGAAGCAGTAACTGCAAAAAAGAATTACAAGCTGGTTCCACATCCCAGACAAAGCATCTTGTGAAAATTATTACTGGGATAGTTTACAGAAAGAATTTTAGGGTGATATTTGAGTATCACATCATTTAAAGCGGTTCTCCACCCTAAAGTGGAGTCCCGCTGATCGGAACCCTCCCCCCCTCCGGTGTCACATTTGACACCTTTCAGGGGGGAGGGGGGTGCAGATACCTGTCTAAAGACAGGTATTTGCACCCACTTCTGGCCAGACGCTACGGGCAAAAGGCGGGCATTCCGTCACTTCCCGTCTGTCGCCCGTTGTGTGCTGGGAACACTCGGCTCCCAGCACACAGCGGGAGCCAATCGGCTGGCGCGACTCGCGCATGCGCCGTAGGGAACCGGGCAGTGAAGCCGCAGCGCTTCACTTCCTGGTTCCCTGAGCGTGGATGGCGGGGGGAGCAGCAGAGAGACGAGCGATCGCTCGTGCTCTGCTGCGATCGGCGCTGGACTCCAGGACAGGTAAGTGTCCTAATATTAAAAGTCAGCAGCTGCAGTATTTGTAGCTGCTGGCTTTTAATATTATTTTCCCGTGGCACATCCGCTTTAAGTACACAATCCTAAGGCTTGGTTAAGACCCAGGCCATTATGCAGGTTAAGGACCTTGCCCCTCTTTGCGATTCGGCACTGCGTCGCTTTAACTGACAATTGCGCAGTCGTGCGACGTGGCTCCCAAACAAAATTTACATCCCCTTTTTTTCCCACAAATAGAGCTTTCTTTTGGTGGTATTTGATCACCTCTGCGGTTTTTATTTTTTGCGTTGTAAACAAAAATAGAGCGACAATTTAGAAAAAAAAAGTTCAGTTTTTAACTTTTTGCTATAATAAATATCCCCAAGATATAAAAAAAAAACGATTTTTTTCCTCCGTTTAGGCCAATACATATTCTTCTACCTATTTTTGGTAAAAAAAATCGCAATAAGTGTTTATGTATTGGTTTGTCATTTGCAAAATAGGGTAGTTTTTTTATGGCATTTTTATTAATTTTGTTTTACTAGCAATGATGGCGATCAGCGAATTATGTTGTTTTTTTTTTTTTTTTGGTTTTTTTCGTGACTGCGACATTAAGGCGGACACTTTTGACACATTTTTGGGACCATTGTCATTTTCACAGCGAAAAGTGCTGTGAAAATGGCAGTGAAGGGGTTAACCACTAGGGGGCGCTGAAGGGGTTAAGTTTGAGCTAATGTGTATTTCTTACTGTAGGGGGGCGTGGCTGGATGTGTGACATCACTGATCGTCGTTCCCTATGACAGGGAACAGACGATCACTGACACTGCCACAGAGAAGAACAGGGAAGGTTTGTTTACACTCGCCTCTCCCCGTTCTTCAGCTCCTGTGACCGATCGTGGGACACCGGCGGCGATCGGGTCACGGAGCTTCGGACCGGGTGGCGCGCTCGCAACCTGCGGCAGGGCTCTTAAAGAGGACGTATATAGTCGTGCGGCGGTCCTTAAGTGGTTAAAGTGATATTTAAAGGCCAAAATAAAACCCAAAAAAAGTTTTATACTTGCCTGCTCTGTGCAGTGGTTTTCCACAGAGCAGCCCCCATCCTCTTCTCGGGTACCCCGCCGATGCTCCTGGCCCCTCCCTAATGTTAAGAACCTCCAGAGCAAGTAGCTTGCACAAGCAGGAGGCCGAGACACATTTTTACCCCCCCAGTCTGCAAAGGCAGCCATATGAGGGTGTACATATGCTGCAGCCCCGATGCCTTGCATTGCGGCACAGCAAACATTAAAGTGGAACTTTACACTCTCAATCAATGTTGACCATTTAAAATCCTTATGCTACAAGCAATTACCGAATTTTTCGTCGTATAAGACAACCTTTTATACCTAAAAATATGCCTCAAAACTCGGGGGTCGTCTTATACACCGGTACCTGTATGCAGAATCTCAGTCAGACTGCTGGCGTCCATTGTTCAAAAGCCACGCCTCCTCCTAGTGCTGTTCCGTGATAGGCAGAACACTGTTTCCCAGCAGAGCCTCTGTTCAGTGTTCCGCCTATCGCGGATGTCCTCTCGTCCGAGGCCTGTTTGTACACATATTCGGGGGTGGGCATGCAGCTTGGTGTTACTGAGCCATACTGTGGACAGTCTCTACTACACACACTATGAATTCCAGGGAATGTTTTATTACAGGAATTGGTTTTTACCCCTCCTCAAGGAGTGATACTTAAGGATTTTTTATTTATTTTTTCCATCTTTCTTTCTTTTGGCATTATAGGTAATAACAGCATGATACACAATCCAATACTATGGGTTCCAACCGAGTGACTGCAAGAGAACTCTGTGAGAATGATGACTTGGCAACCAGCTTGGTGCTTGATCCTTTAGTGGGATTCCGAACACACAAAATGAATGTCGGGTGAGCTGCACGCTATGCTTTGTATATATACCATTCTAGCTTCCTTTTATTTGTATGTCAAAGTCTCTAGTATGCTTCTGTCTTGTGAAATTTTGTTTTTAGAAGAACAGAGCCGTGTTCAGCAGCCATGCTTGATGCGGTCAGATATCGGAGCTTGATTGCATACACATTGGTTTTGTCATGCCCTTATTCTAACAGATTCAGAGGCTACATCTACTTCTCAATTCAACTCTGGATATCACTTGTTTTCATGGAAATTGAAAGTACAGGACAGCTAAGGTTGTGGCTTCCAGCACTGGAAAAAAATATCTGTGAATTTGGGTATAAACACCCCCATGTTCTATTACCTATTGTCAACTATTTCATACTAACCCTTGAACTACCCATAAGACTTGAACCTAAGCAAAGTAGGCAGAGAATTAACTTAAGTTAAAGCACTGAGGGTTTAATACTTCTGCGTTTAACACATTAAGTACAAAAAAAATACTTTTCCCAGTAAATGTATTACAATTTGTACCCTGGTACTTGCAGTTTACAACTGTTGTCAATGTTACGGATTCCTGCTCTCTAAGCTGCTTCCCTAAACTTGCAGTCTTCAAAGAAAAAAAACGTACTGGGATGATGCCTGCAGCTGCAAACATCATCCTGGTATAACAATTTTAAGTCCAGCGACATACGGGTACATCACTGGTTGGGAAGTGGATGTTGAGTGTTTGCTGTTAATCGGTACAAAGTGCAATGCAAGCACCAGTTTGCAGCATGTGGGCATTCAAGAGGAGTCAACTGTGAAGATGTCAGAGAGGAATCCATACACTAGGTAGTTCTTTGTGAAGCCATAGATAAGCAAGGTGGTGGATGGTCTACAACAGCACACCTCCTAAGATGACAAATCTTCTATCAGATGGCTTGGAAGAAAATAAACTTTTCAGAATCTAACAAATTTTAGGCACAAAATATTTTAAAGCGGAGGTTCACCCTAAAAAACAACTTTCTACCATGCCATCCAGCATACTAGCGTCAGCTACAGTATGCCTTTATTTTTTATTTTTTGCGCTGTACTCAGTTTAATCCATTAGTTTCGTTTCAGAGTCCCCGTGGGGAGTAGGCGTTCCTAGGAAGAGGGGAACATGATTGACGGCCGGCTATGGCGCGTCACGCTTCCCGAAAATAGCCGGAGTAGGACTCTGCTCTTCACGGCGCTATACGGCGCCTGCGCACAGACTAGGAGCTGACTGCGCAGGCGCCGTGAAGAGCCAAGTCCTATTTCGGCTATTTTCGGGAAGCGTGACGCGCCATAGCCGGCCGTCAATCATGTTACTCCCTCTTCATAGGAACGCCTGAAACTTAACTAATGGAATAAACTGTGAGTACAGCGAAAAAAATCAAAAAAAATAGGGTGAACCCCCGCTTTAAGGTAACCATATCGCTGAGGATAGGAATCGGTTATCTGTGTGCCGATAGGTGCATTCCAAGAGGTTTGGTGCTTCCTGATGTAAATCCTGCCCAGCCATTGTCTCGGCTTGTTTGCTTCGGCTTGTTTGCTTTTCCTATCATACTCCTTCACATGGGTGCTATGGTCTTTGTTTATGTAGCTTGAGCCTCCAGTTGTTGAGTGTAGCCAGCCCATGTAAGTTTTTGGGGACACAGCCGCTTGTCCTAATTTGATGGGTGTGTCGGTGAGGCACACAAGATCTGTGGTTAGTTCTCCAAGGTGTTTGGAGCAACCTACCTACCGAGTTCCTTCAAAAACTGTGTGCTGTGTACTCTGAAGAATTAATGTTGGGTTGAAGAAAAAAGGGTGGTTGCATCAAATATTGATTTGATTTTGGATTTCTCTTCTGTTCATTTACTTTCATTTTGTTTGTTAAAAATAAACTATTCACACTTTTAGTTCTGAAAGCATTCTTATAGAATTGTTTTCACACCTGCCTAAAACTGTGTTGTGTGCACACATGGTGTAGTACAGGTGGGATTCACTGGGTAAAGGTCACAAGCTCCTGTGGGGGAAAAAATTGTTTATGCACACATTGAGGTAAAGAGGACCATCAGTTTTGTGGAATCTACCCATTAATCTTTATTACTGTAGTAAACTTTGCACATGCAATCAATTCTAGCGTGGAGTTATCCGTTTTGTTTAATTTAAAGCGGAGTTCCACCCAGGAAAACAACATTTGCCCAAAAGTCCTAATAAAAAAAAAAAAAGTGAATTTTTTTTTTTTATACTCACCCGAAATACCTGTTGCTATGCGGAAGTCCGTAATCTGCCTCTTCGGCACCGCGTTGTGTTTTCTTCTTCTAGTGAATGGGGCGCGCTGCTTTCTGGGAACTGTGTGTTCTCAGAGAGCAGCCGCCCATTCACAAGCCGGCACGAGACTCAAACAGGCGTAGTAGGAAATGGGCAGTGAAGCCGTAGGGCTTCACTGCCTGTTTCCCCTAGTGTGAATGGCGGCGCGGGACCTGCATCAGTCGTGGGATCGGCATCGGTGGGGCCATCAGCGCGGGCAAGTAGGACAAGGTAAGTGTCCTTATTAAAAGTCAGCAGCTACACTGTTAGTAGCTGCTGACTTTTAAAAAAAAAAAAGAAAAAATTGCGGGTGGAATCCCGCTTTAATATCCCGTACAAAATGTTGTCGTAATTACGTTTTTCTGCTTGATATATGGAGTAGCAGTACCTTTTTTATAAATCGATGGATTATGCAAGCCTGAGTGCTTTCACACTGGGGTGGTGCCTCTTGCAGGACCAAAAAACAAATCCTGCAAGCAGCGTCTTTGGGGCGGTGCAGTAGCGGGGTATACCCCTCTCCTGCATCACCCCTGCTGCACTTGGTAGTTTTAGCCCTTTCCTCGACCGTAATAGCAGTGTGAAAGGGGTCTAATTCATAAGGACATTGATTGCACAGAGGGTCACTTGGTTATTTGCATGTTATCGTGGTTGGGATAAATTGGGGGTTCTACATATTTAATGTATTTCTTTTTATGTTCTAGTCCACTGCCTTCTATAAGGAGACAGCATCATTTGAGAGAGGCACTGCACACATTCCGTAAGAAGCGAGACCTGGAGGCAGCATTCCGTGCTCTTATAACAGGGGCTAATCATTACCTCAAAAACCAAATCACACAGCAGGAAGCTACACTGAAGGCACATGTAATGGACTTCTTTTTTTTTTTTTTTTTTTTTATTTGTGTGTGTGTGTGTGTATATATATATATATATATATATATATATATATATATATATATATATATATATATATATATATATATATATATATATATATATATATATATATATATATATATATATATATATATATATATATATATATATATATATATATATATATATATATTCATTCGGTACCAGGGTATTACCAGGCATTCTGAACTTATTAATGACTAAGTGGTGTAGATCTGCATCTTAACCCTTTCATGCTAAAGCCTATTTCTGACATTTGTTGCTTACAAGTTAAACTGTATTTGTTGCTAGAAAATGACTTGGAACCCCCAAATATAGGTAGATGTATCTTTATAGCTCTCTGTTCAGTAGATGATCCTTGCCATTTTGGTCCTCAATAAATACGTTGGTTACCATTGAGGGTGTTCCCTTTTTTAATGATTTTTTTGATGGCTGTTTTTGAAGTCCTCTTAAAATTGGAACTTTTGCCTTCTTAATCAACATGGACTATTTTTCTAATCCTTCTGCCAGTAATCATAAATAGATAAAGGTATATTTACCTGTTTCTAAACTTTTTTTTTTTTATTCATTTTGTTACTTCCTGGTTTCTATATCTAGGCAAATTTCATACATCCCTGGAGTCTTCAGGAGGGAATTTCTCAGCTAAGCAAACCCTCCTGCCTGCATGCCTGAGCTAAGGGCAGGTGGATTCCAGGAAGTAAATGCTAGATGAATTCTTTGCCCGCACTCAAGATGTCCACAGCTAGATGGTAGGAGTCCCCCCCCCCCTGTCAGAATACAATAAAGCAGCAGGGGAGATTCTTGCTTCAACATTGTTTGTGTTGATGCAGGGATCTGAAAATTGTGTTTTGTGTGGGTTGTTTTTTTTTTTCACACCACTGGTTAAAAAACAAACAAAAAACTGTACCCTTGTGTAGAAGTCACTTGTAGAAAATGTAAACAAATGGTACCGTGTATAGGTTTTTTTTTTTTGGGAGGAGGGATTATTAGCGGTTATATAACTAATGGGGCAGGGATGGATGTATTTTGTGTTTTAAGGTCAGGACTTTGCTGACATCGTAAAGCTTAAACCCACAACAAATCCACTTTTTATATTTGGATGTTCATGAATGAGTCTTTAAAATGTACTCCTCCTACGCAGCTTCGCACCATGAAAGCATTGGTCGCTGTACGGCGACACCCTTACCTTAAGTTATGTGCCTGTGTATTATATAGAACCGGGTAGACGGTTCATGTTTGTTATTATATGCACTGAAGCAGTAGGACACCAATGGAAAGTTGAAATGTGCCTTGTCTACATGTGCCTCTTCATGCTGCGACATGTGGCTCTGTGTTTCGTAAGATATGTACTCCTTCTTTCTCTTATTTTCAATAAAAAGTTACTTGATAAAAAAAAAATGTACTCCTCCTCCTCTTCACTCCCAGATATTCCGGTACCTGCGGATGTTCCTGCCAGAGAGTGGCTTCATGATTCGGTCTTGCAATCGATACTCTATGGAAGCCAATGGAGCCAAAGTAGTTGCTACAAAACCTTGGTAAGCATTTATAATCGCAGCCAGAAAAAGTGCACCCATTTTGTTACAGGCTGGATATAGAGGGGTGTGTACCTACAGTGGCTGAGCGCACAGAAGGCTTTTCCACTACAATGGCGAAGAGCACAGAAGTGTGCAATTTACAGTAGTGGTGAGTGCCAAGGCATCGATATGTACAGTGAGCCCAAAGGTGAATGTTGAGTGAAGTGGGAGAGGATTGGGTGTCGGGTGTGCAGAGAAGGGGTGGGGGACAGCTGCTGTGTTGTGAAGGTGCAGTAATGTGGGGAGATTTCAGGCATGGTGGGGGTGAGAGGGTGGTTGAAGGTGTGCTGTCTCCAGAAGAGGTGATTAACTATTGCTCTAGATACAGTCCTAATTGTTGGAGGTGTGAGCAGTCGGGGCTGACCGATGAATGTGTAAGTTACAGAACAAGCCAGGGGTAGGGAGGTGGTGCGAGTTGACAGGGCCAGGAATTGGGCCATGTTCAATTTTTATTGCAGCTTGCCTGCAGCAGAGACCACTCTGGATGTGCTTTCCGCTAGGTATGGTGGTTGTGGGTGGTGCTGGTCTACATTTACACGTGGATTCTACTGCACATATGTTGCCTTCTTGCGCATGTGCCATTTTGTGTTATCCCAGACACTTTACAGTACCCTCAGAACGACTTGGCATTTAGTGCTTTTGATCTCTAACCTGCAGTGATCCACTTCCCAGGTCTCTTGTCACTAGTGACTTATTTGTGGTTCCTGCAGGTCACATGATCTACTAAAGAGCTGCAAATTAGTTATTATTTTTGGAGTCTTCCTGTGCTGGAAGCTGATTGCTGGTATGTGTGGGGGTTGTTTATCAAAAGAATACATAGCCAGGTCTGGATCCTGGTTCCTGTGCATGGCTAGTGGATCTATTATATTATATTCTACTGCACATGTATGGGTATTGGCAAGTCAAAGACTCACTGAGCTAAACATTGCAACAGAACACTGGTGACTGTTGGAACTGTGCAAGTACATGGGGGAGGGTGGGGGTGCTGGAGTAATTGTTAGTGCAGCACAGTGGGGGAGAAAGTGATGAAATGTTCAGAAAAATGCTGCTTGAAAGTTTACTTATCCTTAAAGTGTAAGGGCCCTTTCACACGGGCTGATCAGTAATGATCCGCTCCGTGTGTCCGCAAAAGCTCAGTGGGGATCCTCCGTAAAATCCTTGCTGAGCTAACAGGGCGGTCCCCGCACACTGTGCAGGGACCGCCCTGTCTTTCCTCCGCTCTCCCCTATGGGGGATCGGATGAACACGGAGCGTATGTCCGTGTTCATCCGATCCGGCAGACGGAAGAAAAATAGGATTTTCTTCCGTCCACAAATGCGGATCATTGCTCAGGCGGACAATTACGAGTGTCAGCGGATGGTCATCCGCTGACACCCGTAATCACATAGGGACCCATGTATGTCCTGTTTTCATCCGCAACGGACGGATGAAAATGCGGACATATGGTCCGTACGTGTGAAAGGGCCCTAAAGCTGGCCATGTGCTAATAAAAATGTTTGTTTTTTTAATAATGTGTTTTTTTTTTTTTTTTTCTCAAATACATTTATCGACTAGTAAAATTTTCGTGGGAAGTCTATTCATTTCAAAATTGAATGTTTACAGCAAATAGAATTTTTTAAAGTACTTTTAAACAACATTCTTTAACCACTAGCCTACCGCCCGCCGTCATATGTTCTGGGCGGACGTCATATGAGGTCTTCGCCTTCCCGAGTCACTAGGAGGGTGCGTGCACCTCCCGCGTCACTCGGGACCCAATGCGCGTGAAAGTGCCCTGTATTGAGGTGGTTAAAGTCAAGTTATCAAATGTACTGATTTTTCATGGGGATCTGTGTACATTGCAAGGATTTAAAAAAAATGTTGCAGATTCCTACCTTTCTGTTCTGAAGAAATGGCTGTTTCACCTGGTTGTTTCTAGACTGATTCCTGATCGGGTAGCTCGGTGTTCATTATCACTTCAGTAGAATGTTCTCATCGCACATGTTCTGGAAAATGGCTGGAAGCAAGTGGGTGCTGTGTTTAACACTGGTTCTCAGCCAGTAGTTAATACAAGTCAAAGCGTAGCTCACCAGCTCTTCAAAATGGTGTATAGAAATGTATTGAAGGCATCACACCAGTGCAGTAAATTAGAAAGTTTTGGTTTTGTAGGACTCTCCTCTATCGGGCACGATGTCCCAAAACATTGCAGTTTTCTTCTGTGATTTGATTGCATTTTTTATATTTTTTGGATGCTTTTTCGAAGATCCCTTCTGTGCTAACAATTGTCCCAATGCCCCTTAAGTGAAAGCCACAGAGTCTGCGCCACTTTTTTTTTTAGAAGTACTGAAACCTTTGAGAGTAATTTGCCAAAACTGAAAATTATTCTGAGAAAATCAGCGAGCCAATCGCACAAGCAGGAAATTACATTTCTGGTGCAATTGTGTACACCAACCGTTTACAGAATGCATCCAGTTTGCCATATTTAATTGAATTTGTAGACCTTTTTTGAACACTACAGCACTTGCATATTAAACTTTAAGGGCAATGTGTTTTATATATATATATTATTTTTTGAAATGTCGTTTTTTTTTTTTTAAGTAAAGTTTTTTTCAGAAATTACAGCAAGTCGCCATATTACAATTCTTTTTCTGCAGATTAAACATGTTATTAACATTAAATCTTTCTATTTTCAAATAATCTCCCAGCTTATGATATCGTTCCTAACAGACAAACAAGGCAAAAAATAAAAACCCCAAGAAGCCCCCCCCCCCAGACCATCACTATCCGTCCTCCCATATACTATACAAAGGCCTATCCAGCTCGTGTTTGCTCACCTATTACAACATAAGTTATTTCATAGATGTTCTAGGGGAGTCCAAGGAGAAAAAAAACAGTCCTGGGGCTCTTACCCAGGGTCCCCATAACTTGGCTAGTATTTCTATTCTACCCCCTGATCTTATACGCCGCCTGTTCCATTAATATTGTCACATTTTACCTGAGAACGCCATTCCTCAAATACTGGTCTATTAGACATCCATTTTCCAGCAATTGGCTTTTTAATTATATTACAAAATTGTGTTCCATCTGCTTTATTTTTTAACAAAACTTAAAAAAAAACAAAACAGTATATTTCATCATGATTTCATTCTTTTAACAGCCTTTGTGCAACCGCATGTCATAATGAATGGCACCATGCTGTTTGCCTTGTATTTCTGACGTTGTAAAATTTACATTACCAAATTTACATTACCAATTTACATAGGGCTGAAGCAGGCCTTGTTCACACTTGTGCAATGCGAGAACCCTGCGAATCCACTGCGGGTTCCTGCATCGCACCGACTCGCACGGCAGTTCACACTGCTATATGCGAACTGCTGGGGAGTGTCATATGTAAACGACACCCCCATTTCAGCTCTCATATCGCACTGCAAACTGACAGTTCGGGCTTGAATCGGATTGCATATGTGAACACACATGCGATATGAATATCGTACGAAAAATGTCGTCCGAGGAAGAATCGTGCGATAATCGGGTTGTTGGTACAGAGCTTTCGAGAGCCGATCATGACAGTTCATCTGATATTATTTTATCGGACATGCACACATTTTTTTCTCGTACAATACCAGATCGTACGATTTTCGTTTAGTCAGTACAGTTGTCGTCCGAAAATACAAATACATTACAACACGACATCACTTCCGATATTTTTTTTTTTTCCTCTGTCGTACGAGAATTTTCGTGACTTTAATAACCATTTAATTTCTACTTGCAACTATTAAGCGAAACAAGTCATATGATCTGTCGTACGATATTCGGATCGTGTGTACGGAGCATAAGACTTCCACTGCCTACTTTTTCCTACACAACCTTTTCAAGCGCAGAAACCATTTTCCAAGAGCAAAGCATACAAAATGATTTTTATATTTCACTTGCAAGGTAAGTTTTATCTAAAAGAAAACGATGATTCATCACTCGTCCTTCCTAAACTATTGAAATCATATTGACATGAACATGCAAACTTTTATATCTGAAACAAGGGGGGAACTAAACATCCATCTTTCTAAATTCCCTTTTTAGAATAAGTATATGATGTAAATATGTATTACTAATATTAAGTTTTTTATTTTTTTTTTACTGCTGTGTATTTTTCAGGGTAAAGAATGAGAAAATTGCTCTGCTTGTTGGCTGCATAGCGGAGTTAACCAAAGCTGATGAAAGCCTCCTTCGCTTTGGTGAGAATGACTTCAGTGTTATGTACTCCACCAGGAAGAAGTGTGCACAGCTTTGGCTGGGGCCGGCTGCTTTTATTAATCATGGTAAATCATCCTGCCTAAGATTGTACATTTTTTATTTAGACAGATAAGTGGTTATGATCAGTATTTGTAGATTGATGGGCACTTTTGGTAAAAACTATGCGGCTGAAGTAGACATGTATTCTCTTGTGCCAAATGTGTGCACACACGAGTGATACATTTTTTGGCAGCTCAAGGTCCCACGGGTTTAATAATCAGGCCCTAGGCTTGATGGTAAAAGTAGCTTGCTAAAGCCTACACAAAGGTTTCTGCAGAATGGCAGGTTACCTTTTTGACAATGCTCCATCAACTGCCACCCCTTCCTCCAGCCCATTGAGGGCATGAGTATTGGCCTCTGAGGAAGGCTTGTTGCACAATAGATAAGAGTTCATGAAGCTTGGGCAATGGTAATAATGCATTTTTTTTTGGCTAACACAAGTAATAATGGGCATCTTGGACTTTGTTTTTAAAGGTTTTTCAAATGAAAAAACTGGTTCAATTTCAGAAAAAACATTGCAGAGTTTACCAGCCCATGGTAACTTAGTCAGTCATGTCACAAGAGAAGTAAAATAAATGAGCTATTTGCATTGGTTACTGCAGTTCTATCCATAGAGTGTTTACGAATAGTAGCTTGTGTTGTGACTGTGTAGACTTGGCTTTTAGATAATAGATGTTATGTGCATAGGTTTTTTTTTGCGGGTGTCATTTTGTTTTGTCTTTTAAAATTCTAGTTTGCTTTTATTAATTTTTTTTCTTTTTATTTTTTTCTTCCATGATTCCATTATTTCTGTGAACCTAAGACTGTCGGCCCAACTGCAAGGTAAATTTACATTACATAAAGTAAATGGCGTCTTGTGAGCTTTTTTTTTTATTATTGTATTTTTAATTTTTTCTTAATGCAAAACCAGTTTTAAAATGGATTTCCCATTTAAAATTTGCATAAAACCTGCATTTTATATTTTTTGTCCCCATTCACATGGCAAAACCCAATGAAGATTTCAAAATGGCAGCTTACCTTTTTTAGATGCTCTTATTCTGGACCCTCCAGCAAGGAAACTGGCAGGCAGATCTACATAGTCGGGTGTAACTAGGTTTGAACACTGGTGGAAGGAAAGTAAATCAAGTTATCTATGGGCTGCCTAAGCAGCAGCTTTACAGTGATTGCAGAAGAGACCTATAAATATTTGCAATTGTGAATGGGTTACCTAAGTAACTTCACCCTAGTCGTCTTTAAATACCAAGCCATCAGACCTTCAGTGGGAAAAGGAGTGAGAGAATTACCCTTTTTAAGAAATCATTTTTCTTTTTTCTTAGATTGATTAATTATTTTGCAAACTTCCCCCTCATTTTGTAATTACAGTAGCTTTATTTATTTTTATTTTATTTTTTATTAATGTGTAATATAAGTGCTCCTAATAACAAATTTCCTCTTCTGTGGTAAAGTTTGTTCCTTCAGATGGAAATGCAGCTTGTGTAAAAGTTCTCAGGGACATTAAGCCAGACGATGAAATTACCTGCTTCTACGGAGACAGTTTTTTCGGAGAAAAGAATGAGTGCTGCGAGTGCTGCACTTGTGAAAGGTGAGTATTCTGTTTAAGTCCAGTCTATGGGAAGCATCACTCTGATGCAGTCACTTGACTATATATAAATAAATAGTGCAGCGCAAGTGAATATGCCTAAAAATTCAAATAATCAAAAATAGATACATAATAAAAAATAAATACATAAAGTCCATAAAGTGCAAAGTGATAAAGGTGCTCCAAAAAATATACAGTGGTGATATATAGTGCAGAAATCTTCATCAGATCTGTGACCCATAGGACAGGATAATCCTCCACCAAGGCTAATGGATGGCCTCTCACCTCAGCGATTCGACCTGTGGCTAGGTCAAAAAGCAAATATCATATCCTCCACACAGTAAATGGCAAGCAGCTTTCAGGGTTCAACTCCAAAAACGTCCACCAGATGGAACCAGCAAGCAATAAACAAATAATCTCCCATAGATCATTCAATGGACCGAGAAAGAGTAAAAAACACTCTAAGTGTTCACTGCTTAAAAGGTTTAATAATCACAACAAAAGTTTAAAAACCACTCACATTGTAAAGCACTCTGGTCCGAGTGCAAAGATAGCAGCTTGTACCGCAGCTCAGAGGCCCGGATCAATGTGTACAGCGTGTGTAGGTCTCTGTGAGGCAAACGTGGATGACGTCGTCGTAGCTCCTCCCCCTCGTACGCGTTACATCCCAATGTAGGCGGGACTTCATCAGCATGGGGCGGCCCCATGCTGATGAAGTCCCGCCTACATTGGGATGTAACGCGTACGAGGGGGAGGAGCTACGACGACGTCATCCACGTTTGCCTCACAGAGACCTACATATATATATATATAAATCGTATATATATATATATATAAATATATATATATATATATATATATAAATCGTAAAACCTAACCAAGACAATTCAAGCTTCACTGTGGATAAAATCGAGTGAAATTTCAGGTTAATGGCCATTTATTATGTGGCTTGTTTTAGATTTGTTGCCTTGGTTACTTATGAATAGTCTTAAACCATTCAGAGATTTAGGCTGTCAGAGCTAGTAAGACACAACTTTATTCTTTAATGTCACAATTGGTTTGTAATATCCAACAGGAGCCGGTCAGCGAGCACCTCCTTCATTCCCACCCTGACCTGTGCTGAGACATGCAGAATTGTTTGACACTATTAGCCTAGGTTCACATTGGAGCGATTTGAGAGATCAAGTCGCAGCCTATTGGAGGCAATGACACTGTTCCAATTGGTGCAACACCGATTTTGCGGCACCGTACCGATTTGCAAGGGTAGTTCCTGCACTACTTTTGCCGATTTTAGGTGCGACTTCAATAGACATCTGGGCATTAAGCCACACAGGCTTCATGCCCAAGTTCAAGTGAAGTACCTCGATTTCAAAGTAGCATCAATGTGAATTAGGGCTGGAAGCAAAGGAGATGTTCACAATTTGACCAGAGTTGCAAAGGCTGCTTTTCACCTGTATATATCTACTGTACATACAGTGAATAAATGCTTGTATTTGTGAAGTAGTTGAATAGACCTCTAACTATGAAGTAAGGTCCAAGCTGGGCGCCTTATCTTCTAAAGAACCCTCTTACCTTAAACAAGAGATGACCTGGTGTTAAAGTAGAACTAAAGACAAAACCTTTTTCATTTTGGATAGCGCAAGGCAGGTTATAACCCCTGTTGGTTATTTATTTTATTTTTTAACCATCTGTGTCCCATTGCAGAGATTTCCCTTCACTTCCTGTCCCATAGCTAAACAGGAGATGGAAGGAAATCCCTGCAAATTAATGAAATTCCTTGGACCCCCAGGTCACTAAAACTAGTGTCCCCATTGGAAGATCTCCTCTTTTCTGGGTGCAACTCAAAATTTAAGGTTTTTCTTTTACCTTTTTGCTTTCAATGATAATGGTAAACAGGGCAAATAGAGGGGTAATCCCCCTGATGGGGACACAGCAATTAAAACAGACAGGTGTTCTAAGCCATCTCCACTCTATCCAAAAGTAGTTTTGCCTTTGGTTATTCTTTAAGGCCCGGATCTTCCAGCCTCTCTCCTCAACTAAAACAGTTCTTCAGTCCTTTTGTCTGACTCCAGGTAATCGGAAGCAGATATTCATACATTTGTGGACCCTGTAAAGGGGACTTCCATTTCTCAGAGGCTCAGACAGGCCATTAGTTAAAGGGGTTGTAAGGGTACAATTTCATTTATTTTTTCCCCCTAAATGGCTTCCTTTACCTTAGTGCAGTCCTCATTCACTTACCTCATCCTTCAATTTTGCTTTTAAATGTCCTTATTTTTTCTAAGAAATCCTCACTTCCTGTTCTTCTGTCTGTAACTCCACCCTAGTGTGAAGTGTCGTGCTCGACCCCTACCATGGACTACAGGAGAGTCAGGATGCCCACTAACACACCGCTCCTTTCTCTATCTGCAACGTAGAGAGTGTCCTGACTCTCCTGTAGTCCAAGGGAGAGGGGGAGCATGACACTCCACACCTAGAAGAAGGCCTCACATTAGTTAGACAGAAGAACAGGAAGTGAGGATTTCTCAGAAGAAATAAGGACATTTAAAAGCAAAATGGAAGGATGAGGGAAGTGAAGGAGGACTGCACTAAGGTAAAGGAAGCTATTTCAGGGGAAAAAAAATTGTACCTTTTATCTTTATTTGCTAGGCAAATCGTCCTAATCTGCCACTTCCTGGTCCGTCTTCTTTCTTCCCCCTCCTCGGCTGCCTCCTGTGGAATGGGGGAGCGGTGTCTCAGGAGACATCACCCATTCACGTCACTTTGTGCGGCTCGCGCATGCGCAGTAGGGAATCGGGCGGTGAAGCCGCAAGGCTTCACTTCCTGATTCCCTCACCGAGGATGGCGGCGGGGCAGCCGAGAGTGTTTGCTCGACTGCCGTCATCGCGGGCACCCTGGACAGGTAAGTCTCCTTATTAAAAGTCAGCAGCTACAGTGTTAGTAGCTGCTGACTTTTTTTTTTTTTTTTTTTAAACCGGACTTCCGCTTTAAGGATTTGTCGCACACTTTACTACATCAATTGGCACTTGTGGGCTTTTCAGCATCAGTTTCCCAACATTCTAGATTTGCAAGGCTGCCACAAGACCTTCTGTTTTACCAGCCTGTTTAAGCCTTATCTGGTGCCAACTTCGGGCAGAAGCTCTTTTGTGAGATTGAGGTTTAGACTGTCTTTACCCCCTGCTTTTGGACATCCAAAAAGTAATTGAATAACTGGGTCCCTCTAAGAAAGCTGAAGATACTGGGATTTTTCTACTTTTAATGCAAATGTAAAATCCATTTCTAGTAGTCTAGGAATGGCCACAGTTCCCACCCTCATTGTATTGGGTCATACTCTAAGGAATGCTTGGAATAGGAGGTGGTTATAGAGGGGGTTTGTTTTTGTTTTTTGGCCTAGTCTTTCAATGAACTACAAGAAATGGATTTTATCACAAGTTCAAAAATCTCACTGAACAAGAGGAGAGAGAAGCGCCAAGCCAATCCTTTAAACAGCTTAGGAATTTATTCACTATACAAGTATAAAACACTAAACTTGCATGAAAATGTTGGAGCACTTGCAGAGTGCTAGAGCGGATGGGAACTTCCACATGCAGTGTCACAGGAGCAAAGTTGGGCCACCGGTTGGACCAAAGTCTCTATTGAGGGATCCACGAGCGTCATATTTTAGCAACAGCTGGAGCCTCGATGAGCTTCATGGAGAAGTCGGCTGTGTGTCTCTGGGTGGGAGTGGTCCAGGGTTGAAAACTGGGGGGCCACCCACACGTGTCTGGCCAATCAGAACGCGTTTCGAAGGCACGGCCTCGTTTTCATTAGCTGATCCTCTAACGGTCACATCACTTTTATATACAGGATACAATTAGTTCACTCTGAGCCGCAATTGGTGGTTTCAGCTGGGAAGATAATGATTTAAAATGTGTAATATATGTGAGAATCGTAGAATGTTACCGGTCAGTTTGGGTAAACGGAACATTTAATGGAATAGGTCTTAGGTGGGTAAATGCCTGAGTGTGTACCTTGTTGTAAAAAAGGATGCCTAAAATTAGCTAGGTGTAACGGTGATACATGTGTATACATATTACACATGCACACGTCTCTGCTGGGGGATAACTGTACCAATAGGTAGGTTACAGCAATGAGTATACATGAGTAGTGACTGTAATTCAAATAAAGGTTGGCTTGTTATTCGAATGGGAAGATAACTGTTTTTAAAGAATTCATAATGGTCTATAAGGTATATTGTAAACAAATTACAAGGAAGAGGAAAAATTAACATTTTAAAAACATTATTTTGAAATGACTTAAAATATACTAATATTGTGACTGTAGCCATAGATGAGTGAAGAATTGAGTGAGTTCATTAAATCAATCGATTAGTATGTATCCATGAAAGGATATATAGATGTGTATAATTTGCCATGTGAAATTATGTGTGTGAGCAACTGCTTTTACATCTGTGGCAAACCAAAAACCCTGTGTACTACATAACAAGAAGCGTGCATGTGAAAATGCCCTGGGGGGGGGGGGGTGTATTTTCGGGGACATCATCAACTGGGGAAAGAGGGGGAGGAATGGGGGGGGGGGGTCTTGGGGATCATCCAATGGGGAGGAGGAAGATTAGATGATGGTACTGACTTCCAACTATTCATTCAGGCCTTCAGGTGAGAGACTATTTAGTTTGAATATCCAATAAGTCTCTTGGGCACTTTTTATTTATTTTTTATTTTTTATCTTTCTCCATTGGGTAGGGAATGGGGAAAAGTTTTGGCTGTGACCTTCAGTAATGTAGGGTTTCTTTCGTGGTGGGCTAGTGAGTGTCTTGGAATACTGCACTTGGGGTAGAGTTTAACCTCCCCCCCAAGAGTCTCCTGTGTTCCTCAAATCTGGTGCGAAGAGGTCTAATGGTATGCAATACATGGCACGTTTTACATGGGCAAGTGATGAGGTAGACCACAAAGTTATTCGAACAGGTTAGGAATTCATTAATGGCAAAAGTATTGCCTTTTTGGTCGGAAAAGATATTTTGTCCATGGGTCACATGTGACACTTATACATTCCAACAAGTGAGAACATTTTGGGAATGGAGCCCAGAAGGGGTTTCTTGTTGCGCAATTTACTGGGGCTATGATGTTTTTGGCCCTGTTTGCTCTTTGGAATACCAGTTTAGGTTTAGAGGCAATTTGTGTCTTTAGTTACGGGTCATTGCACACTATCCCCCCCAATGTTTATCGAGGGTCTTTTTGATGGTCCAGTGCTTATATTTGGTGATTAACATGGGACCATTGTTTTTCTTAAAAAAAAATAAAATAAATGCCTACCTTTCCCTCTCATTGGAAAAATTTACTGATGCTTTTGAACTCTGCCTTGGAGAAGTGAGTATGTGGAAAGTATAGTAACCCTTAGGAACCATTGAGAAATAGCCTCTTACCTTATCTGTATACTGTAATCAAATTTCTTGTTGGTGATTACTCTTTGCATTTTATTGAGAGATGCCCAATTGGATGTCTTTGCTTTTGTGTTTCTAATCTGCTGACTGGCAGCATCTGTCAGGAGCAGATGTTGATGGTTACAGAACACTGGAATCAAGCAATTTGAGGTTTTACTGCAACCCCAATTCCAAAAATGTTGGGACTCTGGGTAAAATCGACATCGAAACAGAATGCAATGATTTGCACATCTCATAATACAGTATTTTATTCACAATAGAAAACCGAACACGTAAAATGTACCATTTTAAGAAAAATAAGGTTATTTTGAAATTGATGGCGGCAGCAGTGCATCTCAAAGTTTAGGAAAGGGCCATGTTTGTTTATACCATGGTGTGTAGCATCTCCTCTTACTGAGGAGACCAGTTGCTGGAGTTTAGGGAGAGAATGGCCTATTCTTGCTTGATATAAGATTCTAACTGCTCTGGATCGATTGTCTATCATTTCTCCTTTCAAGATGCACTAAAAAAAATTCAGTTGGTGAAAGGTCTGGACTGCGTGCTGGCCAGTTTAAGTGGTTGTAAACCCAACCACACAACTTGCACCTACAGGTAAGCCTAGATTAAGGCTTACCTGTAGGTGCAAGAAATATCTCCTAACCTACACAGTTTAGGAGATATTTACAATAATGACAGGCGCCAATGTCTACGGCGTAGGTGCACCGAGTGTGCCGTTTTTGTGACTGGCATAATTGTGGTTAATGCCATATTCCCGCGCATGCGCTGGGATCTGACGGTCCCTCGCGCATTCGCGTGAGTGACGTCATCGCCGCTCCGGCCAATCACAGCGCCGGAGCGGCGATGCCAGGATGAAGCGAGAGAACATGGCGGCGAACGAGGAGCACTTTGGGGGCCTTCGATTTCAGGTAAGTGCCACATACTGAGCTAGTATGCTATGCATACTAGCTCATTCCGCCTTTCTCTTGCAGGTGTGTGTTTTTTTTTTTTCGTTGTTGTTTTTCGCGATTAATTAAAGAGGGTTTACTTCCTCTTTAAAATGTCACATTTCAATTCGTCTGACTACAGAACATTTTTACACTTTGCGACTGACCATTTAAAATAATAATAATTTTTAAAAACGTCATTTAAAATGAGCGTGTGTCGGGAAAACGTCATTTTATGTCTTCTGAAAAACGACAAAAAAATTCGAACATGCTTCAATTTTTTATGTCGTTTTTCAAAGCGTTGTTTTTTGTGTCATAAAAAATGACCGTGTGTGGGCTAAAACAACGTTTTTAAACCCGCGCATGCTTAGAAGCAAGTTATGACGCGCGCTTGAATGGAACAGAGTGCCACCGTACGTGCTGAACATATAACCGCGCTTTGCTAGAGCATTTTGAAAAACCGATGGTGTGTAGGCAACGTCGTTTTTTTAAAATTAAGTTTGAAAAACGTCGTCTTTTTTCCATTAAAAAAACTACGTTTTTTTTTTACAAGACAAAAAATGACCGTGTATGCGGCATAAGGCCTCATGTACACTGCTGCTGGCAAACGGACGTTTAGGAGCAGTTGGGCATTTTTTTTCCCAACTGCCCCTGAACTCTCCTCTGTTATCTGATCAGTACATGTACACAGGGTCGGTTTATAGTCATTTCTAACCAGTTGTTTAGAGGCTTTTTTTGGAAAGAAAAAATTAGTTCAGACGTTTGAGTTTAGAGGCATTTCAAGCACCAAACGTGTGTTTGTTTGTTTTTTATGACCTGCAGGTGGTAATATATTTAAAGTCTGCAGTTTTATGTTGAGAAACCTTATTCTGAAATTGTTCGACTATTTTTGAGTGCAACTTTTTACAGATTTGATGAACCTCTGCTCATTACTACTTCTGAGACACTCTAAGGCTGCTTTCACACTGGGGCGTGGGCAGCTTTGGCGGTAATGCGCCGCTATTTTTTCCAGTGGTTTAGCCGCGCTGCCCATTCATTTCAATGGACAAGAGCGGTGTACACACCGCTCCAAAGATGCTGCTTGCAGGAAAAAATTTTATGTCCTGCCAGCGCATTGCCTTAGTGTGAAAGCCGGGTAAAGGGAAGATCTTTTTCAGGCGCTATTTTTAGCCCAAAAGCACCGGAAAAACGCCCCAGTATGAAAGGGGTGCAACTAAGGTGCCTTTTTATAAAAAAGAAAAAAAAATGGTACATTCTCTATTTAAACATTTGAGATGTTTTTCTTTTGTGAAAAAAATATGGGTTTATTTGGTTTGCAAGTCCTTGCATTTTAGATCTATTGTAGAATTTACACCACATCCCGAGTTCTTTTGGAATTGGTTCTCTATACGTGTAAAACCCATCAATGTTGCAATGCAAGGAATACTCTTTCCCAATATCTTACTTTAAGGTTTTCTAAACTGGTGCAAAGATTCCAGTCCTTTTTTGAATACATGTGCATTTCAAGATGTGTTTCTTTCAGAAAAGGGGAGGGAGCATTCAGACTGCTGAAGAAAGATCCCAGTGAATCTACCTCATCAGAGAAATACCAGCTCAGAGAAACTGATGGTCGCCTGCAAAGGTTGCAGGGTCAAAGCGACAAACAAACCCAGCATGGCAATAAACGAAAACGTGTTTCAGGTAAGTTTATTTATATATATATATATATATATATATATATATATATATATATATATATATATATATATATATATATATATATATATATATATATATATATATATATATATATATATATATATATATATAAATAAAATGTGTGATTTTGTTCTGTAATGTTGAAGTTTTGAATCGGGTCCAAGTCACTTTGTCGGTTTTAATAAGCGCAAGGAATATTCCTTGGATTTACATCACTAAAGATGTGAATTTTTGAAACAAGTACAGAATGGTTCCACAATATTCACACTTTTATCCCATCCTTGGACAATAACATCTGACTTTCCATGGTAATTGGTGATCCAAGTTGTTGGTGCTACCTGTCCTGTTGAATGTAACTGACTACATATAGATATACTGTTACCTGGGTAAATGAGAACCTTCACAGGTTTACCTAATGGATAATTTGTTTCTAAACTGTTCATTTTTTAGCTGTAATGTAGATATTTTTACTCCTATTTGAAATTGTTTTTGTCCCAAACCTATGTCTGTATCGTGATCTAATTAGATTCATGCTCACCTAATTGTATTTATTTTTTTCAGGTTCAAGATGTAGATCATCGCCAAGCCTCAAAAAGAGCCCTGTAAATAGCAAGAATAGCATTTTTCTGTCACGTCTCAGGTCGCCATTTTCATCTCCATATTCCCGCTCTTGCCATAGAGCTCAGCGCTCCCCTATTAACAGGTCACAAATGCCAGTAAAGTTTGTATTGCCTCCTGGAACCATCATAAGAGACATACGCATAAACCTGCACAATCCCAAATGTAGTCGGTAC
This sequence comes from Rana temporaria, assembly GCF_905171775.1. Classification (NCBI taxonomy): domain Eukaryota; kingdom Metazoa; phylum Chordata; class Amphibia; order Anura; family Ranidae; genus Rana; species Rana temporaria. The sequence continues at coordinate 93,513,189 of NC_053498.1, read as the reverse complement.
TCTTCAGCTGCAGGAACACCTAGTGAAGTCCATGGCTGCAAATTGAGCAAAGAGCCTGTGGTGAGACTTAGCCGGCAAAATGTAAGTCCTGATAAGCTAAGCTTTTACCAAGCTGTTGATCGAGCCCTGCACAATTCATCTCGAACATCTCTACAAGGCAAAACGAATGCTCTGGAGAAAAACGCCAAAGATCATACTTTGAATTGTGCACTTTTTAATGAACCTAATGTGGTGGAGGAGCATTTGGATCTTGAATACCTCTCAGCCACTACCAGCTGCTGTAGAGATGAACTGGATGTAGATGTCTATGAAAATCAAAACTGTGTATCTGATTCCATTTCAAACTCTGACAGACTGAGCACAAATGGCACCGATATCTCCATGGTTCAACCAGAGTTTGATATTCTTGCTTCTCCTTCAAACTCGAATAGATTATGTTCGGCTGTTGTATCACAAATGCAGGACGATAACTTTCCACCAGCTGCATCCTTACCTGAAAACACTGTGAACCTAAACAATTCAAGCTTCAAATTATTTTCAGATTCTGTGTCGCTTAAACAGCTTGGTTTAACACATTATGTCACAGTCAACTTGAGCAAATCAAGAGTTTCCGGTGCTGAATATTCAAATACACCAAGCTTTTTCCATTCCGATGTCAGAAAGCATAAGCGTAATCGCAATCAAAAGCCATTTACTGGATTTTCACATGATCAGATAGTTACAAAAAATGCTAATGAAAGTCCGGTCATTGCTGAAAACGGCTCCTTAACAGAACCAGCTGATATAAATGTGAAACCTAGGACAGGGACATGCACAAATGAAGTCTTCTCTTTACAATCCACACCTACAATGTTTAAAGTTCCAAACAAGCGAAGAAAGACCACTTTTCATAAAAAGAGGCGGACAACCCATCTAGACTTTAATGGGCTCATTAAAGTGACAGGCAAACATAGAATAAGCAGACCTGAAAGACGTCACTCTGCTCCTCATGCACTACTCAGTATCGAAATGCAGTCTGATCCCAAGTTATCGTTAAAGCCATACGTAGAACTCGGTTTAAACAACAATCTCAAAAGAAAAGTCTCTGTTTCAGAAGCACAAACATGTCCTGTGCCATTAACGGAGGGAGCTGCTGACAAGAGCATGTTCATCTCATCACAGTCTGAGCTTTTGGCTAATGGTAACAAGAGAAAAAATGTGACCTTTAGTCCTTTTACACCTTCCAAAAGACTGCGTCTTGTTGTTAATAATGGTTCTATAGATCTGGACATTGCATCCTCTGCTAGCGATGAGTCCAACTGAAAAGCCCAAACCCAATGTCATTCCATTTTTTTTTTGTCAGTGATTCCAAAGTTTAGATGAAGAAACTGCAGGATTTACAGTTTTTTGCCAGGTCAAACATTTTGACTGCGGGTGCTGTTTGGTTTTATATATTTTTCAATGACTTAATCATCCCCTCCCAAGTTCCTACTTTTGAATTGACACACCAGTTTGCCTTAGTCTCTAAAGCAGGTTGACATCCAATTTTATGTAGTGTCTTCATCCTCCTATTTTTAAAAAGTAACAAAACCTGATGGACATCATTACACACATGCTTTGTCCCGGTTTTGATTCTCACTCCCATTAGTTAGCTTTTGTGTTATCATGGGTTGTTAATCTTTATGGTGCTATGTCTATTATCTAAAAGGTAATCCCTTTTAGAATTGGAGACTTCTTGCCACTAAACATTGCTTTATATGTAATGGCAAAGTTTCTGTATTGTATGATCTGTATTGTTTGCATCTTTTTGTTGTAAAAAAAAAAAAAAAAAAATACACAGAAAACTGACTGTACTAAATGTGGTACCAGCCGGATTAAAACTCTTTATACAAGTTCCAAGTTGTGTAACTGATGAACAGAACAAAATTCTTTTTTTTATCTTGACAGTAATTTTAAAGCGGTATTAAACCAGAAATGTTAGTGCTTTCCCCCCCCCCCCCCCCTCCTGTTTTCACCTGTTAATCTGGCCAGTAACACCACCTGTATTGGAGTCTCTGAATGAAGCACACAAGTACCTTTTTGTCGGGCTGAAAATCGAGTTGTCGAGTTCATTCAGGACTACAGAAAAATGGCATTCGTCCACACACTATTGCGTCCCTTATTTGATTAACCACTTTAGCCCTGGAAGATTAGGCTGCTGAATGACCAGAGCACGTATTACAATGTGGCACTGTTTGGCTGCTTTAACTGGTAATTGCGTAGTTGTGCAATGTTGCATTTTTTTTTTTTTTTTTTCACAAATGGAGATTTCTTTGGTTGGTATTTGATTGCCTCCTGCGATTTATATTGCAAAGAAAAATGGAAAAAGACCGAAAGTTTTGAGAAAAATATTTTCTACTTTCTGTCTTTGGTAAAGTCAAAAAGCGTATATTGGTTTGCGCAAAAGTTATAGGGCCAGATTCACATAGATCTCCGGCGGCGTAACGTATCTCATTTACGTTACACCGCCGCAAGTTTTACGGGCAAGTGCTTGATTCACAAAGCACTTGCCTGTAAAGTTGCGGCGGCGTAGCGTAAAGTCCACCGGCGCAAGCCCGCCTAATTCAAATGATCCAGGTAGGGGGCGTGGCTCATTTAAATTAGGCGCGTTCCCGCACTGATCATACTGCGCATGCTCCGTCTCGAAATTTCCCGCCGTGCTTTGCGCGAAATTACATCGCAGCAACGTCGTTTTTAGAACCTCGACGTGACTTGCGTCCATTCCTATTCACGGACGACTTCCGCAAAAAAAAAAAATTCTAATTTTGACGCGGGAACGACGGCCATACTTTAACATGGCATGTCTATCTATACGCTACAAAATGGCAGCTTTAACTTTACGCCAGAAAAAGCAGACTACAGACGACGTAAGAGAATGCGACGACCGCGCGTACGTTCGTGGATCGACGGAAATAGCTAATTTGCATACCCGACGCTGAAAACAACGCGAACTCCACCCAGCGGGCGCCAAAGTATTGCATCTAAGATCCGAAGGCGTACGCCTGTCGGATCTTACCCAAATGCTGTCGTATCTTGGTTTGAGAATACAAACTAAAGATACGACATGGGTAATTTGAAAGTACACCGGCGTATCAGTAGATACGCCGGCGTACTTCTTCTGTGAATCTGCCCCATAGTGTCTACAAACTAGGGTACATTTTCTCGTACTTGCGCAGATTTTAGTTTGACTGCCTATCATTTCTTAAGATGATAAAGATTATATATTTTTGGTGATGGACTACATGCATTTTTAAAAAAACTTTACAGTTTACTAATTTAGATTTACAGAGAAGGTCTACGGCTAAAATTGCTGCCCTTGATCTGACCTTCATGGTGATACCTTGCATGCATGGTGCAATTGCTGTTTACACATGATCCCAGACTGACGCTTGCATTCGCCTTTGCGTGTGAGCATGGGGGGGGGGGGGCGTGTATTTATTTTTTTTTCTTTATCACAGGGAATGATATGATAGCAATAGGTAGTGACGGGTACTCAACATACCAATGTGTTGCTGGTCCTTGTTGGGCATATAGTGAAACTTTTTTTCCCCCCCATGCAGCCTGAACGAAGAAGAGATTGATCAGTGGGTATTCCCACCATTAGAATACAGCCCTTCATCCACCCACTTCTAATGATGGGCATACATGCACCATTTAAAAAAAAATTTATACTGGTTGTGAAATCACCTCCTACAGCGCTGGAGTCACTGATTTATGTATCGTGGGACCAAACGCTGTTGCTGTCAAGATAAATCCGTGCTGCAGCTGAATGGCGTACCTGCTAAGCAAATGATGGTTAACAAGAAAAAGTAACATTATAGCAAGACATATCATACCTGCAAATACAATAAAACAGCATAAAAAAAATATATGCTGAAGCATGGGGGAACTCTGCCCCTAGTGTTGGGAGAAAATCGCTTCTCCACCCCCTGCTTCAGCATGCTCCCCTTTTTTTTTTTTTTTTTTTTCTCCATACATCATGGGACACAGAGTCAGGCTCATATTCATTACCTGCTGGATTATACTTCATCATCAGGTGAACGACACTGGTAGATCAAAGATCTTTAGACAGGAAGTGCCCCTCCCTATATAACCCCTCCCTACAGGGAGTACATCAGTTTTTTGTTTTTTTTTTTTACCAGTGTCTACAAGGTGAATGGCATGGTTTCTTGGAGCTCTCTGAGCTCCAGATCTCTCTTTCCACAAATGGTTCCAAAAATAAATTAAGGGATTGACCGATCGGATCCATTTGACACAGGATTTTATGCTTGGATAAATGGTACCCGAGCCTCGCAAAGAAGATTCTTGATCCTGCAAGGTTTTGCCCGTAAGAATCCTCCGGGCGCTGGAACCTGCGGAGTGGAAATCCTGGACACTACAGCGCTAAGGAATTTCCTGCAGGTCCAAGGGAGTGGACCCTAAACATGAAAAGAGTACCCAGTCCTTGAAGGTCCCATGTGACTGGACCCCACCATGAAGTTTGAAAATTGGGCCCTGCGCCTGGATGGGTAAATTAAACCCCTTTTGTTATATTGTGGGGTGTCCCAGTAATTGTAACAGTCAAGCTAGCTAAGGGCTGAAAACCTGTGTGCGGTGACTATATGGGGGAGTTTTGGGCTAACTGTGGGTGTTTTGCAAAGTGTACTTTTTTTTTTTTTCTGCTTGTGTCTGGCTGTTTATTTATCCTGCCTGTATGATGGTTCACCATGGCGCACATACGTTTGCATGTGCCCTGCTGTATTAGCAGTTGTGTGCTTGGCAGCCATGATGCACGGGGCTTCGCCGCACATGCGCAGCAATCCTTATTCTGTCACACGAAGATTTGTGTCATGCGCAAATACAGCTATGCCTTTTCCCCCGGGACTGCGCACATGCATGCATAGAACGTCCCGGCCCACACTTGGCTCATTTAAGCTGTGTAAGCCAAGCATGTGGTGCTTCCAGAAGGCAGCTGTGGGACACAGAGCAGGCTCTGAACAAACACTTGCAGTGGTTCATTTCTTCTTACCCGGGTCATGTGAGTCACCCGGTGTTGCTTAGCGGGCTAAAGATGCTTAGCAGGATTGTTGTATAGGGGCTTGGTGAGCTCTATTAAAGCGTCTCCCTTCGAAAAGGGTGTTGTCACACACACCCAAGTACTCTTTGTGGCTATAATGTATTCCAAAAGGAGGAGTGGGGCTAATACTACAGGGAAGGGCACATTTGTGTCATCATTTCCTGATGAACCTAGTCACATCCCTAGTGTTGTATCCCCTGAAAGACCAGAGGTTTCCAGGCAATCTGAGCCGCTGTGCCTATCTTGTATTGTGCCTGCAGTCAACGCTGCTGCTTCACCCTTTATCTCTAAGGATGAACTGTCCTCGGCCCTATGCGGGTTAGAGCACAGGATTGCCTCCATCCCGGTGGCAAGAATCGTGACAAATCCCCCTCCCTGGGGTCTCCTAGTTTGGAGCAGGAATGGGGGAGAGCTAAAAATCTACTACCGAGCATTCTGAACAAGAAGATATCCAGCTGATGTCTGCCTCGCAGTCACAGAAACCTCTCATCCAGACCCTGACCGAAATGGTTCATTTTGCCTTTAAGTTTCCTCTTTAAAAAAGAGGCAACTGAGCCTCCTGGTCCTCTTGGATCCCTATGGCCTCTTCAGGCAGCACAGTATTTCCCCCCTACACCCCCTGGTGGAACAGGCAGTGTATGCTGATTGGGAACATTCTGATAGGACCTATTAGTCCTCCTAGGTTTCCCTTTCATATCTTATGGATGAAAGGTCTGTTAAAAAATTAAGCATGCCAGCAGTAGATGCAGCAGTCTTTCCATTAATTAAGAAATTGACTCATCTGGTAGATAATGCACAGGGCCTGAAAGACCCTGTGGACAAGAAATTGGAGTTATTATTAAAGGCTTCTCTCTCTGACCAGTTCAGCTATTCAGCCAGCTGTTGCAGCAATTGGTATTTGCCAGTCCGTAAGGGATCGGATCAAAAGGCCTAATAGGCCTAACCAGGAGGATAATCTGCCTGAATGTAAGACCGATATACCCTGAGCGCTGTGTTTTGCTGTTGATGCCTTAAAGGATTCTATACAGCAGGTTTCTCATCTGGCTCTCATGTCTGTACGTATGCGCAGACTTTTATGGCTAAAAAACTGATCAGCTGAGCTTTCTATATTGGCAGGATTTCCCTTTCATGTGGAATATTTATTCGGTGATCACTTGGAAATGTATACAAAAAAAATTCCGGAGGTAAGAGTTCTCTACTTCCTTTGAAGAAAAGCACCAGACGTCCCTCATTTTAAAACTTCAGGTCGCATTTGCGACTAGAATTAGCGACCTGGGGCGGCACAGCTGGGTTATCCTGTCTCCATGCGCACCCCCGGCGCGATCACATTGGGCCGTGGCTTTGCGGCCTTCTGCAATCATATGCTTCCTTCTGGAATCTGGTGCCCTCCTGTGGTGGCAGTTAGTATGACAAGACAACCAGCAATGCTAATGGAGCTTCCCCTGCCTGTTTTCACTGCCTGCCCATCTCCTTCCCAAAGTGGAGAAGAGAAGGAAGTGATTGCGGGCATCATCTGGCGCCTTTTGCCTAATGGTGAGTGTGGGGTGGCTGGTTTAAATAGCTTCATATAGCCTCTCTTTTTTGTAATTGCTTTAATTTTTTTTTTAAGTAAAAACTGTCAATTTAGGAATATATATATATATATATATATATATATATATATATATATATATATATATATATATATATATATATATATCTATATATATCGTGTTCTAGTCGTCTTTCTGTGTAAATTTAAGATTAGTTAATTTCTATATTGGAAAATAAAGCTTTGTCTTTCGTTTAAAAAAAAATGGATCCTAACTTTTTTAGCTGGCTCCTAGATTCCAAGCAAATTTGTCAAGCCCTGTCTTAGCATCAGGGCGGTTCTGCCGCCTACAAAGCTTTAATGGCAGGGCCAGAAAAAGCCCTGGGCCCAAAATTCTTCTAAACCCAGGACACCCCATTTCAAGCGAGGGGGGGAGGTTGCTGGACTTTGCAGACATTTGAAAAACACTTACAGGCGAATGGGTCACCTCAATTATATCTTGCGGTTACAGGCTGGAGTTGTGGGGGATGCCTCCCCAGAGGTTTTTAAGATCCAGCGTTCCCTTGGATTCTCTACAAAAACTACATCTAGTGCATCAAAGAGAAATTGTAGGCTCCAAGACATGAAAGGGGCACAGGGTTTTACTCAAACCTACTACAGTTCAGAAACCAAACAAGGACACCAGGCCCATTTTTGGACTGACGACCCCTGAACAAGTATCTAACGATACAATCTTTTCGGATGGAGTCTGTCCGTTCAGTAGTAACCTCACTTCAGAGGTGAGACTGTCTAGCCTCCATCGATTTATATAAAAGATGTGTATTTACCCATACCTATTTTTCAGTCTCACCAGAGGTTCCTATGCTTTTACAGTAGAGGAACGTCATTGTGGCTCTACCCTTCGGACTGGCTACAGTCCCTCGGTTGTTCAGAAAGGTCCTAGCACCTGTACTGGGCTTTTTAAGGGCCCAAGGGATTCTGGTGCTCGGGTACCTGGATGACCTCCTGCTCAGAGATCACTCAGTACAGGCTCTAGAACAGAGCATAATATACACAGTACGGTATTGCAGAGCTTGAGCTGGATCATAAATACTGAAAAGTCAAACTTGAGACCAGCTCAAAATTTAAAGGATCTGCGCCCTGAAGAATCAGGTGCATCAGATAAGGGGCACAAGACAACCCTCCATTTGGCTCTGTATGAGCCTTCTATGGAGGACGATATTCTCTTTCGAGGCGCTGCCCTATGCCCAGTTCCATTCCAGGCCTTTACAACAAAGCATTTTGTTGGCTTGGAAGGGGAAGAAAAGCCCTGGATTATCCAATGTGCTTATCCACTCAGGCATCCTTAAAGCAGAGTTCCACCCAAAAATAGATTTTCCACTTTTTGGAACTAACCCTTCGCCCCCTCCTGTGTCACATTTGGCACCTTTTTCAGGGGGAGCAGATACCTGTGTAATACAGGTATTTTGCTCCCAATTCTGGGCATAGATACCCGAGCCACCTGCAGGGACCAGTGGGATAGCGCAGAGCCAATTGCATATGCGGTTATGCGCAGTAGGGAACCAGGATGTGAAGCTGCAAGGCTTCACATCCTGATTCTCCTTTACCGAAAATGGCGGCGGCAACACCTGAGCGATAGCTCAGCTTCGCGTGCCGACATCGCGGGCGCCCTGGACAGGTAAGCGTCCTTATTTTAAAAGTCAGCAGCTGCAGTATTTATAGCTGCTGACTAAAAAAAAAAAAGAATGGCGGAACTCTGCTTTAAGCCTAAATTGGTGTCTGCAGGATCAGAACATGTGAAAAGGAAAATAATTTCTCCCAGTTACCCGGAAAGTACTGACTACAGATGCCAGTCTCTCTCAGGCTGGGGAGCAACCCTAGACAGGCTCTCAGCCCAGGGGCAATGGTCAGGAACAGAACAGATCCTGCCCATCGATGTCCTGGAATTACGGGCAGTACGTCTGGCCCTACACTTCTGGACGGTGAAGCTTCAGGACTACCCTATCAGAGTCCAGTCTTACAATGCCACTGCTGTGGCTTACGTAAACCACCAAGGTGGTACCAGGAGTCGTTCCGCTCTAAAAGAGGTGAGCTAAATTCTTGCCTGGGCAGAAAGATATGTGCCAGTTATATCGGCAGTCCATATCCCAGGAGTAGAAAACTGGATGGCAGATTATCTCAACTGCCAGCAGTTCTGCCCGGGGCAATGGTCCCTACACCCAAAGGTGTTCCAGGAAATTTGCCCACATTGGGGATGGCCAGACTCCAGCAGTTTGTCTCTCGGACAAGAGATATCCTCTGGCATTTGGGGCAGATGTTCTTATAGTTCCATGGAGCCAGTACTCCCTGGTTTATGCTTTCCCTCCATTCCCTCTCCTTCCACTTTTGTTGTACAGGATTCGGAGAGAGGGGGTCCCAGTCATTCTGGTAGCACCAGCCTGGCCCAGAAGACCCTGGTTCCCGGAGATTGTTAGACTTACAAAAGACGGACCATGGACCATGGCTTCCACAGCTCCCTAAACTACTGTCTCAAGGTCCTATATTTCACCCCAATTTACAGTCTCTAAATTTTACGGCAGGGCTATTGAAGCCAGGGTATTAAAGGTCGAGGCATCTTGGGACCAGTAATGTCTATCCTAGTAAATGCTAAAAAGGCTGTTACTAGAAAAATCTATCATAAAGCCTGGAAGACTTGGATTGCTTGGTGTGAAGCCAAAAAAATGGCGTCCACAGAAATACGTGATTGGGAGAATTCTCTCTTTTCTACAGTCAGCTGTAGAAATCAAGTTGGCTTTGAGTACAATCTGAGATCGAGTTTTGGCCCTATCGGTATTCCTCCATAGGCCTTTCCAAATAAGTGTGATACCAAGTCCCACACAATCTTACCAGCGCTCCCGATGTAGTCTGGGCAGTTCTCTGGCTCTACGTGACTATCTCTTCCCTCATAAACCATAAAACCTAGATGTATAGCCTGTTGCCCTGTCGCAAAGCTTATACATCTTGACCCCATATCTGGCACGCTTGCTGGGAAGATACTGTTTGATAGACAAGTGGCCAGAAAACTTGATCAAGGTCTCATCAATGCAGACAACTTGATTGGGAGTAAACAAGGCTGCAAAATGTTGAAGTAGTTTACATGGGGACGAATTTTACAGAGCCGATCAAACCAGGATCACAGGTACAGTAGTACAGGTGCTGCAGAAGTGGTGGACTCCCAATTAGGATTGGCAAATGCAGCAGGAAGGGCACTATGGACTCGACGGGCCTGTTTGTCTTCTGGCCACCTCGCCAGGTTGAACTGCACTTATGGGACTCGCAATGGCACCACATGAAACTGCAGTGCTGGATGTACTAGGCCGCTGGTGCTTGCCAGTTCACCAGAGGTATAAGCGGCACTAGTACTGGCTCTCTGCTTCATATGAGAGCCCTGCAGTTCTTGCACCTCAATGACAGCAGAACGGGGTCGGGTACGTCTGACCTTGGCAGGGACCACTATTCCGTCGTCTAAGCTATCTGTCAGGGTGCCGCTAAGACCGGGCCACCGCTAGTAAAAGAGCGGGCAGAATATAGCGGAGGAGCCCGGCAAAAGGCACCAGAGAGCAGAAGAGGCCAGAGAGAGCGGATAAGTCGGAAGAAACCCCCGAAGTTGGAAGAAGACCCGTGGAGCTGCCTAATAAATTAATTTAAAAACCTGCCTAGTGTGTTTTTTTTATTGACACTTTTTTCCCCCAGGTGAATGGGCAGGTATGTACCCCATACTCATAGGAAGGGGAGCTGGGATCTAAATAGTACAATACCCCAAGTCCCCCAATAGACCAAAGAAGAATTCTCTACAAATAGGGGGAATTCCCACTAAGTGGTCTTACCCCCCCCCTCCCAGATATGTTCCTCTAAACCATTGGTCTTCAAACTACGGCCCTCCAGTTGTTCAGGAACTACAATTCCCATCATGCCTAGTCATGTCTGTGAATGTCAGTGTGTTACAATGCCTCATGGGATGTGTAGTTCTACAACAGCTTGAGGGCCGTAGTTTGAGGATCCCTGCTCTAAACAGACACATTGTGTAGGGCAGGGGTGTCCAAACTTTTTTCAAAGAGGGACAGATTTGATGAAGGGAAATGTGGGAGGGCCGACCATTTTGCCTGACATTCTTTGAACCATTAAAATTCGGTCAAACTGTGTTCGTTTGAGCGCCAATACACTGCCCAACAAGAATTATCTTGCCTTTGGTGTGTGGTGAAGAGATGAGCTTGGGCGTGTTATTTGAATATACCATATTTATTGGTGTATAACACGCACCTTCAATTTAAGAGGGAAGTTTCAGGAAAAAACGTTGTTTAATAAATGCAAAATAAGGGTCAGTGCCCATCTGCAGCCTTACAAGTGCCCATCTGCAGACCCACAATTGCTAGGAATGCAGCACCCACCATTGCCATCAGTGCAGCCTGATTGATGCTCATCCATCTGCAGCCTTGGAGGGGGCAGGACGAGTGCCAAAGATTACCTACAGGAAAATCTCCAGTTTACACGGCAGCCTCTTTAATAGAAAGTCCCGCCTCATTTGATGGACAGAACAGTCATCCATTGGCAGCGCAGGAGACAGGACTTCCTGTTACAGAGGAAATTCTCTTCCTGTATGTACAGCACTCGTCCGGCCTCCTCCCTGTCCCCTCCTAGGCAGCCAGCATATATATATTTTGTGGCCCCTGCGCTGGGAGATCGTCGGAGGCCATAAAAGATATATATGTCCAAATAACTAGGCGGACCGTTCAAAACTGGAAACACTGGGCGCGGGCCGGAGTTTGGACATGCCTGGTGTAGGGTAACAGGCCCCTCTCTAACCAGGGGCACAGCTAGCATCCCCACAGTCGGCAGACCCACCCTCCCCAATACAAAACACCCCTCTAGATGCCTAAATACTGACTCAAAACCCCCTATAACGGGATCCCTGCAAACCTTCCTAATATGGGGTAGTGTATACCCGTGAAGCGACAGATATAAAGTGTCACACTATCCCGTTATGGAAAAAAATCACTACATGTAATAACCACACTCAATCCTGGTCATTGGTCAGTCAGTCAAAGGGACTGAAAAAACAGGATGAAGAATGAGCACATCAAGTTCCCATGACAGATTTTTGCATCCGTTTACCGATGGAAAGCGCTCTGCCAGGCAGGTGAGTATATCCAAAAGTATATATATGGCCAGTCCCGACTGCTCTAGTCCAGGCAGATGGTTAATTAGGAACAAGGAGATATGCAAACACTAAAAAAAACATCATAAAGTGCATTGATCCAATCTGTTCAAGTATTTATTTATTAAACCTGGGATGCTGCCACAGATACAAATGTAATTAGTGAGCGAGAGAGAGATTTAGGAATACATGTATTCACAAGTTGCAATAACTATCTGGCAGTGAGACTAATATCCTGGTATTATGGTTGGATTTGAGTAGTGATGTTGACCCAGTCTGCACCGGATGTATCCGATGTACCGATGAGATCTGTATGTGTGTGGGGCTTATCTGCCCACCTCTTGATCTCTATGCGTGTACGGGAATAAGCACACACTTCCAGAACCATATATTATCTACGGCCTTCCGTGTAACATAGTTGCATGTGAGTATTTGTATAGTGTGATTTCAGGATGTATTATATTGTTGCGATCTAACACATTATTCTTATCAGATATATTGAGTGCAGAGTGATGACTTGTGCCTCGTTTTGATTGGCATATATCTCCCAATATTGGTATACATCATTGTATATGAAAATCAGATGGATGTGGGGGATGCCTGATGCAAGCGATGCAGGAATGACATTGCTATTTGATCCTCTGTATTTACTGAGTATGGGGCTGAAATTAAAATGAAGATGCATAAGCCATCCACACAGCGTCTGTACCTGAATAGATGCATCTCTTCCCTTTCGGCGTAGGGGGTTCCCCTTAAAACCAGGCCCTTTGGGTCTCTTATTAAGGGGAACCCCGAACCAAAAAACAAGCGTGGGGGTCCCCCCAAATTCCATATCAGACCCTTCAGGTCTGGTATGGATTTTAAGGGGAACCCCACACCAAAATGTAAAAAAAAAAATGGCATGGGATCCCCCAAAAATCCATACCACACCCTTATCCAAGCATGCAACCTGGAAGGCCACAGGAAAAGAGTGCCCCCCCCCCTCCTGAACGGTACCAGGCCACATGCCCTCAACATGGGGAGGATCTCCCCATGTTGATGGGGACAAGGGCCTCACGCCCACAACCCTTGCCCGCTGGTTGTGGCGGGCGGTGGGCTTATCAGAATCTGGAAGCCCCCTTTAACAAAGAGGACCCCCAGATTCCGCCCCCCTATGTGAATTGGTAACGGGGTACATTGTACCCCTACCATTTCACAAAGAAAGTGTAAAAAAATGTAAAAAACAACACACAGACACAGTTGGGATAAGTGCTTAATTAAAAATCAAAAAAACATTCGATGTCCAGCGATGCTGCAGTCTCCGCCCCACACAAGACCCCCATGATGCGTAAGAGGGGCCGGGGTCACCCGTCCACATCATAGGGTAAGGCCCGGCTTTCTCCGGCAAGCGGGGCTTACCCAATGACGTGGGCGGGTGATTCTTCAGCTCTTCTGCATTGTTCGGTCTCATGTCTCTCATCTTTCTCTTGGCAATAACCCATAGATTCTCTATGGGGTTCAGGTCAAGCGAGTTTGCTGGCCAATCAAGCACAAGTAATGTATTCCCAAGAAAAGTATTTTACAGGTAATCTGTATAAAAAAATCCTATTATTTGGCCTCAACACCAAATGATATATCAAGCAGAGATCCAATACAGCTGACCACCCAAATAACACCATTCCTACATTTGTTGTTTTCAAGTTAAAATCAGTCATTTACACGTAAAAAAAAATCCATATAGACAAAGTTCCAATACTCAAAGCAGCGCCCCAATCAAATTAACCACTTCCCTACCGGCCCATAGTAAAATGACGTCCACAAAGAACCTCTGCCGTTCAGAGTGGACGTCATATGACGTCCTGGGCTTTGTGGGGGGGATATCTGAATGATGCCTGCAGCTAGAGGCATCATTCAGATATCCTTCTCTTGTGCCGGCGATTCTGCACAACGTAAGAACGATCATAGTGGCGATTCCGCCGCTAGATCGTTCTTACAGGCGGCGGGAGGGGACATCCCCCCCTCCCGGTGCTTCTCCGGGCTCTCCCGTGCCATCGGGGGCCCGGAGAACGAATCGTCCGGCGCTCGCAGGAAGCATAGAGATGACTGGTGACCAGATGGTCACCAGTCATCTCTATGACCGTCGGAGGACCCGGGCGCGATGTGATGACGTCACGCCCGGGTCCCTGTAAGTAAACAAAGCCGCGATTGCGGCTGCTAAGCAACGGTAAACATGAGATCTGTGAATTTTTTTTCACGATCTCATGCTTTCAGGCCTGGAGGAGAGATGTGGGGTCTTATTGACCCCGCATCTCTCCATAAAGAGTACCTGTCACACACATTCCTATTACAAGGGATGTTTACATTCCTTGTAATAGGAATAAAAGTGATAAAAAAAAAAGTGTAAAAAAAGAAATAAATATGTAAAAAAAAAAAAAAAGAAATAGATCTCCTCTGTAAATCTAAACTGGTAACCTGTAAAAATTTTCAAAGCTTTGCCTATGGAGATTTTTAAGTAACGAAGTTTGGCGCCATTCCACGAGTGTGCCCAATTTTAAAGCGTGACATGTTAGGTATCTATTTACTCGGTGTAACATAATCTTTCATATTTTACAAAAAAATTGGGCTAACTTTACTGTTTTGTTACTTTTTGAATTCATGAAACAATTTTTTTCAAAAAAAAAGGCGTTTGAAAAATTATTGCGCAAATACCGTGCAGAATAAAAGGTTTCAATGACCGTCGTTTTATTCCCTAGGGTGTCTGCTAAAAAAACATATATTATGTTTGGGGGTTCTGCGTAATTTTCTAGCAAAAAAATGATGATTTGTACATGTAGGAGAGAAGTGCCAGAATAGGCCTGGTATGGATGTGTGTATAAAAGCCCTGTATGGAAGAGGTTAAGGACTTTTTTTACTTACATGTATATTTCTGTTTTATTTAGTGGCTGCTTTTATGTACATAGACTTATGTCATATTAGAGCTGCAAGATTCTGGATAAAATGAAAATCACGATTCTTGCACTTAATATAAAGATCACGATTCTCAGTGTAACATTATCTTTCACATTATGCAAAAAAAATGGGCTAACTTTACTGTTTAGTTATTTTGTTTTTAATTAATTGAAGTGTATTTCTTTCCAAAAAATTGCTTTTGTAAGACCGCTGCGCAAATACAGTGTGACATAAAATATTGCAACAATCGCCATTTTATTCTCTAGGGTCTCTGCTTAAATAAATAAACATATATATATACATATATATATATATAGTTGTGCTCGTATGTTTATTACATACCCTGGCAGAATTTATGATTTCTTGGCTATTTTTCAGAGAATATGAATGATAACAAACTTTTCTTACACTTATGGTTAGTTTTTGGCTGAAGCCATTTATTATCAATTAACTGTGTTTACTCTTTTTAAGTCATAATCACAACAGAAACTACCCAAATGACCCTGATCAAAAGTTTATATACCCCAGTTCTTAATACCGTGTATTGCTCCCTTTAACATCAATGACAGCTTGAAGCCTTTTGTGGATGAGGCTCTTTATCTTCTCAGATGGTAAAGCTGCCCATTCCTCTTGGCCTCCAATTCCTGTAAATTCTTGGGCTGAGATCTCCCCAGAGTGGATCAATGATATTGAGGTCAGGAGACTGAGATGGCCACTCCAGAACCTTCACTTTATTCTGCTGTAGCCAATGACAGGGCGACTTGTCCTTGTGCTTTGGATCATTGTCATGTTAGAATGTCCAAGTACGTTCCATGCGCAGCTTCCTGGCTGATGAATGCAAATGTTCCTCCAGTATTTTTTGATAACATACTGCATTCATGTTGCCATCAATTTTTACCAAATTTCCTGTGCCTTTTTAGTAGCTCATACTTCCCCAAAACATCAGCAATCCACCTCTGTGTTTTACAGTAGGAATGGTGTACCTTTCATCATAGACCTTGTTGACTCCTCTCCAAATGTAGCATTTACAGCAGGGGTGCCCAAACTTTTAACCACTTAACGCCTGCCGCACGCCTATTTACGTCCACAGAATGGCACGTACAGGCAGATGGGCGTGTATATACGTCCCTGCCTTCTAGCGGGTCGGGGGTCCGATCGGGACCCCCTCCGCTGCGTGCGGCTTACCTCGGGGAGCGATCTGGGACGACGGCGGGGCTATTAGTTTCTAGCCGCTCCGTCGCGATCGCTCCCCGGAGCTTCACTGTGGCGGCTGCATCGATCGAGTGATCCCTTTTATAGGGAGACTCGATCAATGACGTCAGTCCTACAGCCACACCCCCCTACAGTTGTAAACACACACTAGGTGAACCCTAACTCCTACAGCGCCCCCTGTGGTTAACTCCCAAACTGCAACTGTCATTTTCACAATAAACAATGCAATTTAAATGCATTTTTTGCTGTGAAAATGACAATGGTCCCAAAAATGTGTCAAAATTGTCCGAAGTGTCCGCCATAATGTCGCAGTCACGAAAAAAATCGCTGATCGCCGCCAATAGTAGTAAAAAAAAAAAATAATAATAAAAATGCAATAAAACTATCCCCTATTTTGTAAACGCTATAAATTTTGCGCAAACCAATCGATAAACACTTATTGCGATTTTTTTTTTTTTACCAAAAATAGGTAGAAGAATACGTATCGGCCTAAAATGAGGGGAAAAAAATGTTTATATATGTTTTTGGGGGATATTTATTATAGCAAAAAGTAAAAAATATTGAATTTTTTTCAAAATTGTCGCTCTATTTTTGTTTATAGCGCAAAAAATTAAAACCGCAGAGGTGATCAAATACCACCAAAAGAAAGCTCTATTTGTGGGGAAAAAAGGACGCCAATTTTTGTTTGGGAGCCACGTCGCACGACCGCGCAATTGTCTGTTAAAGCGACGCAGTGCCGAATCGCAAAAAGGGGCAAGGTCCTTTAGCTGCATTTTGGTCCGGGTCTTAAGTGGTTAAGGTTATACATTCAGTCGCTGACAGGGCACCAGTTGTCACACTTCATATAAAATGAAGTTGGTCAGCAGCTTCCACATTTAACTATAAAGTCTGTTTATTGTAGCCAAAGGTTAAAACCATTAGTGTGCAGATAATGCATAATGGCAACTAGTTCTCTGAGCCCAATGCTCATGGTGACGTGTCAGATAAACTTTAAGTAATGCTGAAAAAATATAGATTCACGTAGATGCGCCCCTTCTTATGGCGGCGCAGCGTATTGTATTTACGCTGCGCCGCCGTAAGTTTAAGAGGCAAGTGCTGTATTCACAAAGCACTTGCCTCCTAACTTACGGCGGCGTGTAAATGGGGCCGGCGTAAGCGCGCGTCATTCAAATGATGTTGAGGGGGCGTGTTTTATTTAAATTAGGTTGACCCTGCGTACCTTACGTTTTTTACGAACGGCGCATGCGCCGTTCGTGAAAAAATCCCAGTGCACATGCTTGAAATTCCAGCGCAAATCGTCATTGCTTTCGACGTGAACGTAAATGACGTCCAGCCCTATTCGCGAACGACTTACGCAAATGACGTAATAAATTCAAATTTCAAAGCGGGAACGACGTCCATACTTAACATTGGCTGCGCCGTGCACCTAATAGCAGGAGCAACGTTACGCCGAAAAAGCCTTAAGCAAACTACGTAAAAAACTACCGCCGGGCGCACGTACGTTCGTGAATCGACGTAACTAGGTAATTTGCATATTCTACGCCGAAAACAACGGAAGCGCCACCTAGCGGCCAGCGTAAGAATGCACCCTAAGATACGACGGCGTAATAGAATTACGCCAGTCGCATCTTAGGCTAATGTCGGCGTAGCTAGCTTTCTGAATACAAAAAGTAGATACGCCGGCGCAGCTTTGAATTTACGCGGCGTATCTATGCTGAATCTAGCCCATTGTGATCTAAAGACTGAATATTTAGATTCTTGAATAAGCCCAATTATGACTGGTTCTGTCTAAATATATACGCAATGCCCACAATAATGTGCAAAACATTTTTTTGTTTTACTTCCCAACCCCTTAGTCATAATGATTAATAGGGTAAGAAGTGCAATTACAACCTTTTAATCTGTGAGAAAAGTAAATTCTTACGCCTATCTAATCTACCCACTCAACTCTAACCTTGTGAATGAAGTGTCGGTGAATGTGACAGGCTCTTGATTGTATTCTTTGTTCACCTGACACACAAAATGACACTTAAAGGTCTATTTTGTATCATGTCAATTAATAAACTACTGAAAGAACAGGTTTGACTGATAGGCACAAAGTAACATTGTGTTGCAATAATAGGAAAACTGAGCAAAATGGAAAGTCAAACCAGATTTGTTTAATGGTTAGTTTTCAGTTAGTACACACATGGCAGTATATTTAAAAAAACAATGGAATCTAACATAAATCAACATTAAAATGTACTAAAGGTAAGCTGAACATCAAAAGAAAAGAAAAAGAGGCTGGTTTGTACAGAGTTGTGTGTTGCCACGTCCCTAATAACACACTAAGCAATCCAATATTTTCCCATGGAACGTTACATAGCAACACAAGAAAAATGTACATAAAATCAACATATCTTTTATTTGTACAAATAGTGGTTAAAAAAGCACATTATATTTAAAATAAAAACTGTTCCAATACAATTACTAAACGGTGCCTGCCATGTGGTCCTCCCAGTGTCCATTGTAAGAGCGAAATTTGCCACCCTCCAGCCAAAGGCTGGCTGTGTCCACCACAACCAAGTGGTACAATGATGTTACATGCATGGCATTGGCACATATTACACACATGCACAGTGGCACCCAGAACACAGCACATATGTGCCACTAACACAACAAACTTTTCCTGGTCATCCCCAAATTGAGTTGAGCAGGAGTTAAAGGACCACGCCACCTATGAAAGAGCTGAGTGGTCTCAAAGGAAGAAGGAGAACCCAAAACAAATTCCCCCCTTCCTTCTTTATGTGACACAATGGTGGACACTTACGAACTCACCCGGCACACAGGTCAAGGAATGCAACCTGCAACAAAAAATAAAATATATATATGTTTATTTACCGTAAAAATATTTAACATATTGTTTCAATCCATATATATTCACAGGGGGCCATATTTGTATGTGTTAATAACATTCCTGAGACTAAAGCATCTCCAAAGAGCATAATAACCATAAAGCATCACAGGGATAATAAGGTACAAACAATGTACAAAAATATCCTACAGTGCCTCAAATGGGAGAAGTCACACATATTTAATCAGTTTTACCCAATGAAAACCCCTCAAAAAATGGTTTGTAAGTGATGGTCTAATTAAGACCAGGAGGAGTTGTGGGCCTCAATCTATAAATCCACTTTTGTTCTAACCAGAGAAGATTTTCATTCCAGTCTCCTTCTCTGGCAGGTATATGTACTTAATCAAGAGCTATAAATTTCACTTTGAGGAGGATGTTATTGTATTATATTATATCAGTATTATCAACACTGCTTAACAAGCATGACAACCTAACAATTATGGTTAGGTTTTTTTATTTTTCACCTTAACAAGTTCAAACATACTTTGTCATGCCTTATGCATATTATTTATGTTCATCTTTTTATCAATTTTTCACACAGGCTTTTGCCACAGGTGACTGTCTCTAAAGTCTTCGTGGATAGCTCTTTTGTGCCTTTTGGTGGGTACTGTGGACCTTCTGGCACGTGTAGACATGGGATAATGGCATTCATTTTAAGAGTTCCAAACCATATTTGATAGTTATGTTTCAAACTGTAAGGCCGCGTACACACGGTCGGACAAAACCGATGAGAATGGACCGAGGTTCAGTTTCATCGGTCCAAACCGACCGTGTGTATAGCCCATCGGTCTGTTGTACTTCGGTCCAAAATTTTAAAACATGCTTTAAAATCGAACCGATGGCCCGCTGCCCGATCGGTCCAAACCAATGGTTAGTACAGAAAGCATCGGCTCAAAACCCGCGCATGCTCAGAATCAAGTCGACGCATGCTTGGAAGCATTGAACTTCATTTTATTCAGCACGTCGTGTATTTGACGTCACCGCGTTCTGACCCGATCGGTTTTTGGAACGATGGTGTGTACGCACATCAGACCATCAGGCCACTTCAGCGATGAACCGATGGAAATGGCCCGTCGGACCATTCTCATCGGTTTGGAACGACCGTGTGTACGCGGCCTAAGTGTTTACACATAAATGTCATACATGTCGTTTATATACTCACCAGCCACTTTATTAGGTACTTTTGCTATTACCAGATTGGACCCCCCTTTTGCCTTCAGAACTGCCTTTTTTTTGGGAAAATTCTAAAAAATTACTGTGCTACTAAATGGGATGAACAAAGCAGCGAACACTACAATTAGACAAATTGTGGAGCTAATAAATCAAAATAAAGAGCAGCTCTAATCAATAATGCATGTGTAAAAAAGCAAAAATTTGCAAAAATGCAAAGAATTACATTTTATCTGTGCAAATACAAACTTGATTGTGCATGTAAATGGCATACATGAATAACCAGTAAATAAAGTGCACTGTGCAAAAAATGTATAAGTCCACATGTGAAAAATCAAACTAAAAAGGGTAGGTGAAAAATAGCTTTTAACCCCTGAGCATACGAAACAGAAAAATCAGTCCATAAACGTGAATAGAAATGAATTGCTGAGAGCTGAAAATAGTTCAAGGTGAGGTTGGAGATATATTCAGCATCTCTAGAGGTTGACCACAGTCCAATAGGAAATCACCATACACTGTGCATCCACCACCAACCAGGAATAATGAATACTCTTAGCGGACTGAGTGGACCCTATGCCAGCAGCAAAGAGTCAAAAAAGCATTAAAATTGGGAATGTAGTCACTTTCAGGGGACAGCATAGAGGGTCAGCTTCCACACCATCTCGTCACCAAATAAAACCTTGAACTCTGCCGTTCATAAAAGAAAAATGCCGCCACATAGTGTAAAACCATAAACGATGGATTTATTATAAAAGGTAGAACACTTAAATCAATGATAATAAATTCAGGCACAAAAAATGTGATCACAAATTAATCCAAGGAGTGCAAGGACATGGAGCTAGCTCAATAAGAACCAATGCATTTCGTCAACTAGGACATCATCTGGGGTATGAGCTAGCCCCCCATGTACTGTACATAAATATAGACATATGAAAAGTCAATTGCTTAATCTATTACATTGTCAAAAACAGCCCGCTCCTGGTGCCAAATATGTAAAAGCTGATATGTAGTGAGGCAACAGCAAGATGTTACCAATTGTGTAAACTAAGCCTCGATTTGGACAAACGCCATGTGACATTGCGATATTACAGTCACATGTAAACAATTACTGTATTTATCGGGGTATTGCGCGATCCGGCGTATAGCGTGCACCCCTAATGTAGACCCGTTTTTCCTGTAAAAAAAAGATTTTAATACTTTGTTTTGGTGTCTTGCCCGGCGTCCTTGTCCGGGTTCCGTCTGCGGCCACGGTGGTGTCCTCCCGGCTTCTCCCGCGCTGTCTCCAAGTCGAATCCCAGCTTCCCGCACTCAGTTTGAACGCCTCCGCCGACATATACCGAGCGCAGTACACTCGGGTATATTCGGCCACGCTCAGCTTCTCACGCATAAACGTCACAGAGCGTGACTTCGAGCGAAGCCGAGCCTGGCTGAATATACCTGAGTGTACTGCGCTGGGTATATGTCGATGGAGGCGTTCAAACTGAGCACGGGAAGCAAGTATCAGCGTATATCACGCACCCACGATTTTCCCCTTATTTTAAGGGGGAAAAAGTGTGCGGTATACGCCGATAAATACGGTAAGTCAGTTCAATGAAGAAACTATGTGGATCATACAATTGGCCAACCAAGATCATGGAACACCAAGGAAAACATCATTATACGCAACCTAGTAGGGATGTATAAAATCACTGATATACAAACATTATCATTTGTACAATGACAGCTAGTAAATTAAACCACCAAAAATAAACACAAATATACGTATAAAAATGGTAGTAATAAAATGGATATGAATTAGTAAAAATGTATAATAATATGAACATGGACACCCTAGATATATAACTAAATTTGGACAAAAATCAAGCTCTATTAACCATTTAAGGACCCCTTTACGCCAAAATACGTCGGCAGAAGGCCACGGCTGGGCACAGGCACGTACCTGTACGTTGCCTTTAAGAGCCCAGCCGCGGGCCCGATCGCCGCTGGTGTCCTGCGATCGGTCACAGGAGCTGAAGAATGGGGGGTGGTGTGTGTAAACACACCTTCCCCATTCTTCTGTGTGGCAGTGACACTGATCGTCTGTTCCCTGATATAGGGAATGACGATCAGTGACGTCCCGTCTACAGCCACACCCCCTACAGTAAGAATCACTCCCTTAGGGCACACTTAACCCTTTAGCGCCCCCTAGTGGTAAACCACTTCACTGCCATTGTAATTTTCACAGTAATTAGTGCATTTATATAGCACTTTACGCTATGTGTCAAAAGTGTCCGATGTGTCCGCCATAATGTCGCAGTCACGAAAAAAAACGCTGATCGCCACCATTACTAGTAAAAAAAAAAAATATTGATAAAAATGCCATAAAACTATTCCCTATTTTGTAAACGCTATAAATTTTGCGCAAACCAATCGATAAACGCTTATTGCGATATTTTTTTTACCAAACATAGGTAGAAGGATACATATCAGCCTAAAATGAGGAAAAAATAAAAAAAATTCTATCTTTTTGGGGGATATTTATTATAGCAAAAATTACAAAATATTGAATTTTTTTCAAAATTGTCGCTTTTATTTTTGTTTATAGCGCAAAAAATAAAAAACGCAGAGGTAATCAAATACCACCAAAGGAAAGCTCTGTTTGTGGGAAAAAAAGGATGCCAATTTTGTTTGGGAGCTACGTCGCACGACCGCGCAATTGTCAGTTAAAGCGACGCAGTTCCGAATCACAAAAAGGGGCAAGGTCCTTAACCTGCATAATGGTCCGGGTGGTTAATGTCCCAATCGCCGTTCATGCCATATCGTCAGTAGAATTTTGGCTCATATATCCAGAATGTATCTAGACGTGATAATCCCCTAGTATTAGAATCTCCCTTCCAGTGGGGTATGAACGTATCTATAATCAAACTGTGTACCTGTTGCATCTATATCATGATATCGAAGGTAGTGTTTGGGGACACTGTGATTCGTCTTGCCTTTCTTAATGTTTGCTATATGCTCTTTGATTCTCACAGAAAACGGGTTTATGGTGCGACCCATGTATTGTTTCTTACAAGGGCAAGTGAGCAAATACACGATATGACAAGTAGCATAAGAAGTAAAATGTTTCATCTGATATGTGTGACTAGTAGTAGTATTAGACTCAAAAACCTCAGATTTTCTCCTGCCACAAGTGTTATGTTAATCTGATCCATTTTTTATCAATCAGAAAACACAAGAAATTAATCCCTGCTTCATTTAAACAAAGAGAGGTCCCCTAGGGGGAGGCGGCAAATCCAAAGGAAAAAGACAACGAATTTAGTAAGTCAGGGCATTTTCAATCTCCGTCAAGTTGAATGCTGAAAAGTTAACTCTCGGTAAGGTTTTGAAACTCGTTCCCCCTAAGAAATTGAATAAATTTGGTACCTATTATTGATGTTCACAAGTACATTCTTAAATTAAATATACAAAAACTATTTATTGCCAATCCTACTAAACCACAGTACGTGGCTGAATCTAGAGGAGCTGTTAATTCAGACCTCTCGAATCGTCCCTTTTTAATCCCCCCTCTACAGCCCTTTCTATTATTTTTTTTTTGTGATTTAGTCATAAAAGATCTAGAGAAATTGCCTATCCAGAAAGTACGTGAACACCTAGATATTCGATTAGGTTTAAAACAACTATGCGAAAATAATTTTTTTGTAATTCGCCCCGCTGACAAGGGCGGGGGCATCGTAGATCTCGATAAAATTTATTATCAAAATGAGATGTTAATGTTACCTAACAATGCAAATATCTATACCCAATTACCCAGTGATCCTACCATTAAAGGGAATTTGTTGAATTGGTCAAAAAAGGATTTGTTAGAGAGATTCTAGATAAAAAGAGAAATATTATCTGGTACCAATTGCCCCAAGAATTCCTGTCCTATATTACCTCCAGAAGGTTCATAAAGACTTTTTACATAGGAAGATACTATTAGCCAGATTCAGTAAGAGTTAGGCCGGCGTATCAGTAGATACGCCGACCTAACTCGAAATTTGCGCTGTCCTAAGTTTAAGTGTATTCTCAAACAGAGATTCACTTAAACCTCTCTAAGATACAACGGCTTGCGCCGTCCTATCTTAGGGTGCAATATTTAGGCTGACCGCTAGGTGGCGCTTCCATTGTGGTTAGCGTAGAATATGTAAATCAGTAGATACGCCTATTCACGAACGTACGCCCGGCTGACGCAGTACAGATAAGCCGTTTACGTAACGCATTATCAGGCCTAAAGTTATTCCATCAAATAGCTGGAATAGTAATGTTAAGTATGGCCGTCGTTCCCACGTCGAAATTCGAAAATGTTATGTCGTTTGCGTAAGTCGCCCGTGAATAGGGATTTACTTCCACGTCGAAACCAATAGGCCCGTGCGGCTTACGTTGCCGCAATGCACACTGGGATATGTAGGCGGACGGTGCATGCGCCGTTCCAAAAAAACGTCAATCACGTCAGGTCAAACCAAATTAACATTAAACACGCCCCCTCAGCCTATTTTGAATTAGGCTCCCTTACGCCCGCCGTAACTTAGCAGGCAAGTACTTTGTGAATCATGTACTTGCCTCGCTAACTTACGGCGGCGTAGTGTAAACACGATACGCTACGCCGCCGCAAAGTTAGGATGCCCTTTCTGAATCTAGCCAATTGATTTTAACCTTTAACCCCTAGTTAGACGGGGTACCCTCTTACTTGAGGGACACTAAGGATACAATTAGATTATTAGAAAACGTTGATTTCCAAAGTAAGTGTCTTTTGGTGACAGCTGATGTTGCAACTTTTTATACATGTATCCCTCATCATCCAGTCCTTTTAGCTGTGAAATATTATTTACCCAGAGATTATACTCTTCCCCTTTATCAACAGGATTGTATCATGGACCTATTGGAGTTTGCCACCAAACATAACTACTTTTGGTTTAATAACACTTTCCTTTTACAACAGAGAGAAGTCGCCATGGAGGCACGATTTCCCCCCAGTTTGGCAAATCTGTTTATGACCAAGTGGGAGGAGGATGTCGTCTATGCCCAAGAGATACCCAAACTGGTCCTCTGGGCTAGGTATATAGATGACATCCTCCTCCTATCGAATGGTTACCATGATTCTTTGAATAGTTTGACACAACTGAATAACAATAATCGTGGTATCTCTCTAATGTATGAGGCCAGTAAAGAGGGTATTCACTTTCTGGAGATTACTGTAATTGACCGTCAACTTGAGATTAAAACTTATTTCAAACCCTTGGACCGGAATGGTTATATTCCAGTCGATAGCTGCCATCACAACGCATGGCTGAAGTCAGTCCCTCTGGGTAAATTTTTGCGACTTAGAATATTAATCTCAGGTTATGAAGCATAGATTCCTTGGAAAGGGTTACCAAGCTAATGAGATAGACATAGAAATACAAAAGGTTTCCCTCCTTGATAGAAATACACTGTTGTCTGATAAAAAAAAAAAAAAGATTAATAATAACAAGTCTGAAAGGTAATTTTTCAAATCCCTTGTTATTCAACATAGATCAAGGATATCATTAATAGACGTTGAAAAGTTCCTAAAAATTATAGGTTTCTGGGCCCTATCCTTCCTGATCATGCTGGAGTCAATAACAGAGGTGGACCATCCATGAGAGGGAGGGTTGCTCCAAACGTTATTGATCTTCCAAATAAAACCAAATTTTTTCATAATTTGAAAGGCTATTATCCCTGCTGCAGGTGCAATGTATGCCATCATAATACTTGTGGCAGGAGAAAATCTGAGGTTCTTAAGTCTACTACTACTAATCACCAGGGCCGTTAGAAGACATTTGGGGGCCCCAGGCATTTCAGTTGAGAAGCGGGGGGGGGGGGGGTTGACAGCTTACCTCTATTCTCACACGCCGGCAGATGTTGGTGTCCGCACAGGGGGCCCCAGTAGGGAGAGGGCCCTTTCCGCATCACTGCATCCTCCTGCAGTACGGTCGGCCGTTTACCATAATCGCGCGGTACAGGAGATTCAGTTTGCTGTTCCCGGGGCCGGACTGAAAGGAAGTGAACACTCAGTGTGTGCACTTCCTGCCAGTCTGCCCGGGAACAGGAACCTGATTCTCCTGTACCGCGCGGTTATGGTACACGGCCGACCGTACTGCAGGAGGACGCAGCGGTGCGGCAAGGGCCCTCCCTGCTGGGGCCCCTGGCCAGCTCGGGGGCCCCAGGCAAGTGCTTGCTTTGCCTGTCGGGTTCCGACGGGCCTGCTAATCACACATATCAGATGAAACATTTTACTACTTGTGCTACTCGTCATAAAGTGTATTTGCTCACTTGCCCTTGTAAGAAACAATACGTGGGTCGCACCATACGTCCTTTTTCTGTAAGAGTGAATGAGCATATAGCAAACATTAAGAAAAGCAAGGCGTATCACAGTGTCCCTAAACACTACCTCCAGTATCATAATAAGGATCCGACAGGTACACAGTTTTTGATTATAGATAAGTTTATACCCCACTGGAGGGGAGATTCTAATACTAGGGGAGTATCATGTCTAGAAACATTCTGGATATATGAGATGAAATCCTACTGGCCATTTGGCATGAATGTCGATTGGAACATTAATGCCTTTATTAATAGAGCTTTATTTTTGTCCAACTGTAGTTATATATCTAGGGTATCCATGTTCATATTATTATACATTTTTACTAACCATATCCATTTTATTACTACGATTTTTATATGTATATTTTAGTTTATTTTCATTTTTGGTGGTTTAATTTACTAGTTGTCATTGTACAAATGATAATGTTTGTATATCAGTGATTTTATACATTCCACACTAGGTGGCGTATGGTGACGTTTTCCTAAGTGTGACACCTTTTATAATAAATCCATGGTTTATGGTTTTACACTATGTGGTGGCCTTTTTCTTTTATGAATGGCAAAGTTCAAGTTTTTATCTGGTGATGAGATGGTGTGAAAGCTGACCCTCTATGCCAGGGGTAGGCAACCTTTTAATTACAGTGTGACGAGAAATGTTTTCAAAGAAATCGAGCGTGCCAATTTTATAACAAAAAAATGTCAACACTCTCAATTCCGAAAAGGTTTTTTTATAAAATGAATGCTGTAAACTACTTTAGTAGTGAGAAATTTACATCCTGCACTCTCATACCTCAGATCAGCCCCAATTCCTGCAACTCCACACCTCAGATCACTGTCCCCCCTGCAAATATGTTTCATCACCATACCCCCCCTGCTCATCTGCCCCACCACTGTAACCCCCTGTACGTCTGCCCCACCACTGTAACCCCCTGTACGTCTGCCCCACTAATGTACCTCCATGCACATCTGCTCCACCGCCGTACCCCCATGCTCTTCTGTCTAACTGCTGAACCACCTTCTCATCTGTCCTAGCACTGAACTTATCTGCTCATCTGCCCCACCACTGTACTCCCTGCTCTTCTGCCCATCCACTGTAACCGCCTGTACATCTGCCCCACCAATGTACCTCCCTGCACATCTGCTCCACTGTCATACCCCCATGCTCTTCTGTCTCACTACTGAATCACCTTCTCATCTGTCCTAACACTGAACCCATCTGCTCATCTGCCCCACTATTCTAACCCGCTTTCTCATCTGTCAAACCAATGTACCGGGTGCAGATCTCTCACCTCTGTACACCCTAATCTCCTGCTCCACCACTGTAAGCCCCTGCTCATCTGTCCCACCAAAACACCTCCTTTCACATCTGCCCCACTGCTCTACCCCCTGCTTTTCTGTCCCACCACTGAACCTCCTGCTCATCTGGCTCAACACTGTACCCCCCTGCTCTTCTGTCTCACTGCTGAACCCCTTTTCATATCTTCCACCGCTGTACCTCCCTGCTCATCTGTCCCACCTCTGAACCCCTTCTGCTCATTTTCCCCACCACTGTACCCTCCTTCTCATCTGCTCCACTGCTGTATCCTCTTCTTATCTATGATATGCAAGAGTGGTGAAAGGAAGCAGAGATGAGACACATCTACCTGTCCTGGCACACTCATCCTGCTGATCCACCTCTCGCATCCAGCCCACGTGCTTGTGTGTGATGTGTGTGTGATGTATGTGATGTCACATACAAGCATCTGGAATGGATGCGTAATGATGAGCTTAGGTCAGGGGATTTTTTTTAAAACAGTGGGCCTGTGTGCAGGATCATAAGTTGGGCCCCCGCAGCTGAGAAAAAGTGTGGCGCTTAGCGCCACAGGAAACCTTGGGTGTGAGTTTCATTGCGCTGAATACTGGCTGTGGCTTAAAGGGACACAGAGTGCAGGGGTTTAGTAGCGACGCAAAGGTTCAGAAATAATTTCAACAAAGTTCCCAGAAGCTCAACAGTAATTCCACAAACTGTCACCTGATTGTGGTTTTCTCAAATCACAGTGAAATCCCTTCTTTCTGAGATTGGTAGTGGCAACCAAGCGAGTCATCTTTCTCCAGATAGGGAGCAGGGCTAGTAGGACTGTGATTGGCTTTAGCAGTGGCCAATGACAGTCCTCCTCCTGGAAAGAGGGACCACCCTCCCCCCAGCATAAATGCACCCAATCTCTTCCCCATCACAGAAGCTGATGATCGGAGCTACAGCAAAGATAGAGAACCAAACAATGTTTCCCATCTTTTACAATGTGTGTGGACACAGTGTCTCCCCCTCAGTGCAGGTGCAGCATGGGGAATTCTGAAACTTGAATGCATTAATGTCTCACTGACACTTCCCTGCGCTGCTCTGCTGATGGGTAGGGAGTTGAGTGCTGGCAAAAGAGGCTTTGTGTGCCGCTTGCGGAACCAGGGTGGGGGGGTTGCCTACTCCTGCTGTAGACTCACCACTGCAACTTCGATCTTGCTAAAGACTTGCCACGCAAATTTGCTACATATTAGAAAACTGTGAACTAGAACTTGTGTTACAAGTGCTCTGTAAGTGTACAACTTGCCAGTGAAAATGTGCAGCAAGTTAACAGGCTTACAATTCAACACTGCCACAAATTTGTGGCAAGTTACCTTTGCTATCTGGGTATCGCTTATTAACATGAAAAGTCTCCCACTCTTTGTCCCGATCTGCATCTGCTCCAGTCCCCTCCCTTGCTAATAGGTTGACATCGGTGGTTGGACAGCAGATCTTGGAGAATAGACACAAGCTGCTAAATGGAATGTAGTTCGTGACAGGACTCGTATCCTGCTGTGGAATGGCAGCCCGGTTAACAACAGGCTTCAGGCCAGCACCGGTTCATGGCCTGGGGGTTGGGGACCCCTGAGCTACAGTACATATCCTCAAAAGAATCTGAGATTCTGAAGAAATCTCTGTGTGCAAAGTGACAAGCCCAAATGCAATATTGGATGCCTGTGATCTTCGGACCCTCAGACGCCACTGTATTAATAGCAGGCATCACTGTCTGTGAACACACTTTGGTGGGGACATAAAGGAAGAATAAGAAAGAAAAATAAAAAACAGAATTTTAGCTTGCACATGATTGGATAATAAAATCAGTAGAGATTCCCCTCATTTCAGATCTACCCCTCAGATTTACACTGACTGCACTTCCAGTGGATTTGCCTTTCGTAAATAGCCCCCAATATCACATTAAAGCATATAGGTTTAAAGAAGACAAAAATAGCAAAAAAAAAAATTATCAAAATACATAAACAAAACAATTAATAAATTGAACAATTCAATACAATCCATTTGTTTTATGTCCGAACAGCATTGTGGTGAATCGGCCAATGCTGCTGAGACAGATAGGGTCATATAATGTGGTAGACAAAAAAAAACAAAAAAAAGGGAATAAAACAAGGGATGGAAAACAGACATCTCTGACAGGCTGTATATCAGTATCCCCCATTTTTTTTATTCAATTAGTACTTGCTTTTATGTAAGTGACATTCTTAGTGTTAGCACTACTATTGTATCCAGTCTAGTCTATCTCAATTACCGTACTTACTTTACCCTATTTTTCAATTTTTTACTCAGCCAGTCCTTTGTAGTCTCCTCTGTGGTTATCTCGGGACACTCTTCCCTATACGGGCGGACTCTTGTTCTGATCCGAGGCATTATTTGGTGGTGGACTGTGGATTGAATGGGCAGCTGGGTAAGCATGATTTTCTTGGGTGGCCTCAGCAGTATTTATGACTACTTAGTGGATTAATTCTCTATTTTTATTGTATTCTTTAATTATAGATATTTAGTAATAATTGTATGTTTTTTCATGCGTACAGTTGTAAATATTAGCATGGATTGCCCTTGCATACCCCTGAAGAAGCTTTGTTAGCAAAACATGTCGGAATTATGCGATTTCTTCCATCTTGGCTTGACTATAACCTGCTAACTGTGACCACCATTTACTCATTATCTTTGTGATATGCCAGTTCATGAATAGATTTTTCCAGGATCAGTTTTTAACTGGTCTATATTTGTAATCGGAGCCCTCCCGTCCGACCTATCCTAATTAACCAAGGCCTGAGGTGTGCCTTGGCCTACCTGGTCAGTATACCTGAAAAGAGGGCATACCCTGTATGTGAAAATGATAAATATGAATGAATAGTAAGACTGTGAAAAGAGGGAACCGGGAGGGTGGGAACCAGAAAACCAGCCGACGCTGGAGAGGTTGCGGAGGCGGGCTATAAAGCCCCGGACTCCTCCCACAAATTCAGGCTGGCCTGCGGCCAGCGTTCCTACTTGTAATCCTACTTGTAATCGGAGCCCTCCCGTCCAGACCTATCCTAATTAACCAAGGCCTGAGGTGTGCCTTGGCCTACCTGGTCAGTATACCTGAAAAGAGGGCAAAAGACACATGAGTAGGTGTAAACCAAAGGTTTTAATGGACGTGAAAAACACACAAGCTTAATCTAACAAAGAGGCAAATGCCCTAACAACCTCTGCGTGAGGTTCAGGAATATATCTGTTGAAACACGAGGACCTCCAACGCCCCATGTACTTGATGATGTGCGGGGGCACCCCCTGCTTGGAAGCTGCCCCAATCCTAAATGAGTGGCCGGTGAACAACTTCGGGTTGAAACCCAACCTCCCAATCGGAACCCTAACATGTGACAGGAACTGCTTGGTAGTTAAGGGATCAGAGGGGAATGGTAACAAAGGGCTGCCCGGTGGAGACATGGTCAGTAACCCAGACAGAGCATCCAGCACTGCCAGTGGACAGCACGCCTCGGAAGCCCTGTAATACTTGACCACATAACCCCGGCCCACCTGTCTAGTCTTATTATTATTGAGCTGCAAAGCGAAGTGGTCACTACCCCGACTGAGACTGCTCCTGGGCAGGAACGGAGCCAGACCACTGACTCGGGCAACCTCCCCGGGCCTAAGGAAACCAAAAAATCTTAGATGAATAGCCGCTTTGATCACTAAACTGGGATCCACACCGAATGGGGATGCAGATAGTAAATGTGACATGTCCCGGACCATCTGGCCGGTAATAGACCGCCTAGACACCTGAGCCAAACCCTGAGACTTCCCGATACCCCTCAATAAAGCCTTAAGAGGGTGTGCAGCAAAAATGGACAGACAGGAGGGTTCAAGTAGCGTCCTAAAATGTTGCACCCCGGCCAAATAGGACTTGATGGTGCTGGCGGACAAAGACAAAACACTGTGACAATAAGCTGCGAAAGCCATGATAGCCCCGATACCATACAGACAACTAGACGGATGCAGGCTTGAAAATCTGTGGAATTGCCTCCACCCTGTAGTATACGCCTTGAAGGTGTTGCTGGCCAATGATGCGTTAGCCAAACCGACTGCCTGCGTCCAGAACCTTGTCAGTCCATGGTGAGGAGAGAGAACCGAGGGACTGGCTTGCTCACCCGCTCCGCCACTGGGTGCTGCAAGAAAAATTGCTCAAACTTGAAACGGGACAAAGCATCGGCTGCCCCATTGTAAGCCCCACTGATAAACTCCCCCTGAAAATGGAACCTGTATTCCAAGCTTAACCAGACTAACCTACGCATGAAGGCCATGATGATCAGGGATGCCGACCTGCCTTTGTTGACAATATTGGCGGTGGCCAGATTGTCCGTGAAAAACATGACCGGCTTCCCCTCCCACTCAGGCCCCCAAGTGACCGCTGCCGCCACGATGGGGTAAACTTCAAATAATGCCGAAGTCTGTGAAAATTTGGGCAGACGAAACACTTCCTGGGGCCAGCGACCAGCCAGCCACTCTGGCCCCGCAAATAGCCGCAAACCCCACTGAAGCTGCTGCGTCCGTGAACACCCTGGGGGACAGGTAGCAGGCTGTGGAATGAGCAAAGAAATGCCATTCCAGTCCTGCAGGAACTGGTCCCACATGACTAGGTCGGCGCGAGCGTCAGCATGCAGGCTGACCCGGGCATCGACATCCTGACTAATAGGCAACAGCGCCAACAACCTCGAGACAAAAGCCCTACCCTGCGGGATGATTCTTATCGCATGATTGAGCATACCCAAGAGTGACTGCAGCTCTTTCTTTGTGCAGACTGGGGAACAAGCAAACGCACGGACTGACAGACGAATTCTGTCCAACTTCACCTTGGGCAAGCTAGCGACCATGCCATCAGAATCAAGGGTGATACCCAGAAAAGTGATGACCGTGGCCGGACCTTCTACCTTATGAAGCGCTAACGGCAGGTTCAACTCAGCAAACAGTTGCATGAGCCCCTGCAAATCCTTAGGTGGACGGCCGGAGTGCTCCACAAGCAAGAAGTCGTCCAGGTAGTGCACTACCCCGAGACAGCCCTTGGAGTGCTCCAGGATCCAATGGAGTGCCTGGGCAAAGACATCAAACAAACAGGGGCTGCTACGGGACCCGAAGGTCAGCTTGGTGGCAAAGTAATACAGGCCGCGCCACATGATGCCGTACCATTTCCAAAGCGCAGGCCTGATGGGCAGCAACTTGAACGCATCGGCAATGTCAGCCTTAGATAACCAAGCCCCCCTCCCCAACTGCAGGATGAGCTGAATGGCTGAATCCACCGACGAGTACTTCAACGAAAACTCCTCAGCGGGAATCAGCGCATTCAGACTGGGAATGTGCGAACAATGAGGCGCAGACAGGTCATAAATGAGACGGTATTTATTGGAAAACTTGCCACATACAACCCCGATTGGGCTGACCCTTCACATGCCAAATGGTGAAGAGTTAAACGGCCCAATAACAAACCCCTTAGCCACCTCTACCCCCACCAACTCATCCACCAAAGAAGCGTGATGCTCCGCCGACAACAGATTGCTGCATTCCCAGGTAACCGTGGGCAGCATGATCAGCCCTGTGTGGAAGCCACCGGAGAAACCCTCCAACAGAAACTGCCTGACACCAGAGGACGGATGACCCTCCAAATGAGCACCTAGTGCGGCAACGTTGACCTGGCTTAGTCACGCGGAACAAAACGGTTTAACCCCGCAGGAAGATTTAGGATGTGCTCTGAAACAATTAGAACATACGTGTAGGAGCCTACATCGATTGTAGTTACACCCTGCATTGTTGCAGAGGTGGATGCACCGGTCATGAGCTTACCCACCCCTGAGGAACCCCGGGACCTCTACAATGGGACACCATGCAGAGGTGTGCGTAGTGGACTGGCATGTGCTGCAAACCGGGGACTTCTGGTTGGCGAAGTGCCTGCAGAACAATTCCATGTCTATGTTGCTCCAGCACATGACCACTTGGAACTGAGCCCAAGTGGCCGCCACCTTGGCCGAGAATGACCGGTGGTAGTCGTAGAAGCTACAACCACCATACTTGTGAGCCAAATCCACCACCTTATGCATGTACAAGTCCAACTCCACCCTCCTATCTGGACTAACAGTACAAATGATGTCACGGAAAATACCGAAACCCAAAACACACTTCGCCACACTAAGCTTCCGGTTCAGCCTGGGGTCCTTGGACTTCAGGACAACCGAGACCTCCCCGCAAGCATACGACTTATTCTCCGTGACATCCTGTGACGCTATCAGAAGGCAAGCTAGATTGACATCCTTCCCCTCCAATATGTCTTTCCTGAGATTGGCCGGAATGAAATGCGCCGGTGACACAGAGGGAAAAACCACTAACGGGGATGGCGCTGCCACAGGCAAGGGGATAGCCGAATTACCTAAGGGAGCGCACAGAAGCGCCGGCACTGGCACTGGAGGTTCCGGAGCCACCTGTGCCCTGGCCGCATGCGCCTCGACCGCCTCCATCCTGTCCTGCATCTGTGACATGGAAGTGGACAAGGTGTTTAGCAAGGCGTGGATCTGCGTGAGAGAGTTCTGAACCGATCCCCTGACTCAGATCATCTGCAGGGAGAGACTGCGCTGGGCTAGGGAAAAGCAACCTAAACAGTTACACTTTCCTGGCTGAGGCTGGAAATGCAATGCCCCTACGACGCAGCTCAGCCGCAAGCCTGGGCACCGTCCACCTTCTCAGCGACGGGGTGCTGCCGTGTTCTGAAGCCCCGGAGACGGATGGAGGAATAAACGCGAACTCTTCGCTCTCTGAGACGTGCGACATGCTGACTCTACATAAAAACAACACACATTTGAAAATATCAAGCCGAACGAAGCGACCGCTCCCCCGCCCTCCAACTACAACGCCTAACCTGAAGGTGCAGACATGTGTCAATAGCGCGTCAATGAAACCTGATGTACAACCACCGTGAATGAATGAATCGAGCCAGCCCGAGCCACCTGCTGCGCTAGGACAGGTAATTAAGTAACGAACACTCAGGGCTACGATACCCACAGAACGTGGTGGGTATGAAGATGAGAGTAGGAAGTGAAGTGCAACGTATGATGAACGAATGTCGGCTGAGAACCTGTATGACACTTACAATAAAATTCTGGCCCGAATGACCTATGGACCCTCCCCTGTGCATGACCTACAACTCCCGTGAAAGAAAACGAAAAACACGCACCTGCAGCTTCACGAAAGAGCTGAGAATGATACGGATCTCCCACACCTACGAACGCTAACGAAAGATAGAGAAAGCAATTTAACACCCCCAGCGACCAGTAAGAACGACCCCCCGAGAACCCCTGAGGCTGGGACCGCCCCAACCCTAAGCCAACCCGCCCGAACCTGCATGCACCTGACGTTTCAGGGAAAATGCGAGGATTCCTATAAAACACCCGTAATGGAGCAACACCTGAAAATAAATGACAGAAAAATAAACAAGAAGAAAGATTGCCCAGCGTCCGGCCCCCCCCCCCCCCCCCCCCCGCAGGTAACATGCTAGAACCTGAACACACCTGACGTTTCTAGGAAACGTGAGAACTGCTGACAAAATAACAACTGTAAGGAAGCCACCTGGAAATGAAATGACAGATACATACAAATGAACATGCAATGCACCCTGAAATAAAACATAGCCCAGAAGCTGGAGATAAGAGACAGATGCGAACACCCAAATTAGACATGAGCCAGCTAACCAGTGGACCCGTGAAGAGGGTACGCCCCGAAACGCCCATCCCCCCCGTCAAAGCCCCACAGAAACTTGACCTGCCGCCGGCACCGCAGCCCCCCCCCCCCCCAAGCAAGAACATGGCCCTGAAACACTCCATCCCCACGCACCCTATGCCAGCCCTGACTCCCCCCGACTACGTAAGTACACCCGAGGCGAGGCCCAATCACCGCCAGCCCCTCGGCCGCCATGCTGTGTCACCCCTACCGCCACTGGACAGACGATCCAGCGCTGCAACTCTCCTAAAAGCCATTCGACCCCCAAGATGCCAGGGTGGCTTACAATCTACCGGCCGTGACCCGTGCGTACGCCCGCTGCGGGCGGGACCCCCCCTGTGCTGCTGCAGCCGGCCGAGCGCCTCCATGTCCCCCTCAAAGACCACGCGCGCCCCCCCCACCCTACCTGCCGCCACGAGGTGCCGAGCTGCACAGAGAGTCTGCCCGAATCGAGACGCCGGAAGTGACGCCGTGCCCAGGCAACCAGAAAACCAGCCGACGCTGGAGAGGTTGCGGAGGTGGGCTATAAAGCCCCAGACTCCTCCCACAAATTCACTACTTAGTGGATTAATTCTCTATTTTCATTGTATTCTTTAATTATAGATATTTAGTAATAATTGTATGTTTTTTTATGCGTACAGTTGTAAATATTAGCATGGATTGCCCTTGCATACTCCTGAAGAAGCTTTGTTAGCAAAACATGTAGGGATTATGCGATTTCTTCCATCTTGGCTTGACTATAACCTGCTAACTGTGACCCCCATTACTCATTATCTTTGTGATATGCCAGTTCATGAATAGATTTATCCAGGATCAGTTTTTAACTGGTCTATATTTAGATAAAATATATATTTTTATATCCTTGGATCAAAACGATTTCTTTGTCATTACTACACGAGTATTTACTGCACCGTAAAAATCCCTTTTCTTTCTCCTCCTCTTTTTCAAATGAAAAAAGTTTGTTTAAAATCTTTGCAAATACACAAGTATTCACAGCCTTTGTAAAACAGGGAGTGTAATGGCGCTTGCCAAAGGGAAACTAAAATATAATAGGATATAATACACAACAACGTATAGCAACGTATGAATATTGATCAGTAGATTCAATCAATATGTGTTCCACTCCTAATTTCCTTGAAAACCCTTCATGACATCCATAGTTCAGGTGTGAGGGGTAGGAATAGTGGATATAATGGATGAAATGGAATTACAATGATACTTTGAAAATCATTGATTAAAGTGAATGTGCAAATATAATGTAAACAAAACTTCCAATGATAACGCCAAATAAAGTGCTCAAGTGTTGACGTGAATAAAAAATCCCAAAATAGAAATACTTTGTGTCAAAAATGCAAAATATTATAGCAAATGAACCAATGTGCACAAAGATCAAAAGTGCAAAGTGAATAAATACTGTTTAAAAAATAGTTTCATAGAGAATATATATATAAAAAAAATATATATATATAGTTCAAGTTAATAGGGTGTTCAGAATGAATTCCAATGCTTCATACAAAAAATGTTCCAAACGTGCAAGAAATTAGAAAAAATTAGAAAAATATTAAAAAAAGGTAAAGTGCAAAATTTCAAGATTTCCCAGCGGTGAAATGTTGTTCAAACCAATGCTCCAATCCACCACACGATCCTCCAGTGTAGCTGTGCAGATACAAGATAGAAAATGCTAGCCTCTCACCTCAATTGCGATCATATAAGCCTGTTAAATAGGGGATGAAACCCAGCAGCACACGCTCTGCATCCAGGAAGGCTCAGGTAGCTCCAATCCTCCACCTCCAAGTTCCTCCAGACCACTCATTACATAGGGAACATATTTCCTTTATGCGATCATACAAGTGGTTATATTTATAGTCTGCAATCCGTGAATTCAGAAATTATGCTTTCATGAAAGCCCCCAATGCCATTATAAAAAGCACTATATCCAGTGCTAGGAATCAAATGCAAACAAAAACGCACAGCATGGTCCGATAGATGGCAGCGGGTGACGTCACGTACTTCCCTACCGAACGTTGCGTCCCAAGGGCGGGACTTCTTCAGCGGATGTGATGAGTGGTCTGGAGGAACTTGGAGGTGGAGGATTGGAGCTACCTGAGCCTTCCTGGATGCAGAGCGTGTGCTGCTGGGTTTCATCCCCTATTTAACAGGCTTATATGATCGCAATTGAGGTGAGAGGCTAGCATTTTCTATCTTGTATCTGCACAGCTACACTGGAGGATCGTGTGGTGGATTGGAGCATTGGTTTGAACAACATTTCACTGCTGGGAAATCTTGAAATTTTGCACTTTACCTTTTTTTTATATTTTTCTAATTTTTTCTAATTTCTTGCACGTTTGGAACATTTTTTGTATGAAGCATTGGAATTCACTCTGAACACCCTATTAACTTGAACTATATATATATTTTTTTTTTATATATTTTTTTTATATATATATTCTCTATGAAACTATTTTTTAAACAGTATTTATTCACTTTGCACTTTTGATCTTTGTGCACATTGGTTCATTTGCTATAATATTTTGCATTTTTGACACAAAGTATTTCTAATTTGGGATTTTTTATTCACGTCAACACTTGAGCACTTTATTTGGCGTTATCATTGGAAGTTTTGTTTACATTATATTTGCACATTCACTTTAATCAATGATTTTCAAAGTATCATTGTAATTCCATTTCATCCATTATATCCACTATTCCTACCCCTCACACCTGAACTATGGATGTCATGAAGGGTTTTCAAGGAAATTAGGAGTGGAACACATATTGATTGAATCTACTGATCAATATTCATACGTTGCTATACATTGTTGTGTATTATATCCTATTATATTTTAGTTTCCCTTTGGCAAGCGCCATTACACTCCCTGTTTTACATATGCTAATTGGTGCGTGATCACTGTTTTAGTAGTGGCTGCTGCTTTTATAGATTAATTTTGTTCATTATATTTAATAATTTATTATTTTTTTGAGCTTAGTTGCCCTTGGATAGTTTGGTTTGCGCATTAGTTCCCCCCCCCTTTTCACATATTCACAGCCTTTGCCATGAGACTTAGAATTGAGCTCAAGTGCATCCTGTTTCCACTGATCATCCTTGAGATGTTTCTACAACTTGATTAGAGTCCACCTGTGGTAAGTTGATTGGACATCATTTGTAAATGCACACGCCTGTCTATGTAAGGTCCCACAGTTAACAGTGCATGTCAAAGCACAAACCAAGCCATGAAGTCCAAGGGATTGTCTGGAAACCTCAGAGACAGTATTGTATCAAGACACAGATCTGGGGAAGGGTACAGAAACATTTCTGCAGCATTGAAAGTCCCAATGAGCACAGTGGCCCGCATAATTCATAAATAGAAGAAGTTTGGAACCACCAGGACTCTTCGTAGAGTGGTCCGCTCAGCCAAACTGAGTGAGGAGAAGGGCCTTAGTCAGGGAGATGACCAAGAACTCTCACAGAGCTCCAGCATTTCTCTATGGAGAGAAGAGAACCTTCCAGAAACACAACCATCTCTGCAGCACTCCACCAATCAGGCCTGTATGGTAGAGTGGCCAGACAGAGACTACTCCTCAGTAAAACGCACATGACAGCCCACCTGGAGTTTGACAAAAGGCACCTGAAGGACTCTCAGACCATGAGAAACAAAATTCTCTGATCTGATGAAACAAAGATTGAACTCTTTGGCCTCAATGGCAAGCGTCATGTCTGGAGGAAACCAGGCACTGCTCATCACCTGGCCAATACATCCCTACAGTGAAGCATGGTGGTGGCAGCATGCTGTGGGGATGTTTGGGAGACTAGTCAAGATCGAGGGAAAGATGAATGCAGCAATATACAGATACATCCTTGATGAAAACCTGCTCCAAAACGCTCTAGACCTCAAGCTGGGGTGAAGCTTCATCTTCCAACAGGACGACAACCCTAAGCACACATCCAAGATAACAAGGGCTACAAGACAACTCTGTGAATGTCCTTAAAGTGGCCGAGCCAGAGCCCTGACTTGAACATGATTAAACATCTCTGGAGAGATCTGAAAGTGGCTGTGTACCAACACTCCCCATTCAACCTGATGGAGCTTGGGGGGGTCCTGCAAAGAAAAATGTGAGAAACTGTCCAAAAATGGGTGTGCTAAGCTTGGAGCCAAAGGTGCTTGGAGCCAAGTATTGAGCAAAGGCTGTGAATACTTATGTACATGTGACTTTTTTCATTTTTTTTTTTTTTAATAAATTTAAAAGGTTTCAAAACAAACTTCCTTGTTTTAAGTATTTTATTAAAGTTTATCAGAAAACATTGAATGCAATGAGTAAAGAGAAAAAAATTACATCGTAACATTAAGATAATCTTATTACAGGAATATATATATATATTCCTTTTTTTCCCACAAATAGAGCTTTCTTTGGTGGTATTAGATCACCTCCGCAATTTCTATTTTTTGCGCTATAAACAAACAAAAAGGCGTCAATTTTGAAAAACTATTTTTTTTTTACTTTTTGCTATAATACATATCCCAAAAAAATAAAAAAACAAAAATGTATTCATCAGTTTAGGCCGATATATATTCTTCTACATATTTTTGGTAAAATAAATAAATAGGCGAATATTGATTGGTTTGTGCAAAAATTATCACGTCTACAAACTATGGGATAGATTTAGGGACTTTTATTTATTTTTTATTGTTTTTACTGTTAATAGCGGCGATCTGCGATTTTTAGTAGGCCTGTGACATTGTGGTGGACAAATCTGGGGAACAGTGAAATTATTACATTGATCAGTGCTATAAAAATGTACTGATAATTGTAAAAATGACACTGGCAGGGAAGGGGTTAATACTAGGGGGCGATCAAGGGGTTAACTGTGTTCCCTAGGTGTGTTCTAACCGTAGGGGGAGGAGCCTGGGGTCACCAAAGAGGAGAAAGATTTGGACTATCTTGATACCTCAAGGACATAAACAGGAGTGTATATATATATATTTCTTTAAATAAAATTTAATAAAAGTATAGAAGATAAAAACTTTGGGCCAGATTCTCGTAGATCCGGCGTATCTCTGCGGCGGCGTAACGTATGTCATTTACGTTACGCCGCCGCAAGTTTTACAGGTTTCACAAAGCACTTGCCTGTAAAGTTGCGGCGGCGTAGCGTAAATCACCCGGCGCAAGCCCGTCTAATTCAAATTAGCCGGGTAGGGGGCGTGGAGCATTGAAATTAAGCACGTTCCCGCGCTGAACGTACTGCGCATGCGCCGTCCGGAAAATATCCCAGGGTGCATTGCTCCAAATGACGTCGCAAGGACGTCATTGGTTTCGACGTGAACGTAAATGGCGTCCAGCCCCATTCATGGACGACTTACGCAAACAACGTAAATTTTTACATTTCGACGCGGGAACGACGGCCATACTTAACATTGGTTGCCCCTCATATAGCAGGGGCAACTTTACGCCGCGCAAACCTAACGCAAACGTCGTAACTTCACTGCATCGACCGCGCATACGTTCGGGAATTCGCGTATCTAGCTAATTTGCATACTCAACGGGGAAAGCGACGGAGGCGACACCTAGCTGCGAAAAAAAAAATGCATTTAAGATCCGACAACGTAAGAGCCTTACGCCTGTCGGATCTAATGGATATCTATGCGTAACTGATTCTAAGAATCAGTTGCATAGATACAACGGCCCAGATCAGGACTTACGACGGCGTACATGGCGTTGAGCCGTCGTAAGCCCTTTGAGAATCAGGGCCATTGTGTAAAGAAAACACATTGACAATAATTGTTAGATGCAGTCAATAGTTACAGCCATGTGTACTGCTGAAAAATTGTAGAAGGGATGGAAATGATCCCCAGTGTTGAAATGGGGTATCACATATGATGCATCTTGGCGATGTTTATACCCCCCTTCCCTTCTCCTTCTCTCTCTCCCCCCCCCCCCCCATTTGGGTCCCTCTGGGTCATTATGCTAAAAAGTCTACCTCCTGCGCGAACGTAAGAACAATCTTTGGATTTTGTCCTTACCCATCCTGTGGTTAACATTATTGCTGTTTACTTTGTCATTATGTGTATTGTTATTTATGTGAAGGATTGTGTTTGCATCGCTTGTAC
This sequence comes from Rana temporaria, assembly GCF_905171775.1. Classification (NCBI taxonomy): domain Eukaryota; kingdom Metazoa; phylum Chordata; class Amphibia; order Anura; family Ranidae; genus Rana; species Rana temporaria. Next base: position 93,471,653 of record NC_053498.1, on the reverse strand, counting down.
TGTGAAGATCTAAATACAAGATTTGTATGTATTTGTTGTTAAAAAAAAAAAAATTGTTTATAAGATTAGTACATATTTCAAGACAAAAAGGTTATTTTCTTTAACATCAGGCAAAACTGATATGGGTTCTGAGAAAATATATGCATTGCTTACCCTAAGAAGCTGCGACAGTAGGGCAGCCCAGACAGCGGCACCCAGAAGGCGTTTCCCCCCACTTTAGGGGGGGTGGGCTGCCTGTGACATGACAGAGATCACTGTTCCCGATGACTGGGAACAGTGGATCTCTGTCATGTTATCTGTCAGAGTGGGGATCTGCCTTGTTTACAAAGGCAGATCCCAATTCTGCCTCTGTATTAGGCGATTGCGGGTTGCTGGTGGATATCGAGTTTGCCTGACCCACGCACACGCTCCCACAGTGTGCAGCGGGCGCAAGAGCATGCCGCCAGCGGCTGAGCCCACAACTTCGCCTGCGCGAACTGCTGTACAGGTATGAGCCAACCTGTCACATTATAACTGCGGTGGCTGGTCCTTAAGTGGTTAAACATTTTTTGTTGTAGAAATTATGGTCTTAAGTTTAGAAGGGCCAATTCCAGGTCAGGTGTAACAGTGCTTTCGAACATTGCTGAGGCAAGCATGAAAATAGATTTCCAAAATTCTTGTACCACTGGAAATTTCCACCATATGTGTAAATGTGAACCCAGCTCTGAACAGCCGTGAAAACAGCAAACCGAATGATCCGAACATATTTGAAGATTCTAGCTGGAACTAAGTACCATCATGTGAGTATGCATGGCCTGGCGGTTCGCCCGGCGGTCGTTTCACGGCGAACTTTGCTCGTTCGTGGTTCGCCGAACATGCGGACATCTGTCGATATTTGCGGCGGTCCGCCATTTTACATTGAGAGGAAATTTGACCCATGACACATCCATCAGGTGGTACAGGACAGCCAATTGAGACATTTCAGCACATGGACATACCCACTACCTTATAAATAGACCTGATCTGGTAGCCATTTTACATTCTGCTTTTTGTCAGTGTAGGGAGAGGTTTCTGTGCTGTGTGGAGCAGGGACAGGCAGGCTGTAGTGACACAAATTGTTAGCTAACAGGTCCACAAAAGTCCTTTTAAGGACTGGTATAGGTGTGCTATTGTTTGGTGTGCACTCAGTATATAGGGGTGTAATACACTTAAATACTTTTTGTCAGGGTAGGGACAGGTTTCTGTGTGCGCAGCAGGGACAGACTGTAGTGACACAAATTGTTACTTGACAGGTCCACAAAAGTCCTTTCAAAATATGTAGAAGAATATGTATCGGCTTAAACTTGTTTATAGCGCAAAAAATAAAAACCACAGAATTGATCAAATACCACCAAAAGAAAGATCTATTTGTGGGAAAAAAGGGATGCCAATTTTATTTGGGAGCCATGTCGCACGACCGCGAAATTGTCAGTTAAAACGACGCAGTGCCGAATCGCAAAAAGTGGCCTGGTCATTGACCAGCAAAATGGTCCGGGACTGAAGTGGTTAATGTGCCTCCAGCCACAGAGTACAAAGTTGTTTGCTGTCAGGTGAACGCCTGTGGGCTAATTTTTGGGGCCTGTAATGGCCGACACCTCGGTATCCGGTTTTTCGCTTAATACTTCTGGTAGGTCAGTGTCCATGTTGTGGGACTATTTGTGCACAGCTAGTAAGTATTTTGTGGCTGCAAATATGACCTGCAGGTTTTTAATGTTCGCCTGCCATTAAAGTCAATGGGGCCCGCCGCGAACTTGCGGTTCGCGGACATTTGAGAAAGTTTGCGGTTAGCGTTCGTGAACCGGCCCGTCAGATGTTCGTCCATCACTACGTGTGAGTACTTTGTATGCAGTCTCAACTGCTGTTACATTTGGTGAAAATGGTGTATCAAAAGTATGACATAGATCATTTTCTCATTCGGCCACATAAGAGGGGATGCATCAGGTTTAATAAGCAATTGAGAACAGCGTAATAAAAGCCTTCCCCTACAATGTTGATCCTTCAATAATTTTTTCAAAAATTTACAGTTTTGTCATCGCAATCTTTATTTAGAGAGGGAGTGTAGAAATGTTTAAATTTGTAAATATCAAAATAATTCAGATTGTGTAAGCCCATAGGATTTACATAAATCAGGAAAAGTCAATAGTGATGAATCTGAAACCAAAATTGTGTAAGCATGAGATGCCAGGCTTGGAAGATCATGGGGAAGCCCATGCTGGATAGAAGGATGGATTTTTGTGGAATGAAATGAATTGGTTATGTAAAGATTGAAAACCGTACATAGTTCTGTGTCTATCCCATAATCATAAAGAATGTTTAGTGATTGGGTTCAGAAGGTTCTTACGATCCCTTGGACTTAACCATAATATATTCTATGTCGGGAAAGGGTCACAGTCCACTGCTTCTATTGTAACCCAGAGGGGGGTTTCAGTAGTAGCTTGATATTTTGACAGTTGTGCCACTTGAGCAGCCTTATAATATGTCACAAAATTAGGAAAACTCAAGGCACCCCGCAATTTGGGGATATAAGGTTTTAGTTGGTTTCATTTGTCCTGAAGTGAATTGTATCACTCTCTGCTGTATAATTCTTAAAAAATAAGCTGGAAGGTGTATAGCAGTGGTTCTCAACCTTCTAGTGCCGTGACCCCTTGATAAAATTTCCCAAGTTGTGGGGACCCCTAACGCAATTTCATAGCGTGGGTTGAAAGCACCCAAGGCAAGACAAGTAATTTCCGCCCCTAACCCACGGACATTTAGCGCTCCCTGAGTGCCTTCCACTCGTACAGTATTAAAACCCCTTATAGTACATTTTAGGATGTACCGCTCTTTCTCTTTGTTCTACTTTCTTTCCCTTTCATCTCTCTCTATCCTAATTCCTTGTTTTTTTTCCCCCCATCTTTCCCTCTAACTGTCTTTTTTGCTCTCTTTTTTTTTCCCTTTCTCTCCCTTTTTCTTTGTTCCGCCCCCTCTTATCTCACTTCCTGGGAAAACAGTGCAGGCTTCAGGAACAGCCCAGGATTTGGTGACCCCTGACAAATCATCATTTGACCCCTGAGGGGGTCCCGACCCCCAAGTTGAGAACCACTGGTGTATAGGGAGAACTCTAAATAAATAACACATTTCATAAGAATGGTAATTTTGATTAAATTGATTTTCTGCTGGATACCTAAGTAAGGCAGACTGTGTGTAGCCCATTTAAAAGGAAATGCCTCCTTAACATTACACATTTCCTTATCAGATAATGAAAGGTTCAATGCTGTTGATTTCTGCATATTAACTTTAAGACCTGAAATAACAGAAAATCTTTTTAGGATGTTCATAAGATTAGGGATAGAGATTTGTGGGGAGGATAAGAATAGAAGTATATCATCTGCAAATACACACAACTTATGATGATATCCACCTAGTTCTATGCCTGTAATGGAAGGATCAGTTCTAATTCTCTGGGCCAATGGTTTACCAAGCAGGGAGAATAGAATAGGAGAAAGAGGGCACCCTTGTCTTGTGCCCCTTCCTATAATAAATGCATCTAATTTATAACCCGCATATTTAAAATATGCCTTAGGTTGATTGTATAATGCAGCGATCCATTGTAGGAAATGAGGGCCGAAGTCCCATTTCTGCAAAGTAAAATGCATATAAGACCATGATATAGAATCATTTTTAATGTCTAAGGAGAGAAAACAGGATCGAGATCGACATGTTTTAGCAAAGTGAGAACCTTAGCTAGAATCCTGATGTCTAGGTTCAACAGAGAAATAAGACGATTATTCGACCAAACTGTATCGGTGTGGGGTTTGGGAATCATGCATATATTTGCCGTCAGTGTTTCCTGCCTAAAAGACTGACCTTCGAGGAGGGAAGTGAAGGCATTGGCTAAAACGGGAGATAACGTTTCCAGGAAATAAAGAAAATATAGCAGAGAACCCATCAGGTCTCAAGGTCACTTATTAAGTTTTAATGTTTTTATAGCATTGAGCACTTCATTAGCCAAGATCTGATCTTCTAGCAAGTCTGCTTGCATTTGTGATAATGAGGGGAGAGAGATATGGGAGAAAAAAAATCATCTGCCTTAGAGGTATCCAGCTCCTTTTTCCGGTGAATATAATATCACCAAGTTTGATCAAATTTTTTTTAGTATTCTCACAGGGTCATAATACTATATATCTCTGAAGTATTGGTTTAGAGGGTTTTTGGTAAAATTTCAGTGTATGGGCCAAAAGGGTGTCAGGTTTATTAGCCTTAATGTAATAGTTATGGCGTGATCTTTTAAGTGTTTTTCCAGCTGTTTCTGTAATAAATGAATCAAACTCCAGTTTGGCCTTGTCCAATTTAAGCTTTAATTTTGGAGAGGGGTTATTTTGAATCGCCATATAACTAGCGTTAAAATCTGCTTCTAATTTACTACACAGCGTTTTGTGCTCTCTATTAAACAGTGCAGCTTGTCTTAAACAAATCCCATGAAGAACTGGTTTATGTGCCTTCCATAGGGTAAGTGGGGATATGTCAGAGGTGAAGTTATGTATTAGGTATTCCTTAAGAGCATCTAAAAATATAGTAAATTACAATAAGTAATCAAATTCTTATTCGTTACTACAGTAGCGCTAGTTGTCACTATAGACTGTGACCCCTCTTTCCTATGACCGTGCATAGAAGGAATTGATATTAAGATGAAGTGATGTAAGCAAGAGTCCAGTGAAAAAAGTGCTCTAAAAGAGTGGTAAAGTTCTCCACTGCAGGTGATATCAAACGTGCACATTCCATACTTCAGGCTTCTTCTGTGTCAATCTCCCCTTATGGGTATCTACTCACCAGAAGGTAGAGTTCAACGTGCTCTGAACCTCTGCACCATCCGACTTCCTCCAAATCCAAAGCCTGAAAACGATCAGTATGCTATGCTCCTAATATCCACCGGTTGTAAGAGCAAAGAAAAGACTGGAGATGGTGTAATACCGCTTTAAGTCTTTATTCCACACACCGCATTGTTCAGCTTACTGACATTATTAGTAGCATTCATTTAAAAGATTATTTAAATAACAATCAGATGGCCGGGCTGTTCCTTTGCTCACTGCGGGATAATCAGCATGTTTTCGGCCCATCCATCGTAGATAGACACAGCCCTATTCGCCCACAATAGAGCGCAGCTGGAACGTAGCACACAGCACAGTCTTTCCTGTGTATCGTAAAGTCACGCCCTGACGTTTCGTCCTTTCGACTTCCTCTGAGGGTGGCAGGATGTGTACCCCCAGGTGAATGGGGCCAACCAACCTGCAACCATGTGCATTGCATGCAGTTGCAGCACTGTGATACTGCATTTAAGGGGTTAAAACAGGCATTGTGGAGGCAGCATATTGCCTCTTCACTGCATGTCAAATTCCTCTGAAAAGAGATCCGAGCATGTCAGTCCTTACCAACATTGTGAACGAGCGTAAAAAAAGCAGTTGTGATTGTACAGGATTAGTAACATACATACACACACATCTACAAATATACATATATTGCTGAGGGGGAATTAGAAGATGACACAAGATGGTTGACTTAGGAAGTGGGGCAGAAGTATAAATCTGGCCTTGTCAGTAGGCAAACACAAAGTTTTCCTGTGACTTTCACCACTCTCATGCAAGCCTGGGTACCGCCACGTCGCCAGCAACACCTGGGCTACGTCACGTCACCAGAAACACCCGGGCACCACCACTTCGCCAGCAACTACCGAGCACCGCCATGCCACCAGCAACAACCGGGCACCAGCTGGGTTTTTTGGAGCCCCTGTTTGTCTTTTTGCCATCCAGGGGCTAGCACTCGTTTTAGAGTGCATTTTGGGCGATATGCTGTCTGGGAGATAGCTTCTCCCACATGCATGTGTTCCAGGCAATTAGATCAGCCCAGACACTTCTGCCTGCCAATGTGCTGGCGGTCGATGTCTGACGTCGCAGCGCTCTTTGGTGCGGTGATGCCGGGCTCCGCAAGGACGGGGGGACTGCGCAAGCGCAGTGGGTGATGCACATACCTTACGTGCAGACAGTATCACGGGGGATCCAGTTTCTCCTGGCCCCGTGTGCACACCTGCACGTTTATCACAGCCTCTCACCTGGTGGTAAATTCCAGCCAATGTGAGAGGCTGTTAGGTATCAGCTAACTCTATTTAAACCTGACTGTGTCACTTTTCCATTGTTGCACAGCCAGGATCCATGCAACCTGTTTAAACTCACTAACCAAGGTATGGAAACTACCTGCTCTCCCAATATTATGCAAGATACTTAGTCTTATGTGGCTGGTGGTATATACTCTACATCCTCCAGCTTTTTGGATTGTATTGTTGCATTTTCCACTGGCTTCTTATACTTTATATATTCCCCTTTTTTAATAGATTTCACCACACTTTGCCTGCATTTATCTTCGTGAGCTTTGATGCACTGCATGGTTCCATGTCCTTGCTGATCTTTTTCCTGTCATGCCTAATGTTTCAATTGAAATACCGGCTCCCTTTTAAAGGGTCAGGCTTATCAGTTATATATTATTCTACCTTTTTATTATTTTGTGGCTGTACGCATCAGACCTGGGCTGGACCTCCCACCGTCTAGTGATCCCTCCAATTTGACATGCCTATTTCTTGCTACACATGTAAACATCTTCAGGCAATGTAAGTACTATGTACCTTCCTCTTTTTCAAATATGAGGTAGACTGGAATTAATCTTAGATGGAATGTCAGCAAATGACATGCAAAATATAAAGTTTTGGAAGCAATTTAGGAAATGAACAAGATTACAAACTACCGTATATTATTATACTATGTTTTGCTTTATTAGGAAAAAATAAATATTATTGGTCACATCAATATTAAGAATCCCTGAAGAAGGAATTTGCACATGTTTTATGAATCAACTTAACCATCTGCCTCCGAAACATGTTGGATATTATCCACCCCCCCGTTTTGTCTTGACCCACCTGTCAGCATTCGGGTGTGGATTTCTACATATTGGTGAATTTATTCTGTATGTCAATTTCCTTGGAACTTTGTATATTGTAACTATTATGACTTGTATCAAATAAACTTTTTTACTTTTATACATTTTTTGTCAATTCCATTCAATTGCTACAATCCGCACTATCCCAGGGGCTTTTTTCTCCTACAAATTTTCATATAGTAAACATGGTGTTGAGTTATGCACTTTGAGGTCAACACAGAGGACAAGGGGGCACTCTATACGCCTAGAGGAAGAGCATTCATTTCCAAATACGGAAAGGTTTCTTCACAGTAAGAGCTGTGAAAATGTGGAATAGACTCCCTGCAGAGGTGGTTCTGGCCAGCTCAGTAGATTGCTTTATGAAAGGCCTGGATTATTTCCTAAGTGCACACAATATAACTGGGTACTAACAGTTCTAGGTAAAGTTGATCCAGAGAAAATCTGATTGCCTCTTGGGGGTCGGGAAGGAATCTTTTCCCCTGCTGTAGCAAATTAGATCATGCTTTGCTGGGGTTTTTTGCCTTCCTCTGGATCAACTGTGGGTATAGAATTGGGTATATGGGATTGTTTAATGATATTTATTTATTTTTATGGTTGAACTAGATGAGCTTATGTATTTTTTCAACCTGACTATGTAACTCCAGCCACATTAGAAAAAAACACTGAATTCACACTGTACAGGCCACATCACCCATGATACTAAGCCCCAAGACCTCATTTACACACAGGACTTTATTAACTCAATGCAGTAGTTTCTTTTAGAATTTTGCAAGTTATGTTCGTTAATAATGATTTTTTTTAGTAAGAATATTGTTTTGATATTTTCAGGCGGGGCCTGTCGGGTAGGCTGTACGGGGCCCCGTGATTTCTAACAGCAGCCCTGGATATATGTTCACTCTGTGAGAACTCTTCCCCACACACAGAATCCCATTCTTCTTCTTCTGAATTGTTCAGTACCTGTTTGTTTGCCTTGATGACTCTCTCAGCGCTGCATGAGGTAGCTGAGGAGAATGGGCCGGTGTGTTTTTGCCGTTTCTCTTCCTCATATCCCACAGAGGATCACTTGTAGCTAAACTGCTGGCTCCCTGAACTCAATGGGCACAGGTAGGTATTTTTTGTGTGCATGTGTCCCGCAAACAGCTGCTAATATAAGGCTTTTACCTTCCTGTGAGAGAAGAGAATCAGGCTGGCATGTCTGCTCTGCTCCGCCCACTTCCCTCAGATTTCAAACTAACTTCTGGCACGTTGTCATTATGGGGTATTGTTTGTAAATTTGAGGAAAACAATGAATTTAATCCAGTTTGGAATAAGTACACAAAATGCAACAAAATGTGGAAAAAGTGAAACTCTGTGAACACTTTCCGGATGCACTGTATATGGCTATCAGGAAAGTCAAAGATAAGTCAGTATCAGCACACATATTTTGGATTAGTGACTCAATGTGTTGATGAAGGAGGGTCAGACTGACGATCACTGAACTAGCATTTGCAAATAGAGATGCTAGCAATGGAAGTTTCCTTGTCTATCTTCAATAAGGTTCCCTTGATAAGACAGGATCCATCTTTAAGAATAGATACTCATTTGACTATATTTGTAATTTTAGGCATTATTTTTTTTTTAAGAATCAATGTGGTTTCTTGGCTTGTAGAAACTTGACAAATGTCCCCTACATAAATACATTTTTACTGCAGTGTATTAAGTGCAAATAGTGCATGTCTTTCATCTTCCCCTCAATTATTCATGGCAGGATAGGACATATGTAAAGATGAAAAGTAATACTTATATCAGGAGGTAGACAACCCTGGAGGAGGTGGAAACCTCCCTGAACAACATGGAAGTGATCAAAAGATCCCCAGGGTGTAGAAGATAACCTGGCAAGCTCCCATTAAAAATAAGGAAGGTTTGAAGAGTTCAGGGGTCAGTAGAATGGAAAAGGGAGGCTCAATTCATTTTGGCCCACTTTTCATGGGCTTGTGGCTGCTTTCCTATTACTTAAATTGGCAACAGCTGTTTGCCTCAGCATCAGTGTATTTCGATTGCCCTTTTAAGTATACCTTCGAATGCTTAAAGCGGCAACAATTTCTGCCTCAGTTGTAATATTTTAATTTCATTGTCCTCTTAAGAAAAGTTCTAGTTTCTTCCAGGAGCTCCCAGAATTCCCTATAAAAGGGGTTTTCTCTCAGCAGTCTTCACGCAGAGTGGTCAGCAGCGACACTGCAAGCTTCCCTCCCTCCCACCCTTCGTCGCTGGTACTTTAAGAGGATTGTCACCTTGTTTTAAGGGGGACTGTTGTGTAATAATTTCGATTAATTTATGCTTGAGTTATGAGGACTGAGCAGATTTATTGCTTCAAATGCATATCTTGAAAGATAGTATAAATTAATTTTGTTAATTATTTAAACCAATAAAGTACAGCGGTCATGCTTACTCCAATTCTTTTGGCGTTTTGTGTTTTTTATTGAAATATTGCAGCCTGCAATCCCATGTAATGAGTAGATCATCCTGTTGCTGACCCTGACCTAAAACAAACAGATGCTATGGGCATTGAATGGGATTGGTTGCTGGGGGACAGTTTTTTTTTTTTTTTGCTTTACACTCTCAAACATAAAAGACAAAACCATATAGAGCAGCCAGTTAGCTTTCAGTGGTAATATTTTAAGTTGCAAGTTATAAAAAGGACAGGATTGTATTGGAACAAATCCCATTTCTTCCAGAACAGATTTCATTGTCCATGTGTCTTAAATGGCCAAGGCACTTAATAAAAAATTGATATAAAAATGATATCTAAACAAAAACAAAACAAGTAGATCAACTGACAGACAATGCAAAAACGTTATCAGATCAAATTTGATAAGAAAATATTGAAGGCATTTAAATATATGCAGCATTTCATTAAAGTTACTATTAAAGCATTGATTTAGACACTGAAAGAAATGACAAATAACGAGTAACATAAATAAACAGTGCGTTACAGTTAACATAGTGACTACAAAATTGCCATGTTGTTTCTGTTCTTTTACTGATGAACCGAAAATGAGTCCAGGTGTATTTTTGGTACAGTCTGCAGTTAAGAAGAATGTGTCAATTTGAATGTTCAGAATAAACACAGAGATATATATATATATATATAGGTACCCGTCAAGCAGCATAAGCTGCACCCGTAGATTCTGACGATACTATGCAGCTTATTGCTAAATAAAACACCATATAAGCTACAAGGAGTAAAAGCAATGCATTACAGTCTTATTAAGTAAACACCACAAAGAGCCAAATGCAAGGTGTAGTGACTCATCATAAATAAGAGCAATTCATTTTACCTAAATGGTAACGGCCATTTTGTTTTTAATAAGGGGAGTCCACTTTAAAAATGTTCCTGATCAGAGCAGGGAGCCTGCCATTGCTGACCTCCTCCTGAAAATGCAAGTTGTCCGGTTATTACACTGACCCATTAACTTCAGTGACATTGAACAAGCATCAAGATCAGAAAAACAAGATCTTCTTTACTGCATACTAGTTCCAGGTCAGTGCCTTAATGTGTCAAAGCCGGGGGGGGGGATATTATGGCAGCCAAGAACCTAGAATTTGCAAAAAGTGGTATCAACCATGGCATGCTTCTCTCATGAAAGTTTACAACAGAAATAGGTCTGCTCAGCAAAGTGTTTCCTCTCTGGTATCCACAGCAATTAAAAAAGTTTTAGACATGTGCAAGGCATAACCGTAGAGCATAAAGTCATGTACACATAATCTAAAGGTAGCGTAGGCCATAATACCCTGAAACTAGGCCTGAAACATACAAAAAATTATAAAAATTACACTGGGAGTTCCATAGGAGGAAAACACTACAGCAACCATCTATTACAGGTCGGGCTTTTTTTGTTGTAGCAAAAACACAGAATTACACACACATTTTCCGCAGATACGTACCTCTTGGTATAGAAATGTACATTGTGCAATCTGTCTTGGGAAGACATGGGAGTTGATTTAATAAAACCGAAGAGTGCAAAATCTGGGGCAGCTGTGCATTGTACCCAATCAGCTTCTTACTTGAGTTTTCTCAGTTTAGCTTTGACAAAAAACCTGAAAGCTGATTTGTATGCAGAGCTGCACTCTCCAGTTTTAGTAACCCCTAGGTCTTCCCAAGGCACAACGTACTGTAAACTTACATTTCTATACCTCTACGTAGCTGCGGAAAATGTGTGTGTAATTCTGAGTTTTTGATAGAACAAAAATGCCAGACCTGTAATAGATGGTTGCCGTTGGGTCGCTATACTGTGGATACTGCACTTTGCTTGTGCCCTCAGACTTTCTCATCTTACATAGTTCTTCCAGTAATCCAACTAAAGTAATTAAAGACTTTGGCCTGGGGCTTTGCTTTGCGGTGAAACATTTCTAAAGACTGTAACACAATCTATTCATTTAAAAAGGCGGAATTTATGATGTACCATATAATTGGTACAAAGGTTTTCTTTCTTGTATGAGATTTACTCCTTGTATTGTTTTTATTGAATAGGTCTGTTAATGTCAGGTAGCAGCTTACTCCATATATGTTTTTGTTGTACAACTTCTAGTGATCAATTACAAACTATTTTTCAGGAAATTTTAATTTTCACTGTAGCACCTAAAGATGACACTCTTGTGAAACTGCTAATTCTGCATGTCTATTAGTTTACAGAACAAGTTTGTGCCTGCCATCTAAATGCTGCTAAATATAAATTCCCCTTCAGGTTTAGAACCACTGTATGGTGCATTAGGAATTCAAAGCTGGTTTGGCTGTACTTCTCCTGTGGCTCACAGCAGTGCAGTTCGTTCTGCTTTCCTGGGACCCATTTTCAGTACACAGCGGGCTGACATCACAGAGCCAGTCCAGACTTGGGCAAGATCGTGACAATGGATTCAGGACCCACCCACATGCCTGGACCAGCACCGGGCTCAGCCTCTCATCAAGCCGCTGGGAGCCTGAGCCAGGTGCTCCTACCCCCTCCAAAGCCCAATGCTCCCGTGAGCGTGTGCGGGGGAGAGCTGCTGAATGACAGTCAGCAGCTCTCTGCCCAGGGAGTGTTAGAGGGAGCTTCAGGGAGTGTTAGGCCACGTACAGACGAGCATACATGTACGATGAAACCGGTCCGCCGGACCGTTTTCACCGTACATGTATGCCCGGGGATTTCTGTATGGTGGCTGTACTCACCATCATACAGAAATCCGCGCGTAAACAATACGCGGGGCGCGTCCGCGCCGTCGCCACAGCGACGTGGGCGGCCCTGCCAGTTAAATGCTTCCACGCATGCGTCAAAGTCATTCGACGCATGCGAGGGATGGCGGGCGCTCGGACATGTACGGTAGGTCTGTACAGACAACCGAACATGTCCGAGGGGACAGGATTCCAGCGGGTTGTTTTAAAACAAGTCCGGAAATATTTGCCCGCTGGGAAAAGGCCCGGCGGACAAATGTTTGCTAGAATCCTGCCCGCTCGGGCCTACACACGACCGAACATGTCTGCTGAAACTGGTCCGCGGACCAGTTTCAGCAGACATGTTCGGTCGTCTGTACGGGGCCTTAGAGGCACCGGCAGACAGATGATGCTGCATCCACCTAGGTAAGTATGATTCTTAAAGAAAAAAAAAAACCTATACATCTCTTTTAAGGCATGTGGTCTAACTCTTGCCTAAACCACAATTTTTCAAACTCATTTTATTAGTTCGGAAGTAATTGCAACGTGTGCTTTATGGCACCTACTGTATGTCACAAGAGTTTATGGAAAAAGATTAGCTGCTAGTAATAGCTCAGCTTCACATAAATACCTGAGAGGGTTCTGTATGAAAACCAGAGCCAAAAAATAGTGCCGACTACCCATGCTAACCACTGAGCTTTCATCATTTATTCTCAAACATGCCCTGGCAATATTAAACATACAGTATGAACTGAATGGTTGGTTCCAATATACCAGCCCCAGCTTTCTATGGTTTTAGTCATACAACTACAAATTTGCTCAGTACATTAAAACAAATATAATTTCTATATCAGATATGACAAATATACAACTGTTTTGGTAATTATTTCCAACTTATTCTCACTTAGCTGAACAATCATTTGCATAATACTATAAATAAGGCACACTTTAGTTAAAACAGTCATATATAAATAGTCTGTGATATACCAATAATCTTCCTTGGGGGGGGATTGCTTAGCCACCATTGCCCCCTACAAGCCAGGAAATATTTCAGTGCTTCATGCTCAGTGCCAGGAGAACAAATTATTACCACCCCATGCCCTTAAGCACAATGTATATAATCATGTGCTATAGCCTGTAATAATGTGCATAAACTAACGGAAAGGCAGGGTGGTTCCTTCCATAATGTGTGCAAAGAAAAGAGGGGGGGGGATGGGTAGTTGTCTCTGGTGGCACAACTCTAAAGGCAGCAATGTTATGTTCCTCCACACTTTGACAGTAGACCACAAATCCACATAGCTTTTGTTGCGGTGGTTGGTAAGGTACAGCACAGTGAGGAAACCTGTTCTTCCATTGTTCTCCAGTCAACTACTGAACTACATTACATATAGGCAAGGAACCAAATAGTGTGCAAAATATAGCTACCCACAGAAACCTACCAGAACTAATCTAGTGGTTTGTTTTAGTGGGTTATTCCTTCAACCACTTTATTGAATAAGCTTCCAATTCCAAAGACACTTCACCAGTAACAGTATAGAAGTACCGATAGAAGTTCCATTCAGTGCTCAACCTATCTGTCCAACTTAATGAATGCATTCACCATAGGTTTCAAAGTGACAACTACTGCACCATTTGCATTAAATGTAATCAATGAAATTAATTAAAGTGAACTTCAATCATAATAAAATTAAATGTACACAAACTTCTACTGTAGCTGTATGAGGCAGCCTATATAAAATGTATCAAAGTTTGCTACCTCCTACAGCCATTACTTATAAAAAGCAGTGACTGTCAGCTTTAAAGTAAACTGGGAATGCCTTGGAATGTTCACGACGGAGGGCAAAAACACCCCTGCAGAATCCACAAAAATAAATAGTAAAGTACAAAATATTCACATCTAAAAAGAATCAGCAGGATTTAAATGTCTACTAAAAGCCAACTTCATGTACTGAAAGAAGAAAACAGCGGCCAAAGTTGAAATGTCCTTAGCTACCGTTTCCATTTGACTTTCTGAAAGAAAACAAAGAATCATCAATTTCGCTCCACTTTTTGTAAATATATCCCTATGTCTTTTCCCTCTGAGAGACAGTATGGCAGTCTGTACTTGTGTTTGTTTGAATGTCTGAGTGTGTGAGGCACAGGCAGCTTTGGCTATTTCAGAATTTGTATCAGTGCATAAGAGGTGATAAATCTGCAGGTATCCCCTTCCATTCGGGGAGGAATGCTGCATCATAATGGAAGAGTTTTAAGAATTCTGACTCTGGTAACGTGAAGTTTGTGAGGTATATTGTTTCTCCTCCTACTAAATAACTTGCCCAGAAACCAAAGGTCCCAATTGTCATAATTGTATGGTTACAACTAACCAGAAGTGCAAAATCCTTGCCAGGAGTTGATTCATTACCATCGCCAGAGAAGTGGACATCTCCTCTGGAACTGTCAATGTTTTCTTTACACCAATCCATACCATTGCTGGTCACCACAAAAATAGGTTCTTTATATTTGTTACGGAAATAATTCATGGCTTTATCCAGATAACCTTTGTCTGCAATCACACCCTTCCAAACATTTGGCATGACACTCACATAGTCACCTCTTCGGACGTGAACTCCAATGTAGGTTGCGTTTTTTCTGGAGCCTTTTATCGTCTCCAGGACATGGTTGGCTTCACTTTTAAGATAGTCATGTACTGTAAATTCCCTTCGGATTTCATCCCGAAGGTGGTGAAAAAATGTCCAAGAGCAAGGGTACCCTGTAAATTTGATAAAACTACTTTCAATGTGATTATATTCTTCAGACATCCAGTCATGTATCCAGTATTCTTGAAATGGAACACGAAAAGCAACGTTATTATGCAACACTGGCAGGGTGATCTTAAATATAGGAGCTAAATAGTTATGCATATCTGTAAGGATGAAGGCTTGGCGTTTGTTCGCTCTGGCCAAGGCATACAAGGTAGCATATTCCCCCATATGGTTACCTAACCTACCATCAGGTTTAACGGTCCATATTCCAGAATCTTTGCACTTTTGAACAATTTCGTCAGTACTTGTATCTTGCTGATCGTGTTTTGACTCCACAGGCTTGTTGTCTTTTTCAGGACAGATTAAAGATATAGGCAGATTAGCAGCAAAGTTTAAAAACTGTAAATGAAGCTGCAGTCTGTACAGGATATAGAACACTGCAGTTGACACAAAGATACATCCTAAGAGGAGAATTTTCTTTTTCTTGTTGGGTAACTCCATCTTCATTTGTTATCAGTCCTGTACCTTGGACGGTAAGAAAGGCTCATCCATAAAAAAATCGAATGCCTGTTAGAAAAAAGAAGCAAAGGGTAAATATGTCATGTTAGATACAATGAAAAACACAATATCAATCCTGAGAAATATAGTATAGAAGAAGGTCTCATTTATGAATCCCCCCCCCCAGATTATTTGACCATTTCTTGGTCCTACACAAATCACATAAAATTCCTAAGGGCTCTTTCATACGGAGCGGACCGTTTCTGGGTCCGCTCCGTGTGTCTCCATCGGCTCAGCGGGGATCCCCGCTGAGCTGTCGGCGGATAGGGCGGTCCCCGCACACAGTGCAGGGACCGCCCTGTCTCAGCTCCGCTCTGCCCTATGGGGAACCGGATGCAGACGGACCGTCTGTCCGTCTGCATCAGTTCCGTTCCGCCGGACGGAAGAAAAATAGGGTTTTCTTCCGTCCGAAAACCGGATCCCGACGGACGCGGACGCTAGCGGATGCTCCATCCGCTAACGGACGCGATCCCATAGGGATGTATTACAAGTCCGTTAACGGACTTGTAAAAACGGACAGGCGGAGCGGACGTCTGAAAGGGGCCTAAAGCTTATCAGATTTTAGTTTACTGCAAACTGTGATTGCTTGCTTTATGTTAAGTCACTTGCACATGGTTATTTACCTTACTGAACAACAGGGTGGATAAAAACCAACGTTTAAAAAAAAATAAAAAAAAATAAGATTTTAGATTTTTATCAAATTTATTTTAACAAAATGCTTTTTTTAATAAAATGCTTTTGGAGTAAAAATCGATCTGTTTTCTATTTAAGATACATTAATAATTAAAGAGGAAGTAAACCCCCTTAAAACAAGCAAGAAAAAGACATAATGAGCTAGTATGCATAGCATACTAGCTCATTATGTATTACTTACCTGAGATCGAAGCCCCTGCAGCGGTGCTCGTTCCTCTCCTCCAGCGCCATCATCTTTCCCAGAGTGCCTTCCTCGTATCATGGCTCCAGCGCTGTGACAGTCACAGCGCTGGAGCCACGATGACGTCACTCCAGCGCATGCGCACGGGTGCCGCCTCTAACGGCACGATCGCCATTAGTAACGGCACGCTCAGTGCGCCTGCATGTCTTTTGGAAATATCTCCTAAACCATGGACGTTAAGGAGAACGCAGAGGGTTGTTTCATTCTCAATGGGAAAAAAAGGATTGTTGAGAATGGGCAGGAGGGGCAGGAATGGAGGCATAAGGTTGCTTGAGCACTGAACCGAGTCCCATGTTTTCATACAATGCCCCATTAAAGAGCTTCGAAAGGGCGCAATTTGTGTGGAAGCCAGAGGAAGGCCTGCATAGAAGTTGGTGCGCAGTTCGAGAGTTCTAGCAGCACCCATAACAGGATGTCTAAAGGTAGCATGAAGCATAATTGCGAAATCTGAGCTGCCAATATTTGGATACGTTGGGGACTCCCGTGCCATTCTGTAGTCTATGTGTGAAAAGAGTAGATCTAGAGACTCTAGGATGTCTGTGAGCCCATATAAAACATAACTTTCTATTTTGCAGAAGGCACAAAAAATGTGAGGGAACCAGTATAGGCCATGTTCGGAAGTAGTAGAGGGTCTTGGGTAGAATTGTCATATTAATGCATCCTATCAAGGAGAATCTCACATGTGTTATAATACATCTCCACTCTCATTTCCAGACCCCTTTGACACTGAGTAATTTTTTAGGCGGTACAGCGCTAAAAATAGCGCCTAAATACCGCCTGAAAAACTCCTGCCCCAGCCTTCTCAATGTGAAAGCCTGAGGGCTTTCACACGGAGGTGATGCGCTGGCAGGAGAGAAAAAAATCTCCTGCAAGCAGCATTTTTGGAGCGGTGAGGGGAGCGGTATGTATACCGCTCCTTCCCATTTAAAACAATGGGAAACCGCGGTAATACCGCCCGCAATTCGCCTCTGCAGAGGCGCATTGCCCATGGTAGTAACCCTTTTCGGCCGCTAGCAGGGGTTAATACCGCACCGCTTGCGGCCGAATCCCGCGGCAATTCCATCAGGATAAGGCGCTGCTATTTTTAGTGGCGCTATACTGCCACCGCACCTCCACTGCCCCGTGTGAAAGGGGCATAAAGCTCCATCTCCACTGTCTAAAGCTTAAAAAAATGCCTTTAGTTGGTCTTTGATGGAGATTTATTTTAAATTACAAAATAGAGAACTAAAAATAAGTAAACTATGTTCACAACCTTTGTCAGGCCAGCTTTAAAAGACAATCTGTCTCAAAAGCCTCCCATGAAAGTGAAAAATACGTCAACTCAGGGACTACACACTAGTTTCTGAGCCAAGTATTTTTCTAAATGACAGGTTCCCTTTGACCTACTAAAGCTACAGACACATTGGGGTGAATTTACTGAAGAATTAGAAAAACTTAGTAAACAAAGGGGAGCTCTGCTGACTTCCATTATCCAATCATGTGCAAGCAAAAAATGCAGTTTTCTTTTATTTTCCTTGTGAAGCTCTTTTCATTTACTAAGCTCTGGGGAAACTGCACAGTCTATTTGCCTTTAGTAAATACAACCCATTAAAAGAAGTATGGGATTATTTTTATCCCATAATCACACTCACTTAGGTGGATGCAGCATCTGTCCGATGCTGCCTCGTTCCCCCGCTGCCTCTTTTTTTTTTTTTTTATTCTTTATTTTATATCTTTTTCATTCTTAATTGCTCCATTTACAGATATATTATAGCTTACCTAGACTGTTACACAATTTAACATTTTCTTAACATTTTCTCATTAATCATTGTTCCTCTTATCAAAATCCCCCTTCATGTCCACTATATGTAGTTATATTCTCCCTTTTCCCAAGAACCACCCTCACCCTACCCTCCCCAGCCCCCATCTACCCCCTCCAAAAAAATAATAATTCCTTCGTGTCCCTCTCTCCTCTCTCCCCATCTCCCACCTCAAAGGTCCCGTTCTCTGTATCTTATATAAGGGGTCCAAACCTGTCAATACTTCTCCTCTTGCTCTCTTATTCCCATAGTCAGATTCTCCATTCTCCCCCGCTGCCTCTTCACTGAGAACCAAGCTACCGAACACCACCAATGGCAGCCAGTAAAAAACTGTCACTTTTCTCCTGCCAGTAAATGGCAGTTAAGCCTCGTGCACACGCACAGTTTTCTCGGCAAGAACCAGCAAGAAAACTGCTGGCAGAGCTTTTTGCCAAGTAAACCGTGCGTGTGTACGAGGCTTTCATGTTTCCCGTCAAAAAACCTGCCCAAAATCTCGACGAGAAAAATAGAGAACCTGCTCTCTATTTTCTCTGCAGTGTTTTCCTGCCGAGAAACCTGAGCGTGTGTGTATACTTACCTGTGGCCGTGGAAACCAGCGCATGCTCGAAATGACTTTGACGCATGCACGGTAGATTCCTAGGAAAAGGTAGGGTGTAGCAAGATGCCGGCGACGGCATCGAATGTAACGAGCGCATTCTCGTCGTAGTCGATGACGTCACCACATTCATGCTGTTCAAAAGAACGGCGGTTCTTTTGAATGGAGTGTCTGTACACTCGGCCGGCAAGAGATTCTTGCCAAGAATCTCGTCAGGAAAAACAACGTACAGGGCTTAAGAGAAAAAGGTTGCCAGTAAAAAATATGGCTGTGACGCTTGGCTCGGAACTGGGCATGTGCAGCACCTGTCCGGAGCTAGCCAGGACCAGTGTGTCGTGTGATGTCATGGGGCAAGGGAGCCAAGTGGAGCGGCCAGAGCCTGGCTACTTACTATATTGAAAATAAAATAAGAAATATGCTTTTTACCTTAATATCTACCTTAAATCACATTGCTAATTGCATATTGTATATTGTATTTATTTGTACTTACAACTGTAATTTGGCAACTTTTGCAAATGCCAGTAAAAACTTGGCTGTGCCAGAAAATTTTGGGTGTCATGTCAGTAAATTTCAGTCTGGTAGGTTGGCAACACTGCTCCACACTTATTGGAGCACTGAGCTGTGGAGGGGCGGGGAGCGGACACGGTGCCTGGACTGATCTTGGTGACGTCAGCAGAAAGAGGATTTCAGACCACTCTCTGCTCAAAACGGGTCACAGGAGTGCAATAAACCCAGGCTGGACTTCTCCTTTAAGTCAGCTATAAGAAATTATTACATGACTAATCTGCCCATGCCTCATGAATGGTGCCTCTCAGCTACAGTTCTAGTATAGAGCTGTCAGTATAATACAACTTGTTCTCAAGCAGAACTGTAATCTTCAGGGTGAGGCCAGAACAAGCAAAGCTCTGTCTACAACAAAAATGTGAATTGTGATTAAAAGACAATAGAAAAGTGCAGTGTGAATGAGTCTGGAAAGTGCCTGAGGCTAACATTATTTGGCACATATAATAGTTAGCCAGAGGGGTAAATGTCTCTATGAAAACAATGTGCAGGGAGTCACCTGTCCGTCACGTTACACACTAGGACCAGGGGCGGCCCGTCTATTAAGGGTGCACAGGCACCACCCCCTCTGTCACGCCGTCCCCTATATGACAAATGAATAGATTCATGCATTGCATTGCATGAATCTATCCATGGCCGCTGTAGCCACCCCCTATTCAGTTGTCCGGAACCTTTTTGGACGCCGGGCACCTGAATTCCAGCAGCAGGGGTGTTTTATTGAAGCACCTGACTAGAACCATAGGCTCTAATAGGCTTCAAAAAAGGTGGACTTGGAGCGCAGAGCATTGCTTTTCTAACACTGAAACACCTCTCCACCAATTAGGAGTCACAGGTCTAATACTGGTGTTCTGATTGGCTGAAGGCACAGGCGATCCCATTGGCCAGCTAGCAGAAGCGAAAAAGAGGCGCACAAAGGACACAGGAGCCCCTCTGGCTTTCACACTGGAGTGAATGGAGCGGCTCTTTCAGGGCGCTTTGCAGGCCCTAATATTAGCGTTATATTGCATTCAAAGCACCTCAGTGTGAAAGGGATCTAAGAGAATGACAATTGGTAAAAAAAAAATAGCCTAGTCATAGCGGTGCACGTTTGCATTAAACACAAGAGCATTTGTTAACCACTTGCCGACCTCCTCATGTAGATATACGTCAGCAGAATGGCACGGACAGGCACATCAACGTATAAACAAAGAATCAATCGAATATAACCAGTAAATAATGGTTGTATAATGATAAAACAGCGCTAAGCATAAGTAAAAACATATAGATAAAAGATGTTGGAAAAGAGTCCATAGATCAGGGAATCAGGCAAAGTTCAAAGTAATGTAGGAAATGTTTTCCAGGAATGGTAGTACACCCTCCACCGATTTCCAATCTTCACCAAAACGTGAGACACACTTCCCCTCTGGGGTTCAAACTCACCAGAAAATCAATAAAGAAAAGCCTTGAAATATATCATCCTGATCGGACCTCCAACCGCATTCCAGAAGCAGCAAGGGATTTTTTAAAAAACTCCAAACAGGGGTTCATAGAAAAAACAAAGGGCACCAAATAGTGTAATATTGCTTTAATAAGTAAAATCCCGTATAAACACACCCCGCTTCCTATCTACGTACAATGGGTATACTTGTAAATGAGCATAAGAATAAAAGAGTCAGGTCGCGACCCCCTGTGTGTGGAGGAGTGCGGTGAAGTTGACTCTTTTATTCTTATGCTCATTTACAAGTATACCCATTGTACGTAGATAGGAAGCGGGGTGTGTTTATACAGGATTTTACTTATTAAAGCAATATTACACTATTTGGTGCCCTTTGTTTTTTCTATGAACCCCTGTTTGGAGTTTTTTTTTAAAATCCCTTGCTGCTTCTGGAATGCGGTTCCGATCAGGATGATATATTTCAAGGCTTTTCTTTATTGATTTTCTGGTGAGTTTGAACCTCAGAGGGGAAGTGTGTCTCACGTTTTGGTGAAGATTGGAAATCGGTGGAGGGTGTACTACCATTCCTGGAAAACATTTCCTACATTACTTTGAACTTTGCCTGATTCACTGATCTATGGACTCTTTTCCAACATCTTTTATCTATGGCCCATATTCTCTCAAAAATTCCGCGGGCTGCGCTTAAGGCACTTACACTCCGCTGTCCCAACTTACAGGAGCAAGTGTTGTATTCCCCAAACACTTGCTCCGTAAGTTGGGACGGCGGAGTGTAAATGCCCCGGCGTAGCCTGGCGGATCTCCAAGGGGGCGGCTTGTATTCAAATTAAGCGCGCCCCCGATTCTAATGAACTGCGCATGCGCCGGGCTTCAAAAAGCCCAGTGCGCATGCTCCAGTTCTCGGCGGAAAACGTCAATGACTCTGACGTGTGCGTCATTGACGTAAAGTCGTATTCAAGAACGACTTACGTAAACGACGTACCCGACGAAAAAACACGACGCGGACCCGACGCCATCCGTAACATGGCCTACGTGGGACTTGCGGAAACTTACCCCTCATATAGCAGGGGTAAGTTTCCGCTTACGCAAACGACGTTAGAGACGGTTACGCGACGCGAACTCGTTCGGGAATCGGCGTAGAAGGCTCATTTGCATAAGCAAATGAGTCCTTCACGTAAATGCCATCTAGCGGCGGCCGGCGTCATTACATTTAAGATCCGCCAGTGTAAGTGACTTACAGATGGCGGATCTTAAGTGTATCTATGCGAAAATGATTCTAAGAATCAGTCGCATAGATACACGGGCCAAAAAAGGGAGATACGATGGAGTATCCTGAGATACTCCATCGTAACTTCACTGAGAATATGGGCGCTGTTTTATCATTATACAACCATTAATTACTGGTTATATTCGATTGATTCTTTGTTTATACTTTTAATAGATGTGCTTTATCTATTTTTAAATAGCTGCTTCAATATATATACACATCACCGTCCGGGTTTTAGCAGAGATTTTAGCTATTTCTGTTAATTTTATATATATATATTATATGTTTTAGTCCATTTCCTGTCCATCTTATATTAAAGTTTTTTTTCTGGGCGCCGGGAAGTGCACTGTGTAGTTCCCCTTTGAGCGTTTTTTTGGTGCACTCTTTTTTAAGGCACATCAACGTACCTGTACGTGCTCTGCTTGACGTGGGTGGGGGGTCCAATCGGGATCCCCCCCCCACGCTACATGCGGCGGTCGGTAAGCCTCGGGGAGCGATCCGGGACGACGGCGTGGCTATTTGTTTATAGCCGCTCCGTCGCGATCGCTCCCCGGAGCTGAAGAACGGGGAGAGCTGTGTGTAAACACGGCTTCCCCGTGCTTCACTATGGCAGCGCATCGATCGAGTGATCCCTTTTATTAGGGAGACTCGATCGATGATGTCAGTCCTACAGCCACACCCCCCTACAGTAGTAAACACACACTAAGTGAACACTAAATGTTACAGCGCCCCCTGTGTTTAACTCCCAAACTGCAACGGTCATTTTCACAATAAAGAATGCAATTTAAATGCATTTTTTGCTGTGAAAATGACAATGGTCCCAAAAATGTGTCAAAATTGTCCGAAGTGTCCGCCATAATGTCGCAGTCACGAAAAAAATCGCTGATCGCCGCCATTAGTAGTAAAAAAATAAATAAAAATAAAAATGAAATAAAACTATCCCCTATTTTGTAAACGCTATAAATTTTGCGCAAACCAACCGATAAACGATTATTTCGATTTTTTTTACCAAAAATAGGTAGAAGAATACGTATCGGCCTAAACTGAGGGAAACTATTTTTTTTATATATGTTTTTGGGGGATATTTATTATAGCAAAAAGTAAAAAATATTGATTTTTTTTCAAAATTGTCGCTCTATTTTTGTTTATAGCGCAAAA
Organism: Rana temporaria; assembly: GCF_905171775.1. NCBI lineage: Eukaryota > Metazoa > Chordata > Amphibia > Anura > Ranidae > Rana > Rana temporaria. The sequence goes on along the minus strand of NC_053498.1, from coordinate 93,448,460 downwards.
AATAAAAACTGCAGGAGGTCATCAAATACCACCAAAAGAAAGCTCTATTTGTGGGGAAAAAAGGACGCCAATTTTGTTTGGGAGCCACGTCGCACCACCGCGCAATTGTCTGTTAAAGCGACGCAGTCCCGAACTGTAAAAACCCCTTGGGTCTTTAGGCAGCATATTGGTCCGGGGCTTAAGTGGTTAATCATAGTTTGTCAATATTAGGCTAAGAAGCATCAATCACTAAGAATTTCCATATAGGTGCCGTCATACAAGACTTGTTTTTGAAGGTACATATCCCAGAGCTGTCACTCAGATCCTGGCTTTGCTCAATAGCAAGTACCTGACCTATGGAAAGCATGTGTATATTATATGTCCTGGGTCAGTGAGTCACTACATGGTGAAATAAAGAGAAGGATGAACTCCTTTCAGAGCTTCTTTAAGTGGCATTAAAAGATATTGTCATTCTCCAAAAATAATCAACTACTTTCCACCAAGAAAAAAAAAAATATCTAAAATGCTCTCCATACCTGAAGTGCCTGTTCCTAGGAAGATCGTCCTAATCTGCCACTTCCTGATCCGCGGTCTTCTTTCTTCTCCTCAGGAATGGGGGAGCGGTCTTATGGGACCTTGTGTGTATCCCAGGAGACATCACCCATTCTCACTCGCTGACCCAGGACATATAATATACACATGCTTTCCATAGGTCAGGTACTTGCTATTGAGCAAAGCCAGGATCTGAATGACAGCTCTGGGATATGTACCTTCAAAGACAAGTCTTGTATGACGGCACCTATATGGAAATTCTAAATTGATGCTTCTTAGCCTAATATTGACAAACTATGATTAACAAATGCTCCTGTGTTTATTGCAAACGTGCACCGCTATGACCTAAGCTATTTTCTTTTACCAATTGTTGTTCTCTAAGACCCCTTTCACACTGAGGTGCTATGCAGGCGCTATAACGCTAAAAATGGCTCCTGCGCAGCGCTCTGAAAAAGCCGCTAGCACACCACTCCAGTGTGAAAGCCCTCGGGCGCCTACACTGAGACTGCAGGGCAGGAGTTTTTCAGGCGGTATTTAGGTGCTCTTTTTAGCGCTAAAACGCCTGAAAAACTCCTCAGTGTGAAAGGGGTCTGAAAATGTTTTTTTATCTTAATGCATTTTATGCATTAGGATATAAAGCGTGTGTGCAACTCCCCCCTCAGCCCCTCTCCTAATACTTACCTGAGCCCCATCTAGATTCAGCGATGTTGCAAGAATGTCTCGGCTGCCCGGGACTCTCCTCATTGGCAGAGACAGCAGTGCGGTGAGGCAGTATGATGCCATTGGCTTAAGTTGCTGTCAAAGTCAGTCGTCCAATATGGGGAGAGGGGGCCAGGCCGCGTCGGGGGTATGTGTCTGAATGGACACAGTGAGCTCTGACTTGGCTGCCCCCATAGCAAGTTGCATGGTCCCCATGGGGGCACGCAACAGAAGGGAGGGGCCAGGAGCGCCGGCAAGGGACACTAGAAGAGGAAGATCAGGGCAGAAACCACTGCAAAGAGCAGGTAAGTACAGTGGAACCTTGGATTATGAGCATAATCCGTTCCAGGAGAATGCTTGTAATCCAAAGCACTCGCATATCAAAGCGAGTTTCCCCATAGAAGTCAATGGAAACCAAGACAATTTGTTCCGCATTGACTTCTATTGGCCAGTGGTGTTGGGGGGGGGGGGGGGGGGGGCGCCGAAAAGATTTAGAAATACTTGGGGACAGCTTGGCTGAGCATGAGTGATTCTGAGCATTTCCGAATGGCTCCGAACCATTCGAGTGTCACCGGTGCCCTCGCACCTCTGGCCAAATGCGGTACTGCACACTGCAAAGGATTGAATCATGCCTGTGTTGCGAGACAACACTCGCAAGCCAAGTCAGGGTTAAAAAAAGTTGCTCGTCTTTCAAAATGCTCGATAATCGCGTTACTCGTAAACCAAGGTTCCACTAAAACATGTTTTTTATTTTTAAAGCAAAAAAAAAAAAAAGGAGACTTTTAGTATCACTTTAAAACCCCTATTTTCTGTTATATACCGTATTTTCCGGCGTATAAGACGACTTTCTGGATGCAAAAAAATGCATCCAAAGTCGGGGGTCGTCTTATATGCCGGTGACAGTCTCCGTGCTGCGAGCGTCAATGATTTAAAAGCCGCTCCTTCTCCTCAGAGTGTCCTGTGATAGGCGGAACACAAATCTTCCCAGCAGCGCCTATCACAGATGCCTTCTCATCCTCGGACGAGATGAGAAGACGTCCGTGATAGGCGGAACACAGAACAGAGGCGCTGCTGGGAAAATTTGTGTTCCGCCTATCACGGGACACTCTGAGGAGAAGGCACGGCTTTCAAATCATTGACGCTCGCAGCACGGAGACTGTCACGGCCTGGTAGTCGATTCAAAAAAACGTGAGTGATTGCACTGTTCGCACAGTGGGGGGCAAGTTCAGGCACAGTGGGGGGCAAGTTCAGGCACAGTGAGGGCAAGTTCAGGCACAGTGAGGGCAAGTGATGGCACAGTGAGGGCAAGTGATGGCACAGTGAGGGCAAGTGATGGCACAGTGAGGGCATGTAATGTAATGGCACAGTGAGATTTGAAAAAGTCTGTTTCTGTCAGCGGTTCCGGCTACCCCTCAGCTTCCAGAAAGACTAGTAGGAAGGGGGTAGTCTTATATGGCGAGTATATCCCAAAACCAACATTTTTCCTGGAAAATTAGGGGGTCGTCTTATACGCCCAGTCGTCTTATAGGCCGTACACACGACCGAACATGTCTGCTGAAACTGGTCCGCGGGCCAGTTTCAGCAGACATATTCGGTCGTGTGTAGGCCCGAGCGAACAGGATTCCAGCATACATTTGCCCGCCGGGCCTTTTCCCAGCGGGCAAATATTTCTGGACTTGTTTTAAAACAGCCCGCTGAAATCCTGCCCGCTCGGACATGTTCGGTCGTCTGTACAGACCTACCGTACATGTCCGAGCGCCCGCCATCCCTCGCATGCGTCGAATGACTGTGACGCATGCGTGGAAGCATTGAACTGGCAGGGCCGCCCACGTCGCCGCGTCATCGTCGCGGCCACGGCAGGGACACGCCCCGCGTATTGTTTACGCGCGGATTTCTGTATGATGGTGAGTACAGCCACCATACAGAAATCCCCGGGCAGACATGTACGGTGAAAGCGGTCCGGCGGACCGGTTTCATCGTACATGTATGCTCGTCTGTACACGGCCTTATACGCCGGAAAATACGGTATGTGTGTTTTTATAAGCAGTTGAGAGGACAACATTTCCTAATAAATGTTTGTAGTGAAACACAGGACAGGCTAAACAACTACAGATATATATCAGATGATTTTGGGGGATTTAACCATTTGCTGGCAGCCCTGTCATTAGAATAGAGCAGGGGTCTCCAAACTTTCTAAACAAAGGGCCAGTTTGCTGTCCTTCAGACTTAGGCCCCTTTCACATTGAGGAGTTTTTCAGGCGGTACAGCGCTAAAAATAGCGCTGCTATCCTGCCTGAAAAACTCCTTCACTGCAGACTCAATGTGAAAGCCCGAGGGATTTCACACTGAGGCGATGCGCTGGCGGGAGACAAAAAAATCTCCTGTCAGCAGCATCTTTGGCAACGGTGAGAGGAGCGGCATGTATACCGCTCCTTCCCATTGAAAACAATGGGAAACCGCGGCAATTCCGCCCGCAATGCGCCTCTATAGAGGGGGGCAGATTGTGGGGCCATTGGGAGTGAAAAGGTCCCAACGTCAGGGGGAAAAAAAACAAATGCCCCATTGTTGGTGTCAGTGGTAGGACTTGTGCCCCACCCTTGGTGTCAGTGGGAGTAATTGTGACCCATTGTTGGTGTCATTCAATCCTATTGTTGGTGTCATTGGGAGGAATTTCGAACCATCATTGGTGTTATTGAGAGGAATTGTGCCCTTTATTGGTGTCAGTGGGGGGGGGGGGGATTATGCCCCATTGTCGTTGGTATCAGTGGATAAAATGGTGCCCCAAGGGCTGGATCAAATCAAGCTGAGAGCCGCAGTTTGGAGACCACTGGGCTGGAGCTACAGAAGATATATTTTAGAAGTTCAGTCGTGCTCCTAAAATCATGAGCAAATAATAGCTAGGAGTAGCAATTGATCGCTAAACAGATGCAAAAATGGTGGAGTAAGCTACACAAGCAGCATTAAATCTAGAGTGATTGCGCAAAGGTCCAATCATGTGTAATTGATAGTAACAAGATGCTATTTGTTTGGCTTATTCCATAGGAAGCCATTTTCCCCCATCTCTTTAGCGATCTTTTTCTACTCCTAGAAAGCATTCAGTAATTTCAGTGGCATGACTAAGCTACTAAAGATTTCCTGTGAAGCTCTGGCCTAATGAGGTTACTGGCAGCACATGGGTAGAGCTCTCCATAAACAGGGGATTAGGATCGCCCAGGCATCCTTCAGGCAGTATGCGAGATCGTACTGCTTACGTGAACCTGTTCTTAGAACTGAGGGAACCACTTTCTCTGACTTGTATTTAAGAAGTATATGCTCCAGATCTGTCATCTGTATCATTGCATCACTATTACAAAAGTCACTAAACTGAGACAAAGCCTGATCGCACGTGCTGCACAAAAAAAAACCTGATCAAAAGGATAGCTAGACCCAAGAACAAAAATGTAATATATAGCAACTTGCCAGTCCTTATATGTTGTGGCTGCCTTTGTCTTTTTTTTTTCAGGCCAAGAATATTTTCAGCAAGTACAGAAAATACCCATTGCTCTTCCTAGAAATCTTTATGAAAACGGTTGGGCCCCTTTCACACGGGCACCTCTGCTTGCTATGGGGGGATCACTCTGCTGAGCAGGCAGATGACAGGTCCGTCACTTCCGGTTTACTCGGCTGCCAATGGCGCCAGTTTTAAACACAGTATTCAGAATCAACGTTTTTGGCGATCTGAATACTTTGAAGTGCAAAGGAGGGATTTGGGGTCTTTTTGACCCCCGATCCCTCCATAAAGAGTACCTGTCGCCACCTATTACTGTCACAAGGGATGTTTACATTCCTTTTGACAGCAATAAAAGTGATCCAAATTTTTATTTTATTTTTAAAAACACAATTTTATATTCTAAAAATAAAATAAAAAATATATTTTTTTTAAAAGCGCCCCCGTCCCCGCGATCTCACGCAGCAAAGAAAATGCATACGGAAGTCGCGCCCACATATGTAAACGGTGTTCAAATCACACATGCAAGGTATTGCCGCGATTGTCAGAGCGAGAGCAATAATTCTAGCCATAGACCTCCTCTGTTAGGGTCCTTTCACACGTGCGGACCGTTCGTCCATTTTTTCATACGTCCGTTTACGGACTGCAATGCTTTCCAATGGGATAGCGTACGTTAGTGGATGAGCATCCGCTAACGTCCGTTAACATGCGTCTCCGTTAAGCTCTGTTTTTTTGAACGGAAAAAAAACCCTATGGGTCCTTTCACACGTGCGGACCGTTTTTTAGATCAGTTTTTTATCATCAGTTGATCCGTTTTTTCATCCGTTTTTCTTCTGTTTTACATCCGTTTTTCATCAGTTGTCATCCGTTTTTGTTTTTTGTTAGAACTTTATTTTTATTACATATTTTGATGAAAAACGGATGTTAGCGGATCGGATGTTAAACAGATCGTCCGCTAACATCCGTTTTTCGTCCGTTCCGTTTTTTTTGACGGAAGAAAAATAGGGTTTTCTTCCGTTCAAAAAAACGGAGCTTAACGGAAACGGATGTTAACGGACGTTAGCGGATGCTCATCCGCTAACGTACGCTATCCCATTGGAAAGCATTGCAGTTCGTAAACGCACGTATGAAAAAACGGACGAACGTGTGAAAGGACCCTATTTTTCTTCCGTCAAAAAAACGGAACGGACGAAAAACGGATGTTAGCGGACGATCCGTTTAACATCCAATCCGCTAACATCCGTTTTTCATCAAAATATGTAATAAAAATAAAGTTCTAACAAAAAAAAAAAAAAACGGATGAAAAACGGATGAAAAAAACGGATCAACTGATGATAAAAAACTGATCTAAAAAACGGTCCGCACGTGTGAAAGGACCCCAACTCTAACCTGGTAACCGTAAAAGATTTTTAGGTACCGTAGTTTGTCGCCATTCGATGAGTGCATGCAATTATAAAAGCGTGACATGTTTGGTATCTATTTATTCGGCGTAACATCATCTTTCACTAACTTTACTTTTTCATTTTTTTTTGATTCATGAAAGTGTATTTTTCCCAAAAAGTTGCATTTAAAACACTGCTGCACAAATACCGTGTGACATAAAATATTGAAACAATCACCATTTTATTCTCTAGATTCTCTGCTAAATGAGATATATATATATAGATAGATAGATAGATGTTTGGGGGTTCTAAGTAATTTTCTAGCAAAAAATACGGATTTTAACTTGTAAACACCAAATGTCAGAAATAGGCTTAGTCATGAAAGGGTTATGAATAGGTATTACACTATGGATTGTACCTTTGTTTTCCTATGAGATCATTTGGAGGAAAGGAGGACACAATACAGAGATTTCATCTAATTAACCAAGGGTTCCTATCAGGATTTCTCTACAGTGCAACAGTCCTTTCTAATTAAAGAGGTCATATTGATCTGGTGAGCAGTTTTCCTATCACAGCATATTTGAAGGTGATTTAAGTTCATGGTGAAGGATTTCTTTTCATTTCTGCCATCAAGATTTGAATCACCATTTTTGCCAAAATGGACTTTTCTCATGTCTTTTGCTAAAATTGTTAAAATAATTTTGCGGTCACATTTGCCATACGATTTGTTGCACTTCTTACCTGGGTTTGCCAATTCCTAATTAAATGTTCAAGTTAGATTGCTCACCCCCTTGATGTTGTCAGGCTGTTATGCTGGCCTTCTGGCCTCAGTACTTTTGGAGTCACTGACCCGGAACAAATATGCAGATCAGGAAGGTCCGAACTAAGGCTGGCCAGTTCCTGTTCACTCAGTGGGTGGCCCTGTGTGCTGCCGCCTGCCCAACATCCCTTGATTAAAAAATCATACAAAATGAATGGCTCAAATCACACTGCAAATAATCATGTGATTTGAACAGGAATGCAGTGCGATTGTGAACCGGGATTCACAGGCTAAAGAGGTCTGCAGTAACATTCATTTAAAGTACTGACGTAGGCTGCTTCCACACTGACCAGTTTTTGGGTTAAAAAAAGCGAAGAAAGATGCATGACCATTAAATACTATGGAAATCTTCACACTGGTCAGTTGCATTTTTCAAAGTCCAGCTTGCTGTATTTTTGGTGCATGTTTGGTGCGGTAAAAAAAATGTTTTTCACAGGTGCAAAACGCACCAGAAACATATTAAAAATGTATTCGGGTTTTTACAGCGGAGCAGTGGGAAAGTAGCCTTAGACCTTAAAGAAGGTGGCACACCCTGTAAGCTTGTCCTAAAAACTTGGATGTTAATGCAAATAAAAAATAATCAAGGACAGTACTCAATTGTTTCTAAAGGAACTGGCAGAACGCATGTTGTATGCCGGATTTTTTGTCCATCATTAAGCCCTGGTTCACACTTGTGCAGGCTGCGCAGCCTACTTTTGCATGGGCACAGCAGCCCATTAATTTGAATGGACTGCAGTGACCATGCGATTTCCCTGCGGTTCCCGCACCCGCAAGCGCGCTGCAGGTTGAGATGTGTGGTGTTCCATTAAGAATGAATGGCAGCCCTGCGCATCTCTGCAGAGCAGTGCCATTTGGCTGCGGGTGGTTGTAGGTGCGGGAGCAGGTGTGGGCAAGTGTGAACTTTACCTCAGCCCCGGTTCACACTTATGCAAATCAGATGTGATCCGAAAAGCACAGATTTGCATGTCATGTATAAAAGCATTATTTACAATGAAGGCTGTTCACATATATACGATAAAAAGCAATAAATATTCAGCGCAAAACCATAAACCTTACAAACATTCAATTGCAAGCCAAGCACAAAAAGGTCAAGACACAATACCTCAATAGAACATATAAATGAAAATAGTGCAGCGCGAAAGATAAATGAACAAAAGAGCATAAAGTCCATATACAGGTAATCATCCGTCCACATAGATATGCTGCTGTGTAATAAAGTGCTCAGGAGACATGCAAGTGTCAGGCCTCGTACACACCACCGGATCTATCCGCTGGGATTTATCCGCAGATCAGTTCCAGCAGATAGATCCGGTGGTGTGTACGTCCGAGCGGATATTTTTCCGCGGATATATTTCCGGCCGATGGATTTCCAGCGGATAAAAATTTCTTAGCATGCTAAGAAATCTATCTGCTGGAATCCTGTCCAGCGGATTGATCCGGTGGTCTGTACAGACTCACCGGATCAATACGTCCACTCCTCTCCCTCGCATGCGTCGTAATGATTCGACGCATGTGTGGAAGTCTTTATCTTCCAGCGTCGCGCACGTCGCCGCGTCATCGGCGCGACGCGTCACCGCGGATGGATTCCGCGCGGATTTCGATCTGATGGTTAGTACAACCATCAGATCAAAATCCGCCAGAGGATTTATCCGCGGGAACGGTCCGGAGGACCGTTTCAAGCGGATAATCCTCTCGTGTGTACGGGGCCTCACGGTGCATCCAGCCCCTTCACCACCACCATCTGCTCACCTCCTACATGCGACCCGTAGGGTCTATCCGCACATTTCCACAATTGGGGGATATTAATACTCCACTGACCAGTCTGTGCCCCAGACAATAGTTCCAGTGTAGCACTTGTCAAAAGTGCATATAAACGAGCGCTTGATACAGCCGTACAATCTGAAAGATGGTCACAGGGGACGTTGTACGTAGCTCCTCCCTATACGCATTACGTCCTTGGGTGGGACTTCGCCAGCGGATCCACCGCAGCAAAGGTTTGTATATAATGAGCAACAAAGTCTAAGAAAAAGAAAGGAAAGAGAGGAACTAGAGGGGGTAGAAGAGTCCAAAAGATTAAAAAGGAGAAGTCTAGCCTGAGCTTGTTTGGCTTGGGCTTCTCCCAAGGGTTACAGGAGTGCAATTTGTTTTGCAGTCCTGTGACCCGTTTTGAGCAGAGAGGGGTCTGAAGTCTGCTCTCTGCTCTCACACAGATCAGTCCAGGCACCGCGTCATCCTGACTGGGAGTCTGGATGCGTCAGGTGCCCGGACTGATGGGCATCTCAGCCTCATTAGGTACAGGTATATAACCCTAGTGGCACCCCCCCCCCCCTTTACAGATGAGACCTGTGTATTGGACAAAGGTCTTAAATTTGCCACTGTACGTAATCTTAACAAAACTTCTAAACATATATTAATGTGCAAAGATACATATGGAGTTTAAATATTAAAGGGGTTGTAAAGGTTCATGGTTTTTCACCTTAATGAATTAAGGTGAAAAAAACATCTGACGATTACCGCACCCCCCCCCCCAGCCCCCCCGTTTTACTTACCCGAGCCCTGGAAAGTCCAGCATCGCAAACGCACTTAATCGTTGCCCGGGCTTCTCGTCTCTTCATTGGATAGATTGAAAGCAGCGCAGCCATTGGCTCACACTGCTGTCAATCAAATCCAATGACGCGGGCTCCGGGGGTGGGGCAGAGTCCTGCAATTGGCAGCTATGGACGCCGAATGCAGGACTCAGGAGTGCGCCAGAAACGTAACCCCCTTGGAAGAGTGCTTGCCAGAGGGGGTTATCTGAGGTGAGGAGGAGCCGAGACAGCCGCCGAGGGACCCCAGAACAGCAGGATCGAACTGCACAGTGGAGATAAGTATGACATGTTTGTTATTTAAAAAAAAAAAAAAAAAATCAAACCTTTAGTACCACTTTACGAGGTACTTTCTATCCAATACAGAGAAATATGACACAGCCAGAGGGTATGCATTCCATCCATTTCTAACCCTCCGACTACTGGTAGTTTTGAGTCAGGTACATGTCAGGAAGAGATGAACCACCTTCTTAGTAATAGAGACATTTACCAGGTGCTTCCCAGTGACCCCCTGCTTAAGTAAAAGGGGGAATTACATGCCCTAGTTACTAAGGGTAAGAGAAGGGGGGTATTAAACCAAAAAACGTGGCATATCTTGACCCTTTGTTTTGTAAGACCCCTATTTGTTTTTTACCAAAAGTACACAAAAATCTGGATCAGCCTCTGGGTCGCCCCATATTGAATGGGATAGACTCTGTTACTACTCGACTAGGTCAGTTTATTGTTTTCTCCAGCCCTTATCAAAAGGTTGGTTATCAAAACAGAGGCTTACCTTAACAATACAAAGCATATAATCCAGGTTTTGGAGTCTTTAACCAGTACCCCCACCAGTATATTATGTGAAAACACAGTGTAGCGCTAAGAATTTTCAAGAAAACAGCATACTACACAGTGCATTGAAAATGCATAAACATAAAGGAGGAAGTATGTATACAAAATAGTAATGTATACAAAAAATTATAAGGATAAAGTCCAATGACTGGAACCAGTTGAAACATGAAATCACCACTCTAGTGAGCTTCTTGGAGCAAATGTCCACAAATGTGAAGGACTCAGGATCCACTCTTGGGATGACACTTGGAGAAAAGTGTGACTAGCCTTAAAGGCACCAGAGATAGTATATCTTCCACCAAGAAAAAGTAGATTCTCTTATTAGACAAAGTGGACTCACATGCCAGTGGCAGTGGGTCAATGGGACTCAGAGCCAGAAGATGAATTTGAAGGCAAAGAGCAGATACACTTGGTCCCTCCTTTGACAGGCATGGTACCGGAGCTCGGGCGGTGGAGAAGAGTGAAGAACTTGTTGGATAGACATGGAACAACTCCGTACAGGGTGTGCCGGACTTTCCCGTGTTCAGCCTTCGCAGCAACCACGCAATGCAGCACCCATAGGGCCTAGCTGTTGTCGAGAGTGTACCAATAGAGGGCGCTGCACCAAGCGGTTGATAGGCTGCGAAGGCTGAACATGGGAGAGTCCGGCACACCCTGTACAGAGTTGTTTCCCGGATGTCCAACAAGTTCTTCACTCTTCTCCGCCGCCCGAGCTTTGGCACCATGCATGTCAAAGGAGGGACCAAGTGTATCAAGTATCTGCTCTTCGCCTTAAACTTTATCTTCTGACTCTGACTACTATTTGAGTCCCAGGCTTTGGCAGATACAAGCTCGATTGACCCACTGCCTCTGGCATGCGAGTCTACTTCGTCTGGTAAGAGTATACATCTACTTTTTCTTGGTGGAAGATATACTATCGCTGGTGCCTTTAAGGCCAGTCACACTTTTCTCCAACTTCCAAGTGTCATCCTAAGAGTGGATCCCAAGTCCTTTACATTTGTGGACATTTGCTCTAAGGAGATCACTAGAGTGGTGATTTTATGTTTCCACTGGTTCCAGTCATTGGACTTTATTATTATCAGTTTTATATTAGTATACATTACTATTTTGTTTATATACTTCCTTCTTTATGGTTATGCATTTTCAATGCACTGTATAGTATGCGGTTTTTCTTGAAAGTTCTTAGCGCTACACTGTGTTTACACATATTTCCTTGACTTTGTTTGTTTTAGTGTTAGCAGCTTCACACATGGATTGATTTAGCGCAGTCATTTCCCAAACCTTCCCACCAGTATATTAGTCACCACCGACGTCAGTTTGTTATACACCATTATTGGTCATGATGACCCTCTGGCATCGGTCGAATGGGCATTAACCAGTTCTGATCTGACCAGAGAACATAGGAAGTTCCTTCTTAAAAGCCTCGATTTTTGTTTGGTTAAGAATTATTTTTGGTTTGATCGTCGCTTTTTCCTGCAGAGATGTGGCGATGGGCTCCCATTTTGCTCTCAGTGTGGCAAATCTTTTTTGGCCCACTAGGAGGAAAAGACGGTATTTAGGGATTGCCCTTCGCAGCTGGTCTGCTACAAGAGGTATATTGATGAGCTCATTTTGATCTCTGAAGGAGATATGGCCAGTCTGGAGCTCTATACGGGAAAATTAAATGGGAATAATAAAAATACCAGCCTATCGTGGAATATAGACTTCCAATATTTATTTATTTTTAGATTCGGAAATCTTCAATGGAGGGAACCGGTTTCTTACCCGTAATCATTTTAAGTCAACTGATAGGAATGCTTAAATTCCTTTGCACAGTTTCCACCATAGAACGTGGCTGTGTAATATACAGAGAGGGCAGTTTGTGAGGCTCAGATGGAATTGTTCATCTGAGGAAGACTATTTATCCCAATCCCAGGTGCTGGCACTGCGATTCCAACAAAAAGGGTATGAGAAAGGGACCATTTGTAAAGAGATTGAAAGGGTTAGGATCCTTGATAGGCAATCTATAATAACTGGAACACAGAGTAGGAGTGATGCCATGAATGGTAAGTACCGCATGATTGTGGACTATAGTGTACAGCACAGGAAATGTATAGTATCCAGGCATTGGGCGATACTTAAACACTATCAGGTCCCTGGTCCTATGCTCCCTACACGTCTGCAATTTCTTTAAAGAAAAGCACCCACACTCTAATTATTTAGCCCTAGGGGTGGTGGATCCTCCAGTTTACTCAAAGAATATAATTTATTCCTGTCGGGGTTCTACGCCTGTGAGAGGTGTGCTGCTTGTAAAAGTTGTAAGGGGAAAAAAAAAAAACGTAAAGAGTTTAGTGCCTCAGTGACTAAGAAAGAGCACTGGAGTGTGTACTTATACTTCCTGGCAGCGGTGAAACGCATGATGAGGGCGGACGTGATGGCATCAGTCGGAAATGATGCAAGGCGTGGGAGGGGACGCAGCCATCATTTCCAGCTGATGACATCATGTCTGCCCTATTTTGCGTTCCACTGTCACCAGGAAGTAGAAGTACACACCAGTGCTCTACTGGCCCAATCGCTGCCCGTAAAATAAGCAGCAGGCGGGTGGAATGGGCTTGCTGGTGGGCGGGAGTTTTCCGCCCCTCTGAAAGGTTCCATTTCGTACTATGGTCGGGCCGGCCCTACATAGGTGGCATTTTAAATGTCTTTACAGGTTACCACTTAAGATGTACACAAGAGGTCTAGTGCTAGAATTAGTGTCCATGATCTGATGTTCGGGGTGATACCTCACATGTGTGGGACAATCGCTGTTAAGTGTGCATTGGGACCAACGCGTGCGTTCACCTTTGTGCATGAGCAGGAGAGTACGGGGGCACTTTAATATTTTTTATGAATTCTTTTTTTCTTGCACTGTTACTGTAAAAAAAAAATGTATCACCTTCATTGCTGTCACAAGGAATTTAAACATCCTTGTGACAGCAATAGGCATGTGACAGGTACTCTTTCCCTTGATCTGGGGCCTATATAGGACATCCTCTACTCCCACTGGCCCTTTGTTTAGAAAATTTGAAAAACCCTGGTTTAAACAAAGAAAAATTCATATGTGTATGGCCAGCATTACCATAAAGCTTGGAAGAAAACACACAGCTGACTCACAGGCAGGCAAGCAGTTAATAAAGAAAAACTCCCTCTGCCTTATGTACATAGAGAAAGAGGCAGGAAGGCGTGCAGGTGATTTATCCGTTATCAGAAAAAGAAAATAACCTTTATTTACAGTCTACCAAGGTCATGTTACATACATAGAGGAAACTTCCAGAAAGATTCATTGTATGAGCATAGTGGATGTTACAAACAGACGCTGTTTTAGATGGAAAACCTGTTTTCTGGACAGGTTAGACCAGGGTTCTCAACAATTTCACCTTGGAAGTTTGAGAAGATCAGAAAGCTGTTGATATAACAACAGTTATTTCTAGAAAGAGCAATAAATAGTAGCAGTACTGCACAGTATGGGGTGGGGTCGGGAGGGCACATCAAAGGGAGAGGAATCAAGATGACAGAATACTGGGGTTGCAATGTCCCCTAAAAGCTGCCATGCTGTTATTCAGTCTATGCCTGGGGCAGGTGCCACACTAGAGCTTACTACACCTCTGTAAGTCTAGGCCAAGAGGTGGCTGACCTTATGCCATTGTCATGGTGTGGAGTCAGGCTCAGAGGCCAGGCGCTATAGCAGTAGAGAGGCACGAACCAACCAGCTGGATAGGTACAGAAGCAGGTCACTCTGGTGGATCACATGGACTCACCTGAGTACACTGTCTCAGTATACCTCTGATACGGGCAGACAGTTACTGAATGGGAGGAGGAATCAATGGGCGCTCACCAGTGCCTTTACAGTTCATTGAGAACTACAAATTGTTGGCCGCAATGGCCAAGGGTACTTGGAGTTCATTCATTCACAGAACTTTGTGAATGAATGACGTGGCTGTGTGGCTGGAGTCCCACATGTCTGTGCTGTTTTGAAATTGTGACAGCGGAGAGAAGATCTCCCACCCACTGTCACATGGAGGGGGGATTGGGGGTGGCAGGAGTTGGACATGTTACATTTTCCACCCTAAATACGGGTGGAACATGTAACATATCTATACAAGTCCACAATGTATAATCATAAAAGTTTCAAATTGTATTCAATCATCACAGTGATCAGAATATATGGTGCAAGCTTCTAAAGTGAAACGTGCCTTGTGTCTCCACCACCAGTGATCAATGGCCACTCACCTCACAGATATGATCCCTGCATTACCAGTAAGGTCATAAAGTGATTTGTTCCCCTCAGGGGACACCGGGTATCATGCTTTATCCTTACTACACATAGGCACATACCATCATCAGGTACAAGAAATGTGCATGTAGGAATAGAGAAAAATGCAAGATATCGTTTTCTAAGTTTAAAAATATAATTGAATTATAAAGTGGAATCGCACTTACAAGGTAAAGCACTATTGCCAGTGCTAGCACGGAACGAATGAGATACCAAGCCAGCATCCAGTCGAAATCAAAGATGGCCACGGCATGACGTCACGTCCTAAGCGCTGTAGAAGTGATGAAGTAGCCCCCCCCCCCTGGACATAACATAATGTACAGGGGGGTGGAGTTTAGGTGACATCATCCCACAGCCATCTTGGAATTTTGAATATGGCACAAGGTGTTGTGGAATAACTGACAACTGGAATAACTTTATAAGTGATAGCTGGCAACTGACAATTTTTTGTTATGTTTATAAATAGTTTAATTAATTTTCTTATTTTGGTTGCACCAATTGGTTCTTGTTATAAGGGACATGTAACATGTTCCAAAGGTGAAATTATGCTTTAGGATGCCAGGCAGCATTTGGGAACCTTTTGGAGAGAGGAATAAAAAAGATGACAAGGTGGGGATTTAGTGATACAATCGCTCTCTGTGTTCCTCATGGAGCAAACAGTCCATTATAGACCAGACACTTGAGGCACAGAAGGAATAAGAGGACTTACTGCTGTCTCAGGTAAGAACCTTTGCTTACTGCCTTCATCCCCCTGAGGCCAGATTACGATGTCGCTGACACGGTTTCGTAACACCACATACAGTTTGAAGGCTTATCCTAGGCATGTTACACTGGTCTACAAGGAGAAAGCCTCAGAAATTAAAGAAGCTAAACTTTACCGGAATTGGGCCACGAATTAAGGAAACTGAGTATTGATTGGCTCCAGGTTCCAAGATCCAGCTCCAGGTCAAAATTGCATCAAAATAATTCAAAATTACAAGGAGGATGTGTGATTATGCTCCATAATGCCTCGTACACACGGCCAGACTTTCCGAGAAAAAAAAGTCAGACAGGCTTTTTTTCCCCTCGGAAAGTCCGGCCGTGTGTAGCCTCCATCAATTTATTTTTTTGTCGGAAGTCCGACGGACCTTAGATAGAGAACCTGTTCTCTTTCTTTCCGTCGGACTTCTGATGGACTCACGGCGGACTTTTGCACGGTCAATGGACGGTTGTACGAGGCATCACTGTTCTGCTAAATGTGATACAGCAATGAGAATGGTACCACACCAATCATTATTATGTTATTATACAATAACATAACTTTCCATTCATTTATTGTTTTTTTTTCCCATGTAACATTTTCACACCATTGGGACTGCCAAAGGCATGGACTTTCTTCTTGTTTAGCCAATGAGGCAGATTAATTTGCACATGTAATGCAATATTATTGAGAGGCCCAACTCTTGTCCTGATCCCCTATTTTGCATCCAAAATGTAGGTGTATGCCTTTTTTTACCACTGCCGTCATGCTGCAATTTTGAGAATCAAATGTAACCTTGTCACAAATGTAGCAGAAGCCATCTGCGTCATTTACATCTTGGCTTCTGAGGGAAAATATCTTGCAACGTTTAATTGGAAACGTTAGGCAATGACCCTTTCACAAGCTACCAGATGTACCTGGTGAAGCCTCGTACACACGATCAGTCCAGCCGATGAGAACGGTCTGAAGGACCGTTGTCATCGGTTAACCGATGAAGCTGACTGATGGTCCGTCGCGCCTACACACCATCGGTTAAAAAAAACGATCGTGTCAGAATGCGGTGACGTAAAACACAACGACGTGCTAAAAAAAAACGAAGTTCAATGCTTCCAAGCATGCGTCGACTTGATTCTGAGCATGCGTGGATTTTTAACCGATGGTTGTGCCTACTAACGATCAGTTTTGACCAATCGGTTAGGAATCCATCGGTTAAAAATTTAAAGCAAGTTGGCTTTTTTTTAACCAATGGTTAAATAACCTATGGGGCCCACACATGATCGGTTTTGACCGATGAAAACGGTCCATCAGACTGTTGTCCTCTGGTTAACCTATCGTGTGTACGAGGCCTAAGATGCGTAAATCTGACCAAGACAATTGTACCTTGCAATAAAAGAACAATATATTACAGTTTGAGATTAAATATTAATTACCCAAGTGAAGATATATGTATACACTTCCATGCGGTACCATTTTCATTTTTCTACTGTACTTTGTTGAGAAGTTACAAGGCATCGTGATCAGACACCTCCCTCCCTTGTAGGCAAATATACTTGCCTGTGTAGAAATATTTATTGTAAAATATAATCTTAAAAACTTTAGCCAACCAGCTCCTTTATCACCTGTTTTCTAATCCATCTAATAAAAATATGCAAGAATTAGCACATTTCATCTCGGAGGTCGATCATTTCCCAAAACTTGTAGACGAGTGTTATAAGGCCCCTTTCACATGTACAGATCCCGTGAGGATCCCTACATGTGTATCCACTTGCTCAGCGGGGATCGCTCCGTTGAACCCCCCGCTGAGCCGGCAGATGACAGGGCGGTCCCTGCACACTGTGCACTTTAAATGAAGGACCCTATCCCTGCTGTAAAGTTTTATTTTTTTTGCTTTGTTAAATATGCTCCATGGCAGTGCCCAGCTTGATCTGAAGGCAATTGGTTGCACCAGAGCTTTTTATGGGCTTCATAACAAAAGGGGGTGAATACATACGCACATGCCAATTATAATTTTTTTATTTTTGAAAAATAGTTTTATGTATATATTTTTCTAATTTTACTTCATTAACTGTCCCTGTCTTTGAGAGACTGTCCCCGATTTGGAGCAATGTCCCTCTGTCCCCCTCATTTGTGCCTCATTTTGGTCTGATCTATACAGTTGTATATAAAATGCACTTTTTATCCATCAAAAAGTGTTTTTCAGTGCTAAACCTTTCATCCGATTCCTAAATTGCTGCATTTTTAAATTCCAAAAACCAATATAAAGGAATGTAGTGGTAAAAAAAGCACTTGTGGGTTTAACCATTCTTGTTTTTTTGTACAATTCCCCTTTAAGGGGGCGTGGCAAGGGGTGTGTCCTATGCTTGCATACGTTTGCTGATAGGTGTCCCTCATTCCCATCTCAAAAAGTTAAGAAGGTACGAGTCTGGCTGCAACCATTTTAACTGTGGGCAGCTGAAGCTGCTGCCTGTTCACTTCCTGGATTTACACAGACACACACCTCCAGCTCTGCAGCTCCCATTGGCCCTCTTATGACTCATCCTCCTTCCCTCCCTTCCTGGCAAACTCTCACAAGAGAGAGAGAGAGAGAGAGAGAGAGAGAGCTGTGCATGATGTCACAAGCCTAGGCTTTTTACCAGACAAGAAACAGGAAGTGGGCTGTATAAGGTATTTACGGGCAGAATTTTTTTTTTACTATCCAAAGTTAAAACAACAAGGGCAGAAGATTTAATAGATGGAAAGTTGAAAAAATTACTGACAGTTGTATACCCTTAAAAATAATAAAAAAAACCTGCAAGGCAAAGGCATAATGAGCTAGTACTAGCTCATTATCAATTACTTACCTTAGATCGAAGCCCCTGCAGCGGTCCTCGGACACGTCCTCCGTCGCCGCCATGATACCCAGAGTGACTTTCAGGTATTGCCGCTCTGGCACTGTGACTGGCCAGAGTGGCGATGACGTCACTCCCGCTCATGCGCGCGGAACGGCACGATCCCCGCGCATGCGCACATTTCTGGCACTTTCCGGCAGGCTCCTATTCAAGAGCCCCCGCGGCGCCCGCTTTTCTGAAAATATCTCCTTAACTATGTTGGTTAAGTAGATATTGCAAGCACCTACAGGTAAGCCTTAATGTAGGTGCATGTTTCACAAGAGGGTATACAACCGCTTTAATGTAGGCTTTCATAAATACATGTATGGCTGGCTATATTCACCAGTTTCCTATGCTCCTCATGACATTTAAATAAAGTAAAAAAAAAAAAAAAGGTACTGTAACAGTGCATTGTGTTTTAAGAGCACAAGTCATTCCCCCCAACGCCCATACAGAATGGACACCGGCCGACACGCCATATAACTTTCTGTACACTTTTATATCTTTAATCCAGTAAAGATACTCTTTTTACACTCAGTTTTGTGTAGATGCCTATGAAGACTTTTCTACAATTGAGAAAAACATTTACCCCACATCAGTAATGCGATACATTTATGCGTGTACGATTGCTTGTAGAAACACTAACCTGTGTCAGTTGACTGAGCTCTATCACAGTGCTTTCAAGAAGTAATAGTTTTGTGTTTTTTCTGGAGGGAGGAATGCCACGGCTCGTTCCATCTTGTTCCTGTGGCACAAAGCAACAGAATGTGTCAGAGCTTAAGAACTGCTGTGACTGCTTGATAAGAACCAGTATGAGACATGCAGGCAGGAAAGCAGGCCCTATGTGCCTGGGGCCAATGTACTTTTAGCCCCAACTGTTCGCCGATTTCGAGGGACTGTCCCTGATTTATGTCCCTCATTCCGGTCTGATCTTTATAGTTGCATATAAAATGCACGTTTTATCTATCAAAAAGTGTTTCCCAGTGCTAAACCTTTCATCTGATTTCTAAACTGCATTTGTAAATTCTAAAAGACAATATAAAGGAATAGTAGTGGTAAAAAAAAAAAAAAAAGCACTTGTGGGTTAAACCAATCTTAATTTCTTTGTACAAATCTCCTTTGAGGGGGCGTGGCAATGGGTGTGTCCAATGCCTGCATACTTTTTCTGATAGGTGTCCCTCATTCCCATTTCAAAAAGTTGGGAGGTATGACACCAGTGCGATCACAGACATCGCATGCGATTCGCCCCCGGCATGTCTGTAAGATGCGAGTTCAGAGATACAGTTGTATTGCTGAACTTGCATTCGATTTGCCCAAAAAAAAAAAAAATAACAGGGACTTTTTTCCCTGCACTAGAATCGTATCGCATGGGTGTTTTCACCTATACGATCCGATTCCTGTGTGAGTTTACAGTACGCACTGCGATCTGTGGACCGATCATTACCAATGTAACGACACCCGCAACGGTCCGCAGAGGGCAGTTTGAAGATTGCGATGCGTGAACCGCGCTGGTTCCCGCATCGCATCATTGTGAACCTAGGCTTAGGGCTCCTTAACATTGTTGTATTGGGGTACTGTTTTGCGTTAAGATCACAAAATGGCCACAAATGTATCACAAAGCAAAAAATAAATAAAAAATAGAACCTGCACCATTATCTTTTTAACCACTTAACAACCGAGGACGTCATATGACGGTGATATCCAAATGATGCCTGCCGCTACAGGCATCATTCAGATATCACCGTCTTTAGCCGCTGATTCTGTGCACAATAAGAGCGATCAAAGCGGCAGTTCCGCCGCTTGATCGTTCTTATAGGCAGTGGGAGGGGACACCCCCCCTCCCGCCGCCATCCGGTGCTTCTCCGGGCTCTCCCGTGCCATCGGGGGCCCGGAGAACGAATCGGACAGTGCTGGCTGGGAAGCATAGGGATGACTGGTGACCAGATGGTCACCAGTCATCTCTATGACCGTCGGAGGCCCGGGCGCGACGTTATGACGTCACGCCCGGGTACCCGGAAGATTTTTTTCACAATCTCATGCTTGTAAGCCTGGAGGAGAGATGTGGGGTCTTATTGACCCCACATGTGTGCATAAAGAGGACCTGTCACAGTGATTCCTATTACAAGGGATGTTTACATTCCTTGCAATAGGAATAAAAGTGATAAAAAAAAAAAAGCGTAAAAATTTAAAAATTAAGTAAAATAATTATAATATATATATACATATATACATATATACATATATATATATATATATATATATATATATATATATATATATATATATATATATATATATTTAAACGCCCCTGTCCCCGGTAGCTCGCGCTCAGAAGCGAACACGCATGCAAGTCCCGCCCACATACGCCGTTCAAACCCCACATGTGAAGTATTGTAGCGTGCAACAATTCTAGCACTAGACCTCCTCTGTAACTCCAAAATAGTAACCTGTAAACATTTTTAAAGCGTCGCCTATGGAGATTTTTAAGTACCGAAGTTTGGCGCCATTCCATGAGTGTGCGCAATTTTAAAGCGTGACATGTTAGGTATCCATTTACTCGGCGTAACACTATCTTTGACATTATACAAAAAAATTGGGCTAACTTTACTGTTTTGTTATTTTTTAATTCATGAAACGTTTTTTTTTTCCCCAAAAAAAGGCGTTTGAAAAATTATTGCGCAAATACCGTGCGAGAAAAAAAAGTTGCAATGATCGCCATTTTATTCCCTAGGGTGTCTGCTAAAATTTTTATAATGTTTGAGTGTTCTGATTAATTTTCGAGCAAAAAAATATGTGATTTTTACATGAAGAAGAGAAGTGCCAAAATAGGCGCGGTTGTCAAGTGGTTAATTAAACTCAGAATACTGCACAGTGCACACATCTGTTCATGGTGGAGGTGTACGCCTGGGAGTGCCAGTCACAATAAATGGTAGCACACAGCAATGCAAATATACTTGACAAGCTTTGTAATCACTCAGGTAATAAGCTTTTGTTTAACTTAAGGCTCCAATCACACCTTAGCGTAATGGAATCACAGGCAGAATTGTGCAATTCCAGAATCACGGCAAAACCATTGATATTGTCTCTAATGCACGAACACAGACCTTAAAGAATAACTGTCTCTTTAACCCCTTCCATACAGGGCATTTTCACCCCCTTTCTGCCCAGACCAATTTTCAGATTTCAGCGCTGTTACACTTTGAATGACAATTGCGCAGTCATGCAACACTGTACCCATTTGAAATTGTGATAATTGTTTTCCCCACAAATAGAGCTTTCTTTTGGTGGTATTTGATCAACTCTGTGGTTTTTATTTTTTTTTGCGCTAAAAACAAATAAAAAGCGACAATAAAAAAAACAAAAAAAACACAATATTGTTTGCTTTTTGCTATAATAAATATCCCCCCCCCCCCCAAAAAATTTTTTTATATATATATATATATATATATATATATATAAAACATTTTTTCCACAGTTTAGGTCGATACGTATTCTTCTACATATTTTTGGTAAAAAAAAAAAAAAAAAATCACAATAAGCGCTTATCGATTGGTTTGCGCAAAATTGATAGCGTCTACAAAATATGGGATACATTTATGGCATTTTTATTGTTTTTTTTTTTTTTTTTACTAGTAATGGCGGCAATCTGCGATTTTTAACTTGACTGCGATATTGCGGCTGACACATCGGACACTTTTGACACTATTTTGGGACCATTCGCATTTATTCAGCGATCCCTGCTATAAAAATGCATTGATTACTGTATAAATGTGACTGGTAGGGAGGGGGTTAACACTAGGGGGCAAGGGAAGGGTTAATTATGTTCCCTAGGGAGCGATTCTAACGGTAGGGGGCGGGAACTCACAAGGAGAGGAGACCGATCTGTGTTCCTCTGTACTGAGGAGTCTCCTCTCCTCTGACAGGATGTGGATCTGTGTGTTTACACAGATCCACGGTCCTGCCGTGATCACGGGTGCCCGGCGGACATTGCGGCCACTGGGCACATGCATCAGGTGCTGAGTGACGCGGCGTGGGCCTCCGTCATATGACGGCTGCTCAGAGGTACAAAGGGTTCCTGCCGCCGTCATATTAGCATAGTGCGGTAGGGAAGTGGTTAAAAGGCACTACCATATGGTAAATCTCTGGATGTACCTATCTGTTGTGAAAGTCTGTTACACTTAATTTTATATGTTTTAGTTACTATTATAATGTGAATTTTTGCACTTGAAGTAAATTTTCCACCACCGTTGCCAAGTCCATGTCTTTATGGACCTTGCTTTGTACACTGGTGCGCAGTCATGTTGGAACAGGAAGGGGCCATCCCCAAACTGTTCCCACAAAGTTGGGAGCATGAAATTGTCCAAAATGTCTTGGTATGCTGATGCTATAAGAGTTCCCTTCACTGGAACTAAGGGGCCAAGCCCAACCCCCTCACCATAATCCCCCCTCCACCAAATGATTTGGACCAGTGCACAAAGCAAGGTCCATAAAGACATGGGTGAACGAGTTTGGGGTGGAGGAACTTGACTGGCCTGCACAGAGTCCTGACCTCAACCTGATGGATCACCTTTGGGATGAATTAGAGCGGAGACTGCGAGCCAGGCCTTCTCATCCAACATCAGTGCCTGACCTCACAAATGCACTTCTGGAAGTATGGTCAAACATTCCCATAGACACACTCCTAAACCTAGAGTTGAAGCGGTTAAAGCTGCAAAGGGTGGGCCAACTCTATATTGAACCCTACGGACTAAGATGCTATTAAAGTTCATGTGCGTGTAAAGGCAGGTGTCCCAATACTTTTGACAATATAGTTTATAAATACAAATTATATATATATATATATATATATATATATATATATATACACATACACACACACAAGCATGTGCGTTTAAGCTTTGGGGTACACCCTACTGCAATAGGCTGCGCACGCTTATGGTCCTCATATACTTGAGCTTAGCTTCTTACTGAAAATATTGCGCTCCTGAACAGTATTCACATTATTAGAGGTCTATTTTTTTTTTATTATTGCTTTGCGAATGTCTCCGCATTCATGCAAGTGTAACAAATAATGTTGTTATATGTGTGTAATTGTTTCTTTGTTGCCTTTTGCTGGGTGAGTGTAACATTCCCTATTATTTTCTTCCCTTAGGGCCCATTCAGAACAGAACACACATTCAAAACTCCCTACAGTTGGCCGATAAATTGAGTGATCCATTTTGTTGGTGTTCTGTTGCTGGTACGGTGGGGTACGAGCAACAGGTAAGTAAAACGGGGGCTGGGGGGGATGGGCACTGCAAGGTGTTTTTTCACCTTAATGCATAGGATACATCAAGGTGAAAAACACGAGGGTTTACAACCGCTTCAGCCCCGGACCATTTTGGTGGTCAAAGACCGGGCCACTTTTTGCGATTCGACACTGCGTCGCTTTAACTGACAATTGCGTGGTCTGCGACGTGGCTCCCAAACAAAATTGATGTATTTTTCCCACAAATATTTTTTTTTTGTTGCTCTAAAAAAAAAAAAAAAAAAAGAAGGAGCGACAATTTAAAAAAAAAAAAATGCTATATTTTTAATTTTTTGCTATAAAAAATATCCCCCAAAAATATATCAATTTTTTTTCCACAGTTTAGGCCGATATGCATTCTTCTACATATTTTTGGTTAGAAAAAAAAAAGCCTTAAGGGCCCTTTCACACTGGTGCGTTTTTGCCCCGTTTTCGCGGTAAAAATAGCGCTCCCCATGCCCCCTCCATTGAAATGAATTAAAAACCGCTGTAAAAACGCGGGTAAAAAAGGAGCGTTAGGCTGCTTTCAAATTGAGGCGTGCAGCCGCGGTGACGGTATAGCTGCGCTATTTGTAGCGCGGCTATATCGTCGTATTTACCTCGATATTCGGGCGCTAGTATAGGCCGGAAGGAGCGGTATAGGAGCGGTGAACACACTATACCGCGGTAAAGATGCAGCTAGCAGGACTTTTGGAGCGTTCCTGCTAGCGCACCGCTTCAATGTGAAACCCCTCGGGCTTTCACATTGAACACTACATGGCAGGTTTTTTCATGCGGTATAGCAGCGCTATTATTATCGCTGTACCGCATGAAAAACGCCTCAATGTGAAAGGGGCCTTAAAATCGCAGTAAAACACAGCGATTTTACTGCGTTTTTAATTCATTTTAATGGAGAGGGGCATGGGGAGCGTTTTAATAGCGCTATTTTTACCGCGAAAACGCGGTAAAAAAGTAAGCAGTGTGAAAGGGCCCTTCGGCACCTATGCAAATTGCAGTAAAATTGTGGCAAAAACGCACTACATGCTTTTCTGTAGCTTCTCCATTAAAATCTATACCTTGAAAAGGAGAAGTCCAGCCTGAACCCGTTTGGCCGGACTTCTCCTATGGATCACAGGAGGAGTGCAGTTCGTTTTGCACTCCTGTGACCAATTTTTCAGCAGAGAGCGGGCTGTCATGGATATCAGTCCAATAAAGTCTGGATCCGCCAGGTGCCTGGACTGACATCCAGCTCAGCCTCACAGCAAGCCGCAAGTAGACCAAAAGACCGTGCGTCTTTTGGTCCATTTCCGTTTCTAATTCAGCCACAAATTCGGGCTGAAATTGGACGTGAAACGTGAACAAGGACGCACCGGTCTGCTGTGAGCCGCTGCGCGTCCACCCTAAAGCCTCGTACACGCGATCAGATTTTCGGACGACCGTTCATCCGTTTTTTTGTTGCATGCTAGTCTTATGTCGAAAGTGAAGAGGTTACTCACAAATTCTCCTACGACAGAATACGTCGTCAGAAGTGACGTAATGTGTTGAATAGTTTTGTATGTATTCTTTTGTTTCTGAGCATGCGTAGTCTTGCTCTTACAATTTTTTACGTACTGATGAAATGAAAATTGGATGTTGAGTTCACAGCTGACAACATTTTTATAGTCCGCACATCCAGCTTTTGTTGGACGAAAAACCGGAATCAGCGGTGGAAAGGACCGTACTAACAATCTGAAAATCGGCAGATCATTCATCGAACAAAATGTTACTTCCGATATTCGTATTGTGTATTAGCCAACTGTGTATCCTCTGAACCACCCAAGGGTTAAGTCCTGACATGTACAACATATTTATCAGATCATTATGTGGAACCAGGTGAAATGAAATAAGGATAGGCTATGTCCACATCAAGACACAATCATGGGCTACGACTTGTCATACAACTTTCATTCAGAGTAATCTGACCGGTTCACACATTCTGTACAATGGAACTGTTCCAATAGGAGTGACTCAAGTCGCTCCGACTTAGTAAAAGTTCCCTGTACTACTTTAGGGCGATTTCAGAGCAGCTTGCATACAGAAGTCGTTTTGCAAGCTGCGCTGAAGTTGTGCTGTACGGGACGGTTTCAGAGTCGGGCTACTTTGAAGCCACCCCTGTGTGAACCAGCACTAGGCTACGTTTCTACTAGTGCGACTTTTCATGCTACTTGGGACTGCAAAGCCGCATGACAAGTCGCACCCCATCATTTCCAATGAGTACAGTTCATATCTGTGTAACTACAAGTCGCAGCGACTTCAAAATAGTCCCTGAACTACTTTGGTCCGACGCGACTTGAGGCACATAGACCTCAAGAATACACATGCATTGCTTCAAGTTGCGGCAACATTGTGCGACTTTCAGTTTGCAATAGTGGAAACTTTCTGCTGAGGGTCCAGCAAATTGTGTGTTTTTAAATGTTCGATGATCCTTCAATTTTTTTTTTAATTATTTAATTTATTACTTTTACTACTACAGATGTTAAAGCGGTTGTATACCCTCTGATACTACTTGCACCTACATTAAGGCTTACCTGTAGGTGCTTGCAATATCTCCTTAACCTACATGGTTAAAGCGGTTGTAAACCGCATAAACTTTTTTTTTTTTCAAACCTGCAAGGCAAAAGGCCTAATCAGCTAGTATGCACCGCATACTAGCTGATTATGAAATATTTACCTCGGAACGAGGTGAAGAACACTTACCTGGTCCACGCCGAGCGAGATGTCATCTTGCTCCGGCGTGTCTTCCGGGTATCGCCGCTCCAGCGCTGTGATTGGCTGGAGCAGCGATGACGTCACTCCAGCGCGTGCGCACGGGAGATTTAAAATCGGCAGGGTCCGGCGGATGCCGGTCCTTTCGCCGTGGATTCCCCCCTGCGCATGCGCCGCTGCAATCAGCGGCGCATTGCGAGCGGAATATTTCCTAAACCGTACAGGTTTAGGAGATATTTTTTACACCTACAGGTAAGCCTTATTATAGGCTTACCTGTAGGTAAAAGTGAAAAAGTGGGTTTACAACCACTTTAAGGAGATATTTGCAGAAAAGTGGGCACCGATGTCTACAGGGCATGTGCGCCGTCGACAACGGCGCAGGTGCACTGAGGGTGCTGGGTCTTAAATGTGAAAGTGCCGGAAACTCACGCATGCGCGGGGATCGTGCCGGTTCCGCGTGCATGTGCGGGAGTGACGTCATCGCCGCTCCGGCCAGTCACAGCGCCAGGGCGGCGATACCCGGAATTCACTCCGAGTATCATGGCGGAGAGGAACGAGGGTCGCTGCGGGGGCTTCGATCTGAGGTAAGTAATTCATAATGAGCTAGTATGCTAGTCATACTATGTCATTATGCCTTTGTCTTGCAGGTTTTTTTTTTTTTTTATGTGTTTTTGGGTATACAACCGCTTTAAATCACTTGTCTATAGTTGCCAAGTTCTTACCAACTACCCTACTTATGGATAGGCACAACATAAGGTGTCTGCCAGACATGAAACTTTAGACGATATGGATTAAAAAGATCAGTTAGTGATCCAACAACTAGACTTCAAAGTTTTCTTCTGCTGTTTCCACTGCTTTATTAAGCTTTACATTAGAATTAAAAGCAATTCTTTTATTCCCCATTTTGGATTGAGCAAGGGAGATTTTTAATCACTTTCAATTTTTTTTCCACCTGTTACCCACTGGGGAGATTACCCTTCATTTCCTGTCCTATAGCCAAAAGTGGAAGCGAGAAAAAAACCTTCCAGGTTCAAGTGTCTCATTGAAAGATTTGGCCACTATTTCTGCTCTGGTTACCACAAAAAAAAAAATTGTATTTGAATCAGTCAGTCTTTTTAATATGGCATATACAGGGTTCGCAGAGTCTGTGGCCTGGATTCACGTAGAGCCACGTATCTGATTTACGTTACACCTCCGCAACTTA
Source organism: Rana temporaria (assembly GCF_905171775.1). NCBI lineage: Eukaryota > Metazoa > Chordata > Amphibia > Anura > Ranidae > Rana > Rana temporaria. The sequence goes on along the minus strand of NC_053498.1, from coordinate 93,421,013 downwards.
CACACGCAAGTGCTGTATTCTCAAAGCACTTGCTCCGTAAGTTGCGGCGGCGTAGCGTAAATCGGCCGGCGTAAGCCCGCCTAATTCAAATTTGGATCAGGGGGGCGTGTTTTATGCAAAACGACTGTGACCGTACATGATTGATGTTTTTGCGGAACGGCGCATGCGCCGTCCGTGGAATTTCCCAGTGTGCATTGCTCCAAAGTTCGTCGCAAGGACGTCATTGGTTTCGACGTGAACGTAAATGATGTCCAGCCCCATTCACGGACGACTTACGCAAACGACGTAGCTTTTTCAAATTTCGACGCGGGAACGACGGCCATACTTAACATTGGCTGCGCCTCATATAGCAGGGGCAACTTTACGCCGGGAAAAGCCTAACGTAAACGTCGTAACTTTACTGCGTCGGCCGCGCGTACGTTCGGGAATTTGCGTATCTAGCTAATTTGCATACTCGAAGCAGAATTCGACAGAAGCGCCACCTAGCGGTCAAAAAAAAAAATTCAGTTAAGATCCGATGGCGTAAGAGACTTACGCCTGTCGGATCTAATGGATATCTATGCGTAACTGATTCTAAGAATCAGACGCATAGATATGACGGGTCAGATTAGGACTTACAACGGCGTACATGGCGCTGCGCCATCGTAAGTCCTTTGAGAATCTGGGCCAGTGTGTCTTGGGGGGATATGGACCTGAACCCAAAGTAACACCACCTCAAGGGTCCCCAGGTATACAGCTCACAAAGAGCACCGTTCCCCCAAATGCCAGGGCCCATGATCGGTAGCATTCAGTCCTCTCCAAAAGCTTCTGTCCCGGGTGAGTCTGTCACAGTTTCAAGTAATTTATTTTTCTGTCAATGTTAGTTAGTTCTGTTATTCTTGACATAAATGGAACTCCACTTCCCTTCCTGCTTACTCTGCGTTTCCTGTATGGCGTGTGCCCTGGTATAGTTATTTATGGCCATTTGAATCCTTGCACTATGTCTCTGTAATCTTGAACTACAAGTTGCCCCTAGACATAAGAACTGCCACCTCACAAACTGTGTTTATTATTGAACATTATGTGGCAAACACTGCTGGATTTTTAATGACTGAATCCAAGTCTTTAAAAGCGGATCTTCACTGCATCTGAGCATCACAAACCAAAAACACTATTTAATTCATTTTTAATATTCAAAGCCAATTCCCCTATCAATCTCCATGCTTTATTTTGCTGAGAAATCACTTTGAAAAGCCCCCCCCCCCCAGCATTTCTGGTCGTGGCCATCTTGAGTAAGGATGGATGATTCATATAGCTTATACATCCTGGAATCAATCTGCCCTTGGCCCAAGTATGCATGCAGGAGAGTGTGCTTAGTTGAGAAAACACTTCGTGAAGACTCCGAGGGCCAGATCCACGTAGCGCGGCGCTTCTTTACGTCCGGCGTAGTGTATCTCAGATACACTACGCCGCTGTAACTTACAGCGTATTTCCCGTATCCACAAAGAATTTGCGCTGTAAGTTACAGCGGCGTAGTGTAACTGTGTCGGCGTAAGGGCGCGCAATTCAAATGGATGAGATGGGGGCGTGTTTTATGTTAATACGTCTTGACCCGACGTAAATGACGTTTTTTCTGAACGGCGCATGCGCCGTCCGTGGGGGTATCCCAGTGCGCATGATCCAAATTAACCCGCAACAAGCCAATGCTTTCGACGTGAACGTCATTCTACGCAAAGCCCTATTCGCAAACGTTTTACGCAAACAACGGAAAATTCGAGGCTGGCCCGACGTCCATACCTAACATTGGCTACGCCTCATATAGCAGGGGTAACGTTACGCCGAAAGCCTTACGGAAACGACGTAAAAAAATGCGCCGGCCGGACGTACGTTTGTGGATTCGCGTATCTAGCTAATTTGCATACTCGACGCGGAAATCGACGGAAGCGCCACCTAGCGGCCAGCGTAAATATGCACCTTAGATCCGATGGCGTACTAAGACGTACGCCAGTCGGATCTAGCCCAGCTTCAGGTGTATCTTGTTTTGTGGATACAAAACAAAGATACGCCGGAGCAACCTAGCAGTTACGCGGCGTATTAATAGATACGCCAGCGTAACTGCTTCGTGGATCTGGCCCCTAGGATGTATGACATCATGTGCCTAGGCAAGAAACCAGGAAGTACCTGAAGAAATGTAAAAAAAAAAAAAAAAAATTGAAAACAAGTAAATATGATATACTTTCCTATCTATCTATATACTAATGAGAGTGACCTTCCACTTTAACCAGTTCCCGACCACCCACTGCAGATATACTGTGGCAGGGTGGCTACTCTGTGCCAGATAACTTACCCGATACGTGATCTGACACTTCCAGTTCTGGGGCACGTGCCGCTGGCGGTGTGATCACAGCGGGAGCCGCCGACTCGCTGTCCGCCGGCACCTGCCAATTGTACAGTAGGCAGGCCTATATAAACATGGCTCTTCTGTCAGCAGGGAAGGTATTGATCCTGTGTTCCTACTTTGCAAGAACATGGTTCAATGCCTTCCCATAGTAAAAGCACCTCCCCCACAGTGAGAAAGCACAGGCTAGGCATGCAGTTAACTCTTTGATCGCCTCTGATGTTAACCCCTTCCCTACCAGTGTCATTAGTATAGTGCCAGTGCATATTTTTAGCGTCAGTTAGGTGTCCGAATTTTCCCCCGCAATATCGCAGTCCCGCTATAAGTCACTGATCACCGCCATTACTAGTACAAAAACAAAAAATTAGCCCATAGTTTGTAGACACTATACATTTTGCGCAAACCAATCAATATAAGCTTATTGGTATTTTTTTTACCAAAAATGTGTAGCAGAATACATAATGGCCTAAATTGATGAAGAAATTTGAATTTTTTTTAATCTTTTTTATTGGATAGGTTTTTTAGTAGAAAGTGAAAAAAAATTAAAACCACAGAGGTGAACAAATACCGTATTTATCAATGCGTATACCGCACACTTTTTTCCCCTTAAAATCAGGGGAAAATCATGGGTGCGCGATATACGCCGATCCTCCTCAGAGACAGCCGATTCTCACTGTCTCTGAGCGCCGCCGACAAAGACCGAGCCGAGTGTACTGCGCGCTCGGCCACGCTCAAATCTGCCCGCAGCCACGCGAGAGAAGCCAAACACACCGGAAATCCGGCTCTGCACAGCTCGACCGAGGCGCCAAATTCAACGCTGCAACCCCCGGCAGACGGACGCGATGGACACCGACAAGGCTGGACGGACCGGCAGACAGACGCGACGGACACCGACAAGGCTGGACCGACCCCGCGCAAGGCCGCAGACGGACGCTGACAGCAGACGGATAACGACAAGACTAAGCATCCAAAAAGAAATTTTTTTCCATAAACTTCCCTTCTCAGGTTGGGGTGCGCGCTATATGCCGATAAATACGGTACCACCAAAAGAAAGAGCTCTATTTGTGGGAAAAATTTGGGAACAGCGTTGCACAACCGCGCAATTGTCAGTTAAAGTACTGTGCTGCAAAATATGGCCTGGTCATGAAGGGGGATAAATCCTCCATAGGTCAAGTGGTTAAAGTGCAGCTAAATCTGTGATACTAAAACTTCTCCATCAATGGACTTCCATCCATCACCAGCGACAGCATCTTGTAACCAGCTTCTTTGGGTTGCTGGCTTTGGCCATCCAAATTAGATGGCTCCTGCACATGCGCAAGAGTTCAGTCATTCTTGCACGCAGGATCTGTGATGGAATGTATACTGAACTGCACTGGTGCGGCTCTACTGAACATTAAGGCGTGCAGCCGCGGTGATGGCTATACCATCGTATTTACCGCGATATTCGGGCGCTAGCTGTGAGGTTTTAACCCCCGCTAGCAGCCGAAAAAGGGTTAATACCGCCCGCGTTGCGGGCGGTATTACCGCGCTTTCCCATTGATTTCAATGGGAAGGCGCGGTATAGGAGCGGTGAACACACTGCTCCTATATCGCGGTAAAGATGCGGCTAGCAGGACTTTTGGTGCGCTCCTGCTAGCGCACCGCTTCAATGTGAAAGCCTTCGGGCTTTCACATTGAACACTACAGGGCATGATTTTTCATGCGGTATAGCAGCGCTATTTTTAGCGATGTACCGCATGAAAAACGCCCCAGTGTGCAAGGGGCCTAAGGCTGCATTCACACCTGAGCATTTTGTAGCCTGAAGCTATAAAACGCTAGAGGGGAAAAAATACATTATTCTCAATGGAGATGGTTCACATCTCCACTCCAAAACGCCCGAAGCTCAAACAAGTTCTGGACCTTTTTTTTGTCAGGCGGATTTGGGCGTTTTTGAACGTTTGTATTGCCATGGGAACGCTCGATTCAAGCGTCTAGCGCGACAACGAGCGTTTCTAAGGGCGTTTTGTCGCTTTAAACTGTTTTGTGAAATAGAATATTCACCCAGGAAGAAGATAAAAAAAATCTACAAACATAGCAACAAATGATGAAAGAGATGAGCATTTTTCCTATTGGCTAAAATAAAAAACGATGAAGTTCAAAAACGTTGGACAACGCTGTATGTAAAACGCCCGAAAAAACGACCGGAAATGCTATGCTCAGGTGTGAATGCGGCCTAAGAATGAGCTCCGGCGTGTTCGCAAACCCCACGTGCAGAGCCCGCCAGGAAGTCAGCACCGCGCTTTGCTAATCACAGGCAGGAAGACATTTCCTGATCTCTGCAGCCGCGCATCGGGACAATCTCTCACGACCTGTGATTAGCGCAGTGCCGACTTCCTGGCGGGCTCTGCACGTGGGGTTTGCAAACACGCCGGAGCTCATCCTTACTGAACATTCCAAAGAAGACTGTAAGCAGGCAGGCGGGTCTATTTTTTTTTAAGTTATAAATATTCTTTATTGTTTTCTTCAATATATAAAAAAATAAAAAGATGAATTGAAAATACATACAACGTTATATATGCAACACATTGTATACATTTTAAGTGCACACTGTATCCATAACCCCCCCACCAACTTATTTATATTTTCACACAAACTCTATTACTACTTAAGTGCAAGTTTTTTCTTTTCTTACCTCCTTTCCTTTTCCTCCCCTTTTACTAAAGAGTGCCTACTTTCAGAATGACCCCCGGCAGAGGACCCCAGAGGAGGAGGATCGGGGCTGCTCTGTGCAAAACTATTACACAAAGCAGGCAAGTATAACAAAATGTGTTAAAAAAATAAAATAGATTTAAAATCACTTTAAAGGGTCACTAAAGGAAAAAAATTTTTTTGCTGAAATGACTGTTTACAGGGCATAGAGACATAATAGTTAACTGATTCCTTTTAAAAATAGATAAAAAAACAATCATATAATGTGCCTGCAGTTTAGTTTCGTTTTTGCTGTTGTTTGCTGGTTCTCTGATGTACAGAGAGCCACTAGAGGGCAGTCAGCCAATAGAGAGCAGTGATACTTTGTCTAAAACTCCTCAGCACCAATCCAGTTTAGTTTTACTCACACCTCCTTGATTAGTGACCACCGTGAGAAATCTCCCAGTACTGTGGTCATCAGGAAACAGGCAACCAGGAAGTGTCCAGAACAGAGAGGATTTACAGCAACATGAATGCAAAAACGAACAATGAGGACATGAAACCAGTACTGCAGCAAGGTAAAGGAAGCTATTTAGCTAAAAAAAAAAATTCCTTTAGTGACCCTTTAAGTTTCGCTTTAACAACACAACCCCTCACATTTGTATTTTTACTTACTGGGGACCGAAATGTTCCTTATGAATTAAATCTCAGCCCCTATTTCTCCAGTAAAATGCATGTCCAACAACTCATTTCATGCTGTCTGTGCATCGGATGTGCACTCCAGGATGCACGTGGAGGTCTGTGCAGGTCATTGATTTCTACAGGCTGCCTGTAGAACCCTGCATAGAACACCTGTGTATCCGGGGCAGCTGAAGATGGCCTTCAGACGGGTGTATCGATCAGCACACCTGTGTGATTGAAGCCTTAATCACACATTGAAGGATCTATTCACGCATCACCAGTTTTAGGATAGCCACAAACACATCAGGTTTTTTTATTATAATGCACAAAATGCGACTTTAAAAACCTACTCTGCTGGAGACATGGGTGGATTTAGGGGGTGCTGGTAGATTTCACTTGTGTTACCAAAAATGCACTGAAACCAGCGCAAATAGTGCAAAGAAAGTGATGACAAACAGTGGTCAAACCGTGACCATTAACCTCTTGACCACCGCCCCATGTCTAAAAGACGTCCTGTTTTTAAAGATGAATATCTCGGTAACGGCAGCAGCTGCTGCCACAACCGAGATATCCATCTCTTCAGTGGGCGGTAGTGTACACGATAACGGCGGTCTCCGCGGCGGTTTCGCCGTTATCGGTGGCGGGAGAGGGCCCGCCGCTCTCCCGCGCCCTCCGCCGCTTACCGGAGCCGTCGGTAGCGGCGGAGGAGACCGTGACCGTTCGGCAGCTGACTGGGGACGAGACTGAAGGAAAAATCTCCTTTACCCGTCCCCATAGCTCTGCTGGGCGGAAGTGACGTCAAAACGTCAGTCCCGCCCAGCCTCTTAAAGAAACATTTTTTTTTTTGTCATTTGAAAAAAATGAAATTTTCAATTTTTTTTTCTTTTTTTTGCATTTTAGTCTAATTATGAGATCTGAGGTCTTTTTGACCCCAGATCTCATATTTAAGAGGACCTGTCATGCTTTTTTCTATTACAAGGGATGTTTACATTCCTTGTAATAGGAATAAAAGTGATCAATTTTTTTTTTTTAATTTCAGTGTAAAAAATTATAAAACTAAATAAGAAAACAAAAAAAATTTTTTTGAAAGCGCCCCATCCCGACGAGCTCACGCGCAGAAGCAAACGCATACGCGAGTAGCGCCCGCATATGAAAACGGTGTTCAAACAACACAAGTGAGGTATCGCCGCGATCGTTAGAGTGAGAGCAATAATTCTAGCCCTAGACCTACTCTGCAACTCAAAAAATGCAACCTGTAGAATTTTTCAAACGTCGCCTATCGAGATTTTTAAGGGTAAAAGTTTGACGCCATGCCACGAGTGGGCGTAATTTTTAAGCATGACATGTTGGGTATCATTTTACTCGGCGTAACATTATCTTTCACAATATATAAAAAAATTGGGCAAAATTTATTGTTGTCTTATTTTTTAATTAAAAAAAGTGATTTTTTTCCAAAAAAGTGCGCTTGTAAGACCGCTGCGCAAATACGGTGTGACAAAAAGTTTTGCAATGACTGCCATTTTATTCTCTAGGGTGTTAGAAAAAAAATATATAATGTTTGGGGGTTTTAAGTAATTTTCTAGCAAAAAAAACTGTTTTAGTCTCGTAAACAAAGAATCTGAAAAATTAGCCCGGTGGTAAAGAGGTTAAATAAATCAATAAGTCCTGTGAACAGTTATGGGTTAACCATAATCCACCATAAAGTCCAAAGAACAAAGCAGATGATCAATTTCAGTGATCTCCCGGGTGTAAATAATCCCCAACTTCCAGGAAAGGATGATGATAGATACGCCTCCACCACGGTCACACACTGCCTCTTACCGACCGTGGTGGAGGCATTTCTATCATCACCCTTTCCTGGAAGTTGGGGATTATTTACACCCAGGAGATCACTGACATTGATCATCTGCTTTGTTCTTTGGACTTTATGGTGGATTATGGTTAACCCATAACTGTTCACAAGACTTATTGATTTATTTAATGTTCATGGTTTGACCACTGTTTGTCATCACTTTCTTTGCACTATTTGCGCTGGTTTCAGTGCATTTTTGGTAATACGCACATTAGGGCAACTTTTTTTCTTTGTATATTTTGTTTAATGTTGTATAACATTTTTTGTTGCGGCTTTTATACACATGCTAACTTAGAATAAGCGCAGTAACTTTTTTCCATTCGATTTCACTTGTGTTCCCCCAGGCCAGCCCCTCAGTACAAGGGGAGGGCAGCCTAGAGCCCAGAAATGAAGAGACCAGAGAGGAGTGACAGCGCCTGTGCTCTACCCCCTCCTGTCATTCCATCACTCCTTTATAGGGCAGATGACACTAGATCCATAGATCGGACTGTATGATTAGCGCCCCCTATCTTCTCCAAGGACTGCTCATCTTCTGGCAGCAGGAAAGGTATTTCCCAGCAAGGTATTTTCTGCCTGTAATTTGGGGAGGGGGTTGAATTTACATGTGGGGGAATTGTACTGAGACTACAGTGGGGTGAGGGGGGGTAAGAATCATTTGTTCTTGGGTTGGGATGAGAGGTTTGTGGAGGAGGGGGCTATGTGTGCAGGGAAGGTAATTGGGGGGGGGGTATGTTTGTTAGGAGGGGGATTGGGAGATTTGTGCTAGGAGGAGAAATGGGGGGGGGGGGATTTGACCACCTGTACCCTGCCCTACTGAGCCCCTGTCCTCCATCTTGCTGACCTCTGTACCCAGCCCTCCTGACTCCCTGCCCCTTGTCCTGCTGACCCCTGTACCCAGCCCTCCTGACTCCCTGCCCCTTGTCCTGCTGACCCCTGTACCCAGCCCTCCTGACTCCCTGCCCCTTGTCCTGCTGATCCCTGTACCCTGCCCTACTGACTCCCTGTCCTCGATTTTGCTGACCTCTGTACACTGCCCTACTGACCGCCTGTCCTCCGCCCTGCTGACCCCTGTACACTGCTCTATTAAACTCCTGTCTTCCATCCTGCTGACTTCTGCACACTGCCTACTGACCCCCTGTCCTGCTGACCCCTGTACACTACCTTGCAGACCCTTCTCCTCTGCCGTGCCGAGTCCTGTCCTCCACCCTTCTGACCCCTGTCTTCTACCCCGATAACCCCTGCTGGCCACCTGCACAATGCCCTTCTGACTCTTGTACACTGCCCTGCTGACCTCTCATCCTCTGCCTTGCTGACCCCCTGTACAATGCCCTACTGACTCACTGTATACTGCCCTTCAAACTAATGGCCTCTGTACACTGCCCTACAAACTACCGACACTATCCTTTATCCTTCTGATCCTCTCTACAGTGCCTTACTGACATTTTTTACTGCACCCCCACATCACACAGGCTAGATCCGGCCCTGGCTGAAAAACCATCTAGGTGCATGTGTTTCACCAGCAAATGTTTGTGAAAGTCGCATTCCATGCTTTATAAATAGACTCGATTTCCCCATTCTTGCTAAACAGCATTCCAACAGTTGGCACCTGCATCTGATTGGATACAGTCCCTGTTTGGTCAATTTTCAACCTGGTTTCTTTTGCCAAATATGTGCCAACTGGCCCACGCTTGGCTTGAATTTAAACTGATTAAACAGAAATGGCAGACTTTAGTCAGCAATAAACAATGACACCAGTCACAAAAAACAAAACAAAAAACTAATTAGTGATTACTAATACAAATCAGCATCAACCACAATATCAAAGGTAAATTAAATAAAAACATCCAGAAAAGCTTTATACCTACCCCAAACAAATACTAAAGTTCATATTATGCAGCTTTTTCCAGGACACTTCTGTCCTGATGCACTCACTATGAGCAAACTCCACAGAATATGGGCTGCTTTAAGACTGATGTGGTGCGGTATGACCACACCACTGGAGCAGAGCAGTGTACCTGCGGGTTTGGTGTGCGCTAGCTGGGCTTTACTATAAAGTTCTATTAGCTCCGGAGGTTTTAATGCGCTTTCTGAATATGTACCAAAGATGCAGCATGCAGAAGTTTTGCTGCGCTTTCAGAAAGCACACCAAAACCACAGGACCTTTATAGAACTCTATGGGACAGTGCACCTAACCCACACCAAACCTGCGGGTACACTGCACCGCATCTTTAAGCAGCCATATGGTTACTTAGTCAGGTTGAAAAAAAAAAACACATGTCCATCTAGGTAATGAAAAAAAAAAAAAAACTCCAATAAAGCATGATCCAATTTGCTCTCGGGGTGCATTATGAAATGAAATCCTTATTTTTGGAAATACCATGGTGTGGGCAGATTTCTGGCAGTCACAGGATGTGTCACACCCCTCCAGCCTGTGTAGTAGAATAACAGGAAGGTGAAGCCTCCAATAATCTACTTGTAATATCCCACCCCCATTGTGTTAAGCTGGTTAGTGGTCCTGGAGGAGGAGGGAGGAAGTGGGCTGTCATTTATCACTGTGTATACACCCACATATGTATAGTCACATGGGCTGCTCAGATGTGATAGGGAGGAAATGCTCAGCTTAGAAACTCACTGAAAACTGAGCATGTGCAGAACTGCCAACACTGCACTGCAAAATCCTTAGCTGAATTGGGGACTTGGACAGAAAGGGGAGATAGAGAGCAGCAGAATCAAGCAGCCAGCTAGTTATGGAGACACCCACAAATAGGCAGTAAGGAGCAGAAACATGGGGTGAACTAACTAAAATAAACAATTTTAACAAGAAACCATCTCCTAAAGTTGAAGATTGTTTTATTAACATGGTAAAAAGCGCAGTGTTAATACACACAGTACACTACCCTAAGTAATCAACATTTGAGTTCACTGTGCTCATGTCAGTGCAAGATATATTCTGATTGGCTGCATGACTTATGCCGCGTACACACGATCGGAAATTCCGACAACAAAATCGTGGATTTTGGAATTTTGGCTCAAACTTGTCTTGCATACACACGGTCACACAAACCTTGACGGAAATTCCGAATGTCAAGAACGCGGTGACGTACAACACTACGACGAGAAAAATTAAGTTTGAGTGATGATTCCTGAGCATGCATCTAAGGGTTCTTTCACACTGAGCGGATATGTATTGATCCGCTCCGTTAGCCCGTTTGGCTCAGCGAGGATTCCTCCGTAAATCCCCGCTGAGCTGTCGGCGGACAGGGCGGTCCCCGCACACAGTGCAGAGACCGCCCTGTCTTTCCTCCGCTCTCCCCTATGGGGAATCGGATGAATACGGACCGTGTGTCCGTATTCATCCAATCCGTTCCGCCGGACGGAAGAAAAAAAGGGATTTTTAAATACAGCTTACCTGTAAAATCCTTTTCTTGGAGTACATCACGGGACACAGAGCGGCATATTCATTACTATGTGGGTTATATGGAGTACCTTCAGGTGTTGACACTGGCAATCTCAAACAGGAAGTCCCCTCCCTATATAACCCCCTCCCATAGGAGGAGTACCTCAGTTTTGTAGCAAGCAGTATGCCTCCCAAAATGGTCCCCATAAGAGGGGTGGGAGCTCTGTGTCCCGTGATGTACTCCAAGAAAAGGATTTTACAGGTAAGCTGTATTTAAAAATCCCTTTTTCTTTATCGTACATCACGGGACACAGAGCGGCATATTCATTACTATGTGGGATGTCCCAAAGCAATGCTTTAATGAGGGGAGGGAGACATCTTCCCAAGGATTTAATTCTGAGATAACTCAAATAATAATAATAAATCCAACTTAGTCGAGAAATAAAATTTAAATTTTTTAACTCAAGGGTGCCCCCGATTCTGAGGGTCTTAAAAATGCGGCCTGCAGCAGTTCCTGCCAAAACGGCTGTATCAGTATTCCTTCTTACGTCCAACCGGTCTGATTTAGAACACTTGTGGACTCAGGACCAGGTTGCCGCCTTGCATAATTGAGCCCCAGGGAACTGATGGTGTGCTGTCCAAGGAGGCGCCCATGGCTCTGGCAGAAAGAGCCCTTACTGGCAACGGAAGAGGCAGTCTTTCAAGCTGTAGGCCTGAGTAAATAATAGCTTCCTCTCTCACGAGAGGATGGCTTTTGCAGCTGCCTGCCCCTTCTTGGCTCATCTGGAAAAAATGAACAACACATCTGTTTTCCGGAACTTCTCTGTAGCTCTAAGATAGGCCTTTATGGCCGTGACCATACCCAAGGTATATAGCAACCCTTCCTTTTGGAAGTAGGTTTCGGAGAAGGATGATAGTACCAAATCCTGGTTAGGAAAGAACTGGATATAACCTTTGGTAGGCAGGGAGGATGCGGATGGAGAACCACCTCGTCCTTGTGAGAAAAATTAAGATATAGCTTCTTATAAGATAAGGCTGCTATTTCTGCTCTCTTTGGCCAACTATGGCAACCAGAAATCCCAGCTTCCTTGATAGCCAATCACAGGAATTTCAGCCAACGACTCACAAGGTTGTTCCTGTAGAGTTGACCGAGTCCCACGGCAAGTGGGGACATACCCGGAGGATTAATGCGCAAGACCCTCTGAAAGAAGGTGTCAACCGCGAGTGGGAGTCCACCACTCCTAACTGGAGAAACTTAACATTTGATCAATGTATACTTGCGGCAAACTATTCCTTCGCACATACCAGTCTACATAGGCTTCCCGGACCCTGTAACAAATCACCCTGGAGACCGGCCCTCTAATCCTGATCAGGGTAGAGATTATCTGCCTAAAACGGCCTCTACTACTGAGAATCAGGGATTCAGCCGCCAGGCCGTCAAATTTAGACGCCGTAATGCAGGGTGTAGGATCGGGCCTTGTGAGAGTAGGTCTGGCCGTAGAGGAAGTGCCCAAGGTTCTCCCACTGCCATCCTCAGGATTAGTGAGTACCATGCCCTCCTGGGCCATGCTGGAGCTACCAGGATGACTGGTTTGTGCTCCACCCTGATCCTGCGTAACAGGCGGGGTAGCAACTGTAGCGGGGGAAAGGCATATAGCAGTTTGAACTGATGCCACGGACAAACCAATGCATCGGTTCCGCAGGCCATAGGGTCCCGAGTACGGGACATGAACCTGTCTAGTTTCTTGTTGAATCTTGATGCCATGACGTCCACGTCCGGTATTCCCCACCTCTGGCAGATTAACTGAAAAACTTTAGGGTGCAGAGACCACTCCCCTGGCGACAGAGACTGACGACTCAAGAAGTCCGCTTGCACGTTGTCCACCCCGGGAATGAAAATTGCCGATATACAGGGCACATGAGCCTCTGCCCACAGGAAAATCAAGCTCACTTCTCTCTGAGCTGATTGACTTTTGGTTCCCCCTTGGTGATTTATATATGCTACAGCCGTTGCATTATCCGACTGAATCCTCACCGGGAACCCCTGTAATTTGGATGTCCAAGCCTCGAGGGCCAGCCGAGCAGCTCTAAGCTCCAAGATGTTGATGGGCAACTGCCTCTCCGCATGTGCCCAAGTGCCTTGGCGAGTGCAACCATCCAAGACCGCTCCCCAGCCCTTTAGGCTGGCATCTGTGGTTACTATCTTCCAGGCTATGGGGCTGAACGATTTTCCCTTTAGCAGGTTCTGAGGGTTTAACCACCAACACAGACTTTGCCGGACTCTTGCTGACAGAGGCAACGGAAACTCCAAGGCCTGCGCCTTCTTGCTCCAAGCTGCCAGAATGGCTGCCTGTAGGATGCGAGTGTGGCTCTGAGCGTAAGGTACCGCCTCGAACGTGGCCACCAGCTTGCCTAGTAAACGCATACATAGGCGAATAGTTGGTTCTCTTTTACTCAGAACCAGCTGAATCAATTCTTTGATAGCCCTGACCTTTACCAGGGGTAGAAAAACCTTTTGCTGAGCTGTGTCTAACCTCATGCCGAGATAATCCAACTGTTTTGCGGGTTGGAATACTGATTTTTCTCGGTTTATGACCCAGCCGAACCTCTCGAGGATCTGAACCGTGAGGGCAACCGCTTGCTCCAAACAAGGAGAGGAGTGGTCTATGATCAAGAGGTCGTCCAAATATGCCAGGACCGTGACACCCTGGATTCTTAGACTGGCTAATATTGGAGCTAGAACCTTCGTGAACACCCGGGGGGCCGTAGCCAGCCCGAAAGGAAGCGCCACAAATTGGAAGTGACGCTGAGCCACTGAGAAACGTAAAAATCTCTGATGTGGCTGAAAGATCGGTATATGAAGGTAAGCATCCTTTATGTCTATGGAGGCCAGAAAATCGTCCTTCTGGAGCACGGCGGCTGCTGACCGAACAGACTCCATCCGGAATGACTGAACCTTTAGATAAATGTTTAAATTTTTTAGGTCCAAAATTGGCCTGACCTCGCCGTTGGGCTTTGGCACGACAAATAGATTGGAGTAGAAACCTAGCCCTTGTTCTTGGACTGGTACCTCTACTATCACGCCTTGATAAATCAGACGATCCAATGCCGCCAAAAAGGGGGACCTCTTTGCTGGATCGTTTGGAATTCTTGATTCCTGATAATGAGGAGGAGGAAACTTTAAAAACTCTAATCTGTAGCCTGTGGCCACAGAAGATCGGACCCATCTGTCGGGGATGTTGGCTTCCCAGATCTTTGAAAAGAAACGAAGCCTTCCCCCTATCCTCGTGGGTGGGGGCATCTCTTCATAAGGCAGACTTAGGGGCAGGCTTTGCTGGCTTGCGATACCAAGGCTTTTTGCCTCCCGGGGCCTGTCCCTGCGATTTAAAATTTGATCGCGCAGGAGGCCGTCGATACTGCCTGGCATTAGAGGGCCCTGGCACAGGGGAAAGTTGCCTCTTAAATGTAGGACCCCGAGATCTCTTCTTGACTGGCAAAAGGGTACTCTTGCCACTTGAGATAGTCTGAATGTATTTATCCAGATCTTCTCCGAAGAGTCGACCTCCATGGAAAGGGAAACCTGCCAAAAGCTTTTTGCATGGGGGCTCGGCCGCCCAGTTCTTTAACCATAAGAGCCTTCTCATATGCACTAAAAATAGAGATAAGCGAGATGCCTGCTGAATGGAATCTTTTATAGCATCCACCGCAAAGCAAAGAGCTCTGGGTATATCGGACAGCTCTTCTGCCTGTTGGGCAGGGATGTCCTTAAGCATCTGTTTAGTCTGGTCCTTTAAAGCCTGACAGACTCCTATAGCAGCCACCGCTGGCTGTACCACTGCCCCTGCCGTGGAAAAAGAAGCTTTTAAGAGAGTTTCCAACCGTTTATCAACCGGGTCCTTAAACATCTGAATGTTTTCTACCGGGCAAGTTAGTGATTTATTCACACAAGAGATGGCAGCATCCACAGCTGGGAGCGCCCATTTTTTGGCAAACTTCTCCTCTAACGGGTAGATAACAGAAAATTTTTTAGGCGGCAAAAAAATTCTGTCTGGTCGTACCCAATCTTGGAAAATTAGCTCCTCTAATAACGGATGGACTGGAAAAACTGCGTTATTCAGGGGCGCCTTTAAGGAGCCCAAAGAGGAAACTGCCGGACCCCGGAGCTCCGGTAAAGGCAGGTTAAATGCTGAGTGTACCATGTCCGTCAAAGACTGGACCCACAGGCTCTCTGCTTGGGAGGCTGAGAATGGTTCCTCAATAGTAGATTCCTCAATTTCTGAACCCTCTGGGTTCTCGTCCAATAGATCCTCCTGAAATTCTGATTCCTCCAGTGAAATCACTTCAGCATCCGAGGATACACATTTTGGCGAAGGGGACCTAGCCCGCTTTTTGCCTGGAAAAGATTTAGTGAGCATAGCTGCCAATCTTTTCTCTAGCCCTTCTAATGCGGTAGCTAGCTTTTCCTCTGTGACGAACACAGGGTTGGGTGGATCTGGGCCAGCCACTGCACCAGATCCCCCTATTGGCTCAACCAAGGCGGCCACAACTGGGTCAGGTGGGGAGAGTACCGGCATAGCCTGACTCGTATCCTCAGAATCCGAGGGGGAACCCTTTTGCTTTTTTACATTTTTAGACCCCCTTGATCCTGAGCCTTTGGGTGCCATGGTACAAAACCGCGGTTCTTAGCCTGCAACAACTAACTGTACGCAGCTAGGATTACTAGTGTCCAAAAACCCTGGTGAGGCCGAAATCAAATATAAAGGAAAACATTTTTTTTTTTTTTTTTAATATGCTATTATGTTCCTTTAAATTAGAAGTAATTATATTTACTTTCCTTTTTTTTTTTTTTTTTTTACGGCCCCACCAATATCTTTTTTCCAGCCCTTCAACCTGCTGACAAAGGGGAATTTTGGCTAAATAAGAAAAAATAGGCCAAGCCTATGATGTACTACCCCTTTCTTGCCACCGGGGGTCGCAGGAATGCCGCTCTGTGTCCTCTCTCCTCCAGATCAGCTTCAGACTGATCTATGCGCGCAGCCTGTCACTCTTAACAGAGGCGGGACACGCCTCTTCCTGCGTGCTCCCGCCCTCCCCCCTCTCCCGATGGCGCGAAATTCATCTATTTCCTGCGTGCCCGCGCGCGCGCGCGTGACAGGGAGAGGAGAGAGAGACACATGGAGACGCCAGACGCCGACAGAGCTGGGAGAAAGGACGCGCTGCAGGGCGGCAAATTTGAATCCCCCGGACAGGTAGGCTGCAATAGAGACTCTAAGGAATCAGTTGCTTAGCCCCAAGGGTCTCTTCCTAGACCCTGTATACCCAGCAGAACAGCAGGTAGCCAGAAGAAGATTGTTTGGACAGGGGGCCAGAAAATGGGGAGGAACAAAACAAATCATCCTGTCCACTAACGGACATAGTGACCTTGGTGCCCATGCAGAGCATACTTAGGCTGCCCCCCCTTGTGGTCCCCCTTGGGAAGCTCGCAGTCGAACCAAGTTCCGCAGGCTCCCCACTTACCTGCTCCATGCCGCAGGACATTTGTAACAAACACAGTCCAATCTTCTCCCATCTCCGTGGGAAGTGTAGTAGACCTTCAGGCACTGGGGTCCTAAAAGGAACCGCTGTCCTGGACCTATACAGCACCTCTGGCAAACAGGGAACTCCTGGCTTAGAAAAGCTGTGAGCCCTGGGCCCAGGGTCCAGCCCTCCAGAGAGGGCATTATAGGCAAAAACCCCCTGGATTTGGGGGCCCGGGTACTGTCCACTTCGGCACTGAGGCACTCTGGACAGATCCGGTTAGCCCGCCTTGATCCCAAGGATATGGAGGCAAGCTATTCCGTGACCAACACCTAAGACACTGGCGAAAAAACTGAGGTACTCCTCCTATGGGAGGGGGTTATATAGGGAGGGGACTTCCTGTTTGAGATTGCCAGTGTCAACACCTGAAGGTACTCCATATAACCCACATAGTAATGAATATGCCGCTCTGTGTCCCGTGATGTACGATAAAGAAATAGGGTTTTCTTCCGTCCGCAAAAGCGGATCTTTGTGGACGGTTGCGGACGTTAGCGGATGCATCATCCGCTAACGTCTGCAATCCCATAGGGATACATTACAAGTCCGTAAACGGACTTGTAATAAATGGACCGTTTGTCCGTACGTGTGAAAGGGCCCTAATTGTTTCCGCGCATGCGTAGGATTTT
The DNA here is from genome assembly GCF_905171775.1 of Rana temporaria. NCBI lineage: Eukaryota > Metazoa > Chordata > Amphibia > Anura > Ranidae > Rana > Rana temporaria. Next base: position 93,403,836 of record NC_053498.1, on the reverse strand, counting down.
TTGTGCGCCGGAATTGCATACAGACAATCGGAATTTCTGACAATAACTTTTGCTGTCGGAAAATTTGAGAACCAGCTCTCAAATTTTTGTGTTTGGAAATTCCGACAGCAAATGTCCGATGGAGCCTACACGCGGTCGGAATTTCCGACCAAAAGCTCACATCAAACATTTGTTGTCGGAATGTCGGATCCCGTGTACGCGGCATTGCTGTCATTTTTACAAGGTTCCTTATGCATCAACGAGCAACAAAGCCACCCTATGTGTGGGGAACGGGCGCATGTTGGTCCAGAGTTAAAAACGGGGATAGTTTTGGCCCTCCAGGTTACCTTGTGTCTTCTTTAGAATGAAATGAAATTTAATACATTGGGCATTGGTGGCGGGAAATCAAGTTTTTGGAATTTCTGTTCATCACAATCCAGATCAGATCTTAAAATGGGAGCAATCAGGTCATTAAAAAAATAAATCAAATTTTTTGGAAGATAAAAGAAAAATAGCAAATAAGAGACCGTGGCCACTTTTAGCTGAAAGTGAGAACAGGAAGTAAACTATTTAAATAGTTGCGATTCTGTATACAATAGGTTCCCTATTACTACAGATATTCTTGTATTTGTACCACACCTGTTTTTCCAAACCAGCTGTGTAAGATGAGCCTAGAAAATGGATAATGAGGAGTCCCCTCCCCCCTACAGTTGGAACACACTTTAGGGAACGTATTAACCCCTTCAACGCCCCCTAGTGTTAACCCCTTCCCTGGCAGTCACATTTACACAGTAATCAGTGCAGTTTTATAGCACTAATCGCTGTATAAATGTGAATGGTCCCAAAAATGTGTCAAAAGTGTCCGATATGTCCGCCGCAATGTCACGGTCACAATAAAAATTGCAGATCGCCGCCATTACTAGTAAAAAAAAAAAATAATAAATAAAAATGCCAGAAATCTATCCCCTAATTTGTAGACGCTATAACTTTTGCGCAAACCAATCAATATACGCTTATTGCGTATTTTTTTTTTACCAAAAATATGTAGAAGAACATGTATCGGTCTAAACTGAGGAAAAAAATATTGTATTTTTTTTTTTTTAAATTGTGGTATTTATTAAATCAAAAATTTAAAAATATTGTATGTGTGGGGGGGCCATAAAGATTTAATTTGGGTACAGTGTTGCATGATCGCGCAATTGTCATTCAAAGTGCAACAGTGCTGAAAACTAAAAATTGGTCTGGGCAGGAAGGGGGTGAAAATGGCCTGTATGGAAGGGGTTAAGGGTGTGTGTCCTATGCCTGCATACTTTTGCTGATAGGTGTCCCTCATTCCCATCTCAAAAAGTTAGGAGGTATGATATTTGTAGCTGCTAACTACTTTTTTTTGGGGGGGGGGGGCCTGGAGCTCCTCTTAACTTACTTTAAATATGTCCTGTGCAACTCCTCTTAGTAGGGACTGGGATCCAGCTGCAGTCTGGGGCCGCTACCAATCAGTCTTCATGTTGCCCCTTGCTGTGACATCATTTTGCCACTGGGGCCACCGTATGACCCCACTAGGGGTCATACGGTGGGCTGACAATGCAAAATTAAAAAGGGAGTGGGAGGCTTATGCGTATTTGGGGATTGGGGGCCCTGACATGGGAGGGGGGGGCTTTAAACATGTTTTTATTTTGCACAGGTATGGGAACACATATCCTGTGTTAATGGAGCTTTTTATTGTTTCAACATACTGAGAGAATGAATGCATAGAATCCTATGCTGCTTTCCCCATGCTAGCTGCAACTTGAGCCAACATGTTGCTTCCAGGGCTGAGTCCCTTTTACACTCTGCCACTCCCTGTCACTTCCAGTCACTGGTCATCGAAACTTGTTTTTGGAACAGAAACGAAACATTTCTGGGCCCTGATGCAATATATGTGATCGAGGATATCCTGCTATAGATTTTATGTCTGCAAGTACTTCACGCCATGGGATAAGACCCTTTCTAAGATATACACACATTATAGACAAGTCTTCTGTGGGTGCATGACAGGCAAAACGACAAGCATGATAAAACAACCACCCCCCCCCCCCCCCTGCCTGCTTTCTCCTGGTTGATCCGGCTCTTACTCCATCTTGGTGGCTGGTGAAAGGCAGCAGCTCCCGCGTCCTCTGCTCCAGCAGGGCGGACCCGATCTAGGCGGCGGGCTGCGGCTCCGCTGTCCTCATCTCCAGCATGGCCGCTTTTGCCATGCGTCTCCTCTCTCCTCGGCGCTCTCTCACCTGACGTTTTGGCTAATCAGGAAACGGTTCTTGTGACCCGCTTCCTGATTGGCGGGGAGGAGATTTAGTGCGAAAATACCGAATATTCATTCGCTATTGTCACACAGCTGGCATTGGGGCGCAGCACCCTTTTTGAAGCCTATTAAATCCTTTGGCTCTAATCACGTGCTCCCTCCCCATTGTAATTCATAGTCTGGGGCCCTGTATGTAGATAGAGGGGGTGCCACTGGTCACAATGATAATATAGACACGTGGAAACGCTAACAGTCTAAAGCAGGGGGGCCACATGTGGCCCGTGGAGCCCTCTGATGTGGGCCGCGACCTTCTGCTCTGGGATGGAATAGAATAGAACACTGTTATTAAAGGTCAGTTTATTACTAAAATCACAGTGTATACTGTATATGGGCATATCTGTTCTGCAATGGTTAGTGGGCTGCTTTCAAACTGATCCGCAGATGCAGAGTAGTGCACCTGCGGGTTACCTGTTACCAGTCTATTGTAAAGTGCAGGAAAGCCAAATGTGCGGGTAAACCACAGTGCATCAGTGTGAAAGCCGCCTTTAGCCCCTTTCACATGGTCAGTCCGATCCAATTGGACCCTCCATTCACCTCTATGTAGTGGCAGATGTAAACCGACTTGTATCCTACCTCCAATCCGATCCTTTAAAAAAAAAAGAGAGTTTAGTGGGCTGTGTCTGTGTCTGCTCTGCATATGCAGAACAGACACGGACCTGCCATCTGCCTGCTCCACTCTTCGTGGCCCGCGACCGGTTTGCAAGTCGCTTAGGTGGCCCTCGTGCTTCAAAAGGTTGGGTACTCTGCTCTAAAGCTAGGAATATACAGACTTTCTCATTCGACTGAGGCCCCGTACACACGACCGAGGAACTCGACGTGCCAAACACATCGAGTTCCTCGTCGAGTTCGGGCTGACTTTTCCCATTGACTAACGAGAAAATAGAGAACATGTTCTCTTTTCGGCCCGACAAGTTCCTCGTCGGCTTCCTCGCTGAAAAGTGTACACACGACCGAGTTTCTCGCCAGAATCCAGCTCCGACCGAGTTTCTGGCTGAATTCTGCCGAGAAACTCGGTCGTGTGTACGGGGCCTGAGGTCTGAATAAAGAAAAATCTGTTAGGTTTCTCCATCCACGCTATACAGTGCGGATAGACGAGCCGGGAGCGCTGTTTTTTTTCATTCCGACTGCTGGCACCAGCGCTTGTCAGGATAAAAGCTTAATCAGTTTGGATTACTTGCTATTTGGCTAAGAATTTTCCATTCAGCTCCTTCAATTTGACAGGGGAGGGCCACCTACGTAGTAAATTTCAGCCTAGCCCTAACCTCACAAAGTCGGTGACAGCTTTCGATTAAAAAAAAAATGACACAACATTGGTAAAGCCAAAACGATACAAGCGATACAATATTGGAAACAACTTTGATAAAGGTAACAAACCGATTTAAAAAAAAAAGTAGACATCTGAAAAAGCTTTAAAAGTTCACATTCACAGTTCACATTTTTTTCAGTACAGTCTGTTTTTAAAAAGAAGTAAAAGTGGAATATAAATGAATGCAAAGGAACAGCTATTCTGGATTTTATGATGACATGTCTGACCAATCCTGATTGCGAGTGAGTGAGAAACTTATATAGCGCAACACATGCGAACTGAATCGCCTATGGGCGCTTTCAAAAAATAAAATACTAGATTTTATATATATATATATATATATACCGTATTTATCGGCGTATACCGCGCACTTTTTTGCCCTGAAAATCAGGGCAAAATCGTGGGTGCGCGATATATACGATACATACGATATACGCCGATACCCGCTTTCCCGCGCCGAGTTTTAACACTGCGCCGGCATATACCGAGCGCAGTACACTCGGGCAGGCTCGGCTCCTCTCGCGCCCACGTCCTGGACGTACAGGACGTGAGCGCGAGAGTAGCCGAGTCTGCCCGACTATACACGAGTGTACTGCGCTCGGTATATGCCGGCGCAGTATTCAAACTCGGCGCGGGGATCGAGCGGGGAGGACGCGGCAACAGGACGCCGGACCCGAAGAAGAGGACACCCGAAGCCGCAGACGGACGCCGGACCCGACGAGGCCGCTGCGCAAGACACCAAAACTGTAAGTACTAAAATGTCTTTTTACAGGAAAGTCGGGTCCACTTTAGGGGTGCGCTCTATACGCCGGAGCGCGCAATACCCCGATAAATACGGTATATATATATATAAAATATATATATATACACACACACACTATATTATATATACACCGTATATACTGGAGTATAAGCTGAGTTTTTCAGCACATTTTTTTGTGCTGAAAATGCCCCCCTCGGCTTATACTCGAGTCACCGTTTTGCGCCTGATCTCCCAGACTTTGTGGACCCGGTACCGGCCAACCTTGGCACACATGTAGCCCCACTCTTCCTCTACATGTGTGCAAAGTTTGTTGTCCGGGGGACCTACGGCCGGGGAGCACCGATTTTTTTTTTTTTTTTAAACCCAGGCACCCCTTCCATAGACTCCCATGTTAAACAGTAATTTCTCCGGTGACTTTAGGGACCCGGTAACGGCCGCTCGTAGGTCCCCTGGACCAGGAACTTGGCACACATGTAGCCCAATTTCTCCTCTATAAGTGTGCAAAGTTTGTTGTCTGGGGAACCTACGGCTGGGGAGCACCAATTTTTTTTTTTTCAAAACCGGGCACCCCTTCCATAGACTCCCATGTTAAACATCAGTCTAGGCATGGGCACATTGAGGCATATGCACAGCGAGGCATGGGCACAGTGAGGCATGCAGGTGGGGGGCAGAAAATGTCCCGGGCCCAGCATCAGCGAGAATAAATATGGCTTCAAGGAGGCGTAGTGCCCCTATCAGTAGGAGGGATAGTATCCCATCATTGTTATCAGTAGAAGAAACGGTGCCCGCTTGTTGGTGTCAGTGAGAGGAATAGTGCCCTAAGGACTAGAAAAGGGCCACATCTGGCCCTCGAGCCACAGTTTGGAGACCCCTGCCCTAGATTATTACTAATGACTTTGCAAATCCCACTGATCCATTCCCGATGATTTATGTGCTCATTGTTTTTTTCTGCTTGGTCTCTATTGTTGTATCTTGTATTAAATTGTAAAACCCTTAGCCCCAGATCACCCTTCTGGGAATTCTATGCGGATCAGATGCGATCCGAAAACCTTAGAGTCACATGCCATCTAAAAAAGCATTTTTCCAAGGAAGGTTGTTCACATACTGTATATGCGGTGCGAATTTGCTACGGTTTAGGCTGGGTTCACATTATTGCGAATTGGATGTGAATTTCACTGCATTCAATTCGCATGTATGCAACTGGATTGAAAACGCAGTCCAGTGTTTGCAGATGTGACCAATCCTCTCACAAATTTTGCACAAAATTTGCATTGAAATCGCACATGGCAAGCAGAAATTGCAATGCAAATTTGTACTGTGTACCGCTTTCAATTCCCATGGTCTTCCTTTTATATTGTAAAGCGCTGCGTACACTGTTGGCGCTATATAAATCCTGTATAATGATAATATTTGCTGTACATGCAGTCAGTGACATCACTGGCGCATGCGATTTGAAGGATCAGCCACCCGTGCCATTTCTTCAGAGCCCTGTGAGGTGACCGGCGGTTCCCACGTGCATGCGCGGGAGCAATGTCATTGCGGCCTAGGCCAGTCACAGAGCCGGAGTCCGCGAACCCGGGAAGCAAGACGGGTAAAGATGGAAGCTGTCTCCAGTGATGACATTGCATCGCTGGAAGGCTTAGTTTTTCAAGTAAGTTTCACATAATGTGCTAGTATGCGATGCACATTATGGGCCAGATCCACAAAGAAGTTACGTCGGCGTATCTATTTATACGCCGCGTAACTTCTAGGAGGCCCCGTCGTATCTTTGTTTTGTATCCACAAAACAAGATACGACTGAATGTGGGCTCGATCCGACTGACGTACGTCTTAGTACGCCGTCGGATCTTAGGTGCATATTTACGCTGGGCGCTAGGTGGCGCTTCCGTTGATTTCCGCGTAGAGTATGCAAATTAGCTAGATACGCCGATTCTCAAACGTACTTCCGCCCGGCGCATTTTTTTACATCGTTTACGTAAGGCTTTTTCTGGCGTAACGTTACCCCTGCCTCATGAGGCGTACGCAATGTTAAGTATGGACGTCGGACAATGTCGTTTACGTTGTTTGTGTAAAATGTTTGCGAATAGGGCTTTGCGTAAATTACGTTCATGTCGAAAGCATTGACTCTTTGCGACGTTATTTAGAGCATGCGCACTGGGATACCCCCATGGACGGCGCATGCGGCGTTAAAAAAAACGCCATTTACGTGGGGTCAAGATGAATTACCATAAAACACGCCCACATCTAATCTATTTGAATTGCGCGCCCTTACGCTGACAGATTTACACTACGCCGCCGTAACTTACGGCGCAAATTCTTAGTGGATAAGGAACCTCCGCTCTAAGTTACGGCGGTGTAGTGTATCTGAGATACGCTACGCCAGCCTATATATGCGCCGAGGTACGTGGATCTGGCCCTATGCCTTTGCCTTGCAGGTAAGAAAAAAATCAAATAAATGTGCAGTGGTTTATAACCGCTTTAAGGTCTCGCGCAGACTGGACATTTTTACAGTTGCTGTTTTTGGCTTCAGATATCTTTTAATTTTTGCAGCCAGTAAACTCCCCAGCGTGTTATCCTATGTGTTCATGCATACATAGGCTGTTATCACCATTATTGGGCAGGGGCGTTTTCTGTCTGGAAAAAAACTTCCAGAACTAATGAGTTTGAAGAGGTGTTTTTCAGCTGTAAAAACGCGACAAAAACGTGACTATACGCTGTTTGAGCAATGCTAAAAAACACAAATGCTGAAAAACCTGGCAAAACTCCATTTCAAATCGCTGCAAAATGCGGAAGGCTGTTTGCGATGCCATTACTTCTAATGGCACCCCAATTACGCCGTGACTTTGCCGCAATTGTCGCGCGGTAAACCGTGTTGCAAGGGCAGTGCTTAACGCTCAAAAAGGAACAGGAGCTTCTTTTGGATGACAGAGTCATGCATTGCGGTTTGCCGCAATTGCAGCGTGGTAAACCGCGGGACAATCGCGGCGCGATTGGGGTGCTATTAGAATTAATGGCATCGCAAACGTTTTGCAGCCATTTGAAATTGCGAGGCGGAATTCCGATTCAGCCCGCAGTCATGTGCGAATGCAACCTAAGGTACAAGCTACCGGACTGACCATACAATGGTTGTAAAGTGTGTACCATTAGGCTGTCGCATGTTTGCTACATGTGATGATACTTGTTAAAAAAACTAGAATAAAAAAAATGCTGAAACATAAAATGCTGGCAATCCTGCACGCCTAACATTACTTATTCATAAGGCGAAATACACTGCTACAACAAATATCTCAGACCAACTACTGTATGTTTTCCATGGAGACGCATAACCTTTCAATCCACATGGGTTACCCATGGAAGGAGTTCTACCTGCTTCCTAATTAAAGTCTAGGGACTGGAAAAGCCCTGGAGAAGTCACAGCTTTTGAAGTCATAAAAAAAAAAAAAAAAACAACACCAACTTAATTGCTCATAAACCAGACCAACAATATCACAAAACAGTACAGTTTGATCAGATCATCTCTTGGATTTCACTTGAAATACTGGAGATGTTAAGGAAGGATCAGTTCTAGAAGATAATACGGTACGGATCATGCTCCTTACCTCTTGGATCTACAAGGAGAACGTTGCAGCTCTCTCGCTCCTAGACCATCTGTGTACCTGTGGGAGAAGGCAGGTAGAAAGTCCTGTGCGCTGACAGATGTACTCGTCAAGTCAGGAGATTATGTCATAAAAGGAATGGAAGTATGTATATTTGTAAGGCGCCCTAGCGGCACTAGGTGTCAGAGTCCAGCAATGGTACAGGAGATTTGCTTTCCAACATTTCCTGAGCAGCGTCAGGTTTCAAAGTACTAGGGCTCTCCCTGAACAACACCTGCCCTCCTAGTTTTATTTTCCCCTGAATGTTTAAAGATGGGAATCTTCATCTCTGTTCTTGTTCCTCGGGGCATGAGGCGTGAGTCATTTGCCTAACAAAGAGGCTGCCTCTGTGTGGAAATCCTTTCAGGTTTCTCCCTCTGTGTCTATATGCTTTTAATGCATGTTTAACACGAAGCCTGATATTGTTCATAACGATAAGTAGAACCTCACTTTCATTTTGTGGGACGCAACGTGTTTGTGTTTGTAAGACTTTTATAGCTATCCGTGTCCCCACTGGGGAGATTTCACCTCACGTCCTGTTTTTTTTTTTAATTTTTTTTAGGGCAGCAGGAAGTGAAGAAAAGTATCTGCAGTAAAAGCTAGATAGGACTTTATTTTATCCTTTCCCGATGACTGGTTGTCAGGGGCGGACTGACCATTCGGTATGTATACTGTGTGTATATTTATGTGTATACTGTGTGTATGTGTGTGTGTACTGTGTGTATATGTATACTTTGTGTGCAGTGCCGGCCCAAGACATTGTGCTGCCTGGTACCAAGAATGAAATGCTGCCCCCCCCCCAAAAAAAATTACGCCCACCAAAATGCCCCCACATCAATTATTTTATATCATGATAACTAAAGTGGACCTATCATGGCTCTTTACATGTATATAGGAGTATAAAAAGGACCTGTTATGGCTCTATTCATGCAATTAACCCCACAGTGGAGAGGAGAGTGGAACGGGAGGAGCGGTCGGGCGGCAATTAGCCCCACAGTGGAGTGGAGAGTGGAGCTGGCGGAATAGGATGGCGTGCAGGCAGGAAATGTGCTGCCCCCCTGAAAGTGCTGCCTGGTACAATGGTACCATCGGGTGCCATGGTTGGGCCGGCCCTGTTTGTGTGTGTACTGTGTGTCTATATACGGTGTGTGTATATTGTGTGTCTGTGTGTATGTATATTGTATGTGTGTGTGTGTATACTGTGTGGCCCCATAATTTATTGCCTGGGGGGCCCCATAATCTCCTATTGCCTGGGGGCCCCATAATCTCCTATTGCTTGGGGGCCCCATAATCTCATATTGCCTGGGGGCCCCATAATCTCCTATTGCCTGGGGCCCCACAATCTCCTATTGCCTGGGGGCCCCATAATCTCCTATTGCTTGGGGACCCCATAATCTCCTATTGCCTGGGGGCCCCATAATCTCCTATTGCTTGGGGGCCCCATAATCTCCTATTGCCCGGGGGCCCCATGAGTTGTCAGTCTGCCCCTGCTGGTTGTCAGGTTCTTTTTGCGGGAGGACATTAAAGTCCTATTTGTTGCAGCTCCAGCAGATCTATGGGAGCTGGCTGTACAATGCCACCAGAAAGGTTGGTTTTTAATCAACCCATCATGGGATCTCAATGAATGAATGGTACCACCTTTTAAAACGTAATTGTTGATGCATGGAGAGATTTTCCATTATGTTCAAAAAACCACATTGCAGCCAAAAGCCAACTGTCCTATTTTTAGTGGAGAAGGGGTACAGTGATTGTGGCAGACACCCGCGATACATTGTTTGGGGATGGGAAGCCATCTCGCTAACCCAGCAAGAAAACCTCCTCTGGATGGCCATCTTAACCACTTACCCCCCGGACCATATTGCTGCCCAAAGACCAGAGTACTTTTTGCGATTCGGCACTGCGTCGCTTTAACAGACAATTGCGTGGTCGTGCGACGTGACTCCCAAACAAAATTGGCGTCCTTTTTTTCCCACAAATAGAGCTTTCTTTTGGTGGTATTTGATCACCTCTGCGGTTTTTAGTTTTTGCGCTATAAACAAAAACAGAGAGACAATTTTGAAAAAAATTAATATTTTTTACATTTTGCTATAATAAATATCCCCCAAAAATATATATAAAAAAAAATTTTTTCCTCAGTTTAGGCCGATACGTTTTCTTCTACTGTACATATTTTTCGTAAAAAAAAAATCGCAATAAGCGTTTATTGATTGGTTTGCGCAAAAGTTATAGCGTTTACAAAATAGGGGGTATTTTTATGTCATTTTTATTATATTTTTTTTACTAGTAATGGCGGCGATCAGCGTTTTTTTTTCTCGGTATTGCGACATTATGGCGGACACTTCGGACACTTTTGACACATTTTTGGGACCATTGGCATTTTTATAGCGATCAGTGCTATAAAAATGCATTGGATTACTATAAAAATGCCACTGGCAGTGAAGGGGTTAACACTAGGGGGCGGGGAAGGGGTTAAGTATGCCTGGGTGTGTTCTTACTGTGGGGGGGGGGGGGGGGGGTGGCCTCACTAGGGGAAACACTGATCCTCGGCTCATACATTGTATGAACCGAAGATCAGCATTTCCCCTGCTGACAGGACCGGGAGCTGTGTGTTTACACACACAGCTCCCGGTCCCCGCTCTGTAACGAGCGATCGCGTGTGCCCGCCGGCGATCGCGCCCGCCGGGCACACGCACGGGAGTCGGGGGCGAGCGGGGGGCGCGCCTCTGGCGGCGCGCCCCTAGTGGCGGCTGGGAGAGAGGACGTTATACTACGTGCTCTCGCCCAGCCGAGCCAACTTGCCGACGAATAACGGCGGTGGGCGGTCGGCTAGTGGTAAAAGCTGGCCAAACATGGTTCCCATGTGTGCCGATTTCTGTAAACCTGCTAAAAACCACACGACTCAACAAACTTCAATTGAGAAATCAAATGCGATTGTAGGTCACACCCACCAAGACCAAACCTCCCCAGATACAAATAACTAAAATACTCAAAACCTTCTTATTTGGCAAATTTTTGGGCCGTGACACCTTTATTGGTTTAACCATTAATTTCCAATAACTCTTTATTATCACTCATATTTATTATCCCTCATAACTTCAGATAAATAAATCACATAACAGATTTCTACCTGCTCAGTTTTTAGAACTCGAGCAGTACCTCAAACTTCAAATATCAATAACAGTCCCCACACGACGGTCTTGAGCATTAAGACCGTCCCACTCCAACCGTCGCGGCCATCTCAATGCCATTCTGTAAACCCAAATTAAATATATCCATACCCACTTCCGACAAGTGAACACCATCCGACCTGTATAGACCTGAATAACCGCCCTCCAGGTCCACATGCCGATAGGATAATCCACCAATCTGTGGCATGAAATTTTCCAGAGCCCTATTGACTCTTTTTTCCTCATTTTTTCCATAACCCTCCTCTGGTCAGAGGAGAGCCACGAAAGATGAGGAACCACCTTAAGAAAAAACGAGTGTTGTACCTGGGGAAGTAATAATAAAACGATGCAAGTCACGCTTGATCATAAACAATAAATCCAACGTTTTAACATTTCCCAAATCTTTTCTTCCCAAATTCACAACCAAAATAGATGGCAACGGCCATACTTGACACAACCTGTTCAAATGAAAATACAGTTGGAACCACTTCTATTAAATCCTGGGATGGGGAGGCCACAATCTCAAGAAAGTGGCCCCATATTGTGCCCCCTTTTTTCAGGAGCTGAGCCTGCTCGACAAGAGAGATCTTTATGTGTATGGACAGCTTAAGACCACATACACATAGGGCCAGATTCTGAAAGGACTTACGACGGCGCAGCGCGATGTACGCCGTCGTAAGTCCTAATCCGACCCATCGTATCTATGCGCCCGATTCTTAGAATCAGTTACGCATAGATATCCATTAGATCCGACAGGCGTAAGTCTCTTTTGCCGTCGGATCTTAACTGCATTTTTTTGTTGACCGCTAGGTGGCGCTTCCGTCGAATTCCGCGTTGAGTATGCAAATTAGCTAGATATGCGAATTCCCGAACGTACACACGGCCGGCGCAGTAAAGTTACGACGTTTACGTTAGGCTTTTCCCGGCGTATAGTTGCCCCTGCTATATGAGGCATAAGTGCGGCGTACCAATGTTAAGTGTGACCGTCGTTCCCGCGTCGAAATTTTAAAAAGTTACGTAGTTTGCGTAAGTCGTCCGTTAATGCGGCTGGACGTCATTTACGTTCACGTCGAAACCAATGACGTCCTTGCGGCGTACTTTGGAGCAATGCACACTGGGAAATTCCACGGACGGCGCATGCGCCGTTCCGCAAAAACGTCAGTCACATCGGGTCACAGTAGTTTTACATAAAACACGCCCCCCTGATCCAAATTTGAATTAGGCGGGCTTACGCCGGCTAATTTACACTACGCCGCAACTTACGGAGCAAGTGCTTTGAGAATACAGCACTTGCCTGTCTAAGTTGCGGAGGCGTAACGTAAATCAGATACGTTACGCCCAGGCAAAGATACGCCGCTGACTGAGAATCTGGCCCTATATTACCAAAAGTATTGGGATGTCTGCTTTTACATGCACATGAACTTTAATGGCATCCCCATCTTATTCTGTAAGGTTTAATATTGGGTTGGCCCCCCCTTTGCAGCTATAACAGCTTCAACTCTTCTGGGAAGGCTTTCTACAAGGTTTAGGAGTGTCTATGGGAATGTTTGACCATTCTTCCAGAAACGCATTTGTGAGGTCAGGCACTGATGTTGAACGAGAAGGTATGACTCGCAGTCTCGGCTCTATTTCATCCCAAAGGTGTTCTATTGGGTTGAGGTTCCTCCACCCCAAACTTGCTCATCCATGTCTTTATGGACCTTGCTTTCTGCACTGGTCCAAATCATTTGGTGGAGGGGGGAGTGTGGCATGTTTTTTTTTTCAGGGGTTGGGCGTAACCAAGTTTAAGTTTGGTGAAGGGAACACATAAGGTGTTAGCAGATCAAGATATTTTGGACAATTTCATGCTCCCAACTTTGTGGGAACAGTTTGGGGATGGCCCTTCCCTGTTCCACCATGACTGCGCACCAGTGCACAAACAAGGTCCATAAAGACATGGAGGAGCGAGTTTGTGGTGAAGGAACTGTGAGCCAGGCCTTCTCGTCCAATATCAGTAGGAAGAAATAAACAGCTGCACACCACAGGAATGTTCCAACACTTTTATTCCAAAAATAGTAAATGACAGCCAACAAAGACACAGTGTCCGAACCCAGGAGGTATATATCCAATATCAGTGCTTGACCTCAAAAATGTGTTTCTGGAAGAATGGTCAAACATTCCCATAGACACACTCCTAAACCTTGTGGACAGCCTTCCCAGAAGAGTTGAAGATGTTCTAGCTGTAAATGGTGGACCATTCTTCCAGAAACACATTTTTGAGGTCAGGCACTGATATTGGATATATACCTCCTGGGTTCGGACACTCTGTCTTTGTTGGCTGTCATTTACTATTTTTGGAATAAAAGTGATCTCCTCTATGTTTATGGAAAACATTCCCATAGACACACTCCTAAACCTTGTGGACAGCCTGAGGCATCTGTTTCACTTTTTTGGAGACCTGCGGTGCATCAAGGGTTGAGTCCCCTCTGACTATACAGCATTTTGTTTAGTTTAATATCCCTTTCACACTGGGGCGCTTTTCAGGTGTTTTAGCGCACAAAATAGCACCTGAAATGTTCCTCTAAAGCCAAACGCACCACCCCAGTGTGAAAGCTTGAGTGCAGCACAGGAAAAAGAGTCCTGCAAGCAGCTTCTTTAGGGCGGTGTGGGAGCGGTGTATACACCGCTTCTATACTGCCCATGCCCTTTGAAATGAATGGGCAGCGCTGCTGAAGTGCCTGCTTCGACAACGCCGCAACACGGGCGCTTTTAACCACTTAAGCCCCACCATTTTGTTGCTAAAGGACCAGCCCCCTTTTTGAGATTCGACACTGCGTCGCTTTAACTGACAATTGCGCGGTCGTGCGACGTGGCTCCCAAACAAAATTAGCGTCCTTTTTTTCCCCACAAATAGAGCTTTCTTTTGGTGGTATTTGATCACCTCTTCGGTTTTTATTTTTTGCGCTATAAACAAAAATTTTGAAAAAAATTCAATATTTTTTACTTTTTGCTATGATAAATATACCCCACAAAAAAATGTTTTCCTCAGTTTAGGCCAATACGTATTTTTGGTAAAAAAAAAATCGCAATAAGCATTTATTGATTGGTTTGCGCAAAAGTTATAGCGTCTACAAAATAGGGGATAGTTTTATGACATTTTTATTATTATTTTTTTACCAGTAATGGCGGCGATCAGCGATTTTTATCGTGACTGCGACATTATGGCGGACAAATCGGACACTTGACACTATTTTGGGACCATTGTCATTTTTACAGTGATCAGTGCAATAAAAATCCACCGATTACTGTGAAAATGACCCTGGTAGTGAAGCCTGTAGGGGGCACTGAAGGGGTTAAGTGTGACCCAATGTGTGATTCTTACTGTGTGGGGGCATGGCTTGGCGTGTGACATCACTGATCGTCATTCCCTATGACCAGATGATCAGTGACAGTCTCACTAGGAAGCACGGGGAGAGGTTTGTTTACACTTACCTCTCCCCGTTCCTCAGCTCTGTGACCCGATTGCGGGACACCGGCAGCGATCGGGTCCGTGGGTCCTGCAGGCGTGGTCACGGAGCTGAGGACCTTAAAGGGGACGTACCTGTACGCCCTTGTGCCCAGCCGTGCCATTCTGTCGACGTATATCGTCGTGCGGCGGTCCTTAATCGGTTAACCCTTCGGCCGCTTACCTAAGTTAAATGCGCCCGCTAGCTGCCGAATAGCACCGCAAGATGCCCACGGACTAAGACTCTGGGTGACATTAAAGTTCATATGCATGTAAGGGCAGGCTTCCCAATACTTTTGGTAATATAGTGAATGTATGGAGGTGTAAAGGTGTAAAAGGGGGGACAAGGGGAAAGGGTATAAGAGGGAAGGGATGGAGAAGAGAAAAGTTCTCTACTTCATTAACTTCCACTCCCCTCCCAACGGAAAACCAGCAAGAAGAGGAAGAGTGACGTTCAAAATCAGATCCCAGCTGGTCACTGTACATGGTTCCCCATTGCAAATACTGGGGCAGATTCATCAAGGGGATACGACGGTGGATCTCCTGATCCGCCGTCATATCTCTGAGATCCCACGGTCGGATCTATGCGACTGATTTATAAGAATCAGTTCTGCATAGATCTCCCTTAGATCCGACTGGTGTAAGTGCTTTACACCAGTCGGATCTTAGGCTGCAATCTACCGCCGGCCGCTAGGTGTCGTCACAGTTTTTTACGCGTCTGATATGCAAATGAGGAGAACCGCTGATTCAAGACCGAACGCCCGCCCGTCGGTTTTTTTTTACGTCGTTTGCGTTCGGCTTTTTCTGGCGGATAGTTACCCCTGCTATATGAGGGGTAGCTAATGTTAAGTATGGCCGTCGTTCCCGCGCCGAGATTCAAATTTTTACGTCGTTTGCGTAAGTATATCGGGAATACGGATGGCCGGAATTTACGTAGCCGCCGAAAACATTGACGTCCTAGCGACGTCATTTGAAGCATGCGCACTGGCAAATTTCGCCGGCGACGCATGCGCAGTTAAATCGGCACGGGAACGCGCCTGATTTAAATTGTACACTCCCCCTAGCCGCGGAATTTGCATTCCGCCGGGGGAGTTACGATCCGACGGTGCAATTTTCGAGGTAAGTGCTTGGTGAATCATGCACTTGCCTCGCAAAATTGGACCGGCAGATCGAAAATCAGATAAATTACGCGGATCTAAAGATCCGCTAATCTATCTGAATCTGCCCCAATGAGTGAAGGTACTGGGGAGAACAAGTGTAGGACTTCCATGGCAGCCAGGTGTCCCTAAATGCATCTTTTCTATTATGGAACGTAGCTGTCAGGCTGTTTTATAGATCAGATTATTATTCAGGCTAGTAAACCAGCGACTTAATGTCTGCTGAGAGGTTTGCTTCCAAAGGTCAGGAATGTCAGCACTGGTTCAACATATGGACAGTCAGTACATTTTTATAGCAGTGTAAAAGATACTGGATTAATGTGTAACAAGTATTTCAGTGGTCTGTGCCAAGATCTACCCATGTCAATTGGAGAAATACATGTTTAATTCCCATCCAAAACTGATGTAGCCCAAAGCATAGCTAAAAAATATGCAGGCGTGTGCCTAGCTCTTTGTGGCATCTCCAGCACATCTTGGACCTTTTATAGGATTCTGTACCATGCAGCCTTCCCGTCATACGTGTGCTTGAGAGGGGGTGAAACTTGACCTAGTAAATACACTAACCCACATTCAGATTCAGGGCCATGTAGAATAGAGGTCGACCGATATGGGGTTTTCTCTGGCCGATGCCGATGCTGATATTTAGAAATTGCGGGGGGCGATATATGACGCCGATTTTTTATTTTTTTTTGCCTATGTGTTAGGCTGATTTAAAAAAAAAAATTCCCCTTCATCTCATAAAATCTAACAGTTAGACCCCTTTCACACTGAGGTGTTTTTCGGGCGCTTTTGGGCTAAAAATAGAACCTGTAAAGTGCCTGCAAAACGGCTCCCCCGTAGTCTCAGTGTGAAAGCCCGAGGGCTTTCACACTGAGGCGGTGTGCTGGCAGGACGTTAAAAAAAAAAAAAAAGTCCTGCATCTTTGGAGTGGTGTATACTGCTCCTCCACCACTCCTGCCCATTTAAAATAATGGGCACTGCTGCCGAAGCACTTGCAAAGCGCTTCTGCAGCGGTGCTACACGGGCTCATTTAACCTCTTCATTGGCCGCTAGCTGGGTTATAAGCGCCCCGCTAGCAGCCGAATAGCGCAGCTAAAATGATGGTAAAGCGCTGCTAAAACTAGCTGCGTTTTACCCTCAACGCTTGTCCGCTCCAGTGTGAAAGCAGTTGAGTTCCGCCAACAAAAAAAAATATTAAAAGTCAGCAGCTACAAATACTGCAGCTGCTGATTTTTATTATATGGACACTTACCTGTCCTGGGCGCCTGTGATGTCGGCACCCGAAGCCGATCTCTCCCCGGCCATCTTCGGTAAGGGAATCAGGAAGCAGGCACAAACACAGGTAATCAAAACTTTTGGACGAAGAAAAAAAAAACGTTTAGTTTTTTTTCAATTCATTAAAGTGTTTTTTTCCCCAAAAATTGCGTTTGAAAGACCGCTGCGCAAAAACCGTGTGACATAAAATATTGCAACAACTGCTATTTTATTCCATAGGGTCTATGCTAAAATATATATATATATATAATGTTTGGGGATTCTAAGTGATTTTGTAGCAGAAAATACAGGATTTTTAATTGTAAGCAACAAGTGTCAGAAAAGATTTAGGCCCAGATTCACGTAGAATCGCGGCGGCGTAACGTATCGTAGATACGTTACACCGCCGCAAGTTTTCATCGCAAGTGCTTGATTCACAAAACACTTGCAATGAAAACCTACGCCGGCGGCCTCCGGCGTAAGCCCGCGTAATTCAAAGGGGAGTGTGCCATTTAAATTAGGCGCGCTCCCGCGCCGGACCTACTGCGCATGTTCCATTTTGAATGTCCCGCCGTGCTTTGCGCGAAGTGACGTCATGTTTTCGAACGGCGACGTGCGTAGCGTACTTCCGTATTCCCGGACGTCTTACGCAAGAAGGAAAACATTTTAAATTTCGACGCGGGAACGACGGCCATACTTTATACAGCACATACGTGTGCTGTGTAAAGTTAGGGCACCTAAAACGACGACTAACTTTGCGACGGGAAAATAGACTAGCAGCGACGTAGGGAACGCGAAAAACCATCGTAGATCGCCGTAACTACTAATTTGCATACCCGACGCTGGTTTACGACGCAAACTCCCCCCAGCGGCGGCCGCGGTACTGCATCCTAAGATCCGACAGTGTAAAACAATTACACCTGTCGGATCTTAGGGCTATCTATGCGTAACTGATTCTATGAATCAGCCGCATAGATACTCTGAGAGATACGACAGAGTATCTCGGCTGTGAATCTGGCCCTTAGTCTTTAAATGGTTAAACTGAGAACTTGATAAGTAGAAACATTGTATCTCTTTTCTCACACTTGGCAGGCTGCCCAGAGACAAGTCGCTCCACAGGAAACTCAGAGCCGGTTCACACAGGCGATAGGGTTGCCACCTTTTCTTCAAGCCAAACCCCAACACATAAGCAGCGCACAGCAATTTTTTTTTTCTCAGTAGTACATTAAATTCATTACCTCTGTACAATGCAAGCCAATTTTTATGTAGTATACACTATACATATAATTTGTGATTAAATAAAATTTCTAATCATATGGAGTTAATCACAAGAGTCCCCCTTTACATCAGAGTCAACAAAGTTGACACTCTTGGCTTACAATTGCAGTGAGCAACCCTGCTGTGTAGCCACAGTCTGGGCCAGGGGTGGACTGAAGATCATGGGTCCCCCAGGATTAAAGATGGCTTTCTCATGGGAGCCAACATTAATGTGGCAGGCCGAAGCTTAGGGGCAATGAGCTCTGCAAAATGCAGAGTGGCAGAAGGAGTTTGGTGGGTATGATGGGGTAGTATGTATAGGAGAGGAGTGCAGAAGGGATGGTGGGAGTAGTATGTATAGGAGAGGAGTGCGGAGGGGATGGTGGGGGTAGTATGTATAGGAGAGGAGTGCGGAGGGGATGGTGGGGGTAGTATGTATAGGAGAGGAGTGCGGAGGGGATGGTGGGGTAGTATGTATAGGAGAGGAGTGCAGGGGGGATGGTGGGGGTAGTATGTATAGGAGAGGAGTGCGGAGGGGATGGTGGGGGTAGTATGTATAGGAGAGGAGTGCGGAGGGGATGGTGGGGTAGTATGTATAGGAGAGGAGTGCAGGGGGGATGGTGGGGGTAGTATGTATAGGAGAGGAGGGGATGGTGGGGGTAGTATGTATCGAAGAGCGTAGTATTTATCGAAGTGCGGAGGGGATGGTGGGGGTAGTATACATAGGAGAGGAGTGCGGAGGGGATGGTGGGAGTAGTATAAATAGGAGAGGAGTACGGAGGGGATGGTGGGAGTAGTATACATAGGAGAGGAGTGCGGAGGGGATGGTGGGAGTAGTATACATAGGAGAGGAGTGCGGAGGGGATGGTGGGAGTAGTATACATAGGAGAGGAGTGCGGAGGGGACGGTGGGAGTAGTATACATAGGAGAGGAGTGCGGAGGGGACGGTGGGAGTAGTATACATAGGAGAGGAGTGCGGAGGGGACGGTGGGAGTAGTATGCATAGGAGAGGAGTGCGGAGGGGATGGTGGGAGTAGTATGCATAGGAGAGGAGTGCGGAGGGGATGGTGGGAGTAGTATACATGGGAGAGGAGTGCGGAGGGGATGGTGGGAGTAGTATACATAGGAGAGGAGTGCGGAGGGGATGGTGGGAGTAGTATACATGGGAGAGGAGTGCGGAGGGGATGGTGGGAGTAGTATACATAGGAGAGGAGTGCGGAGGGGATGGTGGGAGTAGTATACATAGGAGAGGAGTGCGGAGGGGATGGTGGGAGTAGTATACATAGGAGAGGAGTGCGGAGGGGACGGTGGGAGTAGTATACATAGGAGAGGAGTGCGGAGGGGATGGTGGGAGTAGTATACATAGGAGAGGAGTGCGGAGGGGATGGTGGGGGTAGTGTGCAGAGGGGATGGTGGGGTAGTATGTATAGGAGAGGAGTGCATAGGGGATGGTGGGGGTAGTATGTATCGAAGAGCGTAGTATGTATCGAAGTGCGGAGGGGATGGTGGGAGTAATATGCATAGGAGAGGAGTGCGGAGGGGATGGTGGGAGTAGTATGCATAGGAGAGGAGTGCGGAGGGGATGGTGGGAGTAGTATACATAGGAGAGGAGTGCGGAGGGGATGGTGGGAGTAGTATGCATAGGAGAGGAGTGAGGAGGGGATAGTGAGAGTAGTATACATAGGAGAGGAGTGAGGAGGGGATAGTGAGAGTAGTATACATAGGAGAGGAGTGCGGAGATGATGGTGGGAGTAGTATACATAGGAGAGGAGTGCGGAGGTGATGGTGGGAGTAGTATACATAGGAGAGGAGTGCGGAGGGGATGGTGGGAGTAGTATACATAGGAGAGGAGTGCGGAGGGGATGGTGGGAGTAGTATGCATAGAGAGGAGTGCGGAGGGGATGGTGGGAGTAGTATGCATAGGAGAGGAGTGCGGAGGGGATAGTGGGAGTAGTATGCATAGAGAGGAGTGCGGAGGTGATGGTGGGAGTAGTATACATAGGAGAGGAGTACGGAGGGGATGGTGGGAGTAGTATGCATAGGAGAGGAGTGCGGAGGGGACGGTGGGAGTAGTATACATAGGAGAGGAGTGCGGAGGGGATGGTGGGAGTAGTATACATAGGAGAGGAGTGCGGAGGGGATGGTGGGAGTAGTATACATAGGAGAGGAGTGCGGAGGGGATGGTGGGGGTAGTATGTATCGAAGAGCGTAGTATGTATCGAAGTGCGGAGGGGATGGTGGGAGTAGTATGCATAGGAGAGGAGTGCGGAGGGGATGGTGGGAGTAGTATGCATAGGAGAGGAGTGCGGAGGGGATGGTGGGAGTAGTATACATAGGAGAGGAGTGCGGAGGGGATGGTGGGAGTAGTATACATAGGAGAGGAGTGCGGAGGGGATGGTGGGAGTAGTATACATAGGAGAGGAGTGCGGAGGGGATGGTGGGAGTAGTATACATAGGAGAGGAGTGCGGAGGGGATGGTGGGAGTAGTATACATAGGAGAGGAGTGCGGAGGGGATGGTGGGAGTAGTATATATGGGAGAGGAGTGCGGAGGGGATGGTGGGAGTAGTATACATAGGAGAGGAGTGCGGAGGGGATGGTGGGAGTAGTATACATAGGAGAGGAGTGCGGAGGGGATGGTGGGAGTAGTATACATAGGAGAGGAGTGCAGAGGGGATGGTGGGAGTAGTATACATAGGAGAGGAGTGCGGAGGGGATGGTGGGAGTAGTATACATTGGAGAGGAGTACGGAGGGGATGGTGGGAGTAGTATACATAGGAGAGGAGTGCGGAGGGAATGGTGGGAGTAGTATACATAGGAGAGGAGTGCGGAGGGGATAGTGGGAGTAGTATACATAGGAGAGGAGTGCGGAGGGGATGGTGGGGGTAGTATGCATTGGAGAGGAGTACGGAGGGGATGGTGGGAGTAGTATACATAGGAGAGGAGTGCGGAGGGGATGGTGGGAGTAGTATACATAGGAGAGGAGTACGGAGGGGATGGTGGGAGTAGTATACATAGGAGAGGAGTACGGAGGGGATGGTGGGAGTAGTATACATAGGAGAGGAGTACGGAGGGGATGGTGGGAGTAGTATACATAGGAGAGGAGTGCGGAGGGGATGGTGGGAGTAGTATACATAGGAGAGGAGTGCGGAGGGGATGGTGGGAGTAGTATACATAGGAGAGGAGTGCGGAGGGGATGGTGGGAGTAGTATACATAGGAGAGGAGTGCGGAGGGGATGGTGGGAGTAGTATACATAGGAGAGGAGTGCGGAGGGGATGGTGGGAGTAGTATGTATAGGAGAGGAGTACGGAGGGGATGGTGGGAGTAGTATACATAGGAGAGGAGTGCGGAGGGGATGGTGGGAGTAGTATACATGGGAGAGGAGTGCGGAGGGGATGGTGGGAGTAGTATACATAGGAGAGGAGTGCGGAGGGGATGGTGGGAGTAGTATACATAGGAGAGGAGTGCGGAGGGGATGGTGGGAGTAGTATGTATAGGAGAGGAGTACGGAGGGGATGGTGGGAGTAGTATACATAGGAGAGGAGTGCAGAGGGGATGGTGGGAGTAGTATACATAGGAGAGGAGTGCGGAGGGGATGGTGGGAGTAGTATACATAGGAGAGGAGTGCGGAGGGGATAGTGGGAGTAGTATACATAGGAGAGGAGTGCGGAGGGGATGGTGGGAGTAGTATACATAGGAGAGGAGTGCGGAGGGGATGGTGGGAGTAGTATACATAGGAGAGGAGTGCGGAGGGGATGATGCTAGCTGGATGTATGAAGTGGTCTGGGGGGAATAGTGATGTAAATAAAAACAAAAGCTGTATGTACAGATGATGTGAATGTAATGTATGACCATTCATATATCCCTGTGTTATCCAAGCTCTGTACAATCAGAAGTTTACACTCTCCATACACACAGGGTTAATAAATGGTCATAAATCACTGCACATTATCTGGACTGAGGACGGTGGAGGGGGATGTTTGTAGACAGTGGTGTGAGGCTTGGAAGATATCGTCAGACACACTCCCTGTTCTCCTGTCTTCACAGAAACTCCTGCCAAACAAATCCTCTCAGCTTCTCCCCCCATGAGACTCAGACAAAAACGTTCTGCTCACCTCTTCCCTGCATGTAGTGTGAGCAGCGCCAGCCCGACATGCTCTCCTTCTCAGCTCCGCCCCCCAGGTTCTCCAAGCACACCGCACTAGTGATGGGGGGGGGGGAGTTAGTCACAGAGAGAGATCCTGCAGGAGCCTGAGGGGGGGGGGGCTGTATGGAATGAGCTTTATTCGAACAATTATCCAAGCACCAGCCAATGTACTTCACATTGGTCACTTTCCTCACTCTCCCATCTTCCTTTTCCCCACTTTCTTTTATTATTTTCCCCTGTTTGTCTTGTTTTGTCACTTTTTCTGTTTGGTGCTTGCACTTTTAGTGTGGCGAGTAGGGTGCTGGTCCTCGGGCCGGTCTCTGAAAGTCTTGGGAGTTGGTAGACTCGGCCTTCTGGTTAGGTTCACCGGCTCTCATGGGGTCTCCCTTCGGGGGAGCCTCACCGAGGAGGGTTCTGTTTCGGCAGTCCCTCCGAGGATGTTGGGTCCTTGTGGCTTCGGCTGCTTGGACCAAGATGGGTCCATATGGCTTCGGCTGTATGGACCACAGTAAGTCTCTGTCAGGAGCCTAACGCCCCGGGGGATCAGAGACGGGTCCTCTTCGGAGGACCACTGACGTATGCACCCGTCGCAGTTTTTTGTGATGTCACTCTTTATGTGTGTGCACATTTTTCCCTGCGCCGGGTGGAGTTTTTGGGTTGTGTTTTGCACGCCACAGGCTTTTCAACAAAAAAATAAATAAATTGTCCAAGCACAGTGTATTTAAGGAGAAGCAGTGACACTGCTGCTGTCTCCACAGTGACACATGTGCTAATGAAGCTCCCCCTGTCTAATGGTCTGTCCGGGATTCAGAGAGTCTGAAAACCGGACAGATGATTCAGAACCTGGACTGTACGGGTGAAACCCATACAGGTGGCAACCCTAGAGGCGACCTGGGATCCGACTTGAAATTGCCCCAAGTCGTGTGGTTGAGAAAATGAATGGAAGTGAATGGAGCCGTCTTAATGCACACTACTGCAGTCGCTCCGACTTCAGAAAAGGTTCTTGTACTACTTCAATCCGACTTGTAGAAAGCCTCCTGTCCTGGATGCAACTTGAAGTTACCCTGTAGATCAAATTATTGGAGTTTAGCTTAAATTTTTTCTTTAACCACTTGAGATCCGCGCTATAGACAAAATACGTCTGCAGCGCGGCTCTCAAGTGCCAAGTGGCCGTTTAAACACGGCCTTTTATGTGCATTACCCGCGCGCGCCACTGGGTGGCGCGCGGCGGGTAAAAACTGTCCCGGCGCATCGCCGAAGACCCGATACGTGTACCTGGCGGCCGCGATGTCCGCCGGGTACACGCGATCGTCGGTGACACGGCAGGTGACAGCAGGGACGTGGAGCTCTGTGTGTAAACACAGAGCTCCACGTCCTGTCAGGGAGAGAGGAGACCGATCTGTGTCTCTTGTACATAGGGACATAGATCGGTCACCTCCCCCAGTCACCCCCCTTCCCCCACAGTTATAACACACCCAGGCTACACAGTTAACCCCTTCCTCACCCCCTAGTGTTAACCCCTTCACTGCCAGTCACATTTATACAGTAATTCGTGCATTTTTATAGCACTGATCGCTGTATAAATGTGAATGGCGCCAAATTTGTGTCAAAAGTGTCCGATACGTCCGCCGCAATATCCCAGTCCCAATAAAAATCGCAGATCGCCGCCATTACTAGTAAAAAAAAAAATAATAAAAAAAATCATAATTCTGTTCCCCATTTTGTAGGCGCTATAACTTTTGCGCAAACCAGTCACTTATTGCAATTTTTTTTTTTTTACAAAAATACGTCGAAAAATACGTATCGGCCTTAACTGAGAAAAAAAATAGTTTTTTAAAAAAATAAATTGGGATATTTATTATAGCAACAAGTAAAAAAAAATATATATTTTTTTTAAATTGTCGCTCTTTTTTTGTTTATAGCGCAAAAAATAAAAACCGCAGAGGTGATCAAATACCACCAAAAGAAAGCTCTATTTGTGGGGAAAAAAGGACGCCAATTTTGTTTGGGAGCCACGCCGGACGCTGAGATTTCGCCTGGGAACGAAGGGGGTTTATGTGCCCAGTAAGCAAGTGGTTAACTTGTACAAAAAAAAAAAAAGATTCACTTCAGAAAAAAAGAATTTTGTGTAAACTGTCTGGTCTTGAGGCTATAATAAAATAGTATAACTAAGCTAAGTTTCTGCAGGCAAGGTCCCCGCACAGTGTCCTGATATACACAGTGCTCAGAAGCCAAGGTTGTTCCCAGATATGATGCTGATAGCCTGCCAAAGCCTGTTTCAAAAAACAGGAAAATATAAACTTGTAAAATTGTTAATAACCATAATAATGTCATAAGAGGATTGTGTGTGGTTCCTGGCAGAGCTGAGTAACACAGGCTGACTCTGGGATACTGGCAGAGCACAGGCCATCTGACGGAGCAGAGGCCTTACTAATTCAGGCTGGCTGTGAGTTGCACAGTGAATCGGGTACAGTCATTGAGCCCCTGGCTTGTCAGTAATGGTATAAAGCACCTGGGAGGCTCTCTGAGCCACATTCAGACACAGGCTGCAGGACTTTGCCAGTACTATTTCCAAAGCAGTCTGATTTGATTGGTAACACACAGATCTTGCAACATTGCCCAGAGCCCCCTAAACTTTAATCCAGGTGTAGGCAACCTCGGCCCTCCAGCTGTTTTAAAACTACAAGTCCCATGAGACATTGCAAGACCCTGACAATCACAGGAATAACTCCTAGAGGCAGAGACATGATGGGATTTGTAGTTTCACTACAGCTGGAGTGCAGAGGTTGCCTACCCCTGAAGTTTAAAGGGGTTGTAAAGGTAAATGTTTTTTCACCTTAACCACTTAAGACCCGGACCAAAATGCAGGTAAAAGACCAGGCCCCTTTTTGCGATTCGGCACTGCGTCGCTTTAACTGACAATTGCGCGGTCGTGCGACGTGGCTCCCAAACAAAATTGGCGTCCTTTTTTTCTCGACAAATAGAGCTTTCTTTTGGTAGTATTTGATCACCTCTGCGTTTTTTATTTTTTTTATAAACAAAAATAGAGCGACAATTTTGAAAAAAAAACATATATAAAAAATATTTTTTTCCTCAGTTTAGGCCGATATGTATTCTTCTACCTATTTTTGGTAAAAAAAATCGCAATAAGCGTATATCGATTGGTTTGCGCAAAATTTATAGCGTTTACAAAATAAGGGATAGTTTTATTGCATTTTTATTATAATTTTTTTTAATACTAATAGCGGCGATCAGCGATTTTTTTTCGTGACTGCGACATTATGGCGGACACTTCGGACAATTTTGACACATTTTTGGGACCATTGTCATTTTCACAGCAAAAAATGCATTTAAAATGCATTGTTTATTGTGAAAATACAGTTGCAGTTTGGGAGTTAACCACAAGGGGGCGCTGAAGGGGTTATGGGTTCCCTGAAGTGTGTTTACAACACTGTAGGCTGTAGGTCTATATTAGGGAACACACAATCGATGACAGCGCCACAGTGAAGAACGGGGAAGCCGTGTTTACACACGGCTCATCCCCGTTCTTCAGCTCCGGGGACTGATCGCGGGACTGTAGCGGCAATCGGGTCGGCGAGTCCTGCGACCGAGGTCACGGAGCTTCGGACCGGGTCGCGGGAGAGTGCCCGCGACGCACCGCTCGGGTTTATTAAATTACGTGCAGGTACGTGATTGTGCCCAGCGGTGCCATTCTGCCGACGTATATCGTCGTTAGACGGTCCTTAAGTGGTTAATGCATCCTATGAATTAAGGTGAAAAAACATCCGACGGTACCGGCCCCTCCCCCGAACCCCCGTTTTACTTACCTCACCCCTCGAAAGTTCTGCGCGCGTCCCCATGATCCTCTTCGGTTCCCATCCTGGCCATTGATTGGCTAGGCTGGACGGATTGATAGCAGAGCAGCCATTGGCTGGTGCTGCTTTCAATCACATCCGATGACGCGGTGCGCCAGGGGGGCGGGGCCGAGTGATACAGTCGGCGGCTATGCCCGCCGCTGTATCACGGGAGCGCGCCCGCGAAAGCTTTCCACCATGCTCGCTCGCTCACTCGCATGAAGGTAGAAAGCTCCTGCGAGGGGGAGCTGAGACAGCCGCCGAGGGACCCCAGCAGACAGGGTTCGGGGACACTCTGTGCAAAACGAGCTGCACAGTGGAGGTAAGTATAACATGTTTGTTATTTTACAAAAAAAAATAAAAAATGTACTTGTGTTCCTTTAATCTTTACTTCCTCGCTGTGAGATCCTCTCATTGTCTCCTGATCTCACCTAACTTTGAAGACTAATGGAAAATCATGCTTCTTGTTAAGGTAGGGTGACCAGACATCCCGGTTTCCGGGGACAGTCGCAGGATTGAGGACACTGTCCCCAGACCAAGTCTGTCCCCGGATTGGATTTGAACAGGGGCTGGGGGGATTTCAAAGACAGTCAGTGCAGAATTAAAACACCCCCAATTCGCTGCTCCTACTAGCTTAGAGGGGTGTATGTTTTCCATTATCTGTGCCCCTTTCTGATGATCATGTGCTGGTCTTCAGTTTCGGGTGCATGGCCATTCAGCTCCACTCGCATGTTCTTCTGCCTTGGCTCAAATCTCGGCCAGCCGCCTGCCTGCTTATCTCCTTGCCTTCCCTGGCGGAGTGATCTTCCTCCGCTCCCCACCCAGTAGTAGTCGCGGCCGGGAGAGTAAGACTTGACAGGCTGTGAGGTGGGCGGCGGTGGGCATTGAGTCGCTGATTGCCGCCATTACTAGTAAAAAAAAAACATATGTTCACGGATTTCATTATAAAAATCTGGTCACCTTGGCCCAGATTCTCGTACAAGTTACGCCGGCGTATCTCCGTTGTAACTCTGAGTTTGAGGCGTTGTATCTATGCGCCTGATTCTTAGAATCAGTTACGCAAAGATTTGTATTAGACCCGACCGGCGTAAGTCTCTTACGCCGTCGTATCTAAGTTGCATATTTACGCTGGCCGCTAGGTGGCGCTTCCGTTGATTTACGCATCGAATATGGTAATGAGCTAGATACGCCGATTCTCAAACGTACGTGCGACCAGTGCATTTTTTTACGTCGCTTGCGTAAGGCTTTTTTCGGCATATAGTTACCGCTGCTCTATGAGGCGTAGATGAGGCATACTAATGTTAGGTATGGACGTTGGAATAGCGTAACATTTTTCACGTTTTACGTTGTTTGCGTATGTCGTCCCGAGAATGGGGCTGGACGTAAGTTACGTTCACGTCGACTAGGCATTGAGCGGGCGCAATTTAATTTGAAAAATCGTGTCACGATACATTAACATAAAACATGCCCACACTAGCCTAGTTTGAATTACGCGGGCTTACGCCCGTATCAGATGCACTACGCCGCCGTAACTTAGAGCGGAAAATGTTTCTGAATACGGGACCTGCCGCTCTAAGTTACGGCGGCGTAGTGTATCTGAGATACGCTACGCCCGCCTAAAGATAGGCGTTTTTTTAGAGAATCTGGGCCCTTATGTTAAGGTAACCTACGCATTTACTATAGATACAACGTTTTACTGTTCCCCAAACTACAGTTTCCTGTAAGGCTCCATTCACACCAATGTGTTTTTCATGCTTTTTTCAGAAATGCAGGACATGTTTTTTAACATGGGTTCCTATGGAACACGTTCACATCAATACAGTTTTGTGCCCCTGCGTTTTTAGGAAAGGGTCTGGGACTTTGTTAAATGCTTTTTTGGTTCAATAGACTTCAATGGAGATGGTGTAGAAAAGCGTATAGTGCATTTTTTAGCGCTTTTCCGAAAACACGGAAAGCACAGCAAAAACCACTGCAAAAATGCTCAAAAGCAACATGCATAGGTGTGAATGGAGCCTAATGCCGCATACACACGATCAGAAATTCCAAAAAACAAAACCGTGGATTTTTCTCCAACGGAATTTTGGCTCAAACTTGTCATGCATACACACGGTCACACAAATGTTGTCGGAAATTCCGAACATCAAGAACGCGGTGACGTACAACACTACGACGAGCAGAGAAAAATTAAGTTCAATGATTCCGAGCATGCGTCAAATTTATTCCGAGCATGCGTAGGATTTTTGTGCGTCGGAATTGCATACAGACGATCGGAATTTCCGACAAGAACTTTTGTTCTTTTTGTCCGATGGAGCCTACACACGGTGGAATATCTGACCAATGGCTCACATCGAACACTTGTCGTTGGAAATTCCAACCGTGTGTACACGGCATTAGTGCGGATTCGTGAACCCCAAACATATTTTTCAAGCTTTTAGTAAAAAAGGGCATAGGCAGCTTGGCACGGCCATATAGGACATGTACCAATGCAAAAAAGTTTTTTTTTTAACCACTTGCTGACCGCACTACCATCGAAAGATGGCTACAGCGTGCTCGTCAATTTCTGGGAGGGTGTCTATTGACGTCCTCCCAGAACTCCACCCCCCACGCGCCCTCAGGGTATGAATCGGACATGCTCTGTGATCCCTGTGTCCTTTAGACATAACTGATCAAAGATCGAGCAAAAGGCCAATCACAGGGGCCCTTTACCATGTGATTAGCAGAGTCCAATCACACCTGATCCCATGTAAACAAGTGCCATTTATCAGCATTTCCTTTCCTCAGTACTGTCAGGAGGGGGGGGGGGGCGTCTAAAGAAAGGGAAAGCCGATAACCGGCTATACTGTGATAGCACACATTTACACTGGTAATCAGGACACCAATGATCAGTGCTGCCTATCAGTAGTGCCCATCAGTGCAGCCTTATCAGTGCCTACTCATCAGTGCCTCCTCATCATTGCCCATCTGTGCAGCCTCATCAGCACACATCAGTGAAGATGAAAAATGACTTTCTTGCTAAATTTTATAACAGAAACAAAGAAATGTTTTTGGTCTTTTTTCATTTGCTTAGCAAAAAAAATCAGTTGTGATTAAATACCATCAAAATAAAGCTTTAAAAGTCTCAAAAAATGATAAAAATGACATATTGGTACAGTGCTGCATGAACATGCAATTGTCATTCACAGTGCGACAGCTGAAAATTGGCCTGGGCAGGAAGGGGGTGAAAGTGCCCGGTAGGCATATGGTTAAATATCATTCAGCGGGGAGCGGCTATTTGATTTGTTTGTTCATCGGCTGGGGTTAATCTCATGGTCAACTCGAACCCAAAGTTCAACCCTAATCCTTTAATGTGATTGGAGGTTTTGCTAGACAGCGTTATGCAACGTGTTGGTCCGTTGCTCCTTTACTGGTGATTGAGTTTTAGGAGTGTTTGTGGGCAGTGGGGCAGATCCACAAAGATCTGCTTATCTTTAGGCAGGCGTAGCGTATCTAAGATACACTACGCCGCTGTAACTTACCTTTTCTTCTTGTGAATCCTCAAAGAATCGGCGGCGTAGTGTATCTATTGCGGCGTAAGAGCTTGCATGCAAATTAGCGATCAATTTCTCATACATTTTCAGGGGAGGGGGGGCAATTTGGCATGTTCACCCTGGGTTGTAGATGACCCAGTCTTTATTACAAGAAGCTCCTACACAGAGGGAAACATTTTCACTTTTTATTTCATTGTGAAATGAGATGTTTACCTTGAGTTCAGCTTTAATTCCGTGCAATATATATATATAATTCACAGAGGTCAGGGTAGAAAGCTCCTGCAGAGCAAGGCAATACAAGAGCAAAAGCAATTGTTTCTGTATTTCACCCAATGCAAACTAGCTGTGCTCTTCCTGCTCTCACAGGCTTTGCTGAGGCAGTGAAGGCCATTGGCTCCCACTGCTGTCAGTCAAATCCTGTGACAAGCGATCGGGGGTGCAGGGCCAAGCTGCTCTGTTTATGTCTATGGACGCAGACAGCATGGCTTGGGATCAAGCCCACATGAGTGCCCCATCAGCAAGCATAGTTACATAGTTAGGTTGAAAAAAGACACAAGTCCGTCTAGTTCAACAATAGCAGCTTGCTTTGGGGGCACTTGTGAGGGAGGAGGAACCAGGAGCGCCAGCAGGGAGACCCCAGAGGTTCGGGGCCGCAATTTAATTCCGTAAAGCAGGCAAGTATAACATGTTTGTTATTTAACCACTTGACCTCGAAGGTTTTACCCCCTTCATGACCAAGGTATTTTTTGCTATTCAGCACTGTGCTATTTTAACTGGCAATTGCGCGGTCATGCAGCGCTGTACCCAAACAAACTTTATAGCTTTTTTCACACAAATAGAGCTTTCTATTGGTGGTATTTGATTACCAGTGTTTTTTTTTGCTATCAACAGAAAAGATTGAGCATTTTGGGAAAAAAAAAATATATATATATATATTTTCTAGTTTGTTATAAAAAATATCCAATAAAATATTAAATCTGAAATGGGTTAAACTGGCATAGGCCAGTAGAATTTAGTTAGATTTTTCTTCGAACCCCCAAACAGTATATATGTTCTGAAAGCAGAGTTCCTGGAGAATAAAATTACAATTTTAGGGGCAGATTCACAGAGCAAGTACGCCGGCGTATCTACTGATACGCCGGCGTACTTTCAAATTTCCCGCGTCGTATCTTTAGTTTGAATCCTCAAACCAAGATACGACGGCATTTGGGTAAGATCCGACAGGCGTACGGCTTCGGATCTTAGATGCAATACTTCGGCGCCCGCTGGGTGGAGTTTGCGGCGTTTTCAGCGTCGGGTATGCAAATGAGCTTTTTCTGACGATCCACGAACGTACGCGCGGTCGTCGCATTCTCATACGTCGTCTCTAGTCGGCTTTTTCCGGCGTATAGTTAAAGATGCTATTTTGTGGCGTATAGATAGACTTGCCATGTTAAAGTATGGCCGTCGTTCCCGAGTCGAATTTTGATTTTTTTTTTTTTGCGTAAGTCGTCCGTGAATAGGGATGGACGTAAGTCACGTCTAAGTTCAAAATATGACGTCGTTGCGACGTCATTTCGCGCAAACCAAGGCGGGAAATTTATAAACCGAGCATGCGCAGTTCAATCGGCGCGGGGACGCGCTTCATTTAAATGAATCACGCCCCCTACCCGCCGAATTGAATTACGCGCCGAGAGATACACTACGCCGCCGTAACTTACGGCGCGAAATCTTCCTGGATTCAATTTAAAGCCAGGTAAGATACGGCGGCGTAGCATATCTCTGATACGCTGCGCCTTTCTAAATCTATGTGAATCTGCCCCATAGTTGTTGCAATTTTTTATGTCACCCATATGTGGAGCCATTTTTAAAATGCAAACTTTCAGGAAAAAATACACAAACTAATTTTAGTGCACACAAACACAATACAATACCCATTTCTGTGTGTAAAATAGAAAAGATTACGTTGTGTTTAGTAAATGGATACCTAACATGTCAACATTTAAAAATGACACACGCCCGTAAAATGTTGACAAACTACAGTACCCATGAAAAAACGAATTCAATAAAAATAAAGTGCTAAATATATTAACCTGATTATACAATACAAAGTGATAAAACATTAAAAAAACTTTCACTGCAAATAAACAATGTGCGCTCAAGCATAATAAGCGTCGATAATGTGATATGAGAGCTCCAATGAAGTTCACATTTCAAATATAGAGCAATAAAGTGAATATCCAAATCATGCTTCCAATCATCTCCAGGTGTAATGTCGCGTACACACGACCGTTTTTCATGACGTGAATTTTTTTTTTAATGTCATTAAAAAATTATCGTGTGTGGGCTCCAGAGCATTTTTCATGACGTGAAAAATGGCCATTAAAAATTTAGAACATGCTCTATTTTTTCACGTTGTCGTTTTTCACATGTTGAAAAACGGTCGTGTGTAGGCTTTAACGACGTGAAAAAAACGCGCATGCTCAGAAGCAAGTTATGAGACGGGAGCGCCTCGTTCTGGTAAAACTAGCGTTTGTAATGGAGATAGCACATTCGTCACGCTGTAACAGACTGAAAAGCACGAAGACTGAAAAGCGCGAATCGTCTCTCACCAAACTTTTACTAACACGAAATCAGCAAAAGCGGCCCCAAGGGTGGCGAAATCCGAATGGTACTTTCCCTTTATAGTGCCGTCGTACGTGTTGTACGTCACCGCGCTTTGCTCATGCATTTTTTTCCCACGATCGTGTGTAGGCAAGGCAGGCTTGACAAGAATCAGGTCGAAAAAAACTTTGTTTTTTTAGACCATTAAAAATGGTCGTGTGTATGCGGCATTATGGTCGCTCACCTTAAAATCTGACCATAAAGATCAGTAAACGCAGGTAAAAAAGCTGGCTTTGTTCATACACCATGCAATTCATAATATAAACTTCAAGCCGTGTTTGTCCCCCTTTGGTCCACGACCATTGCTCAAATATATAAACAAAATCCGTTCATTGCGCAATATGTTTAATATTAACCAGTTTATTAAAAAGTATATATGCACTCACATGTGATATATCTTAAATAGGGCATACAAAAATATAAGAGTCGGCAGCAAGCCTTCTCTGTAAACTTCTGTGTCTCAGGGACACCTGGAAGTGGTGTCACTGGCTCCGCCCAATTCGTTGCGTCACTGGTCACGTGACTTCCTCAGGGTCAGAGTGTACAAAACTACAGTACCTAAAATTGTTCTTAAGCAAAGCTCTAAATGTCTTTACAGGTTAAAAGAGTACAATGTGAGCTCTGGTGCTAGAATTATTGCTCTCATACTGATGTTTGCGGTGATACCTTACATGTGTGGTGGAATCACTGTTTACATTTGCAGGTGAGCACAAGCGGAAGGGGGCTTTTTTTTAAAAAAAAACACCTTCTCTTTCATTTTTTATTTTTATTTAACTACTTAACCCCCGGGCCATATTGCTGGTCAAAGGCCAGAGCACTTTTTGCGATTCGGCACTGCGTCGATTTAACTGACAATTGCGCGGTTGTGCAACATGGCTCCCAAACAAAATTGGCGTCCTTTTTTTCCCCACAAATAGAGCTTTCTTTTGATGGTATTTGATCACCTCTGCGGTTTTTAGTTTTTGTGCTATAAACAAAAATAGCACAACAATTTTGAAAAAAAATAATATTTTTTTACTTTTTGCTATAATAAATATCCCCCAAAATATATATAAAAAAAATGTTTTTCCTCAGTTTATACGTATTTTCTACATATTTTTCGTAAAAGAAAATCGCAATAAGCGTTAATTGATTGGTTTGCGCAAAAGTTATAGCGTTAACAAAATAGGGGGTATTTTTATTAATATTTTTTTTTTACTAGTAATGGCGGCAATCAGCGATTTTTTTTCGATACTGCAACATTATGGCGGACACTTCGGACACTTTTGACACATTTTTGGGACCATTGGCATTTTTATAGCGATCAGTGCTATAAAAATGCATTGGATTACTATAAAAATGCCACTGGCAGTGAAGGGGTTAACACTAGGGGGCGGAGAAGGGGTTAAATATGTTCCCTGGGTGTGTTCTAACTGTAGGGGGTGTGGACTGACATGGGGAAATGACTGATCTTCTGTTCATACATTGTATGAACAGAAGATCAGCATTTCTCCCCCTGACAGGACCGGGAGCTGTGTGTTTACACACACAGCTCCCAGTTCTCGCTCTGTAACCAGCGATCGCGTGTGCCCGGTGGCGATCGCGTGGCCTGCGCGAGAGGCGACGTATAGCTACGTGCTCTCGCGCAGGGGAGCCGACCTGCCGCCGTAAAACGACGGCGGCTGGTCGGTAACCAGTTAACTTTATTGGAGAGAATGGTGACTGACCGCTCCGATAGACCAAAAGAATTCTCTCACCAAATCCAAAACCCTGGGTGCCGGCAATGCAATGACATGCAAAAATTAATGAGGAAGACTAGGACAGCCTCACTCCAAAAAAGAGTTCCTTTTTAATAAAATAGGTCACAAAACTGACATGTCACAGCAGAAATCGGAAAAACACAGCTGATGCGTTTCACACTGTCATACAGTGCTTAACCACTAGAGCACCGGGCCATCGTCAAATGACGGCTCCACGGTGACTCTGAAAATTCAACAGGACGTCAATTGACTATTCTTGCGGCCACTGGGGGGCGCGCGAGCGCGCCGGCGGCGGCGCGCGCGCCCGGCGCGTCCCCGAGATGCCGATACGCGTGCCTGGCGGTCGCGATGTCCGCCAGGCACTCGGAATCGGCGGCTACAGGGACAAGACGTGGAGCTCTGTGTGTAAACACAGAGCTCCACGTCCTGTCAGGGGAGAGAGGAGACCGATCTGTGTCCCTTGTACATAGGGACATAGATCGGTCACCTCCCCCAGTCACCCCCCTTCCCCCACAGTTAGAACACAATTTAGGTATACATATTAACCCCTCCCTCACCCCCTAGTGTTAACCTCTTGAATGCCAGTCACATTTATACAGTAATTAGTGCATATTTATCGCATTAATCGCTGTATAAATGTGAATGGCGCCAAAAACGTGTCAAAAGTGTCCGATGTGTTCGCCGCAATGTCACGGTGACAGTAAAAAAATCGCAAATCGCCGCCAATACTAGTAAAAAAATTAATAAAATAAAAATGCCATAAATCTATCAGCTATTTTGTAAACGCTATAACTTTTGCGCAAACCAATCAATATATGATCATTGCGATTTTTTTTACCAAAAATATGTAGAAGAATACATATCGGCCTAAACTGAGGAAAAAAAATGTTTTTTTTTTTTAAAAATTGTGATATTTATTAAATAAAAAAGTAAAAAAGTGTTTTTTTTTTAAATTGTCACTCTTCTTTTGTTTATAGCGCAAAAAATAAAAACCGCAGAGGTGATCAAATACCACCAAAAGAAAGCTCTATTTGTGGGAACAAAATGATAAAAAAATTGTTTGGGTACAGTGTAGCACGACCGCGCAATTGTCATTCAAAGTGCGACAGTGCTGAAAGCTGAAAATTGGCTTGGGCAGGAAGGGGCGTAAGTACCTGGTATGGAAGTGGTTAATCATAGCTAATGTGCAAGGCAAACTGAAAAGAAATATATACTCTATCAAACAAAATTTGTGGGAGTGCTGAGAACAGATTAGTTAATCAGCATCTCCTGTGAATCCAGGGATACCACTCACACTCCTACTGCACACCTGGATATACTAAATGTGTGTGATTACTAGTGTTGTGAAATAAGATGTGAAAAAGGAAAGAAAAAAAGAAAATGAAAATGAAAAAAAAAAAAATATATGAAAATATTTATTAATGAGAAAATAAAAATGAAGATAATAAGTGAGTAAGGATGTGAATGTAATGTGTGAAAATGTGTTAGACTAGTGATTGTGGAGGTGTGCAGGGAATGTAAGAATGTGAAATAATTAAGAGACTGCCCTCTATTAAACGTCTGTGGTCAAGGGGAAAAAGAAACCCCTGTAAAAAAAATATGTAAATATATATATATAAATGTGTGTGATGGATTAACTCTATAAGATGATCGTCCAGTGTACTTCCCAAATAAATGATAATATAATCATATGTTTAAGTGTTATGTTTTTGTTTTTATTTTAAATTGTGAAAATAATCATGAACATAAAAACAAAACATAAAATAATATGTATAAGAATAAATAAACAAAATTGAATAAAGAATTATACCTATATATCTATATATTTTTGTATTTTTGTATTATGTTGGCAGACCAAGATTATTATTGATAGGAAAAATGATGTATATTCTCAAAGATATTACATTATTAAATTAAATAGTATTAATGAACTAAAAAATAATAATAATAATAAAATGAAATCCTTGTCCAGTAATGGCTATGATTTCTAAAATCATTGTGCATGGTTCCAATGTGGTCAAAAGATAACTGACACCATCCTGTTTAGGATTTTGTAGGGACCCACATTAGAAGAACCCTGGGCAATGTAAAAGCACAAAGACATGGAGATGTACATTGTATTTATTGGTTTAAATATAAAGTGAACGTGTCACAAGTATAACGTTTAGATATTCATGTTGTGAATGTGCCGAAGGCATGTATAAACGGAAAAACACTGATGTTCATATTGTCAATGTTGTTATTGTGTCTTTATACAACAGGACATGAAAAACGAAATAAAACTTCAAATAAAAAGTGACCAATAATAAATTACTAATAAAATAGCTGCTTCAAATGTAATGGATGTTGACCAAACAAATAAGAAGATGTTGGGGAAAAGCATAATGTGTTCATTAATTGTGTAGGCTGCAGTAATGATCGATAGACAAATTGAAAACACAGACTGCCCTTTGGGACAGGTGCTATGGAATGTAATTGGACTGGACTGTGTGCGGGGTTAATGGACTAGTTCTATGTGAATGGTAAAACTCAATCGCATATGTCGACAGACACCATAAACACCATGATCACATATCTAACCGGACTGCAGGCCATACACCAGGCGATGGCCATGCGATCCGGCGAAGGATATGTGCAACAATAAAATACGATCAAATGCAGTAAAATAAATGACATTAAGTAAAAATAAGAGTTGACAGAGTCTTAAATGTAAGACCCTATATATACAACTTCACAATAACTTAAACAACAAAATATACATGCAGTTCCAAAATAACATAATAACAATGTATACATATTTATTTATTCATTGAAGCAACTTGCCATATACGCTCCTATCTAGATGAAAAAGGTTTCCTATTTTAAAATTCTTATCAATTGTGTGTGCATTTATTCCCATATTAGGTACTGAAAATAAAGCAAATCACTGACAGTACCTTGGATTTTTAACACTGGGTGATGTATTGCATGTGCAAACATCTTATCTAAGAGGCCCCCCCCCCCCCCCCCCCCCGTCCTTCTATTAACAACTAGACAGAAAAACTGCCTTAAAAAGACCTCCATACAAGGAGAATGGGAAGAAGTGGACGGGGAAAGGTAAGATAGAGTAAAATAAAGAAGAGAGAAAAAGACGTGTAGAAAGAATAGAAAAGAGCTAGAGAAAACAACAGAACTCTCCGCACTAATGATGACAGGGATGCAGAGCCTTGTCTCTCCCAAAATAAATGGGAGGGAGAAATATCAAGGGAGTCAAAAGCACTATTCAGTCAAGGAGACTGGATTGTATGATGCTAACTGAGTTTGGACCCCATAATGACCGGACCAAGTCACTGAACAATAGATCCCGATGTGACTATAATCGCACGACTGGGAGTACCTCCTGGATCAAATGCAAATTCATAAATGAGCCAGCTCATAGAATCAGTTACGCATAGATATCCCTAAGATCCGGCAGGTGTAATTGTTTTACACTGTCCGATCTTAGGATGCAGTACCGCGGCCGCCGCTAAGGGGAGTTTGCGTCGTAAACCAGCGTCGGGTATGCAAATTAGGAGTTATGGCGATCCACGACGGATTTTTGCATTCGCTACGTCGCCGCTAGTCTAGTTTCCCGTCGCAAAGTTAGTCGTCGTTTTTGGTGCCTTAACTTTACACAGCAATCGTATTGCTGTATAAAGTATGGCCGTCGTTCCCGCGTCGAAATTTAAAAATTCACGTCGTTTGCGTAAGCCGTCCGGGAATACGGAATTACGCTACGCGCGTCGCTGTTCGAAAAAATGACGTCACTTTGCGCAAAGCACGGCGGGAGTTCCCATAGACACCCTCCTAAACCTTGTGGACAGTCTTCCCAGAAGAGTAGAAGTTGTTATAGCTGCAAAGGGTGGGCCCCCCAATATTGAACCCTATGGAGTAAGACTGGGATGCCAAGTTCATGTGCGTGTAAAGGCAGGCGTTCCAATACTTTTGGTAATATATTGTATAACAAAAGTTCAAGCAGGATAGCTGCACATAAAAAATTTCTATAATGAAAATACATTTACAAAAATAGGTCAGAAGTATTTCATGACAGTTTCGAGCTAGTATCATCAGCCCTTCCTCAGATAATAATACATCCACATACAAATTCATATACAAGTATTAAACAGTCTTTTGTTGAATGTACATCATCACAGTAAGTATATAAAGTGCAAAACAACAATTACATACTCAATAAAGAACGTAAAGTTGGGATACAGAACATCCACTGAGGTTACCACTAGACAAGAGGTACATAGTAAAAAAGATATAATTAACAATATGTAACATTGTAGGCAGGGCTCAAGTCCTGCGGGAATGCGTGGGAACGGAGTTCCTGCACTTTTTTCACAGCAGGAACGCAGTTCCCTTTGCAGGACTAGAGAAGCCGAGAGCAGCCGAGCCAATCCTTCACTAAGCGGCGATGCCCAGCTCGAGTCACTGTCAGGGGCAGGCGAACCATAGTAATCCTTTAGTAATCCTTTAGTAATCCGTTACTGGCCGCTTCCTGTATATGGATTCATCGGGTAGTGTGCGGGTATTCCGTCATTTCCTCGATGCCGCAATTTTTGGGTGGGAGTTCCCACACTTTTTTCCCCAGGACTTGACCCCTGAATGTAGGTGAGGGTACAAATGCTCTAACTCTACAATATATTTGGGTTAGACATAGGAATGTCATCAGTGAGAAACCATAACCAGCAAATAGGTCTTCCATTATCTCTATACACAGGTTTCAACAGCTTGCAATCAACGGTCCCATATTTTATTGTATTTGGATGGGCATCCTCTATTGATATACAGGTATTTTTTATATGGTAGCATGTTGTTTATTTCAGTCACCCAGTCGTTAAGTCGAGGAGGTGTCGGTCTCATGCATTGTCTAGCTATTATTTTCCTAGCAGAGAATAGTGTTTAGTGTAAAAAGACCTTAGTAAACTTCTCAAGGTCCGAGTCGGGGAATATCCCCAACAGACACCAAATAATTTTAAGGCCGGAAAATGTTCCAAACTGTTCGATTGTTTGTAGGGCGTTATGGAGGGAGGGACCAGAATCCGCTCCGTAAAGCAGTGTGTCATCCGCATACATGCTAATTTTTTCTATCAGAGGACCTGAGCTCAGACCCTGAATTGCTGGATTAGAGCGAATAGATATAGCAAGGGGTTTGCTGCAAGAGCGTAAAATAGAGGGGACAATGGACAACCTTGCCTCGTACCTCTGGTCAAGTGAGATGTATCTGATACCCATCCATTTGCCACCACTTTAGCTCCTGGAGCCTGATATAACAGCTGGATCAACTTGATAAACTTGGGACCAAAACCATAACTTGCCAAGCATTTCCACAGATAGCACCACTCCACCGTATCGAATACTTTAGCTGTGTCCAATACCCCTACCACTCTTGAGCCAAGACTCTCATGCAGAGCCAGTGTAGACTAATGTACATCTGCCAAGAGGATGTTCGTAAAGATATAACTACTAGGGGTCTATCTTCTTAATGTACCATATATGCGAGAAGCTTTCCAGCTCTTTCCCCATGTTCAAAGAGCTTTTGTTTAAAAAATAAACGTTTTCGTCTGGCCATCTCATACTGTACTGTAATTGATCTACCACTCTAGTCTACATTTTAAGCAAAGCTGCCTTGGTAGGAGAGGGATTTGTGACATATTGTCTTTCAGCGTAGGCTAGCTCCGATACCGCCTTTTCAAAGGCAGCCACCAAGGTAGTCTTTAGTCTGTTATTATGGGAGACCAAAGTAGCTCTAACATACAGTTTAAAAGGATCCCACACTGCTGAAGGAGCAGCAGAATGATCATTTTCTGCAAAGTTTAGTTTCCATGTATTCATGAGATCATCCTCCTTCGGTAGTAGGGAAAGCCAAAACGTTTTTAGCCGCAACGTGCAAAGTGGTCTATCAATGGCAGTATGAAATCTATGCAGGACATAGAGTTCTGAGTGGAGGAGAAACTAATATACCCGAGTGGAGGGGTATTTATGTCTCCAAGTGTCAGCCAGGTCGAAATTGGCAATGAGTCTAGAAAACCTGGTGTTAGGAGTGATGCCCCATACACACGTGCAGGATTTCCACCGGTAACTCCCGAGGGGAAAGCCAAGAACTTGCTCGGTCAGTCTTTCCCCCTACACGAGAGGTTTTTCCAACAGGAAAACTGAGATGGAGCTTTGGTCGGGAATCCGGGTCGTGTGTATGCTCCATCACAGTTTTTCCCATTGGAAAACTGCCAAAAAACACCTGGCAAAAGTCCGCCGGTTTTCCCAGTGGGAAAAAAGAGAACTGGTTCTGGCGGTTTTTGGGCAGTTTTCCTATCGGAAAAACTGCAAGGAGCATACACACAGCTGGGATTCCTGGCCAAAAGCTCTCCTCGAAGTTTTCCCGTCGGGAAAACCGGCCGTGTGTACGAGGTTTAACAGGTTGTGGCACCATTTGCAAATGGGTTTTATCAAGATTAGTGTTTAGGGTAGTATTAAAGTCTCCGAGCCATATGGCTTGCACTGTAGGATGATGAGCCAAAAACGAGAATCCCTCTGTGAGTATAGTAGAGCAGAACGGTGAAGGTACATAAAATGCTAATAACAAGAAGGACTCTCCATACAGTGATACCTCGGTTCACGAACGCTTCTGTTCAC
Organism: Rana temporaria; assembly: GCF_905171775.1. NCBI lineage: Eukaryota > Metazoa > Chordata > Amphibia > Anura > Ranidae > Rana > Rana temporaria. The sequence continues at coordinate 93,362,930 of NC_053498.1, read as the reverse complement.
GAACAACTCGGTTCACGAACAGAAAAGTTCATATAAATATGCTCCGGTTCACGAACTCCGCCTCGGTTCACGAACAGGAGCCGCGGCCATTTTAATGCTATTTCCAGGCTGTCACATGGTCGTGACTTCCTGTAGGAAGATCGTGGAGAGAAGAAGACACACAGAAAGAAGTGTACTGCGAGTACTGTGCATACATTTCAAGGTATTTTTTGATTTTTGGTGTGCTTTTTAGCCCATACAGTACTGTACTGTACTACAGTACTGTTCTTGCTGTATTGTACAGTTCACTGGACACCCAATATGGCTCCCAAGAAGCATAGTGGAAAGAATAAAGTGCAGAGCAGCAATGAAGGTGACAAGAACAGCAATGCAGGTGACAATGTGCAAAGTGGAAATGCAAGTGACAATGTGCAAAGGGGAAATGCAAGTGACAATGTGCAAAGGGGAAATGCAAGTGACAATGTGCAAAGGGGAAATGCAGGTGACAAGAATGTGCAGCGCAATATGGCTCCCAAGAAGCATAGTGGAAAGACGAAAGTGCAGAGCAGCAATGAAGGTGACAAGAACAGCAATGCAGGTGACAATGTGCAAAGTGGAAATGCAAGTGACAATGTGCAAAGTGGAAATGCAAGTGACAATGTGCAAAGGGGAAATGCAGGTGACAAGAATGTGCAGCGCAAGCATGGGGGCAAAAAGAAAGTGCAGAGCAGTAGTAAAGGTGACAGCAAGGTTGTGAAGAAAATAACCATTGAGCTGAAGAAGGAAATTATAGAAAAGCATGACCGTGGTATTCGTGTGACTGATCTGGCCTCGGAGTACAAGATGGCAAAGTCAACAATCTCGACTATTCTGAAAAACAAAGCCGCCATCAAAGGAGCTGATGTTGCAAAAGGAGTAACAATGTTAACCAAGCAGAGGACGCAAGTGCTGGAAGAGGTGGAAAAACTTTTGCTTGTGTGGTTGAATGAGAAACAGCTGGCAGGTGATAGCGTTAGTGAAGCTATGATCTGTGAGAAAGCCAGGAAATTGCACAGTGATTTACTGCAAAGAAGCCCCTCTACAACTGCAGCAAGTGACGAATTTAAAGCCAGTAGGGGGTGGTTTGAAAAATTCCGCAGGAGAAGTGGCATCCACAGTGTGATTAGACATGGTGAGGCTTCCAGTTCTGACAAGGCCGCAGCAGAAGCCTACAAGTTAGACTTTGCGGAATTCATGAAGACAGAAGGATACGTCCCTCAACAAGTGTTCAACTGTGATGAAACAGGGCTCTTCTGGAAAAAAATGCCGAACAGAACCTATATCACGCAGGAGGAAAAGGCACTACCAGGGCACAAGCCCATGAAGGACAGATTGACCCTTTTGCTGTGTGCCAACACAAGCGCCGATCTGAAAATTAAACCACTACTGGTGTACCATTCTCAGACCCCTCGTGCATTTAGGGAACAAAATGTGAACAAGGCCAGACTGCCCGTCATGTGGAGAGCCAATGCCAAAGCTTGGGTCACAAGGCAATTGTTTATGGAATGGCTGCACGAGGTGTTTGCACCCACCGTCAGAAAATATCTTTCTGATAACCAGCTGCCTGAAAGGTGCCTTCTTCTGATGGACAATGCCCCGGCACACCCTCCAGCCTTGGTGGATGATATGGATGCTGAGTATGACTTCATCAAGGTAAAGTTCCTCCCCCCCAACACAACACCACTTCTGCAGCCTATGGACCAGCAAGTCATCTGCAACTTCAAGAAGCTGTACACAAAGGCGCTCTTCACTAGGTGTTTTAATGTCACTGAAGAGACGTCCTTGACTTTGAAAGACTTCTGGAAGAAACATTTCAATGTTGCCCACTGCATTAACCTCATTGACAAAGCCTGGGAAGAGGTCACTCCCCGAACCCTAAATTCAGCCTGGAGGAAACTGTGGCCAGAATGTGTCGCTGAACGTGAACATGACATTGAAGTGCCTGATGCTGAGGTAGTGGAGGAAATTGTGTCCATGGGCAAGAGTATGGGTCTGGACGTTGATGGTGCTGATGTGGAAGAGCTTGTTGAGGAACATAGGGAGGAGCTGACCACGGAAGAACTTTCTGAACTCCACAGTGAGCAGCAGAAGGCACTTCTTGAGGAGCATTCCACTGAGGAAGAGGAAGAAAAGGAAGAGGTTAGCAGTGATGCCATAAAATCCATTATGCAAAAATGGAATGAGTGCCATGATTTTTTTGAAAAGCACCACCCCAACATAACTGTCGTGAACAGAGTGTTAAATCTCATGAATGATAATGTGATCTCTCATTTCCGGAGGGTTATGCAGCGCAGGAAGAGACAAGTGACATTGGACAGATTTTTCAGCAAAACTGAGCCTGCAGCTAGGAGACAAAGGAGAGAGGAAACCCCTGAAGGAGATCCCCCTGATGTCCTTATGGAGGGGGACTCTCCCTCCAAACAATAACTGCCTCCCACCTGCCTCCCACCTGCCTTCCTCCATGCCAGAAGTCATCACAAGCAAGGTTAGTGTCCTCTCTTTATACATTACTATACTGTACTAATGTGTATTGTAATTTTTGTGCTTCAAAAACCCCCAAAAAAAGGTCAGCACGGATTAACCGGATTTACATTGAACCCTATGGGAAAATGTGCCTCGGTTCGCGACCAATTCGGTTCGCGACCAGAGTCAGTTCACGAATTAAGTTCGTGAACCGAGGTATCACTGTATATTGTTGCATATAAAAAAACATTGTTCCCCATTGGGCCCCATAATCTCCTATTGCCCGGGGGCCCCATGAGTTGTCAGTCCGCCCCTGTCCGCATGCTACTTTTAGAAAAGAAAGAACTGCAGATCTCTTCACCTTGTCCCTCATCCTCTGAATATTTCAGGTAATAAACTTTACAGTATAGTTGCTATAGTGCAAGAAATATACAGTTCCTTACTAAAGTTTCCTCACTGATCCCCATGAACAGGTAAATTATTTGTCAATCCAACTAAGAAGACATTTCAATATCAAGAGTAATAAATCACGAGTTAAAGCAAGATGTTTAGGCAGCACGTATAATGGCATCATCTGTAACTGTACCATACATCCAAAAAATAATAACCCCCAACCCACCCTACACCAACCCCAACTGGTGCGGGCATATATACGCTAAACACGTTTAAAAAAGAAAAGTTGAAATAAGAAGTTCACAGGTGTTTACTGGGATAAGCGGCAAAACAGTGGATCGTCAAGTAGTAACACTATTAGCAATGTGTGAACAGTTGATAGAAAGTAGGACATTACCCAGCAAAAACCCCTACCACCATTAATGTTGTTCCTAATTGTTAATGGGGCAAAACTTTGCTGCACCTTTTTGCACATTGTAGGACTGCGTCCTCTCCAGGCAGTAGAGAATAAAGAAGAAGATAAAACCCAGAGCAAGATATTATTCCGCTTGAGCTACCCATGGGCTGGTAGAATAAAAATAAAAATAGGGGGAGATAGTAGCAAACAGTTAACCCTTGGAGGTTCAGGTAATTGAAAGGGAAAAAGATTTGTGCTTGCATTACAAGAAATACTGCGAGGGACATATAGCGTGTTCACAACAGACTGGAGACCCTCATCCAGACCAACATTTAACCACTTTACCCCCTTCCTGACCAGAGCACTTTTTGCGATACGGCACTGCGTCATTTTACCTGACAGTTGCGCGGTGGTGCGACGTTGCACCTAAACAAAATTTACGTCCTTTTTTTCCCACACAAATAGAGCTTTCTTTTGGTGGCATTTGATCACCTCTCGGGTTTTATTTTTTGCGCTATTAACAAAAAAAAAAGAACATTTTGGAAAAAAGGCAATATTTTTGACTTTTTGCTAGAATAAATATCCCCAAAAAATATATATAATTTTTTTTTCTCCTCAGTTTAGGCCGATATGTATTCTTCTACATATTTTTGGTTAAAAATAAATAAATCGCAATAAGCGTATATTGGATTGGTTTGCGCAAAAGTTATAGGCCTAGCCGGCATGCGATGAGGCCTCTCTACTGCACAAGTGGGGGAGAAGGCCTCGCAGCCATAAGTAGTGATGAGTAGTTGCTCAATGAACGTTGTCAGGTCCCTTCCTTAAGCTCTTTCGGAAGCCCAATGAAACAGAGATTGCATCTATTCTCCATATCGTCTTGCTTTTGTACCAACTGGCTGATCTGAAGCTGCATGCGATCGACAGTTTGTAAGGGTGGGATAGCATCTTTTACACCACTCTCTTTTTGGCCCGCTACTGGAGTTTTTCTGTAAGTCCTGACGAATAAGTGATATATTAACCTTCACCTCTTCAACTTTTTGTCGTCAGCGTGGTTTGACAGGACGAGATGACTTCTAGTACCTTAGCTGTATCATTTCCTGCCGAGTTCGTCTCTCCCGCTGCAGCACCACCATCTTCCCCAAGAGTATCCTTATCTTTCTGGCAAAAACGATCCAGTTTGGCCTCAGTGTTTATGCCCCCATATACAAGTATTTAAATTAATTTCTAAACATTTGGAATCAATTAATCAATTGATTCCAAATGTTTAGAAATGTATTTAAATACTTGTATGGAACGTAATAAAACATTTTTATGTGCAGCAATCCTGCTTGAACATTCGTTCCTTTTTTTTCCGTATCATTATATATATATATGAGAGAGATAGGCCGGGTACTAACGAGCAAACATGTACGATGAAACCGGTCCGTCAGACCGTTTTCACCGTACATGTCTGTCAGAGGGCTTCTGTACGATGGCTGTACTAACCATCGTACAGAAGTCCACGCGTAAACAATACGCGGGGCGTGTCCGCGTCGTCGCAGCGACGATGACGCGGCGATGACGTGGCGACGTGGGCGGGCCTGCCATTTGAAGGCTTCCATGCATGCGTCAAAGTCATTCGACGCATGCGAGGGACGGCGGGCGCTTGGTTATGTACGGTAGGTCTGTACTGACGACCGTACATGTCCGAGCGGGCAGGATTCCAGCGGACGGTTTTAAAACACGTCCAGGAATATTTGTCTGCTGGGAAAAGGCCCGGCGGGCAAATGTTTGCTGGAATTCGGCCCGCTCGCGCCTACACACGACCGAACATGTATGCTGAAACTGGTCCGCGGACCAGTTTCAGCATACATGTTTGGTCGTGTGTACGGGGCCATAGAGATATCGATATATAGATTATATATATATATATAATCTATATATCTATATCTCTCTCTCTCTCTATCTATCTCATATATACCGTATTTATCTTGCTATAACGCGCCCCTGCGTATAGCGCGCACCCCCAACCTAGAAGGAAAATTCCTGAAAAAAATAAAAATACTTAGTTTGGATGCCCCTCATCGGTGTCTTGCCCGCCGTCCATCGGCGGCCTTGTCCAGTCCGGCGTCCTGTGGCCATCGTGGTGTCCTCCCCGCTTCCCGCGCTGTGTTTGAACCACTCCGCCAACATATGCAGAGCGCAGTACACTCGGGTATAGTTGGGCAGGCTCGGCTCTTCGCGTAAAGGACGTACAGGACATGACCGCGAGCGGACCTGAGCCTGCCCGACTATACCCGAGTGTACTGCGCTCGGTATATGTCGGCGCAGTGGTTCAAACACAGCGCGGGTATCGGCGTATATCGCGCACCCACGATTTTGCCCTGATTTTCAGGGCAAAAAAGTGCACGGTATACGCCGATAAATACGGTACATATATGTAAAGAGAGAGATATGTCTCTCTCTCTCTCTCCAAATATATATATTTATACACAGTATATATATATATATTTGGTGAGAGAGAGATATCTATCTATATACGGTATATATATATATATTTGGTGAGAGAAAGATATCTATCTATATATGGTATATATATATATTTGGTGAGAGAAAGATATCTATCTATATACGGTATATATATATATTTGGTGAGAGAAAGATATCTATCTATATACGGTATATATATATATTTGGAGAGAGAGAGATATCTCTCTCTTTCTCTCTCTATATTACTACTACTAACTATATATACATACACACACACACACATACACAGTGTAAGTACTTGAATTTGACTTGTTATCAGCTTTCTGAAGGCTCTGCTTCCTTCTTTGAAGTGCTACATAATGATTGTGCTCCACTTTTCACAAAACATATCTATTGTGAAACACACATTGATTGCACACCCAGCAAAGGTGTGCCCGTAAAGCTAAACACCTGATGCAAACACATTCATTCAAATATGTTCCTTTTGCAGCCACAAAATATATAAATACACTTTGTGTGCACCAAATGCCTTAGCAAACCCAGATATTACCTTGTAAAAGTAGCAGTGACATCATCGTTGTGCTGTACATGGTCTATGCAGAGAGCTGAGCTGCGGGAGGACACATCAAGCACCCAGCCACTACAATCTGCCTGCAGAAAACTACAAGGGGTGGAGATATAAGACCAGTCACTCTGCACAGACAGAAAGCTCGGCAGTGACTTGTCTTCATTATAGTACAAAGGAAAAGTTTCACATTGGATTAATGCGCAGATCTGTAGGGAATACACAAAATATATACCAAGATTCAAATAAGACTACACATGCCCTTTGTATTTGGACATAATTTGCTTATCCTAGAGTCCAGCGTTAACGGATCCAGTAAAATGTCCACGTTTGCTGTTAAGATTTTTAAAATTTACTGTAAATATTTAGCTTTCACTAAGGCTGTATCTGTTGATCCTGCCATTAAGGGCCTCGTTCAGGTATTTCCTATTTGTTACAACGATCTACCAGTCGTGTTCCTACCTTCTCTCTCTGCTACATGCCCCCCCTGGTGGAGACTGCAAGCAGCCGTGCCAACCCACACTGAGCAGGTATGGTTTATCCTCGTCACTATCAGGAAGATAGTCCAGATGTACAGCCAATGCAGAAGTGCATGTAGACAGAATGTGTCTGGAATACAAGAAAATCAGCAGTAGGGTTGGGCCAAACACCCCCCCCAGGTTGGTTTGCACCAGAACTCTCGAACATCGCAAAAGTTTGGACCCAAACTCTAAACCCCGCTGAAGTGTATGGGACCCGAAATTTGAAAAAATAAAAAGTGCCAATTTTGAAGGCTTAAGCCCTGTACACACGGGCCAGAATCTCGTCAGGAAAAAAAAGCCATTTTGGCAAGAATCTCTTGCAGCCCGAGTGTACAAACACTCCATTCAAAAGAACCGCGGTGACGTCATCACGTACAACGAGCATGCACTCGTCACATTCAATGCCGTCGCTGCCATCTTGCTGCACCCTACCTATGCCAAGGAAGCTACCGTGCATGCGTCAAAGTCATTTCGAGCATGTGCAGGTTTCCACGGCGACAGGTAAGTATACACACTCACGGGTTTCTCGGCAGGAAAACACTGCCGAGAATCACAACGAGAAAATAGAGAGCAGGTTCTCTATTTTTCTCGCCGAGATTCTCACACACGGTATACTCGGCAAGAAAGCTCTGCCAGCAGTTTTCTTGCTGGTTCTTGCCGAGTAAACCAAGCGTGTGTACGAGGCTTCATATACAAGTTAATGGCCATCAAAAGGGCATGGGGGCCCTGGTACTGCCCTGGATGACATGTATCAATGCAATTATTTTTTATTTTTTCAAAAGATTGTTTTTAACCACTTCGGGACCTGCTCACGCTGATATCCGTCAGCACTTTGAAGAGGGATATCGTTGTTATGGCAGCAGCTAGCTGCCATAACCCCGGTATCCTCTTCTCCGGTGAGCGGTCCGGTTTCAGATTCACACGATCATTTTTTACAACCTGAAAAACAACATTTTAAAAAAGCCGAAAAACGACGTGAAGCCCACACACAGTGATTTTAAATTACGCTTTTAAAAATGTCATTTTTTTTTCATGCCGAAAAACGACCGTGTGTACGCGGCATTATGTGAAGAAGCCAAATTATAGTACACTCAAGCCAAGATTAACTTTTTTTTTAAGATAAAGTCAGTGACCTTATCATCATCATCATAACCCCCTCCATCCTCATCATCACTGAAGCCAACTTGGCAATATGCTGTGGCAGGGGGACCATGACTGCCAATTTGATGTGTATCTGTTTTCTCCCTCTCTGTAGGGTAATGTTAAACCTTCTTCATCCTCAGAACCAACATCAGAATCTAGTAATGGCTGTACATCGTCAAGAAGCAAGTGGCTGAAGCTGTTTTTAAATAATTCAGCTGACTCCTCCATGCCTGATGCTGGGGCTATGGCAGAAGTAGCCGTGGACAAGGAGGCAAAGTAAGCCACTCTGGCAGCTGCGATGGACTACACAATAGCCTCAGCTTGAGTGATAGAGGATGAGGAGGATGAGGATGGTTTGGTAAGCTAGTCCATCACCTCCTCTACATGCTGTGGCTGGATAGCACAGACAACATCACTAAACAGAGACAAACATGTCCTGCCTGAGGATGGACCATGTCCACCTTTGCTTGTGGACACTGCTGGTCCCATCATAGTGGCAAGGGATAGACAGCCTCTCCTTGATGGCCTCCCAGACAATATGGGGGGGGGGGGGGCTTATTACCCAAATTTAACAGAAACTGGGAAATGTGTGATTGGATTTACTTTATTGAATGAAAAGTGGTGTTTGGTGCACTTTAAATTGAGGAATGATGCTGACAGAAATGTAAAATCTATAAAAAAAATATAAATGTGAACACCGGCGTCACAGGAATAAAAAAACATGCAGCAACCAAAAGAAAAGAAAGAGTGTACAGCACCAAATTGTATGTAATGCTAAACACCACACTACACTATACTAACACCAGTGGCGGTTGGTGCTCAACATTTTTGGGGGGGGGGGCAAACAAACTGAAAAAAAAAAAATCAATTGCCGCCACTGTGCCCATCAAACACTGCCAGTTTGCCCCCTGAAATGCAGCCAGTTTGTCCCCTGAAATGCAGCCAGTTTGTCCCCCCAACTGCCACCAGTTTGTGCCCCCAACTGCCGCCAGTTTGTGCCCCCAATTGCCGCCAGTTTGCTCCCCCAAATGCAGCCAGTTTCCCCCCCCCAGCCCAGCACTTACCTTCCTCGGGTCAGAGCCGTCCTCTCCACGCTCCCTCGATGTCTTCTCCCACGCTCGATGTCGCTTCAGCCAATCAGATGACCAGGTAACCAGACCCAGGGCACCTGATTGGCTGAGAGGCGGGTCAGTGTTAGGGAAGCGATTCCCTAACACAGCAATGTTTAACCAGGGAACGCACAGCCTGTGCGCCCTCTGGTTAACCATTTGGAAGTTGATTAGAGCCCACAGGCTCTAATCGGGAAGCCTATTAGAGCATCTTGCTCTAATCAGGCACTTCCAAAACACACTCACCGCTGTTATTCAGATGGCCGACACTCATCAGGGGGCTGGACATCTGAATAGTGGGCGGCAACAATACATAGATTCATGCAATGCAGAAGAGAGGGGGCGGTGCTCCTGCGCCCACTATGGACGCACCGCCACTGACTAACACACTATACTAACACCACACTAACACAGAGTCACAATAACACACTAAATTGCTGATAGCAAACTGAACCCTGCTCATTCTATCTCCACTCCAACAACACAGTAAAAGGTTCCTATGGGAAGGAAACTTTTATAGTGTGGGGTAGGACTATGCGCACTGAGCCCTGATTGGACAAAGTCATCATCACTTTGTCCAATTAGGGCCCTGACAGTGCTCTGTGGCACAATTTTAGAAAGCCCTGCACCTGACCAGCGGTCAGGTGCAAGGCTTCATCCATTTAGGACCCTAGAATGCACTGTGCAGCTCACAGTGCATTGTGGGGCACTCGGCGGGCGGACATCCCACCGAGCGCCCTGCACATTCGGGTGTATACCGAACAGGCGATGTTCGGGCCGAACTTTTACTCGGCTCAAACTGTTCACCCAACACTAATCAGGAGCACTGAGAGGATAAAAAAGACAAACTGTCACCCAGTTGGGGTTTACATCGGTTTAGGATCTCCAGCTTACCCAATCTGTAGTTGGAAGGTGTGAAAACAATAATTAGAGAAGAGGCTTTTTTCCTAGAAGAGTAGGTACATGTTCTCAGGATTAGTAATGTGGTTACTGGTCACAGGGAAGGTGGGGCTGTAAATGGGGTGTGAATCAGGGACATGGGACACTGATCATACATCTTGGTGTATTGCAGAGAAATGATAACACGTGGGTGGAACAATGACAGTTCTCAGTTCATGCAAAGAAAAATAATAGAAAATTTGGTTTTGCTTAAATACTTTTGGGGCAGATCCACAGAGCGAGTACGCCGGCGTATCTACTGATACGCCGGCGTACATTCAAATTACCCGCGTCGTATCTTTGTTTTGAATCCTCAAAACAAGATACGACGGCATCTGGGTTTGATCCGACAGGCGTACGTCTTCGTACGCCTTCGGATCTAAGATGCAATTCTTTGGCGTCCGCTGGGTGGCGTTCACATTGTTTTCCGCATCGAGTATGCAAATTAGCTATTTCCGACGATCCACGAACGTACGAGCTGCCGTCGCATTTTTTTACGGCGTCTCTAGTCGGCTTTTTTCGGCGTATAGTTAAAGCTGGTATTTCGTGGAGTATAGTTAAACCTGCTATGTTAAAGCGGTCCTCCACCCTAAAGTGGAGTCCCGCTGATCGGAACCCTCCCCCCCTCCGGTGTCACATTTGACACCTTTCAGGGGGGAGGGGGGTGCAGACACCTGTCTAAAGACAGGTATTTGCACCCACTTCCGGCCACACGCTACGGGCGAAAGACGGGCATTCCGTCACATCCCGTCTGTCGCCCGTTGTGTGCTGGGAACACTCGGCTCCCAGCACACAGCGTGTGAGCCAATCGGCGGGCGCAGCGCGACTCGCGCATGCGCCGTAGGGAACCGGGCAGTGAAGCCGCAGCGCTTCACTTCCTGGTTCCCTCACCGTGGATGGAGGGGGGAGCAGCAGGGTGACGAGCGATCGGCTCATCCTCTGCTGCGATCACCGCTGGACTCCAGGACAGGTAAGTGTCCTTATATTAAAAGTCAGCAGCTGCAGTATTTGTAGCTGCTAGCTTTTAATATATTGTTTTAGTGGCACATCCGCTTTAAGTATGGCCGTCCTTTCCGCGTTTAATTAGATTTTTTTTTATTCGTTTGCGTAAGTCGTCCGTGAATCGGGATGAATTTACGTCCACGTCAAAACAATGACGTCCTTGCGACGTCATTTAGCGCAATGCACGGCGGGAAATTTAGGAACGGAGCATGCGCAGTTCGTTCGGCGCGGGGACGCGCTTCATTTAAATGAAACACGCCCCCTACTCGCCACATTTGAATTCCGCGACATTACGCCGCTTGAGATACACTACGCCGCAAAATCTTTATGGATTCGAACCAAAGCCAGGTAAGGTACGGCGGCGTAGCGTATCTCATATACGATGCGCCGGGGCAGATCTTTGTGGATCTGCCCCTTTTGTGTCTAATCTGAACTTCTATTCCTATGGAAGGGAATGACATGTAAATGTCTGCAGTACTTCCTAAATGTATAACTGATACCTAAAGCCCCGTAAACACGGCCAGACCTTTGTCCAACCAAAATCACATCGAAAGTAAAAGAGAACATGCTCTCTATCTAAACTCAGATGGAATTCCTCGGAATTTCCGATGGAAATAATCCGATGGTGCATACACACGGTCGGAATTTCCGATGGAAAAAAGCCGTCTGACCTGAATACATACTAAAAAGTAACCTGCTTCTAGGAAAAATCAACCACCTTGGGTGTGTATGTGACTGGGAAAGGCACATTGGCTATTTAATTTGTTGTCATGTTATAAATAAATGGACACCAAATTGTCTTCAAGCCCCAGGGTTCTAGTTTTCACCACGGATATTGCCTCTATGGAGTTTGTATGTAATTTACCTGTCTGTGTGGGTTTCCAAAAACACAAGCTGGCCATGCATTGAACAGATTCCCCTAGCCACACCTACGAGGAGCAGTTGTATTCTGACAGTGGGACTCCTCCACTGTCGGAATACATTGATTAGCACTGCAGCCGATTGGCAGGCGATGATTGAACAAAAATTTACAAACAGTCCTGTCTGAGAGAGGAGTCGATCATTAGATTGACTCTCCTTGAACAGGAATGACCATAGTCCATAGATGGATCAGAATTCGGCTGATTCTGGCAAAACAAGTAAAATTTTGATCCATCAATAGCGAGCTGCACTGTCAAGGCCGTACATGGATAATAATTTGGCCACAAATGATCAGTGCCACCGGTTATAGCTGGCAACACTGATCCATGTGTTCTGATGGCGGGGGAAGACTCCCCGTCAGCAGAACACAATATCTCAGAGAGAATAATTCCCCCATCGACAGTGTGAATGGGGGAATCAGGTATTTTTTTTATTTTGTTCAATCTGCTCATTAAATGAAAATAAATAATTAATGTACAGCCAGCTTAAAGTGGATGTAAACCTCAAACATTAAATATTAACACAGCCTATCCTTCTATAGTATGTAATGCCTTGTACACACGGTCAGACTTTTGAACATGCAAAAGTCCGCCGTGAGTCTGTTGGAAGTCCGACGGAAAGATAGAGAGCAGGTTCTCTATAAGGTCCGTCGGACTTTCGACAAAAAAAGTTTTTTCCCCTCGGAAAGTCCGGCCATCTGTACGAGGCATAAGAGTACTAAATGTCATTACTGTCTGCTGCTTCCTTCCTCTGCTATCAGCACTTCTGACAAGTTTTCATGACAACAAATGAAAAATGGTAAAAGAGGTGGGACCTCCAGTCTCAGCTCTGTTCTCTGTGGAGGGGGGTGTATCCGTTCCCTCCAATTAGCTCTCAGATCTCTCCTCACTGAGCTCTGCAGAGTGTAACTTCAGCTCTCCACCCCCTTTTTTCTGACAGTCCAGACAAGCTTATATATCCTGGACTCTGAACGGATGTAGAGAAGAGGAGACTGTAGATAAACAGGTACAACAAATGTAGAAGAATATGTTTCATCCCTGTGTACCACCTGACGATAGTCCCTTCACTGGGTATTTGTAAAGGTTTACAACCACTTTAAGGTTAAATGGCTAACACACAGCCTGTCTTTCACATGTGACAGTATGACTGTGTAAGAGGGAGGGGCATTAAATGATTAGATCCAATGAGGAAAGGACTGAATATTCTAAGTTAGAGGACATAGACAGTTAGGCCTCTTGCACATGGGCATTTACTGTTCTGAACACGGGCGCATTGTTGTCTATGGAACAATGCACACAGCTATGTAAGGATCAGTAATTCACAGAAGAGTTCAGAGACATAAAATAAACATCTGCTGACACCCGTAATCACCCGCCTCCCCAAAGATCCGATTTTGCAGACGGAAGAATGTCCTATTTTTTCTTCCGTCTGCGGATCGGATGAACATGGACACACGGTCCGTGTTCATCCAATCCCCCCATAGGGGAGAGCGGAGAAAAGACAGGGCGGTCCCTGCACAGTGTGCAGAGACCGCCCTGTCATCTGACGGCTCAGCGGGGATCTACGGAGCGATCCCCGCTGAGCTTACGGACACACGAAGGGGGATCATTACTGATGAAAGGGCCCCGTGTGAAAGGGCCCCCAGAAGAACTGTACGCATGTCTTTGCCAATGCACATTTATGCGCCTATATGTGTGCATACACAAGGTCTTTATCCACTTGCCGACCAGCCACTGTCGTTATAACGGCGGCAGGTTTACATCAGAGTCTGCAGGATTCCCCCTTACATTGAAAGGGAACTCTTATGTAAAGGGGAACGCTGCAGATCATGATCTAAGGGGGGAACTCTGATGTGGAGGGGGGCTCTGGTGACCAGAGACCACCTTATATCAGAGTCCACTGCTTTCTCTTTCCCACTTACATCAGGGTCCGCAGACTGAGTTCCCCCTTGCATTGTAAGGGGGAATCCTGCAGACTCTGATGTAAAGGGGAACTCTGATGTGGGGGGCCCTCTGGTGACCAGAGACCACCTTCCGTAGAGTAAATACACTAAGGTAAGGGGCGTCACTAATATAGGAGGTGGAACCTTTATATCAGTGCCCCCTTACATTTTTGCATTCACTCCCCCCTTACATCAGCAACCCCCCCGCACTCGTGGAGGACTGGATCTTCTCTGTGATTTCTGCAAACTGGGCATGGGCAGTTCTAGCCCGTCACTCTCCACAATTTTTTACTAGGGTTGCTGGGCAGCCGGTGGGGCCCCCCAGGCAAGCGGGGGCCCCCGGGCAACTTCCCAGCGTGCCCAATGGAAAAGATGGCCCTGTATGCGTAACCTGATTCTATGAATCAGGCGCATAGTTACGACGGGCGGATCTCAGAGATACGATGGCGTATCAGGAGATACGCCGTCGTATCTGTTTTGTGAATCTGGCCCAATATGTTTTACTTTCTGCTATAAAAACATTCCTAAAATAAACAAATTTCTTCATAAATGTAGGCCAACATGAATTCTGCTACATGTCTTTGGTAAAAAAAAAAAAAATATGTCAATAGCTGTATATTGATTAATTTGTGTGAACGATATAGCGCCTACAAACAATGGTATATATACTTACATTTTTATTTTATTTATTTTACTAGAAATGGCAGTGATCAGTGACTTATAGTGGGACTGTGCTAGTGCGGTGGGAAATCTGACACTAGCTGACATTGCCTGGAAGGTACACTGACATCACCAGTGACACTAATACAGATATCAGTGATAATACTATACACTGTCACTGTACTAATGACACTGACTGGGAAGGGGTTAACACCTAGGGCCAATCAAAAGGTTAACTGTGTGCCTAACAATGTGTACTGTTTTTTTACTAAATATCTTTTTGTTCCTTCTTCCTGCTTTGCAGGGAGAAAAAAAATGATTGTTCCCTCTGTACAGAACCCTGTGTTGTTTTTTAGTCTAACGGCGGGAATCGGCATGTTCTTTAAAGGGGTTGTAAAGGAAACATTTTTTTTCCCTAAATAGCTTCCTTTACCTTAGTGCAGTACTCCTTCACTTACCTCATCCTTCCATTTTGCTTTTAAATGTCCTTATTTCTTCTGAGAAATGCTCACTTCCTGTTCTTCTGTCTGTAACTCCACACAGTAATGCGAGGCTTTCTTCCTGGTGTGGAGAAAGCCTCTAGAGGGGGCGGGGGCGAGCAGGAGTGTCAGGACGCCCACTAACACACAGCTCCTTTCTCGATCTGCAAAGTAGAGAGTGTCCTGACTTGCCTGCTCGCCCCCTCTCCCCTCAAGAGGCTTTCTCCACACCAGGGAGAAAGCCTTGCATTACAGTGTTGAGTTACAGACAGAAGAACAGGAAGTGAGGATTTCTCAGAAGAAATAAGGACATTTAAAAGCAAAATCGAAGCATGAGGTAAGAGAAGGAGGACTGCACTGAGGTAAAGGAAGCTATGTAGGGAAAAGATAAAATTCCTTTACAACCCCTTTAAGCCCAGAAGAGGCCAGCGATGTACAGGTATGTCACTCTGCCTGTACGGGTCGCCCGTCTACCGTACACTGCGGGCGGCCATTTCAGAGGCGGTTAAAATATGACTGCCTCCGTTCATCCACATTACATGGGGTGATGGGATTAGTAATTTACATCATGTCTTCGGAGTGTGTGAAGAATCCAGAGTACTCAGAAGAACCCACAAAAACCACACAAACAGAAAAAGAAGCTAAAGAAATTACATCACATTACTTAAAGGGGTTGTAAAGGTTTGTCTTTTATTTTTTAAATTGGTTACTTTAAGCTAGTGCATTGTTGGTTCACTTACCTTTTCCTTCGATTTCCCTTCTAAATAATTTTTATTTTATTTTTAATTTCTCACTTCCTGTTTCTCCTCAGTAAGCTTGCCACCATCATCCGAGCGGTGGATAGTCATTTAGAACAGCTACTGGACACCTTACTGAGGAGGAACAGGAAGTGAGAAAAAACATTTAGAAGGGGAAAAAAAAAAGAAGGGAAATTGAAGGAAAATGTAAGTGAACCAACAATGCACTAGCCTAAAGGAACCAATTTAGAAAAAAAAACCAAAAACTTTACAACCCCTTTAAAGTGGAGTTCCACACAAACATGAAAATTCCACTTTTCGGATTCCTTCCCCCCTCCGGTGTCACATTTGGCACCTTTCAGGGGAGAGGGGGGGGGGGGAGAATATACCTGTGTAATACAGGTATTTGCTTCCACTTCTGGGCATAGATCGCCACAGTAGCAGCGGTGATCTACGCCATGTTCGGCCCCTCCTTTGCCCCCCCCCCCCCGCTGTCTTCTGGGAGACACACAGGTCTCAGAAAACAGCAGGGACCAGTAAGATTGTTCAGCGCGACTCGCGCATGCGCATGCGCAGTAGGGAACCAGGAAGTGAAGCCGCAAGGCTTCACTTCCTGATTCCCTTACTAAAGATGGTGGCGCCTCCACCCGAGAGCCGAGGGACAGATCGGCTTTGGGGGCCAACATCGCAGGCACTCTGGACAGGTGAGTGCCCATATATTAAAAGTCAGCAGCTGCAGTATTTGTAGCTGCTGACTTAAAAAAAAAAAAACGGCGGAACTGTGCTTTAGAATCTAATCTATTAATTTTTACGCATTAAATACTTAAATTTGGGCAGTACTGTGGCTCAGGTTCTAACACTACTTTGCAGCACTGAAGTCCTTGGTTTACATCCTGACCGGGACACTATCTGCATGGAGTTTGTACTACTACTCCCTGTACTCTAAAAACATGGGGTGTCCTGTCTAAACTGGCCCTAGTATATGCATGCGTGTGAGATAGGGACCCTAGATCGTAAGCTCTTTGAGGATTTGTGAATCAATAGAGTATGTAAAGCACTGCATACATTGAATACCTGCAATAAATTAGACATAGGAGTAGGAGAAGCCACTTATGGATTGCAGGTTCAGCTCACGGGGAAACGGGCCGGGCACCATCCAGAGAGTGATTAATATCACTGATACCATTGAGAGAGATACACTTTTACAAGACAAAAAGCAGACAAAGAAATAGATGCTTATTGTGATTGTGTTTTACCAAACATATGTAGAATACATATTGGCCTAAACTAAGGATTTTTTTTTTACATTTTTATATATTTATTATAGCAAAAATTCAAAGATAAGTATACACTGCTCCTAAAGCGCCCCTGCCCATTGAAATCAATGGGCAGCGATGCCAAAGCGCCAGAAATGTGCCACTGCGCTTTGACAGCGCTTTTAACCTTTTTTCGGCCATTAGCGGAGGTTAAGCAAAACTGCAGACGCCCACCCGCCCCAGTGTGAAAGTGCCCTAAGTGTTTTTATTTCTTATATCTGCAGCGCAGCACTTTAAAAGACGGTAGCGGGGCCAGACACAATTGAGTGCAAGGTCTGCTTTGTAAAAATAACCAAAACAGTATAATGGTGTGTTAAACATTATCCAAGTGTTCTGACGAAACATTACAAGATGTTAAAAATTAACATGTTATATGTACAGTAAAAAGAAGCAAGTTTTAATATTTACTGAAAAAGCCACAGATGTCCAGCAATTGTTGGAGAGCTCAAAGAGACCCACAGCTCACAAGTTTCTCAGTGGATCTGCCACAGATCACTTTTCAGAGGGTGATTGACAGGCAGTGAAGAGGTGTTCTGTTTCCTCCTCACCACCCATTTTAACCCCTAAAAATCCATACCACTATCAGTGTCTGGTTAAAGTTTGTAGGAGGAGTTTTCAGTCTACTCTGACCCCTGACCCTCTGTTTGGACAGTGCTGATTGGCCCTGTGCTGATCACATGCATCCACCCAAGAAAAAAAAAAACTCTAGCAATACACACCAAACTGAGAATGTACAGAGTGACTCCAAAGGCTCTATCTTATCAGGAGATGGATTTGGGACAGTTGAAGATCAGGGAAGACAGGATCAAACTGCTTTTTTTACACAAAATATTAACCCCTTAGGTTCCACAGTGAGTACAACAAGCATGCTTTAGCCCTGGTTCACACTGGGCTGCGGGAGTGAAGCCGTGCGAGTTCAGCTGAACTCGTACGGCTTCACTCCCGCTGGCAGTCCCGATTTCGGCCGCGATTTAAGAGACATCTGTGCATGGTGCTGCACAGATGTCAATGTAAATCGCGGCCCGAAATCGCAAAAAGTAGTACAGGAACTACTTTTTGAAATCGGTGCAGCGCCGCAGATGCGGTGTCATACCGATTAGGACGGTGTCATTGCCGGCAAATGCCGCCGATTTGAGATGCGATTTCACATGTGAAATCGCATCTCAAATCGAAGCAAATCGTACCCAGTGTGAACCTGGGCTTACTGCGTATAAAGACTGATTTTACGGTTGTGGGTTTAGTAACACTTTTTACGAAAGGCAAATCCACTTTGCACTACAAGTGTAAACTCCAAGTACAAAGTGCTCTTGAAATTGCACTGAGAGTGCACTTGCAAGTGCAGTCCCTTTAAATCTAAGGCTCCATTCACACCTAGGCAGACAAATTCGCAGCGTTTTGTCGTCGCAAATCACGGTACAAATAGCAGCGTTTTGTACTGCGATTTGCGGCGACAAAACGCCGGTATTGTCCGCCTAGATGTGCCCCAGATTGACCCCCTCTATGGAGATGGTTCCCATCTCCTAGCCGAACGCCGAAAGCCGCCTGAAAAAAAGGTCCGGGACCTTTTTTCAGGCGGCAGGCGTCCGGCGTTCGGCGTGGAGATGTGAACCATCTCCATAGAGGGACATGTGTTTTCATCCCTCTGGCGGCAGCGGCGTAGCACTACAGGCATTAAAACGCCTAGATGTGAATGGGGGCTAAAGGGGTAGAGCTGAAATGAGGGGAAGCTCCAATCATGTGCAAGCTAAAATGCTGTTTTTTCCTTGCATGTCCCCCTCAGATCTACAGCGACGGCACTTCCACGTGCACTTTCTGTGCAATTTCAAGTGCACTTTACACTTGTAGTTGGCACTTGTAGTGCAAAGTGGATTTGCCTTTAGTATATAACCCCCTTTAAGTTGTTAAAGTTGTGTAACTGCTTTCATTCTATGTGCAAAACTAAAAAAAAAAATGTACCGTTATATATATATATATATTTTTAATAGTATAGCATTATATTCTATTATCTATTTTTTTCCTCTTTCACACACTGATAAAGTTTGAACCTTTAATCCAGGCGGCGGAAGCAGCGTCATTATTGCTGTGTGCAATTAAGATGTACTTACTGTATCTTAATGAGATGATTCTATTTCTTGACTCCAGTGTACAGTTTTATAGTATTGGCTGTGGGTTGTAAACCAGAATTACAATCATATACAGCAGGAATTTTACTTAGCTGGAGAGATAGGAGGAAATGATCAGCAGACTACCGATTACCGAATGGTCAATA
This sequence comes from Rana temporaria, assembly GCF_905171775.1. Lineage (NCBI taxonomy): Eukaryota > Metazoa > Chordata > Amphibia > Anura > Ranidae > Rana > Rana temporaria. Next base: position 93,343,587 of record NC_053498.1, on the reverse strand, counting down.
CCCCACTTTTAAGTACACAATGGGGTTTATTTACTTAAGCTGGAAAGCGCAAAATCAGGCTCACTTCTGCAAAAAAAAAAAGAAAAACACAATGAGCTTCCATGTTTTATTACCAGGCTTAATTGAACAAGCCCGGGTTAGAAGCTCATTGGTTTCTATGCAGAAGTGAGCCTGATTTTGCACTTTCAAGCTTTAGTAAATAAACCCAGTTTCTCTTATCGTCCATGGACGGACACAGCTCCTTAAATCTTGACAAGTGGGTTATGTTCCCCGTTTACAGGAGTCCTCTACTGTAAACAGGGAACATAACCCACTTGCCAAGATTTAAGGAGCTGTGTCCGTCCATGGACTCAGAGAAAAGGATTTTATGGTGAGTACAAAAAATTCTATTTTTTTTTTAAAGTGGAGGTTCACCCTAAAAAAAAATTCTAACATTACATCCAGCATACTAACGACATGTAAAGTATGCTGGTATTTTTTTTTTCTCCGTACATACCGTTTAATTGTTATTTTCGCCCAGGCTTCCGGGTTCTGATTCCCGCGGGACTGGGCGTTCCTATTGAAAGCTTAGCTGATTGACGTCTGGTGAAAATCTTCCGATGACGCATAAAGCGCGTCACCAGTTTTCCGTAAATAGCTGACCTGCGAGTCGGCGCTATACGGCGCCCACCGTGTAGAGCTGACTGCGCAGGCGCCATATAGAGCCGACTCACATGTCGGCTATTTACGGAAAACCGGTGACGCGCTTTATGCGCCATCGGAAGATTTTCACCAGACGTCAATCAGCTAAGCTTTCAATAGGAACGCCCAGTCCCGCGGGAATCAGAACCCTGAAGCCTGGGCGAAAATAACAATTAAACAGTATGTACGGAGAAAAAAAAAAATACCAGCATACTTTACATGTCGTTAGTATGCTGGATGTAATGTTAGAATTTTATTTTTTTAGGGTGAACCCCCGCTTTAGGGTCCTTTCACACCAGCGGACCGTTCGTCCGTTCATTACAAGTCCGTTAACGGACTTGTAATGAATCCCTATGGGAACGCGTCCGTTAGCGGATGCAGCATCCGTTAGCGTCCGCGTCAGTCGGGATCCGCTTTTCCGAACGGAAGAAACCCTATTTTTCTTCCGTTCGGCAGAACGGACCGGATGCAGACGGACAGACGGTCCGTCTGCATCCGGTCCGCCATAGGGGACAGCGGAGCAGAGACAGGGCGGTCCCTGCACTGTGTGCGGGGACCGCCCTATCCGCCGACAGCTCAGCGGGGATCCCCGCTGAGCTTTGGCGGACACACGGAGCGGATCCCTGCTGAGCTTTGGCGGACACACGGAGCGGACCCGGAAACGGTCCGCTCCGTGTGAAAGAGCCCTTAAATACGTAACTTTTCTTTCCACATTTAACTGTCTTTTTTCTTTTTGTCTACAACTCTTTTCACGCACTGCTAAAAAGTTTAAACCGATACATATTATTACAGAAACCCACACACATCTTGCAACTGAAGAAACTCTGTATGGAGAAGTGGTTGAAGGTTTCACTGGTATCAGAGACTGGTGGACATTTCTGCAACATGCCTACAAAATTACAAGTCTACATTGCATGTCTGGAGTAATATCAGCTTCTGTTGTTAAATAACATATTGAAAAGACACATTTTTCTCCCCTTAAACGTTTTTGGATAATAGAATATAATGCTATACTATTAAAAAAAGATATTTTGGATGTATTATATATTGCATTAGCCCTTTAGATCAGTACTGGTACCTGAGGGTGTTATTTCATGACCTATGATTGGAAGACTTTTTAGATATTTAAATAGGGGAGGTATTTGTTATAGTGGTTGTGCATGTCCATTTATATGTAAATATAAAGTGATCAGCGCAACGTCTAGAACTAAATAAGACAAATAATCAAAATTCAAATGCTCAATGACAGTGGCGTGCTGAATATCCTAAATAATAGTGCAAAATATAAATAAGTAAAATAAAAACAGAGGGCCAGATTCACGTAGATCAGCGGATCTATAGATCCGCTCGATCTACGTGATTTAAGATCCGCTCCCGCTTACCTCCAAACTTGCGGCGGCGGATCCTAAATCCCCCGGCGGAATTCAAATTCCGCGACTAGGGGGAGTGTACTATTTAAATCAGGCGCGTTTCCGCACCGATTTAAATGCGCATGCGCCGTCCGGGGAATTTCCCGGCGTGCATTGCTCCCACTGACGTCACTAGGACGTCAGTGGTTTCGACGTGAGCGTGACTTGCGACGCGCATGTTTGTGAATCGGTGTACGCAAACGACGTTAGAAAATTCAAATTCGACGCGGGAACGCCGGCTATACTTAACATTGGCTGCGCCTGATAAAAGCAGGGGTAAGTATACGACGGGAAAGCCGCTACGGAAACGTCGTAAGAAGACTGCGTCGGGTCCGCATACGTTCGTGAATTTGCGTATCTCGCTGATTTACATATTATTCAAGGTAAATCAGCGGGAACGCCCCCGGCGCCATTTTTAAATCGAAAATAAGATCCGACAGTGTAACACATTGTAACACTGTCGGATCTAAGCCATATCTATGCGTACCTGATTCTATGAATCAGGCGCATAGATAGGACCAGTGTAAGTCAGAGATACGATGGTGTATCTGTAGATACACCGTCGTATCTCTTTGTGAATCTGGTCCAGAAAGTCCAAAAGAATGAAACAGTCCTTCCAATTATTTAAAAAAAAAATCCTGTGACTTCACACAATGGCTTAGTGCTCACAGAACTCTCACCTCTATATGGTGTAAAATCAGCCTCATAGGTATACTGTGGTGGCGGCGCACTTCCACTTCCAGACGCCCGATTACAGAACAAATGATGCTCCCAATCCAAGGTTTTACTGTCGTTTATTCACTTTTTTATAGTTTATTCACATGGTAGCGCAAGGGTCCACACTTTCCATGTATATGTAGTTCAAATAAAATCGTGTTCTAAAAGAATTCCTTTTACCAAACCTGCTTGTCTTTTTTGTGATTTTAGTTTTTGCTCAGGCTCAGGCATGTTTGGATCCTAATTTGAACCCACCTAAATTGTCCAGCTGAGGCATTCTTCGCCCCCTGAGGCCACACATATATACAGTACATGGCCCTTGTATACATGTGACTGTGGGGCAGGAATGCCTCAGCCTCTTAGGACTGGCTTTGTGAAGTGACCACTCCCTGCAGTGTGGAACATATGGTCTGAGCACTGACAGGCTGACCCCCCCACCCCTTCAACCTCTGCAGTAATGCTGGCAACATTCATATGTCTATTTCCCAAGACACCCTCTCGTTATGATGCTGAGCATGTGAACTCAACTCAAATAGTTGACCATGGGTTCTGAGTGGAACCGGTCCTGTTAAACCGCTGTATGGTCTTGGCCACCGTACTGCAGCTCAGTTTTAGGGTCTTGACAATCTTCTTATAGCCTAGGCAATCTTTATGTAGAGCAACAAATTTTTTTTTCAGATCCTCAGAGAGTTCTTTGCCATACGATGCCATGTTGAACTTCCAGTTTCCATTATGAGAGAGTAAAGCCTCGTACACACGATCAGTCCATCCGATGAGAACGGTTTGATGGACCGTTTTCATCGGTTAACCGATAAAGCTGACTGATGGTCCGTCGCGCCTACACACCATCGGTTAAAAAAACGATCGTGTCAGAACGCGGTGACGTAAAACACAACGACGTGCTGAAAAAAACGAAGTTCAATGCTTCCAAGCATGCGTCGACTTGATTCTGAGCATGCGTGGATTTTTAACCGATGGTTGTGCCTACTAACGATCGTTTTTTTCCCATCGGTTAGGAATCCATCGGTTAAATATAAAGCAAGTTGGCCTTTTTTTAACCGATGGTTAAATAACCTATGGGGCCCACACACAATCGGTTTTGACCAATGAAAACAGTCCATCAGACCGTTGTCCTCTGGTTAACCTATCGTGTGTACGAGGCCTAAGGCCTCGTACACACGACCAAGGAACTCGTCGTAAATGAAACATCATTTCCCTCGACGAGTTCCTTGTTAGGCTTGTCGAGAAACTTGACAAGCTTTCTTTGCGTACACACTGTCAAGACTAAATCTCCTCGTTCTCAAATGCGGTGACTTACAACACATACAACGGCAGGGGAAATTCGATTCCACTGGCACAACCCTTAGGGCTGCTTTTGCTAATCTCATGTTACTGTGTGTTAGGTAAAAGTTTGGTAAGAGACGATTTGCACTTTTCAGACTGTTACAGCGTGAAAAATGTGTTATTTCCATTACAAACGCTACTTTTACCGAAGGTGCGCTCCCGTCTCATACTTTATTCTGAGCATGCACGGGTTTCTTAGCATACACACGAACATGTTTCTCGTCAAAAACCAGCCCGACGAGAAACACGACGAGGAAATTGAGACTCCCGTTGAGAAAAAGAGAACTTGTTCTCTTTTTTTCTCATCGAGTTCCTAGACAGTTTCCTCGATAAAAAACATACACACGACCGTTTTCCTCGGCAAAAAAGCTCTGCCACCAAGTTTCTTGATGGATTCTGTCGAGGAAAACGGTCGTGTGTACGAGGCCTGAGAGCGAAATAACACCAAATTTAACACACCTGCTCCCCATACACACTTGAGACCTTGTAACACGAACGAGTCACATGAAAATATGTAATAAAATATTTACAAAAATGTGAGGGGTGTACTTTTGCTGGTCCCGGCAGTCTGTACAATACACACTCCTGTCCCCTGCATTCTATAAATTACATACTCCTGACCCATGGATTCTGCACATTACTTACTTCTGTCCCCCTGCATTCTATACATTACACGCTCCTGTTCCCTGCATTATGTGCATTACATACTCCTGTACCCTGCATTCTGTTCATGACATACTCCTGTACCCTGCATTCTGTTCATTACACACTCCTGCCCCCTGCATTCTGTTCATTGCACACTCCTGACCCCTGCATTCTATACATGACATACTCCCGTCCCCTGAATTCTGTGCATTACACACTCCTGTCCCCTGCATTCTGTGCATTAAATATTCCTGTCCCCTGCATTCTGTTCATTACACACTCCTCTACCCTGCATTCTGTTCATTACACACTCCTGTACCCTGCAATCTGTTAATTACACACTCCTGCCCCCTGCATTATGTTCATTACACACTCCTGCCCCCTGCATTCTGTTCATTACACACTCCTGCCCCCTGCATTCTGTACATGATATACTCCTGCCCCCTGCATTCTGTTCATTACACACTCATGCCCCCTGCATTCTGTTCATTACACACTCCTGCCCCCTGCATTATGTACATTATATACTCCTGCACTATATACACAATACTGTACATTATATACACTTCTCACCAAAGTCCTGCAGTCTGTAAATTACACACTCCTGTCTGCTGCATTCTATGAATTACATACTCCTGGACCATGGATTTTGCACATTACTTACTCCTGTCCCCATGCATTCTATTCATTACACACTCCTGTACCCTGCATTCTGTTCATTAGTAATGAACAGAATGCAGGGTACATGAGTGTGTAATGAATCATTACACACTCCTGTACCCTGCATTCTGTTCATTGCACACTCCTGCCCCCTGCATTCTGTTCATTACACATCCCTGCCCCCTGCATTCTATACATTACACACTCCTGCCCCCTGCATCCTGTACATTGCATACTCCTGACCCCTGCATTATATACATGACATACTCCTGTCCCCTGAATTCTGTGCATTACACACTCCCGTCCCCTGCATTCTGTGCATTACATACTCCTGTCCCCTGCATTATATACTCCTGTCCCCTGCATTCTGTTCATTACACACTCCTGTACCCTGCATTCTGTTCATTACACACTCCTGTACCCTGCATTCTGTTCATTACACACTCCTGTACCCTGCATTCTGTTCATTACACACTCCTGCCCCCTGCATTCTGTACATGATATACTCCTGCCCCCTGCATTCTGTTCATTGCACACTCCTGACCCCTGCATTCTATACATGACATACTCCCGTCCCCTGAATTCTGTGCATTACACACTCCTGTCCCCTGCATTCTGTGCATTAAATATTCCTGTCCCCTGCATTCTGTTCATTACACACTCCTCTACCCTGCATTCTGTTCATTACACACTCCTGTACCCTGCAATCTGTTAATTACACACTCCTGCCCCCTGCATTATGTTCATTACACACTCCTGCCCCCTGCATTCTGTTCATTACACACTCCTGCCCCCTGCATTCTGTACATGATATACTCCTGCCCCCTGCATTCTGTTCATTACACACTCATGCCCCCTGCATTCTGTTCATTACACACTCCTGCCCCCTGCATTATGTACATTATATACTCCTGCACTATATACACAATACTGTACATTATATACACTTCTCACCAAAGTCCTGCAGTCTGTAAATTACACACTCCTGTCTGCTGCATTCTATGAATTACATACTCCTGGACCATGGATTTTGCACATTACTTACTCCTGTCCCCATGCATTCTATTCATTACACACTCCTGTACCCTGCATTCTGTTCATTAGTAATGAACAGAATGCAGGGTACATGAGTGTGTAATGAATCATTACACACTCCTGTACCCTGCATTCTGTTCATTGCACACTCCTGCCCCCTGCATTCTGTTCATTACACATTCCTGCCCCCTGCATTCTATACATTACACACTCCTGCCCCCTGCATCCTGTACATTGCATACTCCTGACCCCTGCATTATATACATGACATACTCCTGTCCCCTGAATTCTGTGCATTACACACTCCCGTCCCCTGCATTCTGTGCATTACATACTCCTGTCCCCTGCATTATATACTCCTGTCCCCTGCATTCTGTTCATTACACACTCCTGTACCCTGCATTCTGTTCATTACACACTCCTGTACCCTGCATTCTGTTCATTACACACTCCTGTACCCTGCATTCTGTTCATTACACACTCCTGTACCCTGCAATCTGTTCATTACACACTCCTGTACCCTGCATTCTGTTCATTACACACTCCTGCCCCCTGCATTCTGTTTATTACACACTCCTGCCCCCTGCATTCTGCACATTCTATACTCATGCACTATATACACATAACTGTATTATATACATTTCTCACCAAAGTCCTCATTGTCTTAACAGTTGCTGGTTGCTATGCAGTCCCTGACTATTTTAATGAAATTCTTCTTTAAGGTAGGCTCAGACAAAGCAATCAAAGCATATTTTATAAGTACAAGGAGTTTTGCTTAACCACATCCCTTGAGCCCCTCCCACTAATAAGCAATTGGACACACCCACATTTTACCACCGTTCCCTCCCCTAGTGTCCCTCATTCTAAAGTTCAAATGTTGGAAGGTATGTCCCCATGTACAGCCACACACACCTGTTCATGTCTGTAGGTGGCTGTCCGCGGCACCTGGGCTTTCTGGGCATAGAAAAAAGCCAAGATTTTACATTAATCCTCCTACATTGAATGCCATGTGTGAATGAAGCCTATACCTGACTGTAGCTTATTAGCCATCTGCATGCTATGATTACAGCCCCAGTGGTGTTTCGTTTTAACCTATGACCTACTGGCTTGGAATCAAGCATCATACTGACCTTTTTACTTTATATTATTTACATGTGGACATTTATAAATGGTCGTGAACCCAATCAAATATTTTTTATAAAACCTCTTAAAAACTTTACTGGAATAGGTGAGTCATGGGAGAGTTGCATGCTATAAACTGGGTGAATCATTACAAGAGTTTATTTTATCAAGTCCTTCGTTTCCTAGCTCTAATCACAGACAATAAAAACCAGGAATCGAGTTTATAAAAGGATGTAAAGATCAATCACATGACTCTAGAAAGAGCGTGATTGTGTAATAGTACTCCGACTTCTGCATTACTGAAGTTTAAAATGACAACACAGCTCATCTTAAAATCACGTTTTATAAGAAAATTAAATCCATTTGTCCTCAAAGTGATTGGCCTCATTTTAATGTGACTTATAGCAGCCCTTGCTGCCTCTCTGTAAACTGATCTGCGGTGGATCGCTTTTTAGAGAGACGATGTGATGCCTCCTTACTGCCTGTTTTAAGCCTGAGGCTGGGTTCACACTACTACACTACTTTCATCCTACTTTGCTCTGTGTTCAATGTTTCCCTATGAGAGCGTCTTGTAGCATCCTACACAAGTCGGTCCGACTTTGAAAATGCTCCCTGTACTACTTTTGGTCCTACATTGATCCTACTTCAGCCCATTGAATATCATTGAAGTCGGACCAAAGTAGTATCCTGTTCATGAAAGTAGGATGGATGTAGGACCAATGTAGGATAAATGTAGGACCAATGTAGCAGAGCAAAGTAGGATGAAAGTAGTGTAGTAGTGTGAACCCAGCCTGAAACTGCCAGCCCTCATTAGCGATGGTTGGCCACAGGTGAAGGTGGATCACATGACTGGTTCAGGTTTGGTTTAGGTGTGTATTAACCAGATTCACGTAGATGGCCGCAACTTTAAGGCGGCGTAGCTTAAGGCATTTAAGCTACGACGCCGTAAGTTAGCGAGGCAAGTACATGATTCACAATGTACTTGCCTGCTAAGTTACGGCGGCGTAGCCTAAATCGGGCGGGCGCAATGGCGCCTAATTCAAATTTAGCTAAGGGGGCGTGTTTTATGTTAATGGGGCTTGACCTGACGTTTTTGACGTTTTTTGTTTACTGCGCATGCGCCTTGCGCCTACATTTCCCAGTGTGCATTGCGGCTACGTCCGCCGCACGGGCCTATTCATTTTGACGTGGACGTAAATCCCTATTCACGGACGACTTACGCAAACAACGTAAAATTTTCGAATTTCGACGCGGGAACGGCGGCCATACTTAACATTACTATTCCATCTATTTGATGGAATAACTTTAGGCGGCCTATCTCTTACGTAAACGGCGTAAATGTACTGCGGCGGCCGGGCGTACGTTCGTGAATAGGCGTATCTACTGATTTGCATATTCTACGCCGACCACAATGGAAGCGCCACCTAGCGGCCAGCAGAAATATTGCAACCTAAGATAGGATGGCGCAGGCCGTCGTATCTTAGATATGTTTAAGCTTATCTCTGTTTGAGAATACACTTAAACTTAGGTCGGCGCAGATTCTGAGTTAGGTCGGCGTATCAGTAGATAACTAACTCTACCTGAATCTAGCTATATATATTTAAGTTGTGTATCATTTTTGTTTTAGCTATGACTAAGCGCTGATACCCCAGTGTGAAATGCGTCAGCTATCCACCCCACTGTCTGCTGTGACTTGTAGTGCTGTTTCCGTTTTTTACCATTAAAGGCAACATTTTAAGAATTTCGTGGAAGTGCGGCTGTCCAATCTTTTTCTCCAGTCTTTGCTTCATGCATTGCCTGTACCCATGCTGCTGAGTGCACTCACCTGAAGCGGCAGTTTCCCTTTTCGCCAGCCCACTGCACGCGCCACAACCAAGTGTACAGCCCTGAATAGCTGCATGCCCTGCTTTAGGCCCCTTTCACAGGGTCGTGCCGTTCAGGTCCGCCTGTCAGTTTTGTCGGCGGACCTGAACGGCCACTCCATGCAAGCCTATGGAGCGTCGGATGTCAGCATAGACATAAACAAAGGGGAGAGGATGTTGCGCTAAAATAAAAAATCTGAACAATGAGATTGAGGTAAATTAATTGTGAAGCCAGTAAACCCAAATCAATGAGGGACTAGAAAAAGGAAAAAATTCAGTCCTAATGCATCCACAAAAATAAAGTTCATATAAGAGTAAACAGATGTTGAGGAGCAAATATGAAAACCAACACCACGAGCCAGTAAAAATTGGAGGCTTACCGGATGGCAAGCAATATATGCTTGCGGCTGCAAACCCCAGCCAGGGCCTTTAAGGTGATCCTCGCAGGGGGAGGTGGGAGGAGAAGAGGATTCTTGAAGCCTCCACCGAAAACCAGATTATTGAACCGTATCCCAGAAAGAAAACATTCAATGGTGAAGTATGTTTGACCAGCACACACATGAGGTAAAAAGTGACTTTGAGGACCACCATCACCAGCACCCTATAAGTAGGAGGCTTACCAGAACATATATGAACATCAGCAAGTGGCTAAAACCCTAGCCTGGGCCTTTAAACTCCTGGGCTGTAATGATAGTCCTAAGTATCCTCCGTGTTCAATGGGTACCAGGTGTTGAGGAACTTCAGTTGCACATTTTCTGCTTACAATCCCCACTATATGCCTTTAACACCATGATTTGTCATTGGCAGAGTCCGGTGTAGTCAGTCCGGCTGGTAGGGTCCCAGAGCTTAGTCATACAATCCCAGGCAGAGCCCTGTCTCCTAATCACTGTCCACTCACACTCCACCACAGCCCTGCAGTTCAGACAAGCCGCCTACCCAGCCGCTGACCCCCGACCCGACCCGACCTGCCAAAATCAGACGCATGACGATACGTCACCATCCGCCCATGGCGGATCGGGTGAGATCTGATGAAAACGGACATGCTGTCCGTTTTCATCAGATCTCTCCATAGGAGACAGCGGCGCTCAGGGCCGGCTTTAGGTGTTCAGGTGCCCTGTGCGAGCTAATCCTGTGGCGCCCCCCCCCCTCCCCATCTTCACCCCTCACCCCCTGGTCACCTAAACATACACAAAGAGGAAAAAAATATTTGCAATATTTTTAACAGTTTGCACCCCTTTACATTACACAGCACCCTGCACCCCTTTACATTACACATCCCTCTGGACCCCTTTACATTACACAGCACCCTGCACCTCTGGACCCCTTTACATCACACAGCACCCTGCATCACTGGACCCCTTGACATTACACAAACCCCCTCAGTGCAAACTCCTCCCATTCAGTACCTCAGATCAGCGTGCGGCAGCACATGCACAGAAAGTCCCCTCCCCCTCTGTACACATAAACAGAGAGGAGGGGGAGGCGGCTTCACTCGGCTGTGCCTGTGTGACATCAGGTGTTCCGTGAGAAGTGCCAAACACCACTAATCAGGACAGCTCAGCCGCGGCCGTGAGAGGAGGGGGATGGATGGTGCAGCGATGTCACCCCGCTCCCCACCCCTTTGTATCGCGGTATCTGCCTGTGCCTGGAGTCTCTCTTCAGCTCTTATTTGCCGCGGTGCTGCCTAAAGTCACGGAGTGGCGGCGGCGCTGTCACCGCTTAAGTCACGGAGGGGGGGCGCCCCCCAGTGTGTGTCACCCCGGTGCGGCCCGCCCCCCACTTAGTACGGCTCTGGCCGCACGGCGCCCCTATTGCCCATGGCGCCCTGTGCAGCCGCACAGCTCGCACACCCCAAAGGCCGGCCCTGGCGGCGCTTGACAAGCCCCTCCCTGCTCAGTGAGCAGAGAGGGACCTGTCATCCACCAGCTCAGCGGAGAGATCTCCTGCTGAGCTGGTGGACTCTGTAGTGACAGAGTCTGCCTCGTGTGAATGAGGGCTTAGGTAGGTGGTGTACCCCCATGCTTTTACCACCCACCCCCCTGGCAGACAGTTCATTACTAAAGAGAATTCTTACCTTTCAGAAAAACAGAAAAAAGCAACATTTTATTCTGATTCTGCTCCGCTGTTGTTGGTCCTGTAAGCTGTAATGCTTTCGGCTGGTATTTTATAGATTTTGTGGTCTATTGTATGTGCATATGAGAGTTGGAGCAGCATAAATCCGACTGTGATACACGGCACCCTGTCCTCAGCCATACACACCTTCTTCCCAATAGAAATGGCAAAACATGAAAAGCAGAAGATCTGCATAGAAGCATCAGTGATCACCGGTCACTGTGCTAAACGGGTAGGTGTACTTCAATGGGCAATTTGGGTCATTAAGCAAATTAATTCACTAAACTGCCACTGTTATTCATTAACCATATGAGATGTGCTACAATCAGATATTTAATCTGTATTTCTACATGATTGCTTATGGCCAGATTATAATCACTTACATGCCTTTGTTTGCAATGCTCTGTGGATAGAGGTTCCTCAAATAAAGAGTACTGGCTTTTATTAAGCAGCAAGGATTGGTGATCCAACTAAAGAGCTCTAGCTATACTAACACATCTCATGAACAGGAGTCTTTCAGGCACTTTTTTTAAATGGCAGTTGGTAGACTGCAGATGGGAGCAGTGGCGGTTCGTCCATAGAGGGGGCTGGAGCGCCGCCCCCTCTGGCTCTCACCGCCACTGAGTCTAATAACATAGATTCATGCATTGCATGAATCTATGTTATTGTCACCGCTGCCGCTGTTCTATTCAGATGGCCGAACATGAGGCGCCGACCATCTGAATAACGGCAGCTGGTTGGCTGTACGGAAGTGCCTATCAGAGCCAGCGGGTCCCCGGAAGCTTATCCTCGGAACGCACGGGGTGTGCGTTCCTTGGATAAGACTGACAGGTTTGTTTTCCATCGGTGAAAAAAAAAAAACATGTTTTAAAATTTTCCTATGGATAAAAAAACGATAGAAAAAAAACGATCGTCTGTGTGGAAGTCCATCGGTCAAAAATCCACGCATTCTCAGAATCAAGTCTACGCATGCTCAGAAGCATTGAACTTCATTTTTCTCAGCACGCCATAGTGTTTTCCGTCACCGCATTGGACACGGTCGGATCTTTGACTGATGGTGTGTAGGCAAGACAGCTTCATCGCATATCCAACGAAAAAATCCATCGGATTAGATTCCATCAGATATCCGATCGTGTGTACAAGGCTTAATGATCACTAAAGGATTTTTTTTTTAGCTAAATAGCTTCCTTTACCTTACTGCAGTACTGGTTTCATGTCCTGATTGTTCGTTTTTGCTTTGAAGTTGCTGTAATTCTGCTCTGATCTCCACACTTCCTGGTTGTCTGTTTCCTTATAACCACAGTACTGGGAGGAGCTTTTCACGGTGGTCTAAGCTGTCATTACTGTGTGTCTAAAACTTAACAGAACCAATCAGATTCATTTTAAAAACAAAACACTGCCCTGGATTTGTTTGTTTTTGTTCTGTGTGTCTCTCTAGTTCACAGGAACATGAAACCAGTTTAAAAGTGAAACTAACCTGCAGGCACATTATATGATTGATTTTTATCTATTTGTAATCATTTTTAAAAGGAATCAGTTAACTTTTATGTCTCTATACCCTGTAAACAGTCATTTCAGCAAAAAAATGTTTTTCCTTTAGTGACCCTTTAAGAGATCCCTGTCATTACATATTGTGATAGCAATATAGTTCATTGTACAAAATACATTATAAAAGCAATATATAAAAAAACAAAAAAAAACAAAAGGAATTTAAAATCCCTCACCGCTATGTACATGCACATAAGAAAATAAATGTATGTGGCTGGTGTGTGTATATACTGAAACGACAATTGCACTACACACGTTACATACCATGGCCAATGTTGGAGAGAGAATAATAAATGCCCATCATGTACAGTAAACTTTAACCTCATAACCTCTAAAGGCTAATAAAGCATTATCTGAGGACAATTTGGGGTATCAAAGTTTGTTGCTGCATCGCAGGCATGTGGAATTTTAAGGCTTAAAGGGGTTGCAAAGGTTCGGGTTTTTTTTTTCTAAATAGGTTCCTTTAAGCTAGTGCTTTGTTGGTTCACTTACCTTTTCCTTCCATTTCCCTTCTAAATGTTTTTTTTTATTATTTGTCTGAATTTCTCACTTACTGTTTATCCTCAGTAAGCTTGCCCCTATGTTCTGGCTGGGGGTTAGTCAGCCAGAACAGCTTACTGAGGAGAAACAGGAAGTGAGAAATTCAGAAAAAAAAAAATAAACATTTGGAAGGGAAATCGAAGGAAAAGGTAAGTGAACCAACAATGCACTAGCTTAACCCCTTAACGCCCGCCGCACGACTATTTACGTCTGCAAAATGGCACGGACAGGCAGATGGGCGTATATATACGTCCTTGCCTTGAGTGAACAGCGAGTGTCCAGCATGGCGCCCGCTATTCGCCCTTTTGGACGCCTATTAGAGCCTTTGGCTCTAATCCGGTGCTTTCAAAAAATACCCTGCTGCTGTAATTCAGGTGCCTGGCGCCCAAAAAGGGGCCGGGCACCTGAATAGAGGGCAGCAGCGGCGACCATAGTTAGATTAATGCAATGCATGAATCTATCTATGGTGATAGACAGGTGGCAGGAGAGAGGGGGCGGCGCCCGTGCGCCCTTTAAGGTCAGGTCAGCCATAGCAGCCCCTCACAACACAGATTATTTTACTCTATATGACCAGCCCCCTTCCCCAGTATGTGTGTATATTGAAAAAAGAAAAGTTAGATCAATCTGCGCTAAGGGTAGTTGAACAAAGCTGCTGCCTCCCTGAGCAATTCCAATAACGAAACTGAATAAGATAACACTGAAAATAAGGGGTAGTTGGCGCTGCTGGTGGCGGAAGGGATGCCAAGTGCAGAGAGAAAGGGGCGGGTCCCAAGGACAGAAGTGCCTGTGTCGGGTATCCTATAGTAGGGCCCAATCCAATAGGTTATGGATTCCCTATACGCAGGGATGGACTGGCCATTGGGACTACAGGGAGTTTCCCGGTGGGCCGATGGCTCAGTGGGCCGGCTTCAGTGACAGCAGAACCGCCGCCCCCTCCCTCTGCTCCTCTGTCTCTCCCTTCCCGCAGCGCTCACCTGGGGGAAACAGAGAAGCAGGGGGAGGACCAGAGGAGCAGGGGGAGGACCAGAGGAGCAGGGGGAGGACCAGAGGAGCAGGGACGACGACAGAGGAGCATGGGGGAGGGGACAGACAGCTGACTCAACAGCTTAGGCCTGGGAGTTTCTCACTTCTGCCTAATCTTGTCCCATAAGGGGGGGGGCACCGAACTGATTCTTTGCCCCGGGTGAAATAATGTCTAGCTTCCCCACTGGTACTGCCTATAAGAGTACCAGTACCAGCCGTTCTACTCTAATAAATTAGAACGGCTAGTGGCTAGTGAAGGGGGAGAGGGGGTGCGGGTGGCCGGGGGGGGGGGGGGAGGGGGTTGTCCGGCCGCCATGGGAGAGACCTGTCAAAGTGGGCCAGTCTGGATGAAGTCCAGGGCCAACTTTTTGTCCCAGTCCAGCCCTGCCTATACGCACCCACTGGGTAAAAATGGGGGTGTGGATACCCTATTAATAATAAAGGTGAAAAAATATTTATATGTGCCAGGAAGTGGTGGCTACATCTGGATCAACAGCCTCCGCTGGTTTCCAGGTATCGTGTTCCACGTGAGAAAAGAAAAAACATAAAAGTGATAAATGTGTAAGTTTTCTGGTGTGCTGCTATGTGCAAGGTCAGGATCCTGTGCAGGCCAGCAGTGGGCTGAATGTATTGGTGATCAGTGCTAAAGGAAAAAACCTAGTGCACAATGGTACCTATTTCTAATACTTCACAGACAAACATAAAACAGTTGAAACAAACAGTATTGATAGTGAACTGTGTGAATAAAAATCAACCGGTTAGATTGGACAAATACACATAATGGTGCAAGATGCGTGCCACAGATATAGAGACAGGGGGCCAGATTCACAAAAGAGATACGCCGTCGTATCTCTGTTTTAGAGCCGTTCTAACTATGCGACTGATTCATAGAATCAGTTACGCATAGCTAGCCCTAAGATCCGACAGGTGTAATTGAATTACACCGTCGGATCCTAGGATGCAATACTTCGGCCGCCGCTGGAGGGAGTTCGCGTCGTATTCCAGCGTCGGGTATGCAAATTAGCAGTTACGGCGATCCACAAAGGTTTTTCCCGTCGTTACGTCGGCGCAAGTCTTAGATTCCCGTCGCAAAGATAGGGCTGCTCTTAACATGGTGGAAAATTACTCCACCATGTTAAAGTATGCCCGTCTTTCCTGCGTCGCTTTTGAATTTTTTTGTTTTCCCGGCGTAAGTACGTTACGCACGTCGCGATTCTCAACGCATCGGCGCGTCGTAATTTTGCGCAAAGCACGTCTGGAAACTTGCGAACGGAGCATGCGCACCTAATTTAAATGGTACCCGCCCCATTTGAATTAGGCCGCCTTGCGCCGGACGTGTTTACGATACACCGCCGCAAGTTTCCAGGTAAGTGCTTTGTGGATCGGGCACTTAGACTGAAAACTTGCGGCGGTGTAACGTAAACCGGTTACGTTACGCTGCGCCGCAGGTACGAGAATCTGGCCTAATAAACTTTAAAAGTTTGCTGCAAGTCCCATTAGTCCATGATACACTTTCTATGTGTATATTGCCCTCCCCTCAATGGAACTACAAATCCCAGCATAGTAGGCTGGACTCCCATTTCTCAGCAGTCTTCCTGGTCCTCCACACACACACAGTGTGACATCCTCTCTCCCTCCCTGCCTGCTGTTGTGCCATCCGCACACACACTGCCACAGTCTGTTCCCCCCCTCTCTCCTTACCAGTGCCATCTCCTAAGTCCCATGTCCTGGCAGGTCTCCATCATTGTTGGCAGACTCGAACCTCACTGCAGGGAGGAAGCCGGGAGGCGGGGCACTCGGAGGCGGAGCAGGGAGGGAAAAGTTACATCCTCCGCCTCTGCCTGGGACGATCCTGGAATGGTTTTCTCGGCTCCAGACAAAGGTTAATCCAGCGCTGATGCTCCTTCTACAGTTTCAGCTACAACATCCCTGACAGCAGGCAGCGGAGTGATATTCAGCTGTCAGGGATGCTGTAGCCGGAACTATAGAAGTAGCATGGCCACCTGCTTGCTCAATCCGCGATCAGTGGCTGCATTCACAAGAGTTACACAGCCAATGAAATGATGGTCCCAATTGCAGCTCAGCCATTGTTATTAACCAGAGGTGCCGAAATAGAGATTCTGCTGGCAAAAAAGTCCTGGGGTGTGATGGATGTGCCTGGGCATTAGGGTGTGCCCCGGCACACCCCGTGAGCACGCCTATGATTGTAGGTCTGTAATTCTTAGGAATAACTCACTTAAAGGGTCACTAAAGGAATTTTTTTTTTTTTTCTGAAATGACTGTTTACAGGGTATAGAGACATAAAAGTTAACTGATTCCTTTTAAAAATGATTACAAATAGATAAAAAATCAATCATATAATGTGCCTGTAGGTTGGTTTCACTTTTAAACTGTTTTCATGTTCCTGTGAACTAGAGAGACACACAGACCAAAAACAAACAAATCCAGGGCAGTGTTTTGTTTTTAAAATGAATCTGATTGGTTCTGAGGAGTTTTAGACACACAGTAATGACAGCTTAGACCCCCGTGAAAATCTCCCAGTATGATGGTTATAAGGAAACAGACAACCAGGAAGTGTGGAGATCACAGCAGAATTACAGCCACTTCAAAGCAAAAACTAAAAACAATAAGGACATGAAACCAGTACTGCAGTGAGGTAAAGGAAGCTATTTAGCTTAAAAAAAAAAAAAAATCCTTTAGTGATCCTTTAAATCTGTCCAAACAAGAGTCTAGTAGACATCCCGGGTATGATAAAGTTTGAAACACAAAATCTTAAATTATAATATAATAAATAATTATAAATAATAACAAATAATAATATAATAATAATACTTTTTATTCAATACATTTTAGTCAATCAAATCAACATTTTTTAGTCAATTAAATCAAAAACACTGACATTTTTTTTGGCCAAACAAGGGTGCGATATTACTAGTCATATTGCTTCAGTAAACGTCCCGGGTATGGTAAATTTGGAAACATGGGACAGCACAAAGTCCAACGTCACAATCAGGACAATAGAACCCGGTTTCTTTTCTGATTTTCCGTCCAGTGCCATTACACTTATGCCGCGTACACGCAACCGTTTTTCGGGATGTAAAAAATGACATTTCTTTTTAATGTCATTAAAAACGACCGTGTGTGGGCTCCAGAGCATTTTTCACAACGTAAAAAATGGCCATTAAAAATTTCGAACATGCTCTAAAATTTTCACGTTGTTTTTAACGTTGTAAAAAATGGTCGTGTGTGGGCTTTAACGACGTGAAAAAACATGCATGCTCAGAAGCAAGTTATGAGACGGGAGCACTCGTTCTGGTAAAACTAGCGTTCGTAATGGAGTAAGCACATTCATCACGCTGTAACGGACTGAAAAGCGTGAATCGTCTTTTACTAACACGAAATCAGCAAAAGCAGCCCCAAGGGTGGCGCCATCCGAATGGAACTTCCCCTTTATAGTGCCGTCGTACGTGTTGTACGTCACCGCGCTTTGCTAGAGCATTTTTTTTTCACGATCGTGTGTTGGCAAGGCCGGTTTAACAATAATCGGGTTGAAAAAAAACATGGTCACCAGTCATCTCTATGACCGTCGGAGGCCCGGGCGCGATGTGATGACGTCGCGCCCGGGTACTCGTAAGTAAACAAAGCCGCAATTGCCGCTAGTAAGCATTAGATCTGTGAATTTTTTTTTCACGATCATATGCTTTCCAGCCTGGAGGACAGATGTGGGGTCTTATTGACCCTGCATCTCTCCTTAAAGAGGACCTGTCACACACTATGCCTATTACAAGGGATGTTTACATTCCTTGTAATAGGAATAATAGCGATAATTATTATTTTATTTTTTTAAAAGCGTCCCCGGTAGCTCGCGCTCAGAAGCGAACGCACGCATAAGTCCCGCCCACGTATAAACGTTGTTCAAACCACACATGTGAGGTATCGCCGCGTGCATTAGAGCGTGTGCAACAATTCTAGCACAGATCTCCTCTGTAACTCTAAACTGGTAACCTGTAAAAAAATTCAAAGCGTCGCCTATGGAGATTTTTAAGTAACGAAGTTTGGCGCCATTCCATGAGTGTGCGCAATTTTAAAGCATGACATGTTAGGTATCTATTTACTCGGCGTAACATCATCGTTCATATTTACTGTTTTGTTATTTTTTAATTCATGAAACCATTTTTTTTCCAAAAAAAAAAAGGCGTTTAAAAAAATGATTGCGCAAATACCGTGCAAGATAAAAAGTTGCAATGACCGCCATTTTATTCAATACCATCCATATAAGCCTTTAAAATTAGCACTTTGATTTTTCCCATAGACTTTTAAAGGGTGTTTCCCGCGGCTTTCGAATTTACCGCAAATTGTTCGCTATTCGGCGAACACCAGATGTTCGAGTCGACACGAACATCAGGCTCATCCCTACTAGCCATACTTCAGGCTGGAGGGAATATCAATTGATTCTCTCCTCTACTTTAACCACTTCCATACCAGGCACTTACGCACCTTCCCGCCCAAGCCAATTTTCAGCTTTCAGCACTGTCGCATTTTGAATGGCAATTGCGCGGTCATGCTACACTGTACCCAAACAAAATTGGTGTCCTTTTTTCCCCACAAATAGAGCTTTCTTTTGGTGGTATTTGATCACCTCTGCGATTTTTTTTTTTTGCGCAACTAAAAAAAGACGTTTTAATTTTTTTCTGTTAATTTTTTTGTAAATAAGTAAGTTTTCTCTTTCAATTACGGGCACTGATATGGCGGCAATGATGGGCACCGATTTAGATGGCACTGATGGACATCGATGAGGTAGTACTGACGGGCACAGATGAGGTGGCACTGATTGGCGCTGGTATGCGGCACTGATGGGCACTCATAGGTGGCACTGATGGGCACACATAGGCAGCACTGATGGGCACACATAGGCGGCACTGATGGGCACACATAGGCGGCACTGATGGGCACACATAGGCGGCACTGATGGGCACTCATGGGTGGCACTGGGCACTCATAGGCGGCACAGATGGGCACTCATGGGCAGCACTTATGGGTGGCACTGATGGATACTTATGGGTGGCACAGATGGGCACTGATAGGTGGGCACTGGGCATGGATGGGCACTGTGGGGTGGCACTGATGGACACTGTGGGGTGGCACTGATGGACACTGGGGTGGCACTGATGGACACTGGGGTGGCAGCACTGATTTACTCATATTGCCAGTCAGTGCCCATTTGTGGGCACTGATTGGCATCTTTTTCTTTTTTTTTTTAATGCTTTTTTTTTTTTTTTTTGCAGACTTTTTTTTTTTTGCAGACTTTTTTTTTTCTTGCCCTTCACTGGTGGTCCAGGGTGGGCTTCCCTGGTGGTCCATGTGGCGATCTGAGGGGGGGCTGCGCTGATAAACAATCAGCGCGAACCCCCCCTGTCAGGAGAGCCGCCGATCGGCTCTCCTTTACTCGCGTCTGTCAGACGCGAGTCAGGAAGAGCCATCAACGGCTCTTCCTGTTTACATCGTGATCAGCCGTGGTTGGACACGGCTGATCACGTGGTAAAGAGTCTCCGCCGGAGGCTCTTTACCGAGATCGGAGATGCAGGGTGTCAGACTGACGGGCGCGCGCGGCATGAAATCCTGCAGGACATCCATGGACGTCCTGTCAGGATTTCAGAACCACTTCCCGGACGTAAATCGGCTATAGGCCGGGCGGGAAGTGGTTAAACAACAAAATCTCTTGGCTATTTTTTTCAGGCAGATAGGATGCAGTCACTGTTTGATCGATAATTTTGCAGCCACTCCATCAATTTAAATAAAACATTTTTAGCCAAGTGGTACTTGCAGGGCTTCCCATGGCTGAAATTTTGGCGAATTCATGAGGAATAGGATAGAATTCTAGCCATCTATGTCCAGCTTGATTTAAACACTGATCAAACAGAAATGATGTGTCTGTTTCTAGTACCTTACCCTCAGTGATGCACCCACTACTTCCTCCTTTTACAGTTACTGCTTATACACGTATTCTTAGTTTCCCAGCACCAGTTTAGTCACACATTGCTACTACTACACCCTCTTTCTCTCACGACACCCATAACATCCAAAATATCTTGTGTCTAACCACATGAAAAACACATCAGACTGTTTTGTAAAACAAAAAAGGGGTTGTAAAGTTTTTTTTTCTAAATAGGTTCCTTTAAGCTAGTGCATTGTTGGTTCACTTACCTTTCCCTTCGATTTCCCTTCTAAATTTTTTTTTCTTTTGTTTTCCTTGTCTGAATTTCTCACTTCCTGTTCCTCCTCAGTAAGCTGTTCTGGCTGACTAACCCCCAGCCAGAACGGCTCGCATGATGGGGGCAAGTTTACTGAGGAGAAACAGGAAGTGAGAAATTCAGACAAAGAGGAAAATCTAAGGAAAAGGTATGTGAACCAACAATGCACTAGCTTAAAGTAACCTACTGTATTTTCTGGCGTATAAGACGACCCCCTAATTTTCCAGGAAAAATGTTGGTTTTGGGATATACTCGCCATATAAGACTACCCCCTTCCTACTAGTCTTTCTGGAAGCTGAGGGGTAGCCAGAACAACCGCTGACAGAAACAGGCTTTTTCAAATCTCACTGTGCCATTACATTACATGCCTCACTGTGCCATTACATTACATTCCTCACTGTGCCATTACATCACTTGCCCCCTCACTGTGCCATTACATCACTTGCCCCCTATCTGTGCCTGAGCTTGCCCCCTCTCTGTGCCTGAGCTTGCCCCCCAGTGCCATCACTCACTTTTTTTTCAGGCGGTGCGGTGCGGTGACAGTCTCCGTGCTGTGCGCGTCAATGATTTAAAAGACGCGCCTTCTCCTCAGACTGTCCTGTGTTAGGCGGAACACGAATCTTCCCAGCAGCGCCTCTGTTCTGTGTTCCGCCTATCAGGGACGTCTTCTCATCTCGTCCGAGGATGAGAAGGCATCTGTGATAGGAGGAACACAGAACAGAGGCGCTGCTGGGAAGATTTGTGTTCCACCTATCACAGAACACGCTGAGAAGAAGGAACGTCTTTTAAATCATTGACACTGGCAGCACGGAGACCGTCCCCGCACCGCACCGCCTATTCAGGAAAAAAGTTAGTGATGGCAGAGACCGTACCCGGCGTATAAGACGACCCCCAACTTTGGATGCATTTTTTTGCATCCAGAAAGTCGTCTTATACGCCGGAAAATACGGTATTTAGAAAATAAAAAACTAACCTATACAACCCCTTTAAGTTAAAAAAAATATCAGCAGAAGGGATATTACTTACCTTCATGGTGATGCATCCCTTGTGCTACCGCACCCTGGTATAGCCGGTGCCTTCACACCCCCGACGCTGTAATCTTCTGGTGGGGATGGAGTGAACAGAACTGTGACAGGCACTAAAGAGTGCCCGTCTATGCCTATTCTTTCTCTGCTCAGCTCCTCCATTCATAGTAACCAGTACGGCATCTTCTATGAATGAAACAGGATCTATGAATGATGGGGGGGGGGGGCCTATACATCATTTGCAGGCCCTCCATTCACAGAATGTTTCATTCAAAGAAGCTGTAGTATCATCCCAAAAGAGAGGCTTGCTGGTCACTGAAGCAGTGTCATTGGATGGAGAACCATGATGTAATGGAAAGTTGGGACCCAGTACCAAAGAGAGGGACTCAGTCAACAAGAGAGGGATACGCCTCTGGCTATTAAAGCTAATATCAGGTATCTTGTGAAGAGTGTACTTAGGAATGACTTCTAAGTACAGCTTCACTTTAGGATCAGCCTTGCAAACTTACGCAATATTTCATATTTAGATGAAGTGAACCTTGCATCTAAAACTCAAGGTCACGTCTTAAGCGCCCCCCTCCCTGTTGCTGAAAAGCAGCTAAAGCTAAAAATACCCATAGGGTTAGTCTACTTACCTTTACCCTATTTTCTGTTATAGGTGAGGGTGGCATAGGGTGGCCACTTTTTTTTCAAGACAAACCTGAACACTTTAGCGGCGCACAGCAATTTTTTTTTTTTATAGTATCAACTTTACATATATTTTGCACTTAAATAACAAAATAAAATGTCTAATCATATGAAGTTAATCACAAGCGTCCCCCTTTAGATCAGAGTCCACATAGTTCCCCTTTTACATCTGAACTCAAATATTTCCCTTACACTGTAAGAGGGGACTCTGCGGACTCTGATGTAAGGGAGAACTCTGGGGACTCTGGCATAAGGGATGCTCTGGGAACCCTAATTTAAGGGGGAACACTGAGAACTGTTTGATCCTGTCTTTTCGGATCCACCCCTTCTTCCACTGTCCCCAATCCATTTGCTGATAGAAGAGCCCTAGGTGTTACCCTGCACATGCTCAGTTTGGTGTGTATTGATAGGGTTGTTTTTTTGGGACAGTGCATGTGATCAGCACAGGGCCAATCAGCAATTTCCAGACAGAGGGTCAGGGGTCCTGCAGCCTCATAGGTACAATCAGAAGAGAATGAAAACTTCTCCTGCAAGCTTTAACCAGTGCTCGGCCAGACACCGATAGAAATCACAAGATTGCTATATACTGCTGATGAGAAAGGGTATTTAGCAGTTAATATTTGCTAAAATAATAACATTTCCATATTCTGTGTACTGTGGGAGACCAGATATAGTGAATGTAGGGTCAATACCAGACAGCATCAGTGGCTTCTTTTTGATAAAGCTGGCCATATACAGATATATTTACGGTCAATTTGTGGGCTGAATTAAAAACAAAAACAAAAAAGTAATGCCTCCATTCATGCTACACAGCACAGATAGACACATTCCCCCTTCGGCCATTGTAGTTTGACAGCCAGCTATGCTATCCTGTTGCGTTTGCTTTTAGTAAATCTGTCCAAGATAGTCAGTCACTTTTTTTAGATTACATACATGCATAAAATACTAACCATAAACACTGATTTTTGTATTTTTTTTTATTGCTCCCAGCATAGTGCTTGTTTACTGACATTTATGTGTTTGTGTGCACGGGCCAAATTTTATCCAATATAACAAGTTTATTAACAGAAGTTGGTCTATCAAGTTTAATTTCATGTCCAGGCATTCCTGCCTACAATCCCATACCCAATCAGGTGCAAGAAAAAAAAAAAAGCATTTTTGCTTGCACATGATTGGATGACGGAAGTCAGCAGAGCTTCCCCTCATTTACTAAGCTCTGGAGCAACTGCACCTGCAAAGTGCAGTCTACTTTATTTGCCTTTAGTAAATCAACCCCTCTGTGTTCATAATGGAGAGGGACTTCAGAATAAAGTAACCTGATTTTTAAAATGAAATCCAGGGACATATTTTTTTTTTTTACTAGTAATGGCGGCAATCAGCAACTCTGCCAGTCGCTGCCGCCGCCTCGCGGCCTGCCAAGTCTTAGGCCCCGGGCTACCACTCCACCAGGGAAGGCAAGGAGATATGGCAGGCAGGCAGGCGGCTGGTCGGGACTTGAGCCAAGGCAGAAGAACATGCGAGCGGAGGTGGATGGGCATGTACTCAAAACTGAAGAAATATTCCCTCCGCTCCGACAAGCACATGATCATCAGAAAGGGGCACAGATAATGGAAAAAATACACCCCCCTATGCTAGTAGGAGCGGTGCAGCGGAGATGTGCAATTCAGATTTTTTTTATTAATTCTGCACTGACTGGGGGAGATTCAGAAAGAGATACAACGGCGTATCTCCTGATACGCCGTCGTATCTCTGAGATCCGACGGTCGGATCTATGTGACTGATTCATAAGAATCAGTTACGCATAGATCTCCCTTAGATCCGACAGGTGTAAGTGACTTACACCGTCGGATCTTAGGCTGCAATCTCCCGCCGGCCGCTAGGTGGCGCTTCGGTTTTTTACGCGACGAATATGCAAATTCCGATTTCCGCCGATTCAGAAACGAACGCCCGCCCGTCGCTTTTTTTTTTACGTCGTTTGCGTTCGGGTTTTTCCGGCGTATACTTACCCCTGCTATATGCGGCGTATCCAATGTTAAGTATGGCCGTCGTTCCCGCGCCGAGTTTTGAATTTTTACGTCGTTTGCGTAAGTCAGTCGCGAATACGGATGGACGTAATTTACGTTCACGCCGAAACCAATGACGTCCTAGCGACGTCATTTGGAGCATGCGCACTGGGAAATTTTGCCGGGGTTTTGGAGTTTGGAGGTAAGTGCTTTCTGAATACTGCACAAGCCTCTCAAATTTGCGCCGGCGGATCGTAAATCAGATAGATTACGTGGATCTAAAGATCCGCTAATCTATCTGAATCTAGCCCACTGTCTTTGAAATTGCCCCAGCCCCTGTTCAAATCCAATCCGGGGACAAAACCGGGGACAGACTTGGTCCGGGGACAGTGTCCTCAATTCGGGGACTGTCCCCGGAAACTGAGGATGTCTGGTCACCCTACTTCAGAGTGCTGTTATATATAAAGAAACACTGCCTGTCACCTCGTACACACTGAAATATCTTTGCTACAGATGCTACAAAACTAGTCAAGGACTTTGTGGTTCTGTAAACCAGACAGAGTGCAAAAACCAGACAGTTGGCAACGGTTCCCGAATAGTTTCCCTGCATGCTGGAAAATATAGCAAGCAATTCTAATTTGTTTTAGTATATTGAGGATTCTTGCTCACCCTTGTCTGTTGTATTCAGAGTATGCATTCTTTGGTCATTCGCATTGCAGCTTGCACTGTATTTGATCCTATACAGCTAGTTTAGAAATGAAAACAAACACAATCTTACAAGAACTATCACACGAGTAGGACTTACCAGGTACAGCGAGAGAAGGGATGATGAAATAAAGACCTCATATACAGCAGTATAACATTTTCTTTCACTTTCATACAAGACCAGGAAATTCTAATCTGGCTTAGCATATCATAATGTTCTCTTAACAGCGTCCCCAATTCTAGAGATGGGGAGGTGCTTGTGCTGCATCATCATCTTATCCTGTTTTGCAGACTTCTTGTCTTCTTTATGCCTCAAACACACAATCAGATCATCGTAACAACTTATTATTTGTTGCATTGCACTAATATTGAATTCAACAGTGCATTTTGCGCTCTATGAAATGTACGATTTTTTTTTGTACGATTCTGGAAAACCTTCCTGTTTGCATAGCTACATATTCAGGGCCGTCTTTAACCTCCCTGGCGGTATGATTCTGTCTGGAATTACGTACCAAAAGCGGTACAATTATTTGCAAGAAAATTTGGCGTTTTATACTGTAGGCCTGTAATTCTTAGGAATAACTTATTTAAATCTGACCAAACAAGAGTCTAGTAGGCATCCCGGGTATGATTTTTTTTTTTAAAACAAAATTATAAATTATAATATAATAAATATTTATAAATAATTATAACAAATAATAATATAATTATAATAAAAATTATTCAATAATGTAATCAACTCAAAAACACTGAAATTTGCTCAGTTGCAGAATTGTCGCTGTCATTACTTTTATTTTTTTATGACGAATTTCCCCACAAATCGCTATCGCTCAATTCCGCAAGTGATTATAATTTATTAAAGCTGTTTTCTAGCTGATCTAAAACCATTTTTGACATAAAGGGACACTTTTGGACAATCTACAGTTTTCAGGCAGAAAGAATATTTTTTATTATATAAAAGTACATGTAGGGCACTGGGCAGACCACTAGGGACAAGGGGGGTGTGTGTTTATTACATACAGTACTTAATCTATAAGATTACAGTATACTGTATGTAATGTGTTTGTTTACTTTTTTGAATTTGGCGTTGTTCTCCGCTCCCGTGCGTCGTAACGTCGCAGGGAACGGAGATCAGCGGCACAAGGGCACTGTGTGAATCGAGCGAGGTCCCGCTCGCTCACACAGCACGGTGGCATCGCTGGATCCAGGGACAAGGTAAGTAAACCAAGCCTCTGGATTCAGCGAGCAGGTAAGCCGCGCCGCTGCACACTCTGCACATCCACCCCGAGCGTGACTCGGGGATACCGATCCTGGCATGAAAAATCCACTCCGAGTCACGCTCGGGGATACCGCCAGGGAGGTTAAGGCAGGGCAAAAGGGGCAGCTGCCCTGGGTATAAACAAAAAAGTCAGTGCTACTACCCATACATCACATGGAAAGCAGAGCTCCGGGTGCTCGATCCACAGTCGCTGGCTGCGTAGAATGTAAGTGAGGGGAGCTGTTTTAAGCCCCCCAAGCCCATGGGAATGTTGCAGAGGGGAAGTTTCTAGTCCCCCCCCCCCTCTCACACACCTGAAGAGTAATGGGTATTAATCAGGCCCCAAGGGGGCGGGTGTAGTTCTTTCCCACACACCTGTAAGGTAAAGGCTATAGGTGAGGTAAGCTAGGGACCAATGAAAGGCAGGATTCAGGTCACATGGCACAGGGGAACGTTCTGGAAGGTGGGAAGGTTATTTAGGACAGGTGCAGTGAGCTGCTGTGACCAGACTATCAGGTATCAGGTAACCCTTACCTGTGAACTCCCTCCCCCCCTCCCTTGTCGTGGCCTAATTATTACGTGGTACCCCCTTTTGGTTTTGTGAATAAACAAGAGGGGTTAGTTAATAAGACGTTAAATCCAACCTGAGTCGTAGTGGCTGGGTTGGTGACTGTTGGTGGTTTAAGTTAATAAGTGATGTGTTTATTCGTTATATAGCAATGGCTATTTGTTTAATAAAATATGATGAAAGGAAAATAAAATACCAGTAATAAAGGCCTGCGGCCAAGTTTAACCTACGTTCTGCCTCTTGAGTCATTATTTATAGTTAGCATTCTGCATACAGTCCCATAATGAGGAAAAGATGATCCGCAGTTGTTGCTCTTAAACAATTGATGTATTTATTGACAAGCCACAGTAGACAAACGCAAATAGGAAAGGTTGCCGCGTTTCAGCCTATAAGGCCCTGTCATTGTTGTGGGGCCCAAAGAAGCTGCTTCATACTTGCCAAGTATCACAGTTTAAATTCTCTTGTCCCTTGAAGTTTTAGTCCTTTGCTGTGTCCTGAT
Source organism: Rana temporaria (assembly GCF_905171775.1). Taxonomy (NCBI): domain Eukaryota; kingdom Metazoa; phylum Chordata; class Amphibia; order Anura; family Ranidae; genus Rana; species Rana temporaria. The sequence continues at coordinate 93,315,893 of NC_053498.1, read as the reverse complement.
ATCTCAGTGTGAAGTGCTGCTACTAATGCTTTCCAGCTCTGCCATATTGTTGTGTAAAAATGACTCACCTGCAAACCCTGCGTTTACATGTAAATAACCGCCATCGGCCTAAACTGAGGAAAACATTTTTTTATATATTTTTTTGGGCATATTTATTATAGCGAAAAGTAAAAAATATTGATTTTTTTTCAAAATTGTCGCTCATTAAGGTGAAAAAACAGGAAGGTTTACAACCCCTTTAACTCAGATAATTGATCTTGATGAATTGAACAATCATTTAAATTTATATTGACAGTCTAAAAAGCTCTCAATACTCCTCCAGCGCATCACTTGAGTAAACTCTGCTTTCTCTACTGCGCAATCAGGGCTCTGATTGTTGATTGGTTGCTAGAGATTACTTACAGTAATACTACTCTCTGATGGGTTGCTAGAGGTTACAGCACATCAATCCACCGCGGCGAAGCTGGCACAATATCGTCACCAGGACTCGGTTGAGCGGGAGGAACATGGCGGCGCGGCAAAGGAAGGTGAGGAGAGACCGGCGGGTGACACGGCCAAGCTCCTGGAGGCTATCACGCTCTGCTGCACCTCACTGACCACGCAGATAGAGGAGGTTAAGGTAGACATCTCCCTCCTTAGACAAGACCTGCACAATCCGAGAGACCGCGTGACGACCACGGAGACCCGCCTGAGTGTTGTGGAGGATGCCCTCCTGCCATTACAAACCGGAGTGGACCGCATGCAACAACAAATTCAGCAGCTGTTCTCCAAGCAGGACGAAATGGAGAACAGGCTGCGGAGGTGCAACCTCTGTTTGATTGACCTTCCAGAGGGCGCGGAGGGTAAGGATCCTACGCAGTTCCTAGAACAACTCCTCATAACATCTTATGGGAGAGAGGCCTTCTCCCCCATGCTGGCGGTGGAGAGGGCCCACCGCATGCCGGCCAGGCCTCAACTGCAGGGAGCTCCGCCGCGCACATTTATAGCGAAAATGCTCAACTACAAGGATCGGGATGCGGCCCTTAGAGTGTCGAGGTTGAAGGGGAACATAACATTTGGGAATGTTAAAGTAGCTTTATTCCCGGATTTCTCAGCAGAGTTTCAGCGCCGTCGCCAGACCTTCATGGAGGCCAAGCGCAGATTGCGTGTACATAACTACAAATATGCTATGCTTTTTCCCGCCCGGTTTAGAGTGGAGCATGATGGGAGAGTGTCCTTCTTTGAAAACCCTGAAGATGCAATCTCCTGGCTAGAACGCTGTGCAGCCCCGGAGAATGTGGAATAGAGACTGTGTGAGTATGGAAGCTGTTGATTTCTTTTGCACAGACTGCATATCAACCAACCCAGCTTTGCAGATTGGCGTGGCTAATTTAACTGCTCCTTTAGGAACTTTTGCCCAGCTTTTCACAGGTTTTTCCTTACAAAAAAAAATTTCCTCTCTGTTTGTCCGTTTTGATCTTCATCTGGGCCTATGGATCTATTGTCACACTCTGCCAGTCTAACCAACCTGCAGAAGAGATGAACATGTCTGGTTTTGTGGTACACTGTTTGACTGTACATATGTTCATACTCCTGGAGCCCTGAGGGAGGCTCATTTTATATCCTGCGCTACAAGGGTAGTGGAAGCCTTGGGACACCAGCGGCCCTACGGACTTCATGTACAGTGCAGCGAGACTTTTCCCCCTGTACATCCCGGAACCATAGGCAAACTCCTCATGCCGCGTACACACGATCATTTTTCAGCATGAGAGAAAACTTTGTTTTTCAGCATGTCTAAAAAACAATGTTTTCCCAACTTCATCATTAAAACGACGTTGCCCACACACCATCGTTTTTATCACGCTTTTTTGTCTGTTACAGCGTGATTATTGTGCTTACTCCATTATGAACGGTAGTTTTACCAGAACGAGCGCTCCCATCTCATAACTTGCTTCTGAGCATGCGCAGGTTTTTTTCGTCGTTTTAGCCCACACACGATCATTTTTTACAACCTGAAAAACGACATTGTTTAAAACGACGTTAAAAAATGCAGCATGTTCGAAAAAAAATGTTTAGTTTTTCAGAACCTGAAAAACGATGTGCAGCCCACACACAATCATTTTAAATGACATTTTTTAAAAACGACGCTTTTTTCATGCTGAAAAATGATCGTGTGTATGCGGCATCAGGGACATGGTAACCACACACACCCTGGGACTTGGTATCCTTATACATGATGTGTGCTTCTGGCTCTGTGCCATAATGTCCCGTTGGGTTGTGGGTGGGCTGGGAATCTCCTTGCTTATCTCCCTCCACAGGTTCCGGGTTACCTTTTCCAGTTTTTCCGGGATGCCAGTACATGTTTGGTTTTGGGATGATGCCCGCATCAGTTTGACAAGGTGCAGGGCGGGGTGAGGGGGAGGGGGGAAATTGATGTTAATGTTACTGGATGCAATAGTGTATACTTTAAGTCAATCACTAATTACGCAGAATTGTTTTGAGTCATGTTGATATTTAACTGGTGGTGGGCTACATTTATTACTGCTAAGGGCCTACGCTACATGGTTTACCACCAATGTATTGTGGGACAGTTGCCCTAGAACTCCTATATCATGGTGTCCCTAAAATTCCTCACGTGGAACGTGAGAGGGCTGCGTGACAAAATTAAGCGCACAGCTGCTTTCACCTTCCGGAAACAACAAAGGGCGGATGTATTGGTGTTGGTGGAGACCCATGTGAAGGGGCGGTTACAGATGGCTCTGAGGCGACCCTGTGTCGGTTGGGCGTACCATTCGACTCACACATCACACTCCAGGGGGGGTCTCGGTGCTAATAGCCAAGTCGGTTCAATTTGAGCTGGGTGAGGTCTCCACCGACTCACAAGGCAGGTATGTGTTTTTATATGCAAAAATATACGGAGAACCCCTCCTTATCCTAGCATTTTATGTTCCACCCCCTTTTAGTGTCTCCATAATCCTAAAAGGTCTGTCTTTTATGGCAAAATACCCCACCACGCAGGCAGTGTGGTTGGGGGACTTTAATGCTGTACTAAATGCCACTCTTGACAAACTACACACTTCCCAGTTGACGGCAGGCCCTGCCAGGGAAACTAGGTTCTACAAGTTGATCTCCTCCTTCCATCTCGTTGACACGTGGCGATATAAGAATCCCCTTATCAAGGCTTATTCCTGCTTTTCTGCCACCCATAGATCAATGTCTAGAATTGACTTCATATCCATTTCTCAAGCTCTCACGCCCAGATTGTTAGATGCATCCTTTGGCCCTACACTGCTCTCGGACCATAGCCCATACTGGGTCACACTGAGTGTCCCCCTGGATAGGCCGCCGCGGACATGGTGCTTGAGCCCGTTCTGGCTATCATTGTTGCCAGAGGGAGATGAGCTTATAGAGGAGTGGAGGAAATTCTTTGCGGATAATGATCACTCCGCAACCCCCTCGGCGGTCTGGGACTCCTTCAAGCTCCATGCCCGTGCACACCTGATCTCCTACATCAACAAAATTAAGACAGACTCCGCAGGGACAGTAGAAAGGGTGGTAATGGAGCTCTCTGCCACGGAGCGAGCCTATGTGGCTGACCCCTCTCTGTCCAATGCAAACTCTCTCAAGCTCCAGACTAGAGTGGTGAACCAATTGCAATTTAAAAGGGCTAGACAAAAAATGTTTTTTGCTCGGCAGAAGATGTTTGAACATGGAGAAAAGGCTGGCAAACTGCTGGCGTATCTGGTCCACAGTGACGACAGGCCCCCAGTGGTCATCGCTCTGCACGGTTCAGGGGGGAACCAGATTACGGACCCGCCTACGGTTACCTCCAAATTCAGGGATTTTTTCTCTGACCTTTATAAATCTACAACCCCGGCTGACAGTCAACCTATGAACATCTTTTTAGACAGTGTCTCTTTTCCACAACTTACTGAACAACAGGTTTCCCTACTTGAGGTTCCCCTCACGACAGACAAAATAACCTTAGCCATGGCAAGTTTTGCCAGATCTAAAACTCTCGGCTCAGATGGGTTGCCTATAGAGTTTTACTCCCATTTCAGTGAGGTACTTACCCCCAAATTACTTGCCCTGTACAACGACCTATTTAAAACTATGACATTGCTACAGTCCATGCGAGAAGCTAGAAACCTGGAAAAGACCCGGGATACCCTGAGTCCTATCGCCCTATATCACTACTACAAGTGGATGTCAAAATTCTGGCTAAAGTCCTCTCCCTCCGACTCAATCAAGTTATAATCTCGCTTATACACCCAGACCAGGCTGGTTTCATGCCTGGCCGAAACACCTCTTTCAACCTCCGAAAACGTTTTATCAACTTACAGGCGAGGCATGACGCGGTAGGGACGCGAGTAGTGGTGACACTTGACATCTCAAAAGCGTTCGACTCAGTGGAGTGGAGGTACCTATGGAGATGCTTGGGGTTGCTATGGCTTTGGTCCCAATTTAATTAGATGGACTCCTTTATGAGCTCCTTTATCAAAATCCGACTGCCAGGGTGGTGGCGAACGTTTGGCCCTCGTCGGTGTTTGACCTCAGTAGAGGTACGAGGCAGGGCTGCCTGCTTTCCCCACTGCTCTACGCATTGGCAGCAGAACCCTTGGCCATAGCCATTCGAGCAGATCCGGAGATCAGGGGATTGAGTTTGGGGTCCCTGACAGAAAAAATCAGTCTCTATGCGGATGACACGCTGCTATATTTAGCTGACTTGGGTCCCTCCCTCCATCGGGCTCTTCAGACTATTGAGCGATTTGGGCACTTTTCTGGCCTAAAGATCAATTGGAGCAAGTCCCAGATACTACCACTGGACAGCTTTCCCCCCTCGGAGTCTGAGGCCAACTTACCATTACAAAGAGCTGAGGTCATAAAATATCTGGGGGTGCGCATATCTAGAACACCAGCAGACTACATTGCCCTGAACATAGAGCCCCTCTTTTCCTTAATTAAGACTAAACTACGTACATGGACCCGTTTGCCGCTGGGGGTCTGGGGTCGGGTTAATCTGATAAAGATGGTTCTCCTCCCCAAGGTCCTTTATGTCCTCTGGCACTCCCCAATCTATCTTTCTTTGAAGTATTTTAAAGCTCTAGAAGCCCTTCTTAAACCATTCGTATGGGGGGATAATCGACATAAACTTTCTTGGCAGTCACTCAAAAACTCGGCAGACATGGGGGGTATGGCTTTACCGGACTTTAATCATTACTACATAGCGGCTCAGCTTTCACAGTTGTTTCATAGACATAGACAAAGCCGATAGTGAACGTTTTAGACTTATGTTATGTCCAAGATGGGCGCAGAGAACTAACGACCCACTGTACGCAATAATAATGGTAACAGGTGGTGCAGGATTGGAAGGTGACACAAAGTCCCTTCTGTATCATTGGAAACGCATATGGGGGTTGGCTTCCTCTAAACTTGGAATTCCTGTTCACAATGATTTGTGGTATAACAAGCACCTACTGGAATTTAGACGCATTCAGAACCCAGAGATCTGGAGCTCTCGAGGTATATATTACTTGCACCATCTGTTATCTGACAGTTTCAGCGGACATTCCCGCGGCCTACCTCTAACCCTATTATTGCCATAGTCAGGAGCACAGATCCTAAGGGTCTGATCTCCTCCTTTTACTCCATGTTGTCCACGCCTGTGTCCAGCAAAATAGCATACAATCTCAAGCCTCGCTGGGAGAGGGAGTTGGGTCCACTTGAGGACAAAGAGTGGTAGTAGGCGTTGGAGACATTTAGGGAGGTATCTCCTAGACTGACTGATAGTTTGACCCAGATCTTTATTACACACAGAGCATACCTTACGCCGCTTAGAGTGGCCAGGTATAAGAGTCTACCCTGTGTCCGGGTTGTGGAGTGGAAACAGGCACGTTTTTTCACCTTTTGTGGACATGCCCCAAGATTTAGGGTTTCTGGGCCCAAGTTGTGACATTTTTACACGACAGCATAGGATCCCCCTTGGCCCTGGACCCAAAACAGTGCCTTCTAGGGATTTTTTCTGACGTCCCAGACAGACCCACTAAAATATTCCTACAAGAGACATTATTTTCAGCTAGGAAACTCATAGCCAGGAAATGGATGAGGCCGGTACCCCCAACTCTGTCGGAGTGGAAGACTGAGATCAATGTGACTATGCCTTCCAAAAAATGCATTTATATCAATAGGGGATGTCCGACTAAATATAACAAAATTTGGGATAAGTGGTTGCAGAACTCTGACACCTGCACATGAGTGTTGACTACGCCCCGACGGATAGTGAGACGAATGATAGCATTGTAGTGTTGCCGCCCTACTATCTGCCAGCAAATGTATCCTACTAATTTCTGGAGAACTCGCCGGTATGTACTGGTCAAACTGGTTATTACATAGCATATCGTCACTTTTATGGAAATGTTCTTGAGATGTATACACTGTATTCCAATAAAAACCTTTTGTTTGAAAAAAAAAATGTCTTTTCCTTTTCAATCTGCAGCTCTGTAATTTTCTGTAAAACGCAATGCAATATGGCCTCCTGGAAGTGTCTGTACACAGACGGTGTACAGAACTCCCCCCAGAAATGTTGTTTCCTGCTTGTGTGATTGGCTGACTGATTTTCCCAAAAGTCTGCTCTAAGATACAAGTCAGATTTTGGGTATCCCCTGCAACAAAAATTGCATTTTTGGTCAGATAATCCCAAAGGGAAATCATGTCTAAAGAGATGCAGACGCTTCCACTTTCCTAATTAGTACCCTGCAAGTGCAGAAACAGTGGACACCGACAAACCAACAGCTATTTTTTCAGAATAACAATGGACCTGATCAGACGTTCCATTCATCCTCTATAGACCTGCGGGTGTAAATGGACTTGTGTCTGGTTACACCAGCCTACATCCGATCTTATCTGTTTCGATAAAAACAAACAGAAGGGGATCCTTTTTGCTCCATGTAGGGGGATCCGATAAGAGGTAGTTGGATATAAACAGACAGCGGAGCACTGCAACCATGTGCAATGTATGTGATTACAGAATGGTGGTGCAGGTTTTATGGGGGTTAAAAGAGGCAATAAAGAGGCAATATATCACCTCCTCACTGCCTGTCAAACACCTTCTGAAAAGCGTTCCATTACAAATCTACTGCAAATAGATCTTCACAGCGCAACGCTAATGTAAATGAGCCCTGAGTTCAAAGGGAAATACTGTAAACATTCCATCCAGAACACACCATGGACTACCATGTGTAAACTATTTATTTACATCAAACAGGTTCCTCGAGTAATGCTTTGTAACCACAATTGTTTTCCATTGCAGAAATCCATAGAAACAAAGCCACACAGCTGTCATCCCATTCCTGTTGTCTTGCCACCTAAAACAAGAATGTAAAATGACAGGTTCAGTGTTAAACAAAGAGCCTCTATCCCTGACATTATTCAACCCTAGTGAGCAATAAAACTTTTTTAATTATCAAGAAGTAGTGACATTATTTATCAGAGGCTTATTTTGATGAAGCGCTCATGCCCGAAAGGGCCTGCTGAGTGGACCCAAAGAAGTTATATCCCCAACTAGGGTATTCGCAGCCAAGCACAAAGCAATGGGCTTCCTTTTGGCTCAATAAACAGTCTAGGTGCTGGGGGATTTTTTGTAGATTTATTGGTGATCACATTTGGATGGGGGTGAAGGGAAGCACTTTCTACAATATCAAAGCTTATTAGTATAGTCCTTTTAGTAGCAGCCAGAGGTTTAAACAGCACTAAGCCTTTATAGGAAATGTCGCATTACAAGCAGGCGCTGATACCAGTCCGCAAAGATAGCAGCAGCAAACAGTCACTAGGATCCAGGACTCTGGACTCTGTACTCACAATGTCCTTGGAGCTCTCCGCCACCCAGCCTTCACAGGTACATCCACAGAGAGAGACAATCATCATCCCTCCATGTCTTTCACCCAGCAGCTAAAAGCCAGCGGGAGGGAGAGGGGGAGAAACCAGGGTGAGAGACACAGAAGGCATTGTTTGCCACCGACCCTCCTGCTGCCCAGTCCCCTCTGTGTGCTGGGGTCCCCTACAGGAGGACCGGTGGTCCCACGCTATCAGCGGCCCTGTTAGAGACAGCCAGGTAACTTCCATTTTTAGAAGGCCAGCAATGGCAGAGCATGTATTTGTTACAGAGAGTGGCAGGCCATGCATTTCAGTCAGTGGCGGCCCGTGCATTGTGGGTGCATGGGCCCCCCATCCCTGCTGCCGTCCTCCCTTTCAAGACATTGGACACATGGACTCCTATGGTGAGGGGGTGTATATTTTTGAAGCACCTGATTAGAGCCAGAGGCTCTAAAAGGCAGAGAGTGCACCTTGATCCCACCCAATTGTGTGTGCATAGCAAATTAATATTCGCTATTTTCACATCACAGTGCCTCCCTCAATCAGGAGGCAGGTCAGTAAAACCTGTTTCCTGATTGGCCAAAGCGCCAGGCAACCCTATTGGATGCCCAGCACTTTGGCAGAAGTTGTACAGAGCAGAGGGAGCTGCCTGGAGGAGACACAGGAGAGGACACCTGGTAAGTGCCGGCAGTGCCGGCCCAAGACATTGTGCTGCCTGGGACCAAGAATGAAATGCTGCCCCCCCCCCCCGGAAAAAAATCATGCCAACCAAAAGGCCCCCACATTCATTATTTTATATCATGATAACTAAAGGGGACCCATCATGGCTCTATACATGTATAAAGGAGTATAAAGAGGACCTGTCATTACTCTTTACATGTAAAGGAATATCAAGAGGACCTGTCATGGCTCTATACATGTATATAGGACTATAAAGAGTACTTGTCATGGCTCTATACATGTATAAAGGAGTATAACGAGGGCCTGTCATGGCTCTATACATGTATATGGAGGACCTGTCGAGACTCTTTACATGTAAAGGAATATAAAGAGGACCCGCCATGGCTCTATACATGTGTAAAGGAGTATAAAGAGGACCTGTCATGGCTCTATACATGTATAAAGGAGTATAAAGAGGACCTGTCATGGCTCTATACATGTATAAAGGGGTATAACAAGGGCCTGTCATGGCTCTATAGATGTATAAAGAGGGGCACTTGTGGGTTTACCTAATAATTTTTTGTAGAAATCTCCTTTAAGGTGGCGTGGCAGGGGGTGTATCCTATGCCTACATACCTTTTTCTAATAGGTGTCCCTCATTTCCATCTCAAAAAGTTGTGAGGTATGGTTTAGCGGTAAAAGTGTGAAATGCAACACTTCAGAGGGTGTAAAAAGATGTCCGCTTGGCGACTTCAGACTGTATGCTTAGTGTGGCCGAGTGCGGGGTGTACCAAGATGGTCGAGACGGAATGTCACTTCTGTTACGAAATCTAGTGGGTCGCCTAATCTGACGGAACACCGGCAGAGATGGCCTTGGTGGTCCTGAGGGCCCACCACTAATGACAGGGACCTTTTAAAGTTTACAAAAGCTCTTCCTGTTGCAAATATGACCTGACAAGTGACAGGCTTGTGCTTTGTATATACAGTACATGTTTGTTAAAAAACAAGATCGGTAAATTGGAGCTGGGAAATACAGGGTGGGGGGAAATACCAGACTGTTTAACCACTTCAATACCAGGCACTTACGCACCTTCCTGCCCAAGCCAATTTTCAGCTTTCAGCACTGTATTACTTTGAATGACAATTGCCCACAAATAGAGCTTTCTTTTGGTGGTATTTGATCACCTCTGCGATTTTTATTTTTTGCGCAACGAATAAAAAAAGACCAGGATTTTTTAAAAAAAAGTATTTATTTGTTTCTGTAAAATTTTTTTGTAAACAAGTACGTTTTCTTTTTCAATGATGGGCACTGATAAGGCGGCACTGATGGGCACCAATGAGGTGGCACTGATGATGGGCACTGATAGGCAGCACTGATGGGCACTGATAGATGGCACTGGTATGCGGCACTGATGGGCACTGATAGGCGGCACTGATGGGCACTCATAGGCAGCACTGATGGGCACTCATAGGTGGCACTGATGGGTACTTATGGATGGCACTGATAAGTACATATGGGTGGCACTGATTGGTGGCACAGATGGGCACTGATGGTCACTGATAGGTGGCACTGAGAGACACTGGTGAGTGGCACTGATTACTCTGGTGGGTGGCATTGCTAGGCATCACTGTTTTTATTAGTACTATTATGTTGCCAGTCAGTGCCCATTTGTGGGCACTGATTGGCATATGTTGGGCATGTTTTGGAACATGTGGATGGCCATGGGGGATGTACCTGTCCATCCACATATTGAAGGCTTCCCTGGTGGTCCTGGCGGTTTCCCTGGTGGTCCAGTGTGGGCATCCGAGGGGGGGCTGCGCTGATAAACAATCAGCGTGAACCCCCCATCAGAAAAGCCGCCGATCAGCTCTCCTCTAATCGCGTCTGTCAGACGCGAGTGAGGAAAAGCCGATCAACGGGTCTTCCTGTTTACATTGTGATCAGCAGTGATTGGACACGGCTGATCACGTGGTAAAAAGACTCCGTCGGAGGCTCTTTACCGAGATCAGTGTAGCGGTGTGTCAGACTGACACACCGCACCACCAATTGCCTCGATGCATGCCCCCGCGGGCACGCAGCGGCTGTTATCCTGCTGGACGTCATATGACATCCAGTCAAGATAACAGAGCCACTTCCCGGATGTCAATCTGCTATTGACTGGGCAGTAAGTGGTTAAAGAATATGTAAACCCAACACTTCATATTCCTGATATGTACCTGCTGTACCATTTACATATACTTTAAGGACCACTAACCAGGAAAAAAAAATGCTATTTGAGTGAGAAATGACACATTATGAATATTTGAAACTTTAGTATGAAGATTTTTGTTTATCCAGCTTAAATGATATGATCTATATAGAGTCAGATCTGAGCACCTCTCAGACCTACCATAGTGTACACTGCACTAATAATGGTCAAATAGGTTTGTGTAGTTTGAATAAATGTTTGTATAATAGTAGGCTGTATCTGTGCTATAAACCAGCAGTTCCAGATGTACATAATGCCCACAGGTGCCATGAGGAGTTATTTGCATGGCGCTGTCCCATCTGTCCCTGGTTTCGAGAGACAGTCCCTGATTTAGAACTAAGTCCCTCTGTCCCTCTTTCCTCCTCATTTGTCACTCATTTTTGTCTGATCAAAACAGTTGTATATAACATGTACATTTTTATCTTTCAAAACGTGTTTCCCAAAACGTGTTCTTCCATCCAATTTCTAAATTGCTACATTTGTAAATTTCAGAAGCCAAAATAAAGGAATAGTAGAGGGGGAAAAAAAAGCACTTGTGGGTTTAACTAATTATTTTTTGTATAATTCTCCTTTAAGGGGGCGTGGCAGGGGTGTGTCCTATGCCTTAGTACTTTTGCTAACAGGTGTCCCTCGTTCCCATCTATAAAAGTTGGGAGGTTTGCGTCCACTATCCCACAATGAGGAATAAATCCCTTATTTGTTTGAATGTGTGATGTAAGTGAGACTAACAAATGCCTTCTTTTTTGTAAAGACTCTGCTGTGCTTCTCAGCCTAAAACAAACTATTGGTCTTGTTCAGACGTGTGGAAGCACCTGCCATCCCTCGAAATAAATCTGTCGTGAATTGCTTATCGAAAGGCGATTGCCAGGTAACTCTTTGCTACCTTTAAAATTTATTAAAAGTTTGGATTTTTTTTTTAAATAACAAACATGTCATACAGTACTTCCCTGCTCTGTGAAGTGGTTTTGCACAAGCAGCCCTGATCCTCCTCTTCTCAGATCCCCGCCGGTGCTCCTCACACCTCCCACATGACTAGTGCTGGACCTAAACCCTATTGAGCATCTGTGGGACATCCTCAAATGGAAGGTGGAGCAACCCAAGGTCTCCAACATCCACCAGCCTCATGATGTCTTCATGGAGAAGTAGAAGAGGACTCCAGTGGCAACCTGTGAAGCTCTGGTGAACCCCATGCCCAAGAACAAAGTGTAATTTCTTCAGTGTTGTCACATTAAAAGATATAATAAATATTTACAAAAATGTGAGGGGTGTACTCACAAAAAAGAGTGAGGAACAATGGGTGGGAGTTCTTGCCAGAAGTGTCTCAAGAATCAAAAAGATGGGGTGTCACTTTATCCATTACTGAAATTAAACTTTCAGATTGGCTCATCCTTTAAAGTGGAAGTAAACCCTTCAATTTGATAGTTACAAAAAACAGTTAACATTCCCGGCATGCCGGAAATGCTAGCTGTCACATTTGCTTGTGCTCTCAACCAAACTGTCAAACCATCCAAAGGCTGGTTTCATAACAGGTCAAATGTACAGCATTATGGCAGTTACAGATTAAACAGAGGTCAAGATGGCCGCTTCCTTGGCTGAAAAAGATAGGAGGGTTTACTTCCACTTTTAAAATTAAGCAAGGATTTAATAACCTTTTTTTAAACTTTTAATAAAGAAGATGGTGGCGCATCCACCCGAGAGCTGAGGGAAAGAACGGCTTTGGGTGAGGACATCGCGGGCGCCCTGGACAGGTAAGTATCCATATTTTAAAAGTCAGCAGCTACAGTATTTGTAGCTGCTGACTTAATTTTTTGTTTTTCGACAGAACTCCGTTTTAACTACAAGTTGCAGAATTAAAAAAAATAGTTAGTCTTTGAAACAGTTCGGGGGTAGTGGATAGCGATTCTTGATAGTGATTTTGTTTAGTTCTCGGTAATCTACGCAGGGGCGTAGAGACTGGTCCTTTTTTTCAACAAAGAAAATACCTACGCCTGCAGGAGGAGTGGATGGGCGAGTAAATCCCTTTTTCAGATTGTCATCAATGTATTCTTTTAGCCCAGTTCAAGTTCAGTTAAAGGGAAGATCCTCCCGAAGGGAACCTCGGCCCCAGGTAGAATTTCGATTGGTCAATCATAGGGTCTGTGGGGAGGAAGGGTCTCCTCACCCTTCTTTCTGAAAACGTTTAGAAAATCGTGGTATGCCACTGGGATTGATTGGCGTAACTCAGAGTTCATGTCTAGACAGAGTAAGGGTGAGAGATTGCCTGTGGCTTTTTGCAGACAGTGTTGCTGGCAGTAAGTTGATGAAAATCTAATTTCTCTGGTGACCCAGTTAATGTAGGATTGTGGGCCTGCAGCCAGGGCATACCTAGGATGATGTGGAATAAGGGTAATAAGATGGCATCCAGGCGTAGTAATTCCTGGTGATGGGGAGTGATGATAGCCAGCAAGAGGACAGTCTCCTGTGTGACCGGGCCAGATTTAATGGTGGACCCAACAGCTAGATGTACTGATAGTCCCCGGGTCTTTGGATGAAGCGGGATGAGGTGTTTGGCTGCAAACTTCAAGTCTATGAAACAGCTGCAGGCTCCAGAGTCTATTATGATGTATACCTGGATACTCCTTCCTGGAAGCTGTAACAGTATGGGGAGAGCAAGATGAGAAGATTGGTTGGGTAAAGCAGGAACATGCATAGAAGAGATTGATAGACACTTACACATCTTCGCTGGACAAGATCTCACGTACTGTATGTCCGGGTTCACCAAAATACATGCATATATTGTTTAGACATCGGTGTTCCTCCATGGTGAGAGAGGGATGAAGCAAGCCCAACTGCATGGGCTCAGAAGTATCCGGAGTCGGAGTTACTGGAGCTGGAGGAGCCTGGCTGGGGAACCTGGGAACTTTGGGTAGCATCCAAGTTGGACGATATTGAACTGTGGACCTTTTGGATTGACGTTCTCTTAGGCGTCGATCGATATGTATCGATAAGTTTATAAGTGTGTCCAAGGATTGGGGTCAGACCTGCCAGGTGTCGGCACAGTTCTTCCATGAGGGTGGTTCCTTGCTCAGGCTCAGACATGGCTATCTGATACTGTCACGTTCCTACGTACCTGACAGATGAGCCCGATAGTGCAGAGGAAGGCCTCCCTTGCGTATATGACTCGCGACCCCGGGTGGCACAGGAGTGCAGAATGGTATGAGTGCCTGGCGGGTCAGCTGTTAGAAAGGCCACTCAGATTCCTGATGCTGCAGAAATGAGGACCAGCTGAGGGGAGGATCAGAACAGCAGACAGGCTGGAGACTGGAAAACCCGATATCCAGACACACACACACCCAGATGCAGGAGCTGGCAGATAGTAGATCAGTCCAGATGGGTCAGGATACAGGCAGGTGCAGGGAGACTGGACACAGATAGAGGATGCTGGAGCAGGTGCAAAGGCTAGCAGGTCAGGTCACAGGCCAGGTCGGTAACTGGCGGGCAGCGTGGTATTTAAAGGAGCAGGCAATATCAAGGTCAGAGGTGAGCCTGTGGGGGGGGGGGGGTCAGGTGCAGGCAGAGAGCAAGGGAAGTCCAAAGGCAAGCCGGGTCAGTCAGGAAATTGATCACAAGAGCAAATTAACAGGAGCTGGGGGTCACAGGAAGCTGCAGATCAGACAGCACCGGTCCTGTATGCATATCCTGTTTAAATAGGACATTTGGCACGAGAATCGCACATGCACTCGCACCGGCGCACACAGACGTGCACCAGCTCAGGCAGCAGCAAAGTGTTTTCCACTGGTCACTTCCTGACAGCACCTCTTATCCAGCTGTATCTGTGGCTGCTGCTGGGCTTCAGATTTCCAGCCCCCACTTTACTTTTCTCAGGCACAGCGCCAGGGATTGGAGTGTGGGCAGACAAAAAGGGGTAGGAGTGGGAGGAAGAGGAGCAGATCGAGCCCTCTCTCCTCTCCCGCCTGTGTGTAGGGGGGACTGTTAATGCTGGCCTTAGGAAGTGTGAGAGAGAGTGTAACAGACACTCTCAGTTTAGAAAACTTCAGCCAGCAACCCTGCTGGGAAGCCATAGTCCAGTCTGAATATTGTGTCCGGGTTTCAGACAGGCTGAATTCCGGACGCATGATTCAAAACCCAAACTGTCTGGGTGAATCCCAGACAGGTGGCAATCCTATTAGAGAGGCTGGAGGATTTTGGCAACAAGACAAGTCCAGGTGATTGAAGGAATTTATAAGTCTCGGAGGAGTGAGAGAGCCCACAGCGCCAGGAGATACCCTACTGAGTGAGCCAGGAGAACACAGAGAGCTGAGGGATCAATGAGAAGAGCAACAGTGCTGCTGAAAAGAGATCCAGGTAGTTTCCCCCTTTTGGCCCCATCAATTGCCGCCAGTGTGCTCCATCAAATGCTGCCAGTGTGCCCCCCTGCCCGGCACTTACCTGTCTCGGGTCACTGCGTTGTCCTCCACGCTCCCTGAGTCCTGGATGACTTCTTTCGTCCTCTTTCTGTCTTCTGCTATGATTGGATGCCTAATAGGCATCCAATCACAGCGCCTGTCGTTTCAGCCAATCAGGTGACAGGTAACCATACCCGGTGCATCTGATTGGCTGAGAGGTAGGTCAGTGTTAGGGAAGCGATTTATTCGCTTCTCTAACACAACACTGACTAAACAGTGAATGCACAGCATTGCGCCTGCTGTTTACCAATTTGAAAGCCTACTAGAGCTTATGGCTCTAATCAGGATGCCTATTAAAGCCCACGGCAATGCATAAATCTATCTATTGGTGATAGAGCAGTGCAGGAGAGAGAGGGGGGCACTCCTGTGCCCTCTATGGACGCACCGCCTCTGGTATAAATAGTTAAAAGGAAAAACCAATGCAGTCATATGACATGTTGTATATTGAGAAACCACAAATTCCAAAATTGGAATTTCACTGAAATGCACCTATCACTGAGCTAAACAACTCCCCTATTACAAATAGGGTTGCCACTTTTTCCTCAAGTCAAACTTGAACACTTTAGCGGTGCACAGTAAATGTTTTTTGTTTTAGTATACACTGTAGAATTGAAACAGTCCTGGGACAGCTTTGGGCACTCCAAAGAGAATAGTAATGCGGCACACATAGTGCCCCCTCACACTCCTGTCGACCTGTCACAAGACTGACAGGTCACGTGATCAAGCTATCCTCCCAGCTTCATTTTCTAAGCTGCAAGTCTTTTTTGGGTATGTCTCTACCAGCTTTGCACATCTAGAGAGTGAATTTTTTGCCCATTCTTCTTTACAAAATAGCTCAAGCTCTGTCAGATTGGATGGAGAGTGTCTGTGAACAGCAAGTTTTAAGTCTTGCCACAGATTCTCAATTGGATTTAGGTTTTGACTTTGACTGGGCCATTCTATCACATGAATATGCTTTGATCTAACTCATTCCATTGTATCTCTGGCTGTATGTTTAGGGTTATTGTCCTGCTGGAAGGTGAACCTCTGCCCCAGTCTCAGGTTCTTTGAAGACTTTTAACAGATTTTCTTTTAAGATTGCCCTGTATTTGGCTCCATTCATCTTCCCATCAACTCTGACCAGCTTCCCTGTCCCTGCTGAAGAAAACATCCCCACAACATAATGCTGCCATTATCATGTTTCACAGTGGGGATGGTGTGTTCAGGGTGATGTACAGTGTTAGCCACACATGAAGCCGAGTAATTGGGCTTTTGTTTATATCTGTTTGAGTAAAATTTGCAATTATTTTCTTCTGTTGCCCGACAACGTGTCTTGTTCCATTTTTAATGAACTCTGAATATTTTTTTATAACAATGTTCCCGGAAATCCTGTATGTACTTTATTTGTGGGAAAATAGTACAGCAGAATTCCTGGATAGATCGTACACCACAAGAGGAAGACATTTTCTGTCTCTCTGCCCATGCCATTACAGTATGCTCTCCTGATTCAGAGTACAACTTCTTTTAAATTGTGGCCCGTATTCAGAGAGCAATTGCGCCTGCGTAACCATAGTTACGCAGCGCAATTGCTTGCTTGCGCCGGCGTTACGAATGCTCCTGATTCAGGAACATCGTAACGCCGACTGCAGCCTAAAATCTGCGTGGCATAAGGCTCTTATGCCACGCAGATTTTAGGCTGCATTCTTGCGATGACCGCTAGGGGGCGCTCCCATTGTGCTCAGTGTATAGTATGCAAATTGCATACTAACGCCGATTCACAATGTTGCGCGAGCCCTGCGTACGCAAGTTACGGAGTTTCCGAACGGCGTCTTTAGCGTAAGGCTGCCCCTTCTAATAGTAGGGGCAGCCAATGCTAAAGTATACCCGCTGTTCCCGCGTCGTGAAATTTGAATTTCACGTCGTTTGCGTAAGTGATTCGTGAATGGCGCTGGACGCCATTCACGTTCACTTTGAAGCAAATGACGTCCTTGCGACGTCTTTTGCCGCAATGCACGTCGGGAAAGTTTCCCGACGGCGCATGCGCTTTACGATCGGCGCGGGAACGCGCCTAATTTAAACGATTCCCGCCCCCTGCGGGATCATTTAAATTGCGCGTGCTTACGCCGGGCAATTTTGCCGGCGCGCCATCGCAATTTAGGCACTACTGCTCCGTGAATCGAGGGCAGCGGCGCAAATTTGCGGGGGCGCAGGGCAAAATCGTTGCCCTGTGCCTCCGTAATTTATGCGCAATTCTTACTGAATCTGGGCCTGTATATATTGACTTTGTATATAGAAAAATGAAACTCCACAGCTGGGTGGCAAAGCAGAGATCTCTACGGGGTAGCTTTAATGAGTAAAACTCTGGGTTTTATTTTAATATTTTGTAAAAAAAATTACACTATGGACAAAATGTTATCTCTTTGGTAAAATCACTGGAGTCAAGGTGAAAGGTAAAAGTTATGCCGTGTACACACAGTCGGTCTTTTGACCGGGCAAAACTCAGTCGGAATTTCCGACGGAACAATAGAGAACCTGCTCTCTATCTAAGTCCATCGGAAATTCAGACGGAAAAAGTCAGATGGGGCATACACAAGGTCGGAATATCCGATGAAAAGCTCCCATCCTACTTTTTCCATCGGAAATTCCGACCGTGTGTACGCGGCTTAAGATGTTTTTTGGAGTGCAGTGGGCATTAAAAGGTTGTGAGAAAATAATGGAAAGTGCTATAGCTGAACCCTTTTTTGAGAAGGCAAGTTATCTAGCTATCATGCTGATGCTTTGGTTTTAATGCTGTTTGAGTCGCTGGCCCATGTACTGTCTTGAGAAGAAATTCTGACACTCATTGACAGCATGCTTGTGTCCTGGGCCGCCATCAGGGGGGTACAGGCAGTACACCTGTAAGGGGCCCGGATGGCAACCCCCTTTTTTTCTTAGGGGTCTGGAGGTCCCCAGGGGCCCGGAGTCCCAGATGGCAACCCCCCCTTTTTTCAATATATTTTTCACATATGCCCGGCACGTGGTGCTGTGCTCAACTGAATGGTGCGCAGGCATACGCCAACTCTCAGACACATGTGCATATGTTTCTACACCCTTACACCCTTACTTAGTGTACACTCTAGGCGATCAGCTCTAGCAGAACACAAGCGTACTAAGTTGTCTCTGAGTGTGTGAAATGCCAACGGAGGCTGGGTTGGTTAGATATCACAAGATAGCGGTCTTAAAACAAGGAGAAGGGAATAGGATGTTAGTCGTGTGAGTGTGCATGTATGTACATGATGCACTGATTGCCGTCCTTGTCTGAGCCCCTCAATTTAATGGATAACCTCATGATCCTCATTTAACCCCTCAGGGGCCAAATATTCAAGGGTAAATATCCAGAACGTTTCCCTTTTACATAGCTTCTGGAATCTTCTGCCAGTCGGGTTCCCGTTGTGATGCTCTTTAAAATTACGTGAGACTGAATAATTGTATTTATTCTTGTTCTTAATATTATCCTTATTCTTATTTTTAGCAATGTTATCTTCTGTAATGTTGACAATGTTGCACTTGTGTTCACATAACCTCATTCTTAATGGGCGTATAGTGCACTCCACATAGAGAAAGCCACATAAGAGGTACCATAGTTGATGAATTGTTTTATCATGTGGTTGTGGCCATCTCTTCCCATTACCGCCTAATTCCGATGCCACATATACAAACAGGTCTAGCAGTTCTTTACTCCACACTTGTAGCTCTCAAACATCAATGACCAAGGGTCCATATTCATCTTCCTCTCAGCTTGATCCTTGTAAACCTTACTGGGAGCAATATAACTTCTCAATTCCCTTGGTTTTCTGGTCTAGTGGGCAGTGATTGGTTCAGGACCAGGTCTTGCTTGAGGATGTTCCATTTTCTTTTGATAACACATTGGATATCAAAGGCCTTGGTGTTGTATCTAGTACTAAATCTGATGGAATCCGTATTGCTATAGCTAGCTTTTTTCTTTGATTTTGTTCCTCCATTCTGCCCCTACATTCCTTGTGGGGAACTGTCCCTGTTCAATATTCCTTGTAGGCTTCCTTCCTTCATCTGGAGATACGCCGTCGTAAGTCTTTGAGAATCTGGGCCTAAATGTCTAGATTTGGCCAGTTCATCTGCCAGTCTAGACCTCTGTCTCTGCAGAAGACAGTTATTCATTTAGTGTTGAGAATAATAAAACTCCTACTTAAAGGGGTTGTAAAGGTAAAAAAAAAAAATCCCTAAATAGCTTCCTTTACCTTAGTGCAGTCCTCCTTCACTTACCTCATACTTCGATTTTGCTTTTAAATGTCCTTATTTCTTCTGAGAAATCCTCACTTCCTGTTCTTCTGTCTGTAACTACACACAGTAATGCGAGGCTTTCTCCCTGGTGTGGAGAAAGCCTCTTCAGGGGGGAGGGGGCGAGCAGGAGTGGTAGGATGCCCACTAACACACAGCTCCTTTCTTTATCTGCAAAGTAGAGAGTGTCCTGACTTGCCTGCTCGCCCCCTCTCCCCTGAAGAGGCTTTCTCCACACCAGGGAGAAAGCCTTGCATTACTGTGTGGAGTTACAGACAGAACAGGAAGTGAGGATTTCTCAGAAGAAATAAGGACATTTAAAAGCAAAATCGAAGGATGAGGTAAGTGAAGGAGGACTGCACTAAGGTAAAGGAAGCTATTTAGGGAATTTTTTTTTTACCTTTACAACCCCTTTAACCACTTAGGACCCGGACCAATATGCAGGTAAAGGACCAGGCCCCTTTTTGCGATTCGGCACTGCGTCGCTTTAACTGACAATTGCGCTGTCGTGCGACGTGGCTCCCAAATAAAATTGGCGTCATTTTTTTCCCACAAATAGAGCTTTCTTTTGGTGGTATTTAATCACCTCTGCGGTTTTTATTTGTTGCGCTATAAACAAAAATAGAGCGACATTTTTGAAAGAAATGCAATATTTTTTACTTTTTGCTATAATAAATATCCAGAAAAAAAGATATAAAAAAACGTTTTTTTCCTCGGTTTAGGCTGATATGTATTCTTCTACCTATTTTTGGTAAAAAAAATCGCAATAAGCTTTTAACGATTGGTTTGCGCAAAATTTATAGCATTTACAAAATAGGGGATAGTTTTATGGCATTTTTATTAATATATTTTTTTTTTTACTACTAATGGCAGCGATCGGGTCCCGCGGCCGCGGTCACGGTGCTTCGGACCGGGGTTAATGACAGTTTTCACATGCCCATCAGCTTATAAATTGTAAGGAGCTCAGTAGGGGATGGCTGGGGGGGGGGGGGGGGGGGGTTATGCTACAGTTTTTTCTTTTACCAACGTTTCCCTTCTGAAGGCAGCTGCATATACAGTAAGTGACATGTCTATGATTTACTACTGTATATAGCCATTGTTCAATGTATTCTTTAGAACAGGGATAATTCTGGTAACGCTCATATAGAAAACAAACAAGGTATTGACTTGAATTGTTCTTCACCCAGCCATGGCTGAATACCTTCTTTGTATGAGTATTTCAGTTCTTTGATCCTATTATCAGTTGCTTTGTGTACAAAAACATACACATGCCACTAGCACTAAGTAGATAATGAGAACCAAAGAAGCTTGAAATGAGAGACCATTCTGATTTTGACTTCTTTCAGAGACTGGTAAGCTTCGCCAATGCTGCATTCTTCAGACTGTGGAAATCTTATACGGTATCTCACAAAAGTGAGTACACCCCTCACATTTTTGTAAATATTTTATTATATCTTTCATGTGACAACACTGAAGAAATTACACTTTTCTACTATGTAAAGTAGTGAGTGTACAGCTTGTATAACCGTGTACATTTGCTGTCCCTTCAAAATAACTCAACACACAGCTATTAATGTTTAAACCGCTGGCAACAAAAGTGATAAGTGAAAATGTCAACATTTGGCCCAATTAGCCATTTTCCCTCCCCGATGTCATGTGACTCATTAGTGTTACAAGGTCTTAGGTGTGAATGGGGAGCAGGTGTGTTAAATTTGGTGTTATCGCTCTCACTCTCTCATACTGGTCACTGGAAGTTCAACATGGCACATCATGGCAAGGAACTCTCTGAGGATCTGAAAAAGAATTGTTGCTCTACATAAAGATGGCCTAGCCTATAAGAAGATTGCCAAGACCCTGAAACTGAGCTGCAGCATGGTGGCCAAGACCATACAGCGGTTTAACAGGACAGGTTCCACTCAGAACAGGCCTCGCCATGGTAGAAAGAAATTGAGTGCACATGCTCAGCATCATATACAGAGGTTGTCTTTGGGAACTAGACTTATGGGTGCTGCCAGCATTGCTATAGAGGTAGAAGGGGTGGGGGGTCAGCCTGTCAGTGCTCAGACCATACTCTGCACACTGCATAAAATTGGTCTGCATGACTGTAGTCCCAGAAGGAAGCCTCTTCTAAAGATGATGCACAAGAAACCTTTTTACAAACAGTTTGCAGAAGACAAGCAGACTAAGGACATGGTTTACTGGAACCATGTCCTGTGGCCCGATGAGACCAAGATAAATGTATTTAGTTCAGAAGATGTCAAGCTGGTGTGTGGCGGCAACCAGGCGAGAAGTACAAAGACAAGTGTGTCTTGCCTACAGTCAAGTATGGTGGTGAGAGTGTCATGGTCTGGGGCTACATGAGTGCTGCCGGCACTGGGGAGCTACAGTTTATTGAGGGAACCATGAATGCCAACATGTACTGTGACATACTGAAGCAGAGCATGATCCCCTCCCTTTGGAGACTAGGCTGGAGGGCAGTATTCCAACATAATAGCGAACGCACCTCCAAGACAACCACTGCCTTGCTAAAGAGGCTGAGGGTAAAAGTGATGGACTGGCCAAGCATGTCTCCAGACCTAAACCTTATTAAGCATCCTCAAACGGAAAGGAAGAGGACTCCATTGGCAACCTGTGAAGCTCTGGTGAACTCCATGTCCAAGAAGGTTAAGGCAGTGCTGGAAAATAATGGTGGCCACACAAAATATCGACACTTTGGGCCCAATTTGGATATTTTTACTTAGGGGTGTACTCACTTTTGTTGCCAGCGGTTTAGACATTAATGGCTGTGTGTTGAGTTACTTTGAGGAGACGGCAAATTTACATTGTTATACAAGCTGTACACTCACTACATTGTAGCAAAGTGTAATTTCTTCAGTGTTGTCACATGAGAAGATAGAATAAAGTATTTACAAAAATGTGAGGGGTGTACTCACTTTTGTGAGATACTGTATATAGAGATAAAGACAAAAACAAAAGGGTGCAAAAGCCTAGTGTGTTACCAGATGTAAATGTATTAAATCTAAAATTAAGATTTCGATTTAAGAGTGCATACTCACAAAACCCTAAGGCTAAACAGTGATGTAAACACAACCCAAGTGGTAGGGTGGTCCTGTTAGAGATAGATTTCACACAACCCTATCATCATTCAGACTTGCCAGCTGATCCTTTTTAAGGGACGGCCATCTACTTCACAGAAAAACTACTCTGTGCGCAACATCTCTTATATAGAAATACCCACATTCACCCACCCATATGTATGAAGCGATGTTGTGCACAGACTAGCTTTGCTCTGAAGAAGAGGGCCAATCCTTTGAAATGCATGAGCTGGCAAGTCTGAATGAAGTTCGAGTCATGTGGAATCTATCTCTAACAGGACCACCCTGCCACTTGGGTTATGTTTACATCAATGTTTGGCCTTTAGCCAGGGGCATACCTACAGGGGTTGCAAATGCCATTTGGCCCCATGCTGCAGGGGGTTTGTGTGGCTTCCTTTTGTATGCCTTAATAGGAGGAGCGGCGGGGGTGGCTGCATATAGAGGGGCCGATCTCTCTATTTGCCTCCTGCAGCTGCTGAATACCTGTGGGAGGGAGAGGAGGAGAAGCAGGCATTCAGCAGCCCCCGCCGGTCCCCCTATCCAGCTTCCTGCCCCTGTGTGCTCTTTCCTGGCTCTGTAGTTTATTTTTTTATATAATTAAGGTCTGGAGACTGACTAAGCCACTCCATGACCTTAATGTGCTTCTTCTTGAGCCACTCCTTTGTTGCCTTGGTGGTGTGTTTTGGGTCATTGTCATGCTGGAAGACCCATCCATGACCTATCTTCAGTGTATAGGCTGAGTAAAGAGGGTTCTTATCCAAGATTTGACAATACATGGCACCGTCCATTGGTCCCTTAATGCGACAAAGTCGGCCTGTACCCTTAGCCTTAGCAGGGAAACAGCCCTAAAGCATCAAGGTTCCACCTCTTTTTTTTTACTCCAAACACAGAGAGTCGAGTTAAAACCAAAGAGCTCAATTTTGGCCTCATCTGACCACAGCATTTTCCCCAAGCCTTCTAAGAATCATTTAGATGTATGACTGTACATGTGCCTTCTTGGGGAGTGGGACTCGCCGTGTTTGGAGGAAGAAAAATGCTGACTATGACCCTTAGAACACCATCCCTACAGTCAAGCACGGAGGTGGCAACATTATGCTTTTGTTTCTCTACTAAAGGTACAGACCATCTTTTCTGCTTTGAGGGGCCAATGGATGGGGCCATGTATTGTAAAATCTTGGACGAGAACCTTCTATCTCAGCCAGAACACTGAAGATGGGTCATGGATGGGTCTATCAGCATGACAATGACCCACAATATATCACCAAGGCAACAAAGGAGTGGCTCAGGAAGAAGCACATTAAGGTCATGGAGTGGTCTCCAGACCTTAATCCTATAGAAAATATATGAAGGGAGATGAAACTTTTGAGCTGCCAAGCGACAGCCAAGAAACCTTAAGGATTTAGAGAAGATCTGTAAAGAAGAGTGGACCAAAATCCCTCCTGAGATGTGTGAAAACCTGGTCACTAATCAAAAGAAGCATCTTCTCTCTGTGCTTGCCAACAAGAGTTTATCCACTAAGTACTAAGTCATTGTTTTGCTTGGGGATTAAATACTTATTTTACTCACTAAACTGCAACTCATTTTATAACATTTGTTGTTTCTGGATTTTTGGTTCATATTCTGTCTCTATCATTTAAAATACACCTATGATAAAAAATTATAGACCCTTTATTTCTTTGTAAGTGGGCAAACTTAAAAAATCTGCAAGGGATCAAATAATTATGTTTCCAACTGTATGTCAGGAATAAACAGTGGGGAAGGGGCTGGTGAATGTGTCATAATATAATTGTAAAAAATAAATAAAAAATAATAATATTGAAAATATATAAATGGTTAAAGAATAATAAAAAATAAAATTACAAAAAAAAAAAACTACTAACACCAGTGGAGGAACTAACAGGGTCACAAAGATCGCACTCGTCACCGGGCCCTGGCGTTCTGCCACTGGTCTGGAAAGGATGGTCACCTGCCAGGGTTCAGGGGGGTCCTTCATGGTTTCTTGCATCGGGACCCTGAATGTTCTAGTTACGCCACTGCCTTTAGCTTTTATGAGTATGCACTCATTGGGCCAGATCCGCAAAAGAGATACGCAGGCGGATCTGCTGTTCCGCCTGCGTATCCCTGTTTCTATCTTTGGAACTGATCCACAGAATCAGTTTCCAAGAGATAGACAGAAGATCCGGCAGGTGTAATAGTTTTACACTGCCGGATCTTAAGATGCAGTACCGCGACCGCCGCTGGGGGCATTCATCGTCGAAATTACGCGTCGGGTATGCTAATGAGGAGTTACGTCGATCCGCAAAGCACGTCGGGAAATTTGCGTCACAAGCATGCGCAGTACGTCCGGCGCGGGAGCGCGCCTAATTTAAATGGGACTCGCCCCATTAGATTAGGAACGCCTTGCGCCGGACGGATTTGAGTTACACCGCCGCAAATTTCCAGGTAAGTGTGTTGTGGATCGATACCTAACTTAGGAAATTTGCGGCAGTGTAACTTAAATCTGTTAAGTTACGTTGCGCTGCGGGGCTGTGGATCTGGCCCATTGATTTTAGTTTCAATCAATTTATATCTGGTAATGCACGCGCTTTGTATGTCAGCAAGGAATCTATGGTTTGAGTAATGACGTATGCAGGCACCAATTGATACCATGCCAGCCTGCACTAAGCAGTTGCTATAGCTGCTGCGACTGGCACACATGTTATCATACAGGTTTGGTATGATTAATGCCAATAATGTGACAGAATCCATTCATTGTTACAGGTGCCATTCATTGTGAGAAAAGCCATTAGGCTAAAAATGTTTACCTTTGTCTGTATGCGGATAGCTTCAGCAAACATACATGACTGCCAAATATAACAGATATTTCCAGGGATGGGCTGATGCCCAAGTGGTTTATTCAAGATAATTAGTTACTTATGATTATGTGTGTCACTGTTTTATCCCTTTTTTTGTATTTCAAATATACATTATTTTGGAGAACTGCAGTCAAGGTAAAACTGGTCCAAATCTTCCACTTCAGCAAAAATCACGTGGCCAAGTGTAATATTTATGTCAGGATTTTATCTCATTCTGTGACCCCAATAGGGGTATTTCTCTCACTCCCAGTACCTGTGACACCAAGAAAAGAAAATAGGAAGAACGGCTGTCCCTGACTGTAACAAAAGCAGTGTCAAAAGCATTAACTCTTATGCCGCGTACAGACGGTCATTTTTTGTGATGAAATAAAATGACATTTTTAAAAATGTCATTTAAAATGATCGTGTGTGGGCAAAATGTCATTTTATGTCTTCTGAAAAATGACAAAAAAAAAATTCGAACATGCTCGAATTTTTTATGTCATTTTTGAAAATGTCCTTTTTGGTGTCATAAAAAATGATCGTGTGTGGGCAAAAATGACGTTTTAAACCCGCACATGCCCAGAAGCAAGTTTTGAGACGGGAGGTAAAACTACCATTCATAATGGAGTAAGCACATTTATCACGCTATAACAGACAAAAAAGCACAAAACGTCTTTTACTAACAAGTAACCAGCTAAAAGCAGCCTCAAGGCGAATAGAACTTCCCCTTTAGAGTGCCGTCACTTTGTTCATCATTTTTCAAAACGATGGTGTGTATGCTACATCGTTTTTGAAAATGAAGTTTCAAAAATGTCGTTTTTTTTCATCACTTCAAACTTCATTTTTTTTCCATCGCAAAAAATGACCGTCTGTATGCGGCATTAGGCCCGTTTCACATGGGCTGTCTGATCAGGTCCGCCTGTCTTTTTTTCAGGCGGACCTGATCGGACCTTGCACTCTTCCCCATTGAGCTACGGATAGGGTGCCACCTTTTCTTCAAGCCAAACCCGAACATGCCACTGCATACAGCGGGTGTGGCCATATTGTGTTAACAAATGGGAGGGGCCTAAAGGGGCATGATTAAATAAAACAAAAGTATTCTTGTACCCATAAAATATGCTCACGTTGCTGTGCCACAAGCAAGAGTCTCACTGACATGTATAAAACTCAGCACAATCATTTAAAAAATAAAATAATAAAAACTCTTCCATTACTACAGAGGTAAGTGCAGTGGAGACCAGGGGCGTTAGTTCACCTTTTCATTTTTATTATATACAGAGGGTATTACGGTATGTGCAGGAAGGGTGTGCAGAATTTACAGCAGTGTGTAGCTTATGATGGTATGTGTAGGAAAGGAGTGCAAAGTGTAAGACATTATGTACAGGAAATTAGTGCGGAGGGTAGGTAGCATTTTCAGGAGAGGAGTGAGAAAGGTGGAACAGGGACCAGTATATGCAGCAGAGGAATGTGGAGGGTATGACAGTGAGTGGTATGTACAGGAGAGGAGTGTGGAGGGTATGACAGTGGGTGGTATGTATAGTAGAGGATTGTGGAGGTGATGACAGTGGGCTGTATGTACAGGAAAGGAGTGTGGAGGGTATGACAGTGGGCTGTATGTACAGGAGAGGAGTGTGGAGGGTATGACAGTGGGCGGTATGTACAGGAGAGGAGTGTGGAGAGTATGACTGTGGGCGGTATTTACAGGAGAGGAGTGTAAAGGATATGACAGCGAGTGGTATGTACAGGAGAGGAGTGTAAAGGATATGACAGTGAGTGGTGTGTATAGTAGAGGGTTGTGGAGGTGATGACAGTGGGCTGTATGTACAGGAGAGGAGTGTGGAGGGTATGACAGTGGGCGGTATGTACAGGAGAGGAGTGTGGAGGGTATGACAGTGGGCTGTATGTACAGGAGAGGAGTGTGGAGGGTATGACAGTGGGCGGTATGTACAGGAAAGGAGTGTGGAGGGTATGACAGTGGGCGGTATGTACAGGAGAGGAGTGTAGAGGGGATCACAGAGGGCAGTATGTACAGGAGAGGAGTGTGGAGGGGATGACAGAGGGGAGTATGTACAGGAGAGGAGTGTGGAGGGTATGACAGTGAGTGGTACAGTCAGGTCCATAAATATTGAGACATCGACACAATTCTAATCTTTTTGGCTCTATACACCACCACAATGGATTTGACAAGATGTGCTTTAACTGCAGACTTTCAGCTTTAATTTGAGGGTATTTACATCCAAATCAGGTGAGCGGTGTAGGAATAACAACAGTTTGTATATGTGCCTCCCACTTTTTAAGGGACCAAAACTAGTGGGACAATTGGCTGCTCAGCTGTTCCATGGCCAGGTGTGTGTTATTCCCTCAATATCCCATTTACAAGGAGCAGATAAAAGGTCCAGAGTTAATTTCAAGTGTGCTATTTGCATTTGGAATCTGTTGCTGTCAACTCTCAATATGAGATCCAAAGAGCTGTCACTATCAGTGAAGCCATCATTAGGCTGAAAAAACAAAACAAACCCATCAGAGAGATGGCAAAAACATTAGGTGTGGCCAAATCAACTGTTTGGAACATCCTTAAAAAGAAAGAACGCACTGGTGAGCTCAGCAACACAAAAAAGACCCAGAAGACCACGGAAAACAACTGTGGTGGATGACCGAAGAATTCTTTCCTTGGTGAAGAAAACACCCTTCACAACAGTTGGCCAGATCAAGAACACTCTCCAGGTGGTAGGTGTATGTGTGTCAAAGTCAACAACCAAGAGAAGACTTCACCAGAGTGAATACAGAGGGTTCACCACAAGATGTAAACCATTGGTGAGCCTCAAAAACAGGAAGGCCGGATTAGAGTTTGCCAAACAACATCTAAAAAAGCCTTCACTGTTCTGGAACAACATCCTATGGACAGGTGAGACAACTTGTACCAGAGTGATGGGAAGAGAAGAGTATGGAGAAGGAAAGGAACTGATCATGATCCAAAGCATACCACTTCATCAGTGAAGCATGGTGGTGGTAGTGTCATGGTGTGGGCATGTATGGCTGCCAATGGAACTGGTTCTCTTGTATTTATTGATGATGTGACTGCTGACAAAAGCAGCAGGATGAATTCTGAAGTGTTTCGGGCAATATTATTATCTGCTCATATTCAGCCAAATGCTTCAGAACTCATTGGATGCCGCTTCACAGTGCAGATGGACAATGACCCGAAACATACTGCAAAAGCAACCAAAGAGTTTTTTAAGGGAAAGAAGTGGAATGTTATGCAATGGCCAAGTCAATCATCTGACCTGAATCCGATCGAGCATGCTTTTTACTTGCTGAAGACAAAACTGAAGGGAAAATGCCCCAAGAAAAAAAAATATGTCCCCGAATTTCATTTTAGATATATTATTTTGGAGTCCATTGAGGAACATCGGGATATAATAAATCATAGACTTGTGGGTTACTGTATGTTGTGGCCTATTTAAGAGGTGGGCATTGTTAAACAGAAGAAAACATGTTGAAGGCCAGCTCACTGTAACTAACCATCATGTTAAGGCCACAAGAGAAAAAAACTAGAAAAATGGCCCCATGGGATTGTTACCTCTATCACCCATTTCTTTTTTAATTAAAAACTGTATATTCTAATAGAGGGCCATGATGAATGCCAAGTTCATGTCTCTCTGGGATGGCTTTGCTAGGAATATTTACCATGGTTGCCTGAGAGCTCTTTATGGGCTATTACCTTGTTGAGGTACATCTGGGCAGCCTATTTTTGTTAGGAATTACTTTAGTTTTGTAGCGCCATGCTCCCATTGAGTGGGCGCTATGTGTTACATTTTAGTCGTCTGAGCTGTAGTTTGGCTCAGAAGGATTATGCAAAATTGTTGGTTCTGTTTCAGTTCAGCTGGGTTGCACAATTTTTCCCTTGACGGTGGGTGTCACTGTTACCACAGGTCAAGGTTGGAAAGGCAGCAGGCTGGATGCATTGGGTATATCTTTCCCAGAAGCAGCTCAGGGGGTGTGGTCAAACCGCTGTGCATTCTGGGGAGGGGTACTTAGGGACAGATGCCGTTTGGCAGGGTCTTCCGATCCTGACCTGATGGCCCTCCTGGCCTCAGGGATGTGTGAGCTGTTTCGTAGCCTCGGGGCCGGCTGGTCCGAGGCCTCGCAACTGAGAGTGGGCCCAGGAGTTCCTGGGGCCTACTAATCCAGGGATGGTCCTTTGCTATCTTACCTACAGGAGGAAGCTGAACCAGTGGGATTCAATCGAAGGACGTATCCTGGCAAATTTACCTCACTGTGCTGCCGGTCTGGCTGAAAGATTCTTGGCACCGTGAGTTGTGTACTTTATTGGAACTATACAAAGTGTGCGAGTGGTTACACGATCTTGTGGCAGAAGATGGGATGGCCTGACAACACTCATCAAGTCTGTGGCAGAGACTTTGACGAGCTTCGCACCAGCTGCTAAGTCAGTGAGAGTAGGCCTATCTGGTGGTTGCTGAATCCAGTGTGGAACTGAATTAATCCTCTGGATCTAGGTTGTACCCGTGAACCGCAAAGCAAAGGTACCTGAGTCTTCCCACATCCCTCTACCCCTCTGTTGGAGAACTTTGTTGAATAAAAACCTTGAAAGAGAGTTTGTGTTTGGTGCAGACATTTTTGTGGACAACTCTTCAAGGACACCCCCTGAGATGACCATATGGAACAGTAAGGTAACGGCAGGCCCAAATCTAAACCAGTAGCTCCTTCGGGGGTAGTGCTACAGTTTGAATTGCTCATGTTGGACTGTGCCGCAAAATGTTCAGTAAACTGCTCTAAGTTGCATGATGGTTCTTGGCGTATGGTAAAGCACATGTAGGGTATGAAGCAAGGCAACTACAAAAGGTTTACTTGGCAAGACAAACAAGAAGAGGGGGTTCAGTTGCTATGGGTAACCAGAAACTAGTGCAAGGTACATTGCAGCCAGTTGTGAAGTGTGGTAACTCGTGCAGATGGCGGGTCCTCAGGTAGCAAGGTGGTTGGTGATTTGGTGCCGTCGCCTGTGGTTGGTTCCCCTAAGCAACCAACATTATGGAGTCACATAGCCTGGCTGCATGGTACAGGAGTGAAGGTCCAGTGCACACATAAGGCCTGTGTTAAAGTGGAGGTTCACCCGAAAACTTAATTTTTAACATTAGATTGATGCTCATTTTGTCAAGGGGAATCGGGTAGTTTTTTTTAAATCGAAGCTGTACTTACCGTTTTAGAGAGCGATCTTCTCAGCCGCTTCCGGGTATGGGCTGCGGGACTGGGCGTTCCTATTTGATTGACAGGCTTCCGACAGGCTTCCGACGATCGCATACATCGCGCCACGATGTTCCCGAAAGTAGCCGAACGTCGGTGCGCAGGCCCTTTATAGAGCCGCACCGACTTTCAGCTACTCGTGACGCGATGTATGCGACCGTCGGAAGCCTGTCAATCAAATAGGAATGCCCAGTCCCGAAGACCCATACCCGGAAGCGGCGGAGAAGATCTATCTCTAAAACGGTAAGTACGGCTTCGAAAAAAAAATTTTCGGGTGAACTCCCGCTTTAAGTAAATGGCAGGACCCCATTTTGTTTCTGGGAGTGAGGTGACAGAGGTATGCTGGACTGATGGAGAGTGTCCCGCCTGGTGAGCATGCTCACCAGGCTAATGAGCATGCTCTGTGCAAAAGGTACCCCCACACGAAGGGCGAGTGGCCCCACCCACAAACTGGCAAGCCTATAATAATGTGTTAAGAACAGTTTTTGGTTCACTACATTACATGCTGATCAATTCACACCTGCATGGGCGATTTGGCCTGGTGCGAATGGCATTGGCAGGAATCTCCTTGATTCCTGATGCTGTTTTTGCCACCAGTGAGCGGTCCAGCAACAATCACTGCAAGTAACCACTGTCTGTGTAAACAGTAACGGATAGCTGTGGCCGCCACCGACCTGTCATTAAAGTGTATATGCTCGAAGGCCGCAGCTACCGGCTCACAGGTTAGCTGCAAATACATTTCCTACCGTTGCCATTCGCACCGAGCCTGCTCCATGTGAATGTAGCTTGAGGATCATTATTTTCAGCTGAATACAATGGTATTTGGTATTTGGAAATTAGAGGCACATGGCTGAAAGTAAAGTTCCCTATCCTCCTCGTATAAAGCTTGGTGAATTGAGCCTACAGTATACTATCACAGGACACAGCACAGTGTGAGATTATGTAATCACCTACTACATGGTGATGGACAATGCAGGTTCCTGTAAGAGAAGGGGACAGGTGTGCGATCATAATTAGCTTAATGATATGCTTAGTGCAAGCTGTATTTATACAGGTTCTGTACTGAATTAGCCACTGGCAGAAGAACATTTGTTGGCTTGCTTTATGCTATTGTTTGTGGCAGATGTTAAAAAGAGGTGCATATTATGTTAGGAAAAATAAAGAACAGAAGATGAATTCAGTGGGGACAATTCACAATATGCAGCAAGCAGTAGCAGGTAATAGCAAAGGATTAGATTACATTATGTGCTGCTCCTTCTGTCTACTAAATGTTTACAACAAGCAGCAAGGAATCTGAATTCTTCCCTGTCAAAACACCTGCAACATACATCTATCACAGGTGTCAAATACAAGGCCCGCTGGTAGAATCCGGCCTGCCAGGCCTTGCTAAGTGGCACCTGTTAGTTTTTCTCACTGCCAAGTCTCCCAAGAGTAAACATCCTCCCCCTCAGTCCCGTGAGCAGCGCTGGCTTGTGTCAGCGCATGCGCGGCCTTTCGGTCTCCAAGGGGACAAGAATAAACATCTCTCTCTCCTCCTTTAGTGGTGTGGGCTTTTTGTGAGCTGAGCCCAGCATAGATGTCAGGAAACTCCACCACTGACAGCTATGCCAGACCGGCCGGCTATTTTTTTTTTTTTCATTCAGCGGGCTGAATGCTGAGGGCGGGTTTTTTGAGGGCTGTGGAGGAACCCAGGAAGAGGTGTGGAAATAAGATGTTGCATGCTGTGCATAGCACGCTCCAGAATCCTGCACTCTGTACGCAGCACACTCCTGTACCCTGTGCTCTTTATGCAGTGCGCTTCTGAATCCTGCACTCTGTATGAAGTGTGCTACTAAACCCTGCACTCTGTACGTAGCGTGCTCCTGAACCCCACACTCTGTACGCAGCGCGCTTCTGAACCCTGCACTCTGTACGTAGCGTGCTCCTGAACTCCACACTCTGTACGCAGCGCGCTTCTGAACCCTGCACTCTGCACGCAGTGTGCTCCTGAACCCCGCACTCTGTAAGCAGCATGCTTCTGAACCCTGCACTCTGTATGCAACATGCTCCTGAACCCTGCACTCTGTACGCAGCGCGCTCCTGAATCCTGCACTCTGTATGCAGCGCACTCCTGAAACCTGCACTCTGTATGCAGCATACTCCTGAATCCTGCATTCTGTACGCATCATGCTCCTAAAAACCTGCACTCTGTATGCAGCACGCTCCTGAACCCAGCACTCTGTACGCAGCGTGCCCCTAGAGTAGATGCATAGTCCTACAGATACAAATGGCCCCTTGAGGGCAATCAAACCGCTGATGTGGCCCCTGATGAGTTTGAGTTTGACAGCCCTGATCATAGATTTCTGTACCTGAGTTAAAAGCGGTTGTGCCATGTCACACAAGTGATTTTATAACAGCAATTTGTATCTGCCATGGAATTGCTCTCCTTAGCATTTTTGTTGCTAGATAGCTTTGCAGTCAATGAAAGGTCTGTGTTGCAGCAGTTCTAGTGATTTGTAGTTCCATCATTCAGCAGCTGACTGATTGCAGGTTAAAGGCTAGCATCAGGATTACCAGCTTAATTCACTTTCAAGGTGTCTAATGGCCCATACACACGATCCGAATATCGTACGACTTTTTCCGCTTAATAGTCGCAAGTAAAATTAAATAGGTTATTAAAGTCACGAAAATTCTCGTACGACTGAAAAAAATAATCGGAAGTGATGTTATGTGTTGTAATGTATTTGTATTGTATTTTCGGACAACAACTGTACTGACTAAACGAAAATCGTACGATCTGACATCGTACAAGGAAAATTTTCGTGCATGTCCGATCGAATAATATCGGATGAACTGTCGTGATCGGCTCTCGAAAGTAGTGTACACACGATCCGAAAATCGTACGATCCTTCATCGGACGATCGTTTTCCTCCGATATTCGGATCGTGTGTACGGGCCATAAGGCCTCGTACACACGGGCCAGAAACGTTGTTTTTCCTGACGAGATTCTTGGCAAGAATCTCTTGCCGCCCGAGTGTACACACAGTCCTTTCAAAGGAACTGCGGTTCTTTTGAAAGGCAAGAACGCTGTGACGTCATCATGTACGACGAGCATGCGCTCGTCACCTTCTATGCATTCTTGCTTCACCCTACCTTTGCTGTGGAAGCTACTGCGCATGCGTCAAAGTCATTTCGAGCATTTCCAGACGAGAAACTGGAAAGCCTTGTACACACGCTCGGTTTACCGAGCATGTGTACGAGGCTTTAGGCATACATTACACAATTTTCTTGGGAAATTGTTCTTTAAATTTACCAAATCCATATAATATGAGGTCAAACCTAAACACTTTCAAGTTGTATGCAATCAGGCAGTCAGGCAGGCCCTTGCACTACATAGTTGAAGGTAAATCTTAAGGCCCCGTACACACGACCGAACATGTCCGCTGAAACTGGTCCGCGGGCTCTTTTCAGCGGACAATTTCGGTCGTCTGTACGAGGCCTAAAGGAAATTGAATAAGAAACTTGTAAAATGTATTGCCAGCTTAGTGTAGCTAAAAGGGATTAGGCATAAACTCAGGTGTGTTCTAGTCTGAAAGCACCTGAGCAATCCCATCACCGTACTGAGCAAAAATAAGTGGCAGAGGCATTCCTTGCCCCATAGCTACACTTACTGTATATACACTGCATTGTGGAGAATTCCTCAGCCACTTATGATTGGCACAGTACAGATGACAGCTTCCTCTTGGGATCTCTTAGGTGAGTTTGGACGAGGATCCGAACACACCTTAGCCCATCCCCAAAAAATCAAGTAACACCGGTAGTTTGTAGCTGTACAGATAAACATTTAGCCAGCTTTAGAAGCAGCTCCTCATCAAGCTACAAATTACCAGAGAAACAAAGTAAGATTTAGGTGGGTGATATGTGTTCAACTGCCAATGCACTCCGTGAGTGGAGTCATTGCGCCAGCAGGTAGCAGAGCAGGGAGTGAGAAGATGACCTGCAGATCGACCACTCATTTCTTGATTAGCTGCCAGAAGAAAAAACAACAATTTCTTTTGTATTAGGGGAACTTTACAGAGGACTGACTTGTCCTCTGCACTCCGCTCCCAGCAACCATCTTGAAATCAATGGGCAGCGCTGCCGGCAAAGTTCCCGCTGCGCTTTGTAGGCAGTTTTAACCCCTTTTTTTGGATGCTAGCGGGGGTTAAAAGTGCCCCGCTAGCCAGTGGTGTATTTAGGTTTTGTGCTGCCCTAGGCCTGACTAAACTTGTGCACCTCCTAATTTAAATATGACCCACCCCTTCCTGTCAAGGCCACAACCCTTTCTGTTTAATGGGGGACACTAGTTCTGCGGGGGGGGGGGGGGGTGGCAACGGATTCCCTTAATTTGCATAGATTTCCTTTCACTTCCTGTTTGGCTATGGGGCAGGAAGTGAAGGCAAATCTCTGCAATGGGACAGGGATGGTAAAAATGGGAAAAAAGTGTTGCCTATAGTTCTACTTTAAGCACGAATTTCTGATATTTTTATGGAAAGGACTAAGAAGATATAACCATGCCAATGGTGCAGCAGAAAACATATAGCACAGTGAGGAAGGTTTGTGGTCCAGGATGATAGGACAGTCAAAATTAGAAGCAGCGCCCCCCCCCCTCACAGTTGCGGAATGCCGGCCCCTGCATGCCAGAAGCAGTGCGGCCGCTTTATGGGGGAGCTGGACTAATTTGCCTTTCAGCCCAGTTCGCCCCATAAGACTGGCGCTACACTAACAGTGTAGCGCAAGCCAGCGGGGACTCTTTCTGTGCTGCCCCAGGCCTGGGCCTTGTTGGCCTAGGCCAGGATACAGCGTTGCCGCTAGCAGTCAAATAGCGCCACAAAAGCGCCGGCGCTGCTCAGTGTGAAAGCAGCCTAATGCCTTGTACACACGGTCTGGCTTTTGCACGATGGAATTCCATGGGAACACGACGGAACATGTTCTATATTTAAACTCCGATGGAATTCAGCGGAATTTCCGATGGAATTTCTCCGATGGGGCATACACACGGTCGGAATTTCCTATGGAAAAAGTCCGTCTGATTTTTTCCATCGGAAATTCCGATCGTGTGTACGGGGCTTTAATGCACATATAATCTTATAGGAAGATTTTTGATAAAATGAATAGGGCAATGAAAGGGTCTCTTTAAGAGAATACAGAACTAGGTCTCTGATTTGGAAATGCTGTGGATAAGTGAAATATAGTACAGAATTCTGCATATAATTGAAGTAGACATGGTATATGTATGCGATTGTTTCCTTATTATGCTTACACACACAGTAAGAAAAATAACAGGAATGGGTGTTTTTAGAAGGATTCCTGAAATGTTATCTTTATAGTGAAAACACACCATGCAAAGTAAAACATTTGTAACTCTTATGGAATGTGTGTATGATATATACAGAGATAAGGAACATGTTTATAGTGCCTTGAAGTATTTGTTTTGGTCTCGGTAAAACCAGTCTAAAATACAAAAAAACAACAAATGTTGAATTCACTTAGAGCCGGTTCGCACAACAGCGGCACGACTTCGGGGGCGACTCTGCAAGTTGTCCTGAGGACGACTTCAGAGGCGATTTGCAAAACGACTTCTGTATAGATGTTAATGCAGGTGGCCTCGAGCCGTCCCCGAAGTCGTACAGGAACCTTTTTCTAAGTCGGAGCGGTTCCATTGCATTGAATGGGACGCGACTTGTCAGGCGGCTGAGCCGCCTGTCGTGTCGCCCCAGTGTGAACCGGGTCTTAAAGGGGTTGTAAAGGTTAGTTTTTTATTTTCTAAATAGGTTCCTTTAAGCTAGTGGATTGTTGGTTCACTTACCCTTTCCCTCGATTTCCCTTCTAAATGTTTTTTTTCTTTGTTTTCTTTTGTCTGAATTTCTCACTTCCTGTTCCTCCCCAGTAAGCTTGCCCCCATCATCCGAGCCGTTCTGGCTGGGGGTTAGTCAGCCTGCTTGTGCCCTCCCTTGGGACTACATCCCTGTGGGGAGATGATGTGTTCACAGCGTCTCCCCGCAGGGATGTAGTCCCAAGGGAGGGTGCAAGCAGGCTGACTAACCCCCAGCCAGAATGGCTCAGATGATGGTGGAAAGCTTACTGAGGAGTAACAGGAAGTGAGAAATTCAGACAAAGAAAAAAAACATTTAGGCCTAGATTCACGTAGGGAGCGTGTATTTGTGAGCGGGCGTAACGTATCCTATTTACGCTACTTTGACAGGCAAGTGCAGTATTCACAAAGCAAAGTTGCGGCAGGGTAGCGTAAATAGGCCGGCGTAAGCCCGCCTAATTCAAATATGGAACATGTGGGCGTGTTTTATGTTAATCTATTGTGACCCCACGTAAATGATGCTTTTTACGAACGGCGCATGCGCCGTCCGTGAAAGTATTCCAGTGCGCATGCTCCAAATTAACCCGCAAAAAGCCAATGCTTTCGACGTGAACTTAAATGACGCACAGCCCTATTCGCCAACGACTTACGTAAACGACGTAATCGACAGAAAATTTGACGCTGGCTCGACGTCCATACTTAACATTGACTGCGCCTCATATAGCAGGGGTAACTTTACGCCAGAAAAAGCCTAACGTAAACAGCGTATCTGTACTGCGACAGCCGGGTGTACGTTCGTGAATTGTCGTATCTAGCCGATTTACATATTCTAGGCGTAAATAAGCGTACACGCCCCTAGCGGCCAGTGTAAATATGCAGTTAAGATACGACGGCGTAGGAGACTTACACTGGTCGTATCTTAGAGAAATTCGGGCGTATCTGATTCTTTGAATCAGGCGCAAAGATACGACGCCTCAGACTCAGAGATACGACGGCGTATCTGGAGATACGCCGTCGTATCTCCTACGTGAATCTGGGCCTGTGAAGGGAAATAGAAAGGAAAAGGTAAGTGAACCAACAATGCACTAGCTTAAAGGAACCTATTTAGAAAAATAAAAAACAAACCTTTACAACCCCTTTAATAGTCACTAAACACGTTCTTAAATAAGCTTCAGCTATAATGAAAATCCATGAACTTAATTCTCCAGCCAAGGAAGCTGCAATCTAAAACCTCGTACACACACTAATGCCGCGTACACCCAATCATTTTTCGGCATGGAGAAAAACGACGTTGTTCGGCCTGTAGAAAAAACTAAGTTTTTCCAACTTCATCATTAAAACGACGTTGCCCACACACCATCGTTTTTTAAAAATGCTCTAGCAAAACGCGGTGACGTACAACACGTACGCCGGAACTATAAAGGGGAAGTTCCATGCGGATGACGCCACCCTTGTGGCTGCTTTAGCTGATTCTGTGTTAGTAAAAGACCATTTGCGCTTTTCTGTCTGTTACAGCGTGATGAATGTGCTTACTCCATTACAAACGGTAGTTTTACCAGAACGGTATGGGCCTTTAGCCTTTGTTAGATCTGCAGTCACCACAATGCTGTGCTGCTCATGTGATCAGTTATGACACCAGCCATTTGATGGCTTGACAGTCCGGTTGGGAGCAAAAGCAACTGTGACAGTTATCATTGAATGCCTTGAATGTAGCTGTGTTAGGAAACTGTTAAATCAATGGGCCAGATCCACAAAGAACTTACAGCGGCATATCTATTGATACGCCGCGTAAGTTCTACGATGCGCCGTCGTATCTTTGTTTTGTATCCACAAAACAAGATACGCCTGAATGTGGGCTAGATCCGACTGACGTACGTCTTAGTACGCCGTCGGATCTTAGGTGCATATTTACGCTGGCCGCTGGGTGGCGCTTCCGTTGATTTCCGCGTAGAGTATGCAAATTAGCTAGATACGCCGATTCTCAAACATACGTCCGCCCGGCGCATTTTTTCACGTAGTTTACGTAAGGCTTTTTTCGGCGTAACGTTACCCCTGCTCTATGAGGTGTACGCAATATTAGGTATGGACGTCAGGACAGCGTTGAATTTTCCTTGGTTTACGTCGTTTGTGTAAATCATTCGCGAATAGGGCTTTGCGTAAGTTACGTTCACGTCGAAAGCAATGACTATTTGCGACGTGATTTTGCGCATGCTCACTGGGATACGTCCACGGACGGCGCATGCGCCGTTCGTAAAAAGCGCCAATTACGTTGGGTCATACCTGATTACCATACAACACGCTCACTCCAAGTCTACTTTGAATTACGTGGGCTTACGCCGGCCGATTTACGTTACGCCGGCGCACATATGGGAGCAAGTGCTTTGTGGATACCCTACGAGCCACTCTGAGTTATATGAGATGCGCTACGCCCGCCAAAATATACGCCCGTTTTTGTGGATCTGGCCCAATATGTTTAGTTCCACTTTAAATCTTATCAATGTTCTTCCTACAGCAAGATTTATTTTGCCATGAGTGTTTAATTGTAATGGTGGTCATAGGAAAACCTTCACTCAACTTTACCACTTTGGTAAAGCTTTCGATTTTGCAAAAATGAATGGGTCAAAGAAACCGCATGCAGTTTTGAGTTTTTTTTATAGTATCATAAGAAACTTTTTGTAGTAGTTTGCCTTAAAAAAAAAATAAAAAAATTGAAAGTTGCCATGTGTATGACCAGTATAACTGGAGACTGCAGGGAATAAACTCCAATTCCTAATGTATTAATACATCAGACTAAATGTCTGGTGCTGAGTGCCAGTCCAACTCATGCAGGAGCAGAGCAAGGAAGGGTCTTATACCATCAGTGTGTAAGTTTGAAATCTGGAGTGTCACAATAAAATAATATAAAGTAAACATATTTATAATAGGAAGTATTACATTTACTGTACATGTTTTATACCCAATTCTTGATGAAATAGTGTGCAATGACCCTTCAGAAAGAATTTGACATCAGAGATCTATTGAATACTGAACTTACTGCCAATGACCCCTTCCGAAAGCATTCATATTGAAAGAGAGAGGATGAAAAGGAAAGATTTTTTCTTTACTAAATTAACCCTCTGCCTCCTCTAGCTCTAGGAGTATTTTTTTAATTATAAACTTTTTGTTGCTATATTTAGACAATGGTTACTTATTTATTTATTTGTAATCATTTTGTATTATTTGTATTTATTATTAATGAATACAAATAAAACTTATGAGGCAGATTCACAGAGCAAGTACGCCGGCGTATCTACTGATACGCAGGTGTACTTTCAAATTTTCCGCGTCGTATCTTTAGTTTGAATCCTCAAACCAAGATACAATGGCATTTGGGTAAGATCCGACTTCGTACGCCTTCGGATCGTAGATGCAATACTTCGGCGCCCGCTGGGTGGAGTTTGCGTCGTTTTCAGCGTCGGGTATGCAAATGAGCTTTTTCCGACGATCCACGAACGTACGCGTGGTTGTCGCATTCTCTTACGTCATCTCTAGTCGGCTTTTTCCGGCGTATAGTTAAAGCTGCTATTTTGCGGCGTATAGATAGACTTGCCATGTTAAAGTATGGCCGTCGTTCCCGCGTCGAAATTTGAATTTTTTTTGTGTGTAAGTCGTCCGTGAATAGGGATGGACGTAAGTCACGTTGAAGTTCTAAAAATGACGTTGTTGCGACGTCATTTCGCGCAAAGCACGGCGAGAAATTTCGAAACGAAGCATGCGCAGTTCAATCGGCGCGGGGACGCGCTTCATTTAAATGAATCACGCCCCCTACCCGCCCAATTTGAAATACGCGCCGAGAGATACACTACGCAGCCGCAAAATCTTCCTGGATTCGACTTAGAGCCAGGTAAGATACGGCGGCGTAGCGTATCTCTGATACGCTGCGCCTGGGCATTTCTATGTGAATCTGCCCCTATATTTTTTTTTATTATTTAAGCATTAAAAAAAGCTTGGACCTTCTTGTATGGATGAGTTCAGACAGCTGCTTTCTGACTGAACATTAAAGAAGAATTCCATCCTGAAAACAGGAGCTCGGCCGTTCCGCATGGGCACCATTCAGAGAATTTTTTGTGCTGCTCTGCCTCTCCACCTCATCCAATCAGAGAACACTTTGCATTCATTCAGAAAATGTAAAGCATTCTCTGAATGCTCTAGTGCCAATTGGCAGACCTCCTGTGTGCAGAATGCGGCATACCAGCCGCTCAGCACAGGGCCTGGAAGCAAGTGGAGATCAATGGAGTAGCGGTGTCTACTACAGCTGTGGTTCTCAACCTCTGTCCTCAAGTACCCCCAACAGGCCATGTTTTGGAAATTTCTCTTAGACCCCTTTCACACTGAGGGCGTATTGCATGCGCTATAGCGTTAAAAATAGCGCCTGCAATCCGCCCTCAAACAGCTGCTCCATTGTCTCCAGTGTAAAAGCCTGCATTGTGGGTGGTTTTAACCCTTTCTCGGCCGCTAGCAGGGGTTAAAAGCTCCCCATTAGCTGCCGAAATGCGCCACAAATCAGCCCATAGCGCCGGCGGTAAAAATAGCGGCGTTTTACCGCCGACGCTATGGCTCAGTGTGAAAGGGGTCTTAGATAAAATAGCAAGCCATTGACTCTGATTTAAAGCACCTGTGCAAGATAAAGGAAAACCTGCAAACATGGCCTATTGGGGTACATGAGGACTGAGGCTGAGAACCCCTGTATTACAGCAATTTCCAGCTTCCAGGGGCTTCGGCCAGGAATGGTATATAAAGTACCTCTACATAGTTACATTGGTCCAAACTGCACCAATGTAACTATGTATAAAATATCCATACCATAATTCTTCTTTAAAGCAATCGTGCAACCTCTATTGCACAACTGAATCTTCATATGCCCCTCGCCCTTCTGTGTTATAATGTTGTGCCACATGGGATTCTAAGGTAATCTCTACTTGTCTAGTGCACCTCCCACCCCCTACAGCTCTTCTTCCTTTAATCACACTGTAAATCGCCCGATGTATTTCAAATTCTCGGTTTATTGGGCACCAGAAATGTTGATCTTTGTCTCCATCTTAAGGTAAGTTCAGGAATTTCAGGTGTTTTACAAATGTTCTTTTTTTTTACTATTGATATACTTTATACCAGGGGTGCCCAACCAGTGGCCCCGGATGTGGCCGGCGACCTCCGGCTCTGGGATGGAATAGAATAGAATACTGTTATTAAAGGTCAGTTTATTACTAAAATCATAGGGCCAGATTCACATACATTTGCGGCCGTGTAACGTAACCCGTTTACGATACACCGCCGCAAGTTTCCAGTTTTAGTGCCCGATCCACAAAGCACTTACCTCGAAACTTGCGGCGGTGTATCGTAAATACGTCCGGCGCAAGGCGGGGCCAATTCAAATGGGCGTGTGCCATTTAAATTAGGCGCGCTCCCGCGCCGGACCTACTGCGCATGCTCCGTTTCGTAATTCCCGTCGTGCTTTGCGCGCAGTGACGCCATTTTTTCGAACCGCGACGCGCGTATCGTAATTCCGTATTCCCGGATGGCTTACGCAAACGACGTTCATTTTTAAATTTCGACGTGGGAAAGACGGCCATACTTTATACAGCAATACGATTGCTGTGTAAAGTTAAGGCACCAAAAACGACGACTAACTTTGCGACGGGAAACTAGACTAGCGGCGACGTAGCGAACGCGAAAATCCGTCGTGGATCGCCATGACTCCTAATTTGCATACCCGACGCTGGTTTACGACGCAAACTCCCCCCAGCGGCTGCCGCGGTATTGCATCCTAAGATCCGACAGTGTAAAACAATTACACCTGTCGGATCTTATGGATATCTATGCGTAACTGATTCTATGAATCAGTCGCATAGATAGAAACAGAGATACGACGGCGTATCAGGAGATACGCCGTCGTATCCCCTTTGTGAATCTGGCCCACAGTGTATATATGGGCTATCTTTTCTGCCGTGGTTACTGGGCTGCTTTAAAACTGATCCTCGGGTGCAGATTATTTTACCTGTGGGTTACCTGCACTGAGCCATAGACTTCTGTTATTACCTGCGAGTCTGGTGAGCTTTTTCTGAAAGTGCACCAAACCTGCAGAATAGAATACAAGTATATTGCAAAGTGCAGGAAAGCCAAAGGTACACTGCATTTCACCCAGTATGAAAGTCGCCTTGGGCCCCTTTCACACGGTCAGTTCAACAGGGCGACCAATTGGACCCTTCGCTCACCTCTAAGTAGTGGAAGACATAAACAAACTTGTGTCCTACCTCCAATACAATCCGCTAAAAAGTATAGTAGGCTGTGTCAGTGTCTGCTCTGCATATGCATGCCATCCACCCGCTCCGCTCATTGTGGCCCGCGACCGGTTACCAAGTCGCTTAAGTGGCCCTCACTCTTCAAAAGGTTGTGCACCCTGCTTTATACTTTCCACCATCACAAGTGAAGGACAATTTGAGAAGCTTAGAATTAGATAGTTCCTGCTTGGCACTGATAAATGCTACCAGCAGCTCCAGGTGACCATTCACGCGTGATAAAAAAACAGGTGGGCAGCTGTTGTGGCTTACGGAAAAGGAAAAAGATTTAGCTGGGACTGAAGTTAGAAATGAGGGAACCAATCAAAATTCACTCCAACTCCAATTTGAGGAAATTAGACCGAAATGTCGCTGTGCCTTTGAATCTCAGGTTTTACTAGTATAAAGTTAAAGAGTTTTTAGGAGGATGCTATCTACAGTTCCTATTGGTTTCCTAACATCCCGAGTCCTTTCTGGTTTAAAATGAGGAGATGGAAATAGAAAGCAGAAAAAATATATTTGTCCTAATTTGGTGTCCTTATCGATAACAGATTATTTTATTTATGTTTTGTTTGTTTAGGACCAGTTCACACCAGAACACAGTGGGTTTTCAGGCACCATATCCCATTACTATGCAATTTAGCGGAGCGTGTTTTTCAAAAGTAGTGCATGCAGTACATTTTGTGTGGTCTGCTGCGATTTGAATGGCACTGCAGGGGAATGCACAGAAATCGCACAGGAACATGCACCACATTCCTGTATGGTTCTGATGTGAACCGACTATTAGTGATTTCAACGACTCACTCACTTTTTACTGAAGTGGCACCATCATTGAGTCTGAGAAGTTGCATGGTTACATAGGTTGAAAAACACCAAAAGTTCATCTATCAACAGAAAAAAACATATAAATAGAAAACCTCAATATACACAATCTTATACTCACAGTTGATCCAGAGGAAGCCCCATAAACCCAATAAAACATTTGCTAATTTCTGAGGGCGTTTATTCTACATTTTTACAGCTTTTACTGTAAAAAAGCCTTTAAATATGTGGAGGGTAAATCTCTTTTCCTCCAGATGTGTCTCCTCGTCCTTTGCAATGACCTTCAAGGGAATAATTCTGTACCAGGTTCATTTTATGAACCACATATGTATTTATGGATTGAATTTTTTAAATACAATTTTTTTTTTTTATTAATTGGTAGGGAATATATTTTGCCATCCTGATCACCATTCCATCATCAGATATATTGTCATCACCAGACACTGAATGAGAAACCCCTTCAAAATCAGAACTTGTATCTGGTGTTCCTTGCCATCCTTCCCATTGCACCGATATAAAAGTGCCGGTTCACACTACCGCGACTTGTGTCGCCCCAAGTCGCGCGTCTTAATGTACACTATTGAATTTGCTCCGACTTCAGAAAAGGTTCCTGTACTACTTCAAGGTGACTTTTAGGCAACTTGTACCCATAGATTTCAATGGAAGTTGCCTCCAAGTCAGATCTCCGTCTTAACTGAAGCAATTTTACAGAAGATAGTTTACCCAGGCAAACCCCTCTCTCCCACAGAGCTGATTATTCTGTGATTGGCCACAGTCAAAGTCGCCTGTCCTGGAGGCAACTTCAGGTCACGTTGTAAGTTGCTCCAAGTCGCACTGAAGTCGCGCTGAAGTTGCTTTGCAAAGTTTC
The DNA here is from genome assembly GCF_905171775.1 of Rana temporaria. NCBI lineage: Eukaryota > Metazoa > Chordata > Amphibia > Anura > Ranidae > Rana > Rana temporaria. Next base: position 93,271,382 of record NC_053498.1, on the reverse strand, counting down.
ACTGTAAGTCGGGTTGCCCCTGTGTGAACCGGCACTTAAAGTCAGTTCTGCTGGCAACATTTGACTGTGACTGGAAAATGGAGACTGAAGCAGTACTGACAAACATGGAACAAGAATGACAGGTACTCTAACTAATCACCCACACATTAGGTCTCACTGCTTAGATTGCCAAGATCAGATAGTCAACAATTCCCCACACTCTGCCTGACGCACAAATGTGTACAAGGAAGTGCGCCCCAATATCTATGTGAAAAATAAAAATTTCACAACCCCAATTTACGATCTACCAACTAAAATCTACTCCAGATACCCAAGGCCAGATACAAGTCCAAAGGAGAACGAAGATTTGCAGTCCAAGGACCTAGACTCTGGAACGCTTTACCAACCAGTATCCGAATGAAAGTGAATCACCAGGCCTTCAGAAAAAAATTCAAAACCCGTCTATTCTGTGGGTAAAATATAGTAGGAAACGGATACCAAGCGCCCAGAGGCGATTCAGTTCGCATGTGTAGCGCTATACAAGTTTCTCACTCACTCACTCACTCACTTGAGGCAAATGGGTCCCATGGCTTCCCTTGGCAACATTTGGGAATCAGACACACACTCAACAAACTGAGATGACGGATTTAAAGAAATTTGTAAAAACAATGGTAAACGATCCTGTAGGTTTTCTCACCGCTTCTGCTGAGTCTATCTTCCCTCTTTCCCTAGATATTCACATTTCTGGTGGATGGGGCACTGGACCTATCACTATTGCAATCAGATGTGTCACAGAAAGTCACACTTTAATTGGGCACAGGAAACATAGCAAACACTAGGCTGAACAAGCATTTATCAGTTGTAGACAATAAAAAGTTATCCAAAAATAATTGCTAAATACACACAACAGAGCTACTCGAGAGAGATCCTATTGCGCTTACCAGGTCTCATTTGACCCCTTAATCAAAAGTTGCCAAATCAACCTCATATTTAACCTCCCTGGCGGTATGATTCTTTCATATTTTTGGTGCGGTAAAATTATTTTGCATGGAAATCTGGCTTTTTTTATTGTAGGCCTGTAATTCTTAGGAATAACTCACTTAAATCTGTCCAAACAAGAGTCTAGTAGACATCCCGGGTATGATAAAGTAAAAAAAAAAAAATCATAAATTATAATATAATAAATAACTATAAATAATTATAACAAATAATAATGTAATTATAATAACAATTATTCAATAATGTAATCAAATCAAAAACACTGAAATGTGCTCAGTTGCAGAATTGTCACTGTCATTACTTTCAGTGTTTGATGATGAATTTCCCCACAAATCGCTATCGCTCAAGTCTGCAAGTGATTCTAATTTATTATCGCTCTTTTCTAAAAGCACTTTTGACATAAATCGGACACTTTTTGGTTGCTATGGACAATCTCCAGTTTCCAGGCAGAAAGAATTTTTTTTATAATATAAAACTGTATGCAGGACACTGGACAGACCACTAGGGACAAAGGGGGTGTGTAATTATTTGATACAGTACTGTAATCTTACAGATTACAGTGTACTGTATCTATACTGCGTTTTTACTTTTTTGAATTTGGCGCCGAATTCCCCCCTCGTGCGTCGCACAGCTCGGGAACGGAGCTCGGCACTCACCAGTCACCAGTGTATGAATCGAGCGAGATGACAGATAGCACACAGCGGGGACACATCGCAGGATCCAGGGACAAGGTAAGTAACTTCCCCTGTATCCTGCAATGCGATCCCGAGTCTGGCTTGGGGTTACCTCTTTTGGTATGTAAAATTCACCTCGAGACAGACGCGGGAATACCGCCAGGGAGGTTAAGGGACATAGGTCTGGCATTCAGGTTACAGAGAACGCCTATCCTCCTCCAGGCAACCGAATGCTATGGGGGTCTTGATATCTATCCGCTGTCACTAAACCCACTATGACTAAGGTGTCCAGGTCTATTAGCAGTCACCATTTTGGAAATTTAATTGTCACATCTCATATATTTTCCATAATGACAATTTATACTGTATGATCTAAGGCAGGGGTAGGCAACCTTTGAGAGGTGGAGATCTACCAGCACTTCCCCCTGTACACCTCCTTCGCCCAAGGGTGGACACCGGATATCAAGCCCCCAATAGAATTTGGTTGCTTGAAGGAGGAGGAGGATAGGCATTCTCTGTAACCTTGACCCATGTCCCTTGAATATGAGCCTAATTTGACCACTTTTGATTAAGGGGTCACACAAGTTCTGGTAAGCGCAAGAGGAGCTCCCTCAGATGACACTCTGAGGCCCCGTACACACGACCGAGTTTCTCGGCAGAATTCAGCCAGAAACTCGGTCGGAGCTGGATTCTGCCGAGAAACTTGGTCGTGTGTACACTTTTCAATGAGGAACCCGTCGAGGAACTCGTCGGGCCGAAAAGAGAACATGTTCTCTATTTTCTCGTTAGTCAATGGGAAAAGTCGGCCCGCCGAGTTCCTCGGCGGCTTCCACACTGAACTCGACGAGGAACTCGATGTGTTTGGCACGTCGAGTTCCTCGGTCGTGTGTACGGGGCCTCACTTTTCTCATGAGCTTCACCTCTTGAATATGACTTGTGGGACTGTTAAGCCACGCACACACGATCGGACCTGTGTCCGACCAAAATCACATCGAAATTCCCTTTAGAGTAAAAGGGAACATGTTCTCTATCTAAACTTTCCGATGCGGCATACAAACGGTCGGAATTTCCGAAGGAAAAAGTCCGTCTGACTTTTTCCATCGGAAATTCCTATAGTGTGTACGCGGCTTTATAGGTAGATTCAGTAAGAGTTAGGCCGGCTTATCAGTAGATAAGCCGACCTAACTCAGAATCTACGCCGACTTTTGTTTAAGTGTATGCTCAAACAGAGATACGCTTAAACATATCTAAGATACGACGGCTTGCGCCGTCCTATCTTAGGTTGCAATATTTCGGATGGCCGCTAGGTGGCGCTTCCATTGCGGTCGGCGTAGAATATGTAAATTAGTAGATACGCCGATTCACGAACGTACGCCCGGCCGCCGCAGTACATTTACGCCGTTTCCGTAAGGCATTATCAGGCCTAAAGTTTTTCCATCTATTAGATGGAATAGTAATGTTAAAGTATGGCCGCCGTTCCTGCTTCGAGATTCGAAATTTTTACGTCGTTTGCGTAAGTCGTCCGCGAATAGCGATTTACGTTGTTTACGTCCACGTCAAAATCAATAGGCCCGTGCGGCGTACTTAGCCGCAATGCCCACTGGGAAATGTAGGCGCCCGGCGCATGCGCAGTTAAAAAAAAATTCAAAAACGTAAGGTCAAGCCCCATTCACATAAAACACGCCCCCTTACACAGATTTGAATTAGGCGCCCTTACGCCCGCCCGCTTTAGGCTACGCCGCCGTAACTTAGCAGGCAAGTACATTATGAATCATGTACTTGCCTAGCTAACTTACAGCGGCGTAGCCTAAACACGCTAAGCTACGCCGCCGCAAGTTTAGGCAACTCTACGTGAATCTACCTATTAGTCTTTTTTTTAACCATTCTAATTCTGGAGATTTGGGACTTTTTATATGTATATATATTTTTTATTTTGGAGCAGAAGTTGCTATTATCACAAACATTTTTTGTGTTGTTTTTTTCACCTATTGTGTGTGATGTTTTAGTGCTGCGCTGTTTATATTTATGTTTTATAATGTTGTGTATCATAACAGTGCACAGCAGCTTATAGTGGTGTATTTACACTCAAGCACAGATTTGCTTTATATATACACAACCGAGCAACTCTCAGCCTTAATAGACCTTGTCACTGTCTAGGGTTGCCACTTTTTCATCAAGCCAAACCACAACACTTTAGCTGTGCATAGTAATTTTTTTGTTTTTTAGTATACACTATAGCAGGGGTGTCAAACTCAATTTCATTGTGGGCCGCATCAGCATTATGATTGCCCTCAAAAGGGCCAGTTGTATCTTTAAGATTAGATGTCCAGCACATCCCCTCCCCTTACATTAGATGTCAAGAGCCACCCCACCATCAGTTGAGTCCCCCACTCTCCCTTACATCACAGCGCACCCCCCTTTCCTTATGCTGCTGCTGGGAAGAAGCTGGATGCATTGATTGAAAGCAGAAAGTAAGGGTTTGGAGTAGGACCGGAGGAGGACTGCAGGAGAGGTGCGAGGGCCACATGAAATGGCCTGGAGGGCCGGAATCGGCCCGCGGGCCTTGTGTTTGACACCTGTGCACTATAGGATTGTAATAGACCTGGGACGCCTTTGGGCACTCCAAAAGAGAATAGTAATGTGGTGCACATAGTGCCCCTCACCCTCCTGTCAAGCCCTTTCCTGAGCCACATTCCTGTCTGAATAATGTGTCTGGGTTTCAGGTGGGCTGAAACCCGGACACATGACTCAAAACCCAGGCTGTCCGGGTAAATTCTGGACAGGTAGCAACCCTACCACTGTCTCCCTGCAGTTTGTTGTGCACAAAGCAATGTCCATTAGGATATGGATAAGCGAGTCTAGGGTGGAGGAACTTGACTGGCCTGCACAGAGTCCCGATAGAACACCTTTGGGATAAATTAGAGCGGAGACTGTGAGCTAGACCTTCTCGTCCAACATCAGTGCCTGACCTCACAAATTAACTTCTGGAAGAATGGTCAAACATTGCCATAGACACACTCCTAAACCTTCCAAGTTTGCACTTACCTTTGTACGGTAAGTGCCCGAATGCTTCATTGGGAATGTCTTCATAAAACATGGCTCCTGAAATAAAATAAAAAAATAAGCAATTTAAAAAGAGGTCAAGTGTTACTTTCCTTTACTAAACCTGTTTAAAGGGAGATTACAAAGTGCTTGTTGAGCAGATAATTATAGACCACTTTAATACAAAATACCACAGACTTACCGCAATTCAACTAGAGACCCATTGTGGGCTGTGTATGCAATTCTAGCTTCTGCCAGGTTTTATATTTTTCCATTTTTGTGAAAAGGCGAGGTTATACTTTATGTGACATGTACAGAATATCAGCCGGATTCACGTAGATCGACGCATCTTTGTGCCGGCATAGCGCATCTCATATGCGCTACGCCGACGTAACTCTGAGAGGCAAGAGCAGTATTCACAAAGCAATCGCTCCCTACGCTGCGCCAGCGTAACGTAAATTGGCCGGCGTAAGCCCGCCTAATTCAAAGTAGGAAGGTAGTGGGCGTGATACATTTAAATTAACCGTGACCCCATGTAAATGAAGGGCCAAACGAACGACGCATGCGCGCGCATGCTCAGAATCACGTTGCATATATTCCCTAAGATACGACGGCTCAATGCCTACGACGTGAACGTAACCTACGCCCAGCCCCATTCACGTACGACTTACGTAAACGACGTAAAATCCGACGGCTGTTCCGTCATCCATACCTTTGCATGGGATGCGCCTCCGTAAATGGCGTATACTACTGCGACGGGCGCAAGTACTTTCGCGAATCGGCGTATCTCGGTAATTAGCATATTTGACGCATAAATCAATGGAAGCGCCCCTTGCGGCCAGCGTAAATATGCGCCCAAGATACGACGGCGTAGGAGACTTACGTCAGTCGGATGGAGCCAAAATTCAGGTGTATCTTATTTCAAGAATCAGGCGCATAGATACGATTGATTAATCGCCAGTAACATAATGGGGTTAAAAAAACAAAAATTAGCCCTCTATAGTACAAAATAGCAAATCGCTACTGTAAATATCAATTTTACTGTCCCACAGTAAAAAAATGAACCCCTTACAGTAGCGATTATTTGCTCTTTTTGTACTTTATTTTTGTTTTTTAACCCCATTATGTTACTAAACATCTCAGGCCTGGGGTCACACCTCTGTTTTTTGGTGCTTTTTGCAGAAACACACTACAGTTCATTTACATGTTTCCCTATGGGACACGTTCACATCCATGATTTTTTTTCAACTGCTGCGTATTTGGAAAGGGCAAGGACTTTTTAACGCAAAACGGTGCTATTTTTTTTTTTTTTGGTTCAATATACTTCAATGGAGAAGAAGCTGCAGAAAAGCATGTAATGTGTTTTTGCGGCAATTTGTGTTTTGTAATCTGCCCAACAACAAATTTGGCCCAAAAAAATGTAAAAATGCGATTTTTTTTTTTAAGGCTATTATCCGATTAATCGAAACAATAATCGGCCAACTAATCGATTTTGAAAATAATCGTTAGTTGCAGCCCTAAAATAGTCCCTAAAACATATTAATAGGCAATTGTTCCAGAAATCATTGCAAACACTTACATCCTCCAGCTCATGTTGTGGCCGTATCCATCATATGTGTGGGCATGTGAAGCCCAGTTCCTTTTTCTTCCTGGTTCTCGGGGTGAGGTGCATGCTGGGTGATTTTTAGGCACATTAATGCCCAGAGACTCCTGAGAAATGAGTGTCATCATTTCCCAGGAGGCAATGGGGTCTTAGGACAGGAAGTTGAACCACCTAGGACCAGGAACTAGGCAGATTATGAAATGTGCCTAGTAACAGCCAGATAGAAGTGAGTAAAAACATATTTATTTATTTTTTTACATTAAAGGCAAGCTGTTAATAGAAAGTTCATTTTTAGGGTGGAACTCCGCTTTAATTTTTTGGAACCTGGCTGAAGCTCCGCAAAGGAGTGAGAATTATGAGTGAGTTTGGATTCTGCCTGCAACTCACAGGTTAATCTTGTTATTTTACTTCCACTATTTGCTTTTAATGACCTTTGACTTCATTTCAGTAAGAAACCACAATACAAGAGTCACCCAGTTACTTATTAGACAGAAAAGAAGTTCCTTCCATGTTACAACACAGTGAAGTCAGGAGATACAGGCTGGGTTCAGCTCATTCTGGAAAATCCCTTTTATTACAGATTTACAGATCTGGCCCAGTGACTAACCTATGGACACATTCCAGCAATCCAGGGAAGCTGCAAAGTGGAAGTGATGTATAAACAAGTAAGGGCCAGATTCAGAAAGATCAGCGGATCTTTCTGCTGGCGTAACGTATCTCATTTACGTTACGCCGGTGCAAGTTTATCAGGCAAGTGCTTTATTCACAAAGCACTTGCCTGTAAAGTTGAGCCGGCGTAGCGTAAATCCCCCGGCGGAATTCAAATTCCGCGGGTAGGGGGCGTGTAAAATTTAAATCAAGCACGTCCCCGCGCCGAACGAACTGCGCATGAGCCGGCCGCGACTGAATCCCAGTGCGCATGCTCCAAATCACGTCGCTATTTGTCAATGAAAGCGAAGTGAGCGTAACTTACGCTAAGCTCAATTGTGAATCGACTTACGCAAACTACGTAAAAATTTAAAACTCGGCGCGGGAACAACGGCCATACTTAAAGCGGTAGTTCACCCCCACCGACACGATTTTACCATCGAGACAGGCATTGTAGCGCGAGCTACAGTATGCCTGTCCCGATTTTTTTAACCCCGGACTCACCTTGTAATCTGACATCGTAGATTTCGGCTCCCGCGGGGAATGGGCGTGCCTATGGAGAGGGAGGATGATTGACGGCCGGCCCTGGCACGTCACTCTCCCCGAAGACAGCCGGAGTAGGTCTCGGCTCTTCACGGCGCCTGCGCACAGGCTATGCGCACGCGTCGTGAAGAGACAAGCCTATTTTGGCTATTTCCGGAGAAGCGTGACGCGCCAGAGCCGGCCGTCAATCATCCTCCGTCTCCATAGGCACGCCCATTCCCCGGTATCTTCGATCTACGCGTACAGGGTGAGTACGGGGGTAAAAAATTCGGGACAGGCATACTGTAGCTCGCGCTACAATGCCTGATTTTATGGTAAAAGAAAAAAATAATTTTTTTTTCGTTGATAGGGTGAACCCCCGCTTTAACATTAGCTACACCTCATATAGCAGGGGTAACTATACGCTGAAAAAAAGCCGAACGTAAATGACGTAAAAAAAATGCGCCGGCGGAACGTACGTTTCTGAATCGCCGTATCTACCTAATTTGCATATTCCTCGCGGAAATATACGGAAGCGCCACCTAGCGGCCGGCCTGAAATTGCAGCCTAAGATCCGACGGTGTAAGTCACTTACACCAGGCGGATCTTAGGCATATCTATGCGTAACTGATTCTATGAATCAGGCGCATAGATACGACTGGCCGGACTCAGAGATACGACGGCGTAACTGGAGATACGCCGGCGTATCTCCTCTCTGACTATAGCCCTATATGTTTTCATCTGGGTCCTGAGCCAGGCTTCATAGCATGAGCAGTGTATAAAGAGCTAAACTAAAATATGAAACATCTCTAAAAAAAAAAACGCTCACCGTCATTTATTCAGCCAGATTGCAGATTCAGTTTATAGAAATACCACTCAGCTGTGACATTTTAGTTTTAATGGTTTCCAAAATAAATGTTACAGTGCTAGTATAAACCTCTATGAGAGTAAGCATGCAGAATATTGACTTCTACCATGTATGGTTATCCTCCTGCTTGCTGCCATTATCACCTCATTTAGTTTATATATATTCCTCAATAGGTCTAAAAACTATTAGCCAAATTTGTGTGATCTAACACATTTGCAAACCCAGATATTTCCTTGTAAAAGTAGCAATAACATCATCACCATGCTGTGCACAGTCTGTGCAGAGAGCAGAGCTGTAGGAGGGGCCCAGTAGCTCCACCCATGACTGACAATAGAAAACTACAGGAAGGGGTGGAGACATGACCAGTCACCCTGTAAAAGAGAGAGAGCAGCAGTGACTGGTCTTTAACCAGTTGTGGACCACGCACTGTACATTTCTGCACCAGATCACGTACCCATAGCTCCCAACTGTCCCTGATTTGGAGCAATGTCCCTCTGTCCCTCATTTCTCCTCATTTGTCCCTCATTTTGGTCTGATCTATATAGATGTATATAAAATGCACTTTTTATCTATCAAAAGGTGTTTTCCAGTGCAAAATCTTTCATCTGATTTATAAATTGCTGCATTTGTAAATTCCAAAAGCCAATATAAAGAAATTGTAGTGGTAAAAAAAAGCACTTGTGGGTTTAACCACTCTTATTTTTTTGGTACAAATCTCCTTTAAGGGGGCGTGGCAAGGGGTGTGTCCTATGCCTGCATACTTTTGCTGATAGGTGTCCCTCATTCCCATCTCAAAAAGTTGGGAGGTATGCATACCTAGTACGTCATCTGACACTGCCAGGTCTGAGGCGCGCGTGTGGGCCGCCAGCGACACACACGCCCAGTGGCGGGTACCCAGGAGCCCAGTGGCGGCAGTGGCGGCCCGTCCATAGGGGGCGCATGGGCGCCGCCCCCCCTCTCCCCAAAGCCAGAAAAAAAAAAAAAAAAAAAAAAAAATGAAAAAAATTTTTTTTTTTTGGGCCCTTTAAGAAAAAAAAAAGGTCCTTTAAGACGGTGCATGTTCAGGGTGAGCGCCGGTCAAAGACTCAGAGCACTGCTATAGCATCATTGAAGCGTCATGCCAATGCAGCAGGCAAGACGCTTCATTTGCAGTTTTTTTTTAAGCTCTGTGGCTATGTGCTGTGCGCCATGAGCCAATCACTCTCCAGTGTCTCCACTCTCCTCTCTAATTGGGTCCTGCTGCTTCCTCACTGCAGAAGGAAATGGGCGGTGCTTTCCCCAGGGCAGTGTTACTTCGGTTTTGACTCCAGGAGGACTCTAAGGTAAAGTAACTTATTAAAACACTTTATTTGTCTCATTGTCTGTCCTGTCCAGTGTCCCTGTCCACCCCATCATGTCCAGCACCTTATGCTGTATGCTCAGCCTGTACTGTGATCGGACTGAGAGAGGACAGGAGGGAGGGGGAGGGTGCCGTGCTTCACATCTCCTGTATGTGTGTGAGGGCTTAGAGTGCCTGCGTCCTGCAGCTGTGCTTTACAGATCTCTTATCTCTGTCTGTCTATCTATCTGACTGTCCTGCCTGTCCCCCCTCTCTCTCTCTCTCTCTCTCTCTCTCTCTCTCTCTCTCTCTCTCTCTCTCTCTCTCTCTCTCTCTCTCTCTCTCTCTCTCTCGCCATATCTATCTCTCTATCTATCTATCTATCTATCTATAGATCTATCTATAGCCATATCTATCTCTCTATCTATCTATCTCTCTATCTATAGATCTATCTATCTCTCTATCTATAGATCTCTCTATCTCTCTATCTATAGCTCTATCTATCTCTCTATCTATAGATCTATCTATCTCTCTATCTATAGATCTATCTCTCTCTCGATCTATAGATCTATCTATCTATCTATCTATCTATCTATCTATCTATCTCTCTATCTATAGATCTATCTATCTCTCTATCTATAGCTCTATCTATCTATCTATCTCTCTATCTATAGATCTATCTCTCTCTCGATCTATAGATCTATCTATCTATCTATCTCTCGATCTATAGATCTATCTATCTATCTATCTATCTATCTATCTATCTATCTATAGCTCTATCTATCTATCTCTCTATCTATAGCCATATCTATCTCTCTATCTATCTATCTCTCTATCTATAGATCTATCTATCTCTCTATCTATAGCCATATCTATCTCTCTATCTATCTATCTCTCTATCTATAGATCTATCTATCTCTCTATCTATCTATCTATCTATCTCTCTATCTATAGCTCTATCTATCTATCTATCTATCTCTCTATCTATAGCCATATCTATCTCTCTATCTATCTATCTCTCTATCTATAGATCTATCTATCTCTCTATCTATAGATCTATCTATCTCTCTATCTATAGCTCTATCTATCTATCTATCTATCTATCTCTCTATCTATAGATCTATCTCTCTCTCGATCTATAGATCTATCTATCTATCTATCTCTCGATCTATAGATCGATCTATCTATCTATCTATCTATCTATCTATCTATCTATAGCTCTATCTATCTATCTCTCGATCTATAGATCTATCTATCTATCTATCTATCTATCTATCTATCTATAGCTCTATCTATCTATCTATCGATCTATCTATCTATCTATCTATCTATCTATCTATCTATCTATCTATCTATCTATCTATCTATCTATAGCTCTATCTATCTATCTCTCGATCTATAGATCTATCTATCTATCTATCTATCTATCTATCTATAGCTCTATCTATCTATCTCTCGATCTATAGATCTATCTATCTCTCTCTATCTATAGCTCTATGTCTCTATCTATCTATGTCTCTATCTATCTATCTATAGCTCTATCTATCTCTCTCTCTCTATAGATCTATCTCTCTCTCTCTCTATAGATCTATCTCTCTCTCTCTCTATAGATCTATCTCTCTCTCTATCTATCTATGTCTCTATCTATCTATGTCTCTATCTATCTATCTATCTATCTATCTATCTATCTATCTATCTATCTATCTATCTATTAGCTACCTCTGTCTAATTATCTATCTATTTATCTATCTAATTGTCTGTCTATCTATATCTATCTGTCTGTTTAATTATCTATCTATCTATCTATCTATCTATCTATCTATCTATCTATCTATCTATCGCTCTATGTCTCTATCTATCTATCTATCTATCTATAGCTCTATATCTCTATGTCTCTATCTATCTATCTATCTATCTATTTGTCTGTCTATCTAATTATCTATAGCTAGCTGTCTGTCTGATTATCTATCTATCTATCTATCTATATCCATCTAATTATCTATCTATATCTATATATCTGTCTGTTTAATTATCTATCTATCTATCTATCTATCGCTCTCCCTCTCTCTCTCTCTTTCTCTGTCTCTCTCTATCTGTTTAATTGTCTGTCTGTCTATCTATCTATCTATCTATCTATCTATCTATCTATCTATCTATCTATCGCTCTCTATCTAATTATCTATCTATATCTGTCTGTCTGATTATCTATCTATCTATCTATCTATCTATCTATCTATCGATCTATCTAATTATCTATATCTATATGTCTGTCTAATTATCTATCTATCGATCTATCTAATTATCTATATCTATATGTCTGTCTAATTATCTATCTATCTATCTAATTATCTATCTGTATGTCTAATTATCTATCTATCTAATTATCTATAGCTCTATCTCTCTCCCCCTCCCTCCATCTATCTATCTGTTTAATTATCTATAGCTCTATCTAGCTATGTCTCTCTATCTATCTATCTGTCTGTCTAATTATCTATCTAATTATATATAGCTCTATCTCTCGCTCCCTCCCCCTCCCTCTATCTATCTATCTATCTATCTATCTATCTATCTATCTATCTATCTATCTATAGCTATCTGCCTAATTATCTATTTATCTATCTATATCTATCTATCTATCTATCTGTTTTATTATCTGTCTGTCTATCTATCTATCTGTCTCTCTGTCTGTCTGCAGGTCCCATTGTCTGCGAGTGGCGGGGGGGGGGGGGGGGGTTGACTGGGGTTTTGTTTGCGCCCCCCCAAAAAAATAGAGCACCAGCCGCCACTGAGTGGCGGGTACCGCAGAGTCAATGTACGCCGGCACCTACCGATTACACAGTCACAGGCAGAACAGCAATCTGCCTATGTAGGCAGATTCTTTCAGAAGGGATGGTATTGATCCCGTGTTACTGCAAAGCAGGAACACTGATCTTTGCCTTCCCCTAGTCAAAGCACCTCCTCCACAGTGAGTAAGCACAGGCTAGACACACAGTTAACCCTTTGATCATCCCTGATGTTATCCCCTCCCCAGCCAGTGTCATTAGTACAGTGACTGTGCATATTTTTTAATCCTGATCACTGTATTAGTGTCACTGGTCCCCAAAAGGTGTCAAAAGTGTCAGTTCAATTTGTCCGCCACAATATCACAGTAACGCTATCAGTTGCTAATCGCTGCCAGTACTAGTCTCTAGCATTTAGATTAAATTTGTTTAGCCTGGAGTTTAGCTTTATTACCTTTTGTAGCAAGACACAAGTCTGACTAGACTATAGGGCAGATCCACAAAGATCTGCACCGGCGCAGCGTATCTAAGATACGCTACGCCGCCGTAACTTACCTGGCTTTGGTTTGAATCCTCAACGAATTCGCGCCGTAAATTACGGGCGGCGTAGTGTATCTCTCGCAGCGTAAGGGTGCGGAATTCAAATGCGGCGGGTAGGGGGCGTGTTTTATTTAAATGAAGCACGCCCCCGCGCCGAACGAACACCGCATGCGCCGTCCCTAAAGTTTCCCGCCGTGCATTGCGCTAAATGACGTCGCAAGGACGTCATTGGTTTTGACGTGAACATAAATGGCGTCCAGCCCCATTCACGGACGACTTACACAAACGACGTAAAATTTTCAAAATTAGACGCGGGAACGAAGGCCATACTTAACATTGAGTACGCCACCATATAGCAGCTTTAACTATACGCCGGAAAAAGCCGAACGGAAACAACGTAAAAAAATGCGACGGCCGCTCGTACGTTCGTGGATCGTCGGAAATAGCTAATTTGCATACTCGACACGAAAACGCCACCTAGCGGTCGCCGAAAAATTGCATCTAAGACTCGAAGGCGTACGAAGACGTACGCCTCTCGGATCTAGCCGAGATGCCGTCGTATCTTGTTTTGAGGATTCAAAACAAATATACGACGCGGAAAATACAGCTGACGACGATCGGTTCTAATAAATGCCGCCTTTTCCACCCCTCTCTTTGAGCTGCCTGGATCCCCCCTGTTCTCTCACTCCCCCCCCCCCCCATGCAATGCTGCCGGTTCCCCCCTTTCGCCTCCCCGCCGACTACTGAAATGTGTCAGGATGGAGAGCAGGGAAAGGGGGCCATTAAATATGTAATTTACCGTCCCCTTCCTTTTCTGAATGTAACACCCTCCTACTAAAGGTGCTAGATGTAAATAGTTAGATTAGTGTAGTTTGCCTCTCCGCCTAATGGTGGGGCTAGAGGCAAATCTATCCTGAGCATGTCTGCTTAATAGAATTCTGCAATTTATTAGTTAGGACTTCTTCTGGTGTTCTGGTGCTGTTGAGTTTGCCTGGGCTCCCCCTGCCTTCTGGAAACTAGTAGAGCTTTCTGGAACATGGGTGGGAGCTTGGCAAAAAGGCAGCATGAATATAGATGAAGTTTCGGCCAATTACAGGGGAGGTGCCCCTGAGCATGCTTGGATTGGTCTATATATTCAGGGAACACCTGAGCTCTGGGTCCTTCCCAGATAGTGGGGGTTCTGTGATGAGGGGGTTCTGTGATGCAGAGAGGGTTCTGTGATTGGGGGGGGATGTGTGATAGGGAGGTGACATGTGATGAGGGGAGTCTGTGAAATATTAATACGTTTATGTTGATTAAAATTGTTTTTTATTTTAAATATTAAATTATTTTTTTCCTGTTTTTTTGCACTACAAATAAGATGTGTGCATAGGAATTTGTTCATATTTTTTTAAACTATAGTCTGGCCCCCCAACAGTCTGAGGGACCGTGAACTGGCCCCCTGTTTAAAAAGTTTGAGGACCCTTGCTCTAACTGCTACATCTGGAGGACCGCTTGTTCTGTTGAAAAACAACAGACTTATTGAGTGGATCACCGGGTGAAAATAAGGGAAAGAAAGCCTAAAAAAGAAAACGAATGCAGTCATTACATCTAATGCCGCGTACACACGATTGGATTTTCCGATGATACAAAATTACGATCGTGTGTGGGCCCCATCTGACTTTTTTCCATCGGAGTAAAAAAATAGAACATGTTTTAAATTCTTCCGATGGGAAATTCCGATCGTCTGTGTGGAATTCCGTCAGAGAAAAATCCACGCATGCTCAGAATCAAGTCGACGCATGCTCGGAAGCATTGAACTTAATTTTTCTGGGCTCGTCGTAGTGTTTTACGCCACCGCGTTTTGGAAGGTGGGAATTTAGTCTGACAGTGTGTATGCAAGACAGCTTGAACGAAATCCATCGGATTTTAAACCATCGGATACTCAGATCGTGTTTATGCGGCATAAGTATTGGTAGGCTGCAATATGATAAATGTTTGCTTTTGTTTTTTTTTACCACTTTAACCGCTTCCCGACCGCCGCATGTAGATATACGTCGGCAGAATGGCACGTACAGGCACATTGGCGTACCTGTACGTCCCTGCCTAGATGTGGGCCGGGGGTCCGATCGGCACGACCCCCCGCTACATGCGGCGGTCGGGTCCGCTCGGGGAGCGATCTGGGACGACGGCGCGGCTATTCGTTTATAGCCGCTCCGTCGCGATCGCTCCCCGGAGGTGAAGAACGGGGAGAGCCGTATGTAAACACGGCTTCCCCGTGCTTCACTGTGGCGGCTGCATCGATCAAGTGATCCCTTTTATAGGGAGACTCGATCGATGACGTCAGTCCTACAGCCACACCCCCCTACAGTTGTAAACACACACTAGGTGAACACTAACTCCTACAGCGCCCCCTGTGGTTAACTCCCAAACTGCAACTGTCATTTTCACAATAAACAATGCAATTTAAATGCATTTTTTGCTGTGAAAATGACAATGGTCCCAAAAATATGTCAAAATTGTCCGAAGTGTCCGCCATAATGTCGCAATCACGAAAAAAATCGCTGATCGACGCCATTAGTAGTAAAAAAAAAAAAACTATCCCCTATTTTGTAAACGCTATCAATTTTGCGCAAACCAATCGATAAACGCTTATTGCGATTTTTTTGACCAAAAATAGGTAGAAGAATACGTATCGGCCTAAACTGAGGAAAATTTTTTTTTTTATATACTGTATGTTTTTGGGCGATATTTATTATAGCAAAAAGTAAAAAATATTGCATTTTTTTCACAATTGTCGCTCTATTTTTGTTTATAGCGCAAAAAATAAAAACCGCAGAGGTGATCAAATACCACCAAAAGAAAGCTCTATTTGTGGGGAAAAAAGGACGCCAATTTCATTTGGGAGCCACGTCGCACGACCACGCAATTGTCTGTTAAAGCGACGCATTGCCGAATTGTAAAAACCCCTTGGGTCATTTAGCAGCATATTGGTCCGGTCCTTAAGTGGTTAAAGGCGCATTCATACCTTTTTTGCGCCTGTTACAGCACACATTGTATTGTGGTTTTATACGTGTTGCTATACATGTGTTTCCGCCTGTCCACATCTATTTCCTAAAGCCTTTAAATTAGTCTCTTTGCATCATAAAAAGCACATACATTTTTTTTTCATTGCACTTTAACAGCGCAAGTGTCTATTAGTGTGTGTGTTGAGGGTCATGTGTATTTTTAGCGGTATGGATGTACATTAGGGCACGATTAGCAATGCGTGAGAAAAGGTGTGAGCAACATGCACTGACACCCATTGCAGGATGTGTGCACGCATGTAACTTGTTAGAAAATATACATATCCAAAGTTCTATAATGTAGTATTTGTATGGCTCAGAACAGAACAATGATCAATTCACCCGACTTCCACCTAGAATTCCTTGGCGACATTCACCCTTCCCTTCATATCAAGCTAAATTAGTGGAAATTTGCCCAAGAATACACCTTTTACTCAAATTGCAATAAAGGGTTATATATCGTATTTATCGGGTATTGCGCACTCCAGCGTATAGCGCGCACCCCTAATGTAGACCCGTTTTTCCTGTAAACAAAAGATTTTAATACTTAGTTTTGGTGTCTTGCCCGGCGTCCTTGTCCGGTCCGGCGTCCGTCCGCGACCTCGGTGGTGTCCTCCCGGCTTCTCTCGCGCTGTCTCCGAGTCGAATCCCCGCTTCCCACGCTCAGTTTGAAGCCTCCGCCGACATATACCGAGCGCAGTACACTCGGGCACGTTCGGCCACGCTCGGCTTCTCACGCATAAATGTCACAGAGCGTGACCACCAGCGAAGCCGAGCCTGGCCGAATGTACCCGAGTGTACTGCGCTCGGTATATGTCGGCGGAGGCTTCAAACTGAGCGCGGGAAGCAGGTATCGGCGTATATCGTGCACCCACGATTTTGCCCTGATTTGTATACGCCGATAAATACGGTAGTTTAAGAATTCCATGGTTAATTGTTTTGAATTATTTTTTAATGTAAAAGAAAGAACACAGCATGTACTTCACCCCCTCTCTTTGAGAACCAACCGCCCAGCACACCAACAAGTTCTTCAGCATGGGGGGGCAGGGGGCTAAAGAGGTGGACTTCCCCAAAAACTGGGGCTCACCTCTCAAAGCACTGGTTCTTGATGCTGATGGACATGAGGCTCCTCGGCACCCCAGGTGGTCAGGACAGGATGCTGGCAAGGGGGTCTTTTTGTACCACCTACCCACTTCCAGTGGAGGGCAAGTAGTTGGTCACTTTTCTTCTCAGAGAATAGGTGCAGGAACTCCCACTTTCCAAGTCCCCATCCACCTCTCAGCACCGTTCCTTGGTTCCACTCCCTACCCACCTTCCAGGACCACCCCTTTTAGAGAATACAGAAGCATGTAAAATTTGTTAATGATAATAAGAACAGCAGTAAAATAGATCACCTCCACCCAGCAACAATAGACCTTCGGCAGCAACAACAGATCTCCCTACAGCCAGCATCAATAGATCCCCCCCAGCAAAAATTAGTCTACCCAGGATCACCTACAACAAAACACCATTCTCAGCAAAATAGACCCCCGCCAGCAACAACAGATCCCCACAGCCAGCAGTTATAGACCCTCCAGCAGCCAGCAACAATAGACCCCTCCCTCAACTGTAGATCCCTCCCAGCAACATAAGACCCACCCTCAGCAACAATAGATCCCCACCAGACCCTCTCCTGCAAAAATAGAATCCCTCCAGTGACAATAGACCCCCTAGAAGCCAGCATCAACAGACCTTGCAGCACACCCAACACTCCTTGCCATTACATACATTCAGTGCCAGAGGTGCCAGAACTGCGTTCCCCTGCGATCCCGCTGACAAAGAGCCCTGCTCACACCCTGATGAATTGATTTTAAGGGTTTTCGAAAGCTTTTAAGTGACCAGGGAACTCTGCAGAAGGAGTTCGCTGTGACATCCTTGTCCATTTCCGGTAATAGTCCAAAGAAGGGGATCCCCAAAGCACTCCCCAGTTTTAAAGGGCATGCAGACTTCAAAATCAGGGGAATTCAAGTTTTTTTCAAGCCAAACCCAAACACTTTAGCGGCGCTTGGCAATTTTTTTTTTTTTTTGTATACACTATAGGATGGTAAAAAACCTAGGACACCTCTTGTATGCCCCAAGGAGAGTAGTAATAAACAGCGAGTGAGGCAAAATTGTGTTAATGGTAGGAAGAGCTTAACCACTTGACCACTGGGCACTTAAACCCCCTTCCTGACCAGACCAATTTTCAGCTTTCGGTGCTCTCACAATTTGAATGACAATTACTCAGTCATACAACATTGTACCCATTTGAAATTTTTGTCCTTTTTTTCACACAAATAGAGCTTTCTTTTGGTGGTATTTGATCACCTCTGGGTTTTTTTTTTTTTTGCGCTATAAAAGAAAAACGACTGAAAATTCTGTAAAAATATTAGCAGGTTATTTCTCACACACAGCATATGCATACCACAAATTACACCCCAAAACACATTCTGCTATTCCTCCCGAGTATGGCGATACCACATGTGTGAGACTCTTACACAGCGTGGCCACATACAGAGGCCCGACATGCAGGGAGCACCATCAGCTGTTCTAAAGCACCCAGGCCAATTCTGACATTTCTCTCCTACATGTAAAAATCATCATTTATTTGCTAGAAAATTAAATAGAACCCCAAAACATTATATATGCTTTTTTAGCAAAGACCCTAGAGAATACAATGGCGGCCGTTACAACTTTTTATCTCGCATGGTATTTTCTCAGAAATTTTTTGAACGCGTGTTTTAAAAAAAAAAACTGTTTTGTGCTTAAAAAAAAAAAAAACAGTAAAGTTAGCCCAATTTTTTTTCATAATGTGAAAGATGAAGTTACGCCGAGTAAATAGATACCAAACATGTCACCCTTCAAAAATGCGCACACTCATGGAATGGCGCCAAACTTCGCTACTTAAAAATCCCCATAGGCGACGCTTTAAATTACTTTTATTGGTTACATGTTTTGAGGTACAGAGGAGCTCCCGGGCCAAAATGATTGCTCTCGCACTAACGTTCGCAAAGATACCTCACATGTGTAGCTTGAACACCGTTTTCATATGTGGGCGGGACTTACATATGCGTTCGCTTCTGCATGCGAGCACACGGGGACAGGGGCGCTTTAAAAAAATGGGTATTGCAGAGTATTTGGGTATTGCAGAGTATTGGGGTATTGCAGAGTATTGGGGTATTGCAGAGTATCGCGCAGGGTATTGCAGAGTATTGGGGTATTGCAGAGTATTGGGGTATTGCAGAGTATGGGGGTATTGCAGAGTATCGCGCAGGGTATTGCAGAGTATTGGGGTATTGCAGAGTATTGGGGTATTGCAGAGTATTGGGGTGTTGCAGAGTATCGCGCAGGGTATTGCAGAGTATTGGGGTATTGCAGAGTATTGGGGTATTGCAGAGTATCGCGCAGGGTATTGGGGTATTGCAGAGTATCGCGCAGGGTATTGCAGAGTATTGGGGTATTGCAGAGTATCGCGCAGGGTATTGCAGAGTATTGGGGTATTGCAGATTATTGAGGAACTGCAGAGTATCGTGCAGAGTATTGGGGTATTGCAGAATATTGGGGTATTGCAGAGTATTGCAGAGTATTGGGGTATTGCAGAGTATTGCGCAGGGATAGCTGAGCTGGGATGGATGGATGGCTGGATCTGTGACTGCAGTTGTCACAGATCCAGCCCTCAGTGCTGCTGCTGACACCCGCTGCCCCCCCCCCTCCTCTCACACTGTACCGAACGGTACAGAGAGGAGAGGGAGGAACCGGCGTCATCAAATGACGCCGGTTTGTTTACAAGTGATCGCTCCGTCATTTGACAGAGCGATCACGTGGTAAACGGCCGCTATCAGCAGGAATTTACCGCGATCCGTGATGCGCCGGGTCTTCTAGACCCGGCGCTCACGGATGATTCCAGGAGCGCGCCCCAGGGGGCACGCGAGTGGAGGATTCTGGGAGGACGTTGTGTCAGAGTTACCCCACCGCGCTGTAGCAGTAAAATGTCTATGGCGCGGTGGGCAAGTGGTTAAGGTGTGTAATTAAATCAAACAAGGTCAGTCTGTCCCCCAGTACAATCCTCCCCAGGTCAATCTGTTCCCCAGTGTAATCTTTGCTTCCCCAAGTCAATCTGTCCACCTGTATAACATCCCCCCCTCCAGGTCAGTCTGTCCCCTGTTATTATCACCTTAGGACAACCTGTACCGCAGTACATTCCACCTGGTCAGTTTGTCCCTCAGTATAATGCTTCCCCCTCCCCCAGGACGATCTGTCCCCCCAGTATAATCCCCCAGGTCAGTCTGTCCCTCGTACAATCACCCCAGGTCAGTCTGTCCCCAGTACAATCCTTCCCCCCCAAGGTCAATCTGTCCCCAAGTATAATCCCCCCCTCCCCAGGTAAGTCTGTCCCCCAGTATAATTCTTCCCCCCTAGGTCAACCCGTTGCTTAGTAAAATCCCACCAGATCAGGCTGTTCCCCAGTATAATCCCCCCCCAGGTCAATCTGTAACCCAGTATAATGCCCCCAAGGTCAATCTGTACCCCCCCAAGATCAGTCAGACTGACTTAGGTGGATTGTTCTGGGGTATAGACTGACCCCCAGTACAATCCAGTAATAGTTGATTTTTTAGGCCCCGCAAAAGGTTCGAAAATCAAATCACTGTTTTCACAAAAAATATACTAAAAGTATTATTAGCACACAAAAAAAAACCACAACATGACTTACAAAATTCCTGGTAAATTCCTAGTAAAGGCCTTATTCACACAGAACGTTCTAAAGTGATCGCCTGTGTGAAGGCTGTGTTCCTGTGCATCCTTATGCAAGCAGTTCTATTCATATCAATTGGGATGCAGTGGCTGCATGTTGCTGCTCCCAATCTGGCATCTGCATGGGTGCGGGGGCACAGCCCTGAATGCAGAGAGTGTGAGTTTAGAGACATGCATCCACATCCACACGGATGACAAACCGAGCGGGCGGCTGTGTCTGGGCAGCTGCTACTTCCCAATTGCACACCTGTGCATCACTGTACAGGTATACACGGCCTCACACAGGTATATGCTGTAGTATGCCCCATGTGAACAAGGCCTTACTATGTTTCTTTTTTTTTTCCACACCGTTCTTTTAATCTTTTCTACCTTTTTATTTTGGGCTGGATGGGCTTTGATGAAATATCAGGGGTCTAAGCAGACCCCGGAAGTCTGTTTTTTTTATACAAAAAAGGGACTAATCACATAGGAGGAATTCATTAAAGCTTCTGGACCATTTTTCTGGCGTTAATTCCTCTGGTTAATGTATTGCATCAAATTCATGAAGCATTTCCAATTTGGTCCTGACAGCAACTCGTGCACCAAAATCGGATAGTTCTAAAATGTACCACTTTTACTTTGTACCGCATTGAATTCGTCACTTTTACATTGTGTAGCACTGACTGCACCAAATATAAAAGTGGCGCTAATTAAGACCAGCTCGCATACAGACAGAAAAACTGACTCAGACTGTTTACTATGCTTCAGTGATGAATGCACACAGCTGCAATCAGTACTGATTGCTCACCGTGTTCATTCAGGAAGGGGCTGATAAACATTGCATTTTTACCAGGATTATAACCCCTGTCAGTTTATATTTTAGTTATCTGTGCTGGGAGATTTCCCTTAATTTCCTGTCTCAGACCAAAACAGGATATGAGAGAAAATCCCTCAAAGTTAAAGAATCCCTAGTTTTCACCAGGATCATCAAAATTAATGTCCCCACTGGAAAATTTCCACTCTATTCCTGTTATGGTGACAACCCCAAATGTGGAATTTCCTTTTACTTTTACATACTTCAGGGAGGGTAAACAAGACAAATAAAGAGGGTGAATCTACCTAATGGGGACGCAGACAGCAATAAAAACATGACTGGTGTTCGAATCACTCTCCACTTTATCTAAAACGAAGAAAAAGGATTTGCCTTTGGTTAAACAATAAAGGAAATGCATTGAAAGGATTTAACTAGGGAAACTCAGAACAGTAATACCTTGGATTACGAGCATAATCGTTCCTGAAGCATGCTTGTAATCCAAAGCACTCGTATATCAAAGCGAGTTTCCCCATAAGAAATAATGAAAACTCAGATGATTTGTTCCACAACCACTGCTGATGTATGCAGTACTGTATGTGGCCTGAGGTGTGGTGCCGCTGGTGTATGCAGTACTGTATGTGGCCTGAGGTACGGTGCCGCTGGTGTATGCAGTACTGTATGTGGCCAGAGGGGCAGGGCCACTGGTGTATGCAGTACTGTATGTGGCCAGAGGTGCGGTGCCGCTGGTGTATGCAGTACTGTATGTGCCCAGAGGTGCAGGGACGCTGGTGTATGCATTACTGTATGTGGCCAGAGGGGCAGGGCCACTGGTGTATGCAGTACTGTATGTGGCCAGAGAGGCGGGGCCACTGGTGTATGCAGTACTGTATGTGGCCAGAGGGGCAGGGCCGCTGGTGTATGCAGTACTGTATGTGGCCAGAGGGGCAGGGCCACTGGTGTATGCAGTACTGTATGTGGCCAGAGGGACAGGGCCGCTGGTGTATGCAGTACTGTATGTGGCCAGAGGGATAGGGCTGCTGGTGTATGCAGTACTGTATGTGCCCAGAGAGGCGGGGCCACTGTTGTATGCAGTACTGTATGTGGTCAGAGGTGTGGGGCCGCTGGTGTATGCAGTACTGTATGTGGCCAGAGAGGCGGGGCCACTGGTGTATGCAGTACTGTATGTGGTCAGAGGTGCAGGGCCGCTGGTGTATTCAGTACTGTATGTGGCCAGAGAGGCGGGGGAGCTGGTGCCTCCAGCGCTTCCTGCAGAACTCAGACACTTGGGAACTGTTGACACTTTCAGGTGCTCCGGCGCACGTTACGCCCGCCCCTCCCAGCTGGAAGTGTCTTTGGGTTCTCCACAAAGCGCGGGGTGCGCCCTCGGACCTCTGACCACATGCAGTACTGCATACACCAGCGGCTTTACTACATGAATTGTACTGCTCGCATAGCAAGTCATATATATTTTTTAATGTTGCGTGTCTTTCAAAGCGCGTTACTCGCAAACCGAGGTATTACTGTACATTCAAACTTCCAAATGAGGCACTGAGAACAGAAATGATGCTAAAGTATTCATTAGGCACATCCAAAATCCAGATCTGTCCAACAATACAGCATGCGTTTCCAAGAGCTACATGGAAAAATCTGAATCTTAATTATCTATGCCAACAAAGGAATGCATGTAAAAAGATAATTACTGGGCAGTGCTAATTCATTTAAGTGTTTAGGAGATTTCAAGACACACAATGCAATCATTACAGCTAAAGATCAGGGGGGGGGGGGGGGGGGTTGTCATACCCAAAGGGACACTATTCTCAGCCTGACTTTGTATAGAAGTTAGTTGCATTATTTCTGTGTACATGTTGGTATGTTTGTCATAGCATTTATTATGTTCCCCATTTATTCTACTTCCTACAGGAAGTCATTTTCTTCTTGCTCCACCATTTCTCACTGCATAACAGAAAGTCTTTTTACTATTTAGCAGTGTGGCTAATTCGAGTTTAGAAACTATAACAGCTTCAATGCTTCTGGGAAGGCTGTCCACAAGGTTTAGGAGTGTGTCTATGGGAATGTTTGATCATTCCTATAGAAGCGCATTTGTGAGGTCAGGCACTGATGTTGGATGAGAAGGCCTGAAGTCTCTGCTCTAATTCATCCCAAAGGTGTTCTATCGGGTTGAGGACAGGACTCTGTGCAGACCAGTCAAGTTCCTCCACCTCAAACTCACTCATCCATGTCTTTTTGGACCTTGCTTTGCACAGTTGATCTTGTCCGGGCACTGCACACATATGCATATGTAAACATCTATATTTGAAAAATGTTGATTGGGCTACATATGTTACATAGTTTTATACATTCTCTACATTCTAGAGTCATTAATCATGGCTAAGGGGGTTATTTGCAAAGTGCACTTGGAAGTGCAGTCACTGTAAATCTGAGGGATAGATCTGAAATGAGGGGAAGCTCTGTTGATTTTATCATCCAATCATGTGAAAGTTAAAATGCTGTTTTTTATTTCCCTTGCATGTACCCCTCGGATCTACAGCGACTGCATTTCCAAGTGCACTTGCAGTGCAATTTCAAGCGCACTTTGCACTTGTAGTTTTCACTTGTAGTGCAGAGTGGGTTTGCCTTTTGTAAATAACCCCCTTAACCACTTAACCGCTTCCCAACCGCTGCATGTACATTTACGTCGGCAGAATGGCACATACAGGCACATTGGCGTACCTGTACGTCCCTGCTACATGCGGCAGTCGGATTCCCTCGGGGAGCGATCCGGGACGACGGCGCGGCTATTCGTTCATAGCCGCTCCGTCGCGATTGCTCCCTGGAGCTGAAGAACGGGGAGAGCCGTATGTAAACACGGCTTCCCCGTGCTTCACTGTGGCGGCGTATCGATCGAGTGATCCCTTTTATAGGGAGACTCGATCGATGACGTCAGACCTACAGCCACACCCCCCTACAGTTGTAAACACACACTAGGTGAACACTAACTCCTACAGCGCCCCTTGTGGTTAACTCCCAAACTGCAACTGTCATTTTCACAATAAACAATGCAATTTAAATGCATTTTTTGCTGTGAAAATGACAATGGTCCCAAAAATGTGTCAAAATTGTCCGAAGTGTCCGCCATAATGTCGCAGTCACGAAAAAAATCGCTGATCGCCGCCATTAGTAGTAAAAAAAAAATGCAATAAAACTATCCCCTATTTTGTAAATGCTATAAATTTTGCGCAAACCAACCGATAAACGATTATTGCGATTTTTTTTTACCAAAAATAGGTAGAAGAATACGTATCGGCCTAAACTGAGGAAATTGTTTTTTTTTATATATGTTTTTGGGGGGATATTTATTATAGCAAAAAGTAAAAAATATTGAATTTTTTTCAAAATTGTCGCTCTATTTTTGTTTATAGCGCAAAAAATAAAAACCGCAGAGGTGATCAAATACCACCAAAAGAAAGCTCTATTTGTGGGGAAAAAAGGACGCCAATTGTGTTTGGGAGCCACGTCGCACGACCGCGCAATTGTCTGTTAAAGCGATGCAGTGCCGAATTGTAAAAACCCCTTGGGTCATTTAGCAGCATATTGGTCCGGTCCTTAAGTGGTTAAGGACCGCCTCCTGCACATATACATCGGCAGAATGGCATGGCTGGGCACAAGCACGTACCTGTATGTCCTCTTTAAGTGCCCATCCAAAGCTCCGTGACCGCGGCCGCGGGACCCACGGACCCGATCGCCGCTGGAGTCCCGCGATCGGTCCCCGGAGCCGAAGAACGAGGACTGCTGTGTGTAAACACAGCTTCCCCAATCTTCACTGTGGCGCTGTCATTGATCGTGTGTTCCCTGATATAGGGAAACACGATCAATGATGTCACACGTTCAGCCCCGCCCCCCTACAGTTCGAAACACATATGAAGTCACACTTAACCCCTTCAGCGCCCCTAGTGGTTAACTCCCAAACTGCAATTGTCATTTTCACAGTAAACAATGCATTTTTATAGCATTTTTTGCTGTGAAAATTACAATTGTCCCAAAAATGTGTCAAAATTGTCCGATGTGTCCGCCATAATGTCGCAGTCACGAAAAAAATCGCTGATCGCCGCCATTAGTAGTAAAAAAATATTTTTTTATAAAAATGCAATAAAACTATCCCCTAATTTGTAAACACTATACATTTTGTGCAAACCAATCGATAAACGCTTATTCTACCAAAAATAGGTAGAAGAATACGTATCGGCCTAAACTGAGGAAAAAAAAAGTTTTTTTAATATATTTTTGGGGGATAGTTATTACAGCAAAAAGGAAAAAATATTGCATTTTTTTCAAAATTGTCGCTCTATTTTTGTTTTTAGCGCAAAAAATAAAAACCGCAGAGGTGATCAAACACCACCAAAAGAAAGCTCTATTTGTGGGGAAAAAAGGACGGCAATTTTGTTTGGGAGCCACATCGCACGACCGCGCAATTGTCAGTTAAAACAATGCAGTGCCGAATCGCAAAAACTGGCCGGGTCCTTTACCTGCATTTTGGTCCGGGTCTTAAGTGGTTAAGCTGATGATCTGTAGGTGCTTTTAGGCTGGATTCACACTTGTGTGGTGCGAATTTCAGCTCTTTTATCTCTGCAGAGAGAAAAGAGAACTGTTCAGCAGATCATCTCCGTTTTAGCTGCGAATAAGGAGACTTGGGAGAGGGGAGAGGGGAGGGGGGAAGTGTATTGAGGTGAATGAGTGAAATCCTGATGAGAACTGAACACATCTGCGAATTAGATGCGTGCCCATAGAAGATAATGGGCCTGAATTCGCACCTGAGCCGCACCGCAATGCCTAGAAAACGCACGCCTTTTTCCGGCAATGCGCAGTGCGAATGCATCGCACATATGTGAACCAGCCTCATTGAAATCAATGTATTTTATAATGTTATGCAAATTGGATGCAGTTTAAGCCGCAACCAATTCGCATAGGAGTGAACCTGGCCTAAAAGGAATTTTTGTCTACTGAAATTCATTGTCCTTTCATGGTCGTACCTGATTTTAAGGCTTGAGGCATCTGATTACTGGGCACAATCCCCTCCTTTATATTTTACCAAAAATGTATAAATATATTGCGTTTGTGTGCACTAAAACTGACATTGAAAATTTGTTTTTAATAATAGTTGTGCCAACATGTGACATATAAAATCGGAACTACCACCATTTTATTCTCAATAGTCTCTGCTTTCAGAAGTTATATACTGTTTACATAACTCCCAACTGTCCCTGATTTGGAGCAATGTCCCTCTGCCCCTCATTCCTCCTCATTTGTCCCTCATTTTGGTCTGATCTTAATAGTTGTATATAAAATGCACTTTTTATCTATCAAAAAGTGTTTTCAAGGCTTTGATCTGATTTCTAACTTGCAACATTTGTAAATTCCAAAAGCCAATATAAAGGAATAGTAGTGGTAAAAAAAAGTACTTGTGGGTACTAATTTTTTTTTGTATAATTCTCCTTTAACCACTTGCTTACTGGGCACATATACCCCTTTCCTGCCCAGGCGAAATTTCAGCTTTCAGCACTGTCACGCTTTGAATGACAATTGCGCGGTCGTGCGACGTGGCTCCCAAACAAAATTTACGTCCTTTTTTTCCCCACAAATAGAGCTTTCTTTTGGTGGTATTTAATCACCTCTGCGGTTTTTATTTTTTGTGATATAAACAAAAATAGAGCGACAATTGTGATAAAAAAAATACATTTTTAACTTTTTGCTATAATAAATATCCAATTAAAAAAAAAATATTTTTTTCTCAGTTTAGTCCGATACGTATTCTTCTACATATTTTTGGTAAAAAAAAAAGAAAAAAATTCAATAAGCGTATAGTTATTGGTTTGCGCAAAAGTTATAGGGGCATATTCTTAAAGATCTGAGGCGGCGGAACGTATGTCCTTTACGTTACGCCGCCGCAAGTTTAAGTGGCAAGTGCCTGATTCCCAAACCACTTACCTGTAAACTTGCGGCGGCGTCGCGTAAAGTCCACCCGCGCAAGCCCTCCTAATTCAAATGATCCTGGTAGGGGGCGTGGATCATTTAAATTACAAAAATCTTGCCTGACGAAGAGGTCCTGCGTGGCCTCGAAACGTTGCTCTTTTGGATCAATAGATATGCATTAAAACTTTGGAAGTTTTTTTAAGATGATCCCTGGTGTGCTGGCGAATATATATATATGATCATTTAAATTAGGCGCGCTCCCGCGCCGATCGTAATGCGCATGCTCCGTCGGGTAAATTACCCGACGTGCATTGCGCTAAATGACGTCTCACGGACGTCATTTGTTTTGACTGTAACGTAAATGGCGTCCAGCGCCATTCACGGACGACTTACGCAAACGACGTTAAATTTTCAAATTTCGACGCGGGATCGACGGCCATACTTAACATTGAGTACACCACCTAGGGGGCATGTTTATCTTTACGCCGCGTATCGCTTACGGAAACGACGTTAAAACACTACGGGCGGGCAAGCGTACGTTAGAGAATCGGCGTGACTAGTCATTTGCATATTCTACACTGACCGCCACCTAGCGGTCAGCGTTAATATTGCAGCCTAAGATACAACGGCGCAGGCCGTCGTATCTTAGGCATGTTTAAGTGTATCTCAGTTTGACAATACACTTAAACATAGGATCGGACTTACGTCGGCGTATCTGCTGATACGCCGGCGTAAATTATTTGAGAATATGGCCCATAGTGCCTACAAAATAGGTGATAGAATTATGGCATTTTTTTTTATTATTATTATTTTTATTATGGCGGCAATCTGTGATTTTTGTCAGGACTGCGATATTACGGTGGACACAGACACTTTTGAAAAATATGCACTGATTACTGTATAAATGTGACTGGCGGGGAAGGGGTTAACACTAGGGGGCGAGGAAGGGGTTAATGTGTGCCCTGCTAGGTGATTCTTACTGTGGGGGGAGGGGACTGACTCAAAAACCATCAGCACCAGTTTTTAAAGATCTAAAACATTCAAAAACAGCAATCTTGTTGTTTTTAAATGCTTTTAAGTGCAGAGGAGGGATTTGAGGTCTTATAGACCCCAGATTTCTCCATAAAGAGGACCTGTCTCATGCCTATTGCTGTCACGAGGGATGTTTACATTCCTTGTGACAGCAATAAAAATTATTTAAAAATAAATTAGGCATAATAAACTATTATTTAGAAAACAAAATTATGTATAGTGCCCCCGTCCTCCCATGGTTGCGTGCAAAGGCGAACGTACGTGGTCCAGCACGCATCCATATAGCGATCGTCCCACACATGTGAGGTATTACCGCAAAGGTCTGATCATGGCCAGTAATTCTATATATGCCACTTGGATGAATTATGTTTCAGGAACTGATGAGGAACCTGGCTGTGAACTGCTGCAGCTTCCCCATCAGACCCTGAGACAAGAATGGTATACCACAGCTGGGGTTGGACACATTTAGATGGGGGTGGGCCCGGGTGCCCTATTTTAGTCTTGCCTATGGCAGCACAAAACCAAAATACACCACTGCATATATAACTGGCATTAGAAATGGGATCTGTTGCCTATCTTATCTCTGTGGGTGTGAAATTCAAAGTCTTCTGTTTTTAAACTGCTTATACCAAAAAGTGTCCATAAGAGTGGCAGTTCCATCCTTTGTTGACATTTGCGGAATATTCTGACTGAAATAGTGTTGTATTAATAGGATCTGCTTTAACGAATACTTTTTCAAAGAAAATACTCATGGGGTTAACATGCTATTTGCAAAGGAAAGCTTGTCAGAATTCTGTGGAATAGGCATGTTCTGTATTTCACAATCACAATCTTTGTTCTCATTTTCTCAAGAATAAAGCCTTGTATACACTGCAACTGACAGCTCAGATCGCAGCTGCTGCACTAACAGTTCGATGTTATTCCAGTGATCTGCCCTGCTGTGTTATTGTGTTCTGACAGGGGGGTGATAGGAGGACACCCCCACCCCCTCCCCCACTAGGGTGCCCACTAGGGTGACCACGTGTCCCGGATTGCCCGGGACAGTCCAGCATTTTGCAAGTCTGTCCCGGGCACCTTCATTCCAGGACAATACAGTGTCCTGGAATGAAACTGACACCCCCACCCCACGGGCCAATCTGATGCCCCCAAAAAAGGCCACCACATCACTGCTTTACTCACTGACAGTACTTGTCGTGGCCGGGAATGCCTGGAGGAGCACAATCACTGCCCCCTGCTTGTAATTGGATAAATCATAAATCCCGCCTCTTGTGTCCAATCACTGTGCTGTGATTCGTTACAGCACAAGCTGATTTATGGGAAGGGAGGGTGTCCCTGAATGGTAGTTTGGAAATGTGGTCACCCTAGTGCCCAGGACTGTCCCGCAATTGTCATGTCTGTCCTGGGTCCCGGGCACCTTCATTCTGAGACAATACAACGGAATGAAATAGAAGACACAGCCACCCCCTACTAACTAATAACTACATTTCCGGAACTGGTTGCTAGGGTCAGCACTGCTGTCCCCACCCCCCTCGGCACCTCCTCTTTCTCCGGCAAGCAGCAGGGACTGGTGTGATCTTCACTCTCCAGATAGTGACGCCACTCCTTTTCTTCTACGCACGTGGCTCATGCAGAGGGAGTAACAGCAGCACTGCATCTGGTGGCAAGCGGCACTGCATCTGGTGGCAAGTAACCCGACAAATAACCCGCCGCCGAATTCTCCCATCAACCCCGATACTACATTTCCCCCCACCCCCTCATCTTTTTTTGGGGAAGGTAAGAGAGAGAGTGTGTCCCTGAATGGCAGTTTGGAAATGTGGTCATACTATTCCCCCACCAGAACACTCTGGTCAGCGCTCTCAGCTATTGGACCTACTCTAGTACACACAGGCCGAATGTCGGACAGTTTCTATTGAACCGGCCGATGCCACTGGACATTCGGCCTGTGTGTACTAGGCTTACGATTTCATGTATACTATAACAGTAATGGACTAATGTAATTACATATTAGGACCAGCTACAAAAAATAGTAAAACAGCATCTGCTTGTTTTACTGAACTTGACATCACATTATGCTGTCTGTGGTTTCAATATTTTTTCAGCCCCTAAACGGAAACAAGCTTGTGGTTTACAAAGTCTGAGTGATATCAGAATGTTTGTTCTGCATTGTTCTTGACATACATGAAACTAGAATTTTCAGAAGGAGAGGTCAGTGATGGAAGCCTTCATGTTCTCTCATTGAAAGTTTATTATATCTGAATAAAAATAAACAAGAACAAGCTTGATGCCAACTGTAAAACATGGTGGAGAAGAATGTTGTGCGGCCTTATGCACTTAAAGCGGGAGTTCACCCAATGATGTTTTCTTTTCTCTTTTCCCCTTAGATGGATGCTCGTTTTGTCTAGGGGAATCGGCTAGTTGTTTTAAAATATGAGCCGTACTTACCGTTTTCGAGATGCATCTTCTCCGTCGCTTCCGGGTATGGGTCTTCGGGAGCGGGCGTTCCTTCTTGATTGACAGTCTTCCGAGAGGCTTCCGACGGTCGCATCCATCGCGTCACTAGTAGCCGAAAGAAGCCGAACGTCGGTGCGGCTCTATACTGCGCCTGCGCACCGACGTTCGGCTTCGTTTGGAAAATTGTGACGCGATGGATGCGACCGTCGGAAGCCTCTCGAAAGACTGTCAATCAAAATAGGAACGCCCAGTCCCGCAGCCCATACCCGGAAGCGGCGGAGAAGATGCATCTCGTAAACGGTAAGTACGAATCATATTTTAAAATAACTAGCTGATTCCCCTAGACAAAACGAGCAGGAATCTAAGGGGAAAAAGTGTTATGTGCGGGTGAACCCCCGCTTTAATGTTTGATTGATTGCATCCACTCAGTGAGTGACCAATATGTGTCTCTCATTGAGAGGATGCCCCTTTAAACCGCCCAGCAGACTATTACCCTCCAACCACAGCCTATTGCCCCCCTCTCCCCGACATTAGATTACAGCAGGGAGAAGAGAGCACAGGAGAGGACTGGGAATTGCCATTGGTTGCTGTGACAAATGGTGCTATTGGCTGCAGCTGTGCTGGATTTCCGCCCAATTCCTGATCCGGGAAGAACAGAGAGCCCAGGGGACAGAGTAGCAGTAACTGTGGGGAGGAATAGGAAAGTGTCCCCTCCTGATGCCCGGGGGAGTGGGCTGCACTAGTTTAAATGCCTGGAGCTTATGTACAGAGTTTAGGCTAATCCTAAGGTTGTAAGAGACGGTGACTTGCCCTGGGTACAGTGAAGCAAAGAGGCAAAAAACGAATGCAGGGTGGTACATCTAATCTATGGCAAGTATTAATGGTGGGGGCGCAATTCTGCCTCCTTGCCCTGGGCACTGGATTACACTGTCTCGGTACTGGAGAGGACGATCTAGTTATTCTGCAGAAAACCATCTCGAGAAGGATGAGGCCTTTTACTTGTCATGGTAGGACTGCCTGAGACCCAGGAATCAACTTTTGTGGTATGAGGCCTCTTGGCCAATCCAGTCTGTGCTGCATGTTCCGTGGGATAGAGCTGTCCTTCTTTCCTGGGGGGACCCTGTATTATACTTTAGCGAATAGTTAGACGCTGACTGATTGGTGATCCTTACTCACCTGTAACGGTTTTGTATGGTCACTATATCTCATATGCTCATTGCAATGTATCTGTGTCTTATCCTTAAATAAAAGATAAAAAAAAAAAGCCCTAGGAGGCTTTTCCTGTTTAAACGCAGCATTTTGCCGCCATTTGGCACACAGGTCCCTGCAGATGCCGCACAGTTACCTCACGGTTCTTTTCCTCTCACACGCAGTATCTGGGTCCTTCCCCACATGCTGGTGGTGGCAGCAGGTGTTAGCACCTGGGATTCCCACAGGGGTTTTATTGTTAGTCCTGGACACGTTTGTGCCAGGGTGGGGGTGGACTGTGGACGGGCGGTAAAAGAGTGCCCCCTTCCCCCGTTATCCCCTGGGGAATTCTCTGTTATGGAGCCATGGACCAGGTACCTGGGTAGTAAAAAAATAAATAAAAAAAAAAGCAGGATAAGGAAGGCATTTATGGGTGCGCTTTTTACTGCTGCAAGGGACTCTCTTAAGCTGGATAGTGCAGCTGGGTTTCCGCCGAGGGCCCGGTCTTTTTTGGATCACACAAATCAGACCGCTCTGTAGGTTTTTTTCCTTCTGTGCCCTCCTTTGATAATTTCTGAGATGCGGAATGAGAAAAGCCGCTGAGGGCTTTTGTAGTCCCTCACCGCCGGGCGGGAACCCCCGCTTGTATGGATCTGACTGATAGAAGATCCGAAGTACTGACCCGTTCCATGTTTACCATGCTGGGGTCTGACTTGCGGCCTATTGTGGCCACTACTCTGGGGTCTCAGTAGGCGCTGGCGCCATTTTTTGGGAGGTTGTGAACCTGCAAGCCGCCCCTCCCACCTAGAGACAGGGAGGGAAGGCTACATTGGCAGGATTTGGGTGCTGGCGTGATCGGCTTACGCACCCAGGGACGGATTAGTCCCCCAGCTGGGCCTTTGACGGCCTGGGAGGGTTGCCCCTAAACATACACGAACATAGTGTGTATGTATATTATGTAGGTGTATGCACACATGCCTTTGGAGGAAACCGGAATACCCGGAGGAAACCCACGCAGACACAGGGAGCGACAATGCAAGCTCCAGGCAGATTGGTGTTAGTGTCCAGATTCGAACCAATGACTCTCTTGCTGCCAAGTAATGGAGTTACCACTACACCACCATGTGCATAAAACCATCTCTAAAACAGAAGCCATGGATAACAAGGGCGCGGCATTCAATGAAGCATCACAGACCTAAACAAGGCCCTGGACCAGCTTGTCCGCTAGCCTAATAACTTCGGGAGAGAATCGGTGCTCCACCACTGTCTGGTGCAAAATGCTCACTCCGTGAGTGACTGAGACCCCAAAGTAGTGGCCACAATAGGCCGCAAGTCAGACCCCAGCATGGTAAACATGGAACGGGTCAGTACTTCGGATCTTCTATCAGTCAGATCCATACAAGCGGGGGTTCCCGCAATAGGGAGAGTGGTCACCCATACATGACACCCGGAGGGTCCACCACCGGAGAAGAAGCCCACCTTTTGAAAAGGCTCTCCTCAAAGGGGCACTGAACCGCCTGGCGGTGAGGGACTACAAAAGCCCTCAGCGGCTTTTCTCATTCCGCATCTTAGAAATTATCAAAGAAGGGCACAGAAGGAAAAAACCTATACAGAGCGGTCTGATTTGCGTGATCCAAAAAAGACTGAGCCCTCGGCGGAAACCCAGCTGCACTATCCAGCTTAAGAAAGTCCCTTGCAGCAGTGAGAAGCGCGCCAATAAATGCCTTATCCTGATTTTTTTTTCTTTTTTTTTACTACCCAGGTACCTGGTCCATGGCTCCATAACAGAGCATTCCCCAGGGGATAACGGGGAAAGGGGGCACTCTTTTACCGCCCATCCGCAGTCGACCCCCATCCTGGCACAAACGTGTACAGGACTAACAATAAAACCTCTGTGGGAATCCCAGGTGCTAACACCTGCTGCCACCACCAGCATGTTGGGGAAGGACCCAGATACTGACTCTAAATATTATTAATATTTACATAGTGTGTATGTATAATATGTAGATGTATGCACACCTGTCCTTACAAATAAACAGAAGCTCCTAGAGCCCTATTTAGGGCATCTCACCCACTTGCTGCGCTAACCAGGGGTACCCAGGGGACTCACCTCAGGAGGAGACTGCCCAGTGCTGCCGTCTGCTCTCAGCACACAGCGTGCGAGAGAAAAAGAACCGTGAGGTAATTGTGCGGCATCTGCAGGGAACTGTGTGCACCATAGGATACAGCACTAGGGGTCAGGACTACTCCAAGATTGCTGCCGAGCGTTCAGAATGTGGCCACAGGAAAATGGCCGACCACAATGTAAGCTGCGTCATAGCGCGGCTACGACAAAATGGGAGTTTTCAATGTAATTGAAGAACCTCCCAAAAAATGGCGCCAGCGCCGGCCAAATGGCGGCAAATTGCCGCATTTAAACAGGAAAAGCCTCCCAGGGCTTTTTAACAGTGAAAAACCCCTCACAGGAAAGCCCCATACAAAAAAAACACAGGCCAGATAACACAGTCCCCTCAGGAA
Organism: Rana temporaria; assembly: GCF_905171775.1. NCBI lineage: Eukaryota > Metazoa > Chordata > Amphibia > Anura > Ranidae > Rana > Rana temporaria. The sequence continues at coordinate 93,236,647 of NC_053498.1, read as the reverse complement.
GGCCTCTCCCCCCCCCCCTGACAGTGGCAATGTTAGCAATGCAGCAAAGGGAAAGGAGCAGGGAAAGGAGGAGAAGAGGACCCCCGAACCCCAGGAATGCCCAGTCGTACCAACCCACCAAAGCGGGAGGGACTGTACTTACCCGTCCGAGCGAGGACCCGCTGAAGCATTCCTGACAGAACTACAACCGCAATGGAGGTAGCTGTCGGCCCGGTCCACTGTGAGTGAGACAACACCACAGCCCAGTCATATGTGGACCTTGGAGCAAAGCAAATGTTTAAGAGCTGGTTCTCAATTTTTCCGACAACAAAAGTTCTTGTCGGAAATTCCGATCGTCTGTAGCCAATTCCGACGCACATAAATCCCACGCATGCTCGGAATCAATTTGACGCATGATCGGAATCATCAAACTACTATAGGCCTAAAAACAAGGTACCATATTTCCTGTTAATGCATATAGGTATAGGCCCTATAGTCTTGAATGATGATCTGCCTTGGAGAGATGGTGGAGCAGAAACTGATTGACATTTAGGCCTCAGGCACACTGTATGTTGAAATAATGTTATAAAAACGCCAGTAGCTTTGCAGTGAGTTTTTTAAAGTTTTTCAATGTTTTTGCAATAGTTTTTATTTTTTTTAAATACATTTTTTTATTTTTATTTTTCAATTGGTCAAAAACGTTAAACGCTGGTAAACGAAGTTTTTGAGCGTTTATCTGCGATCATCAACGTTTATCAGCGTTTTTACAGCTGAAAACATCTCTCAGAACCCACTAGTTTTTTTTTTTACTGCTCAAAACCGCAGTGGGTTCTGAGAGACGTTTTTCAGCTGTAAAAATGCTCTAAAATGGTTAAACTTTTCTCAAAGAGAAAAGATGTCCATCCTTCTAGGACACTAGCAAAAAACAGAAGCATGATCAGGGCCGGTGCTACCTATAGGCAAGGTAGGCCTAGAGCGCACATCAGTTGGGGGGGGGGGGGGCGTTTTTCTTTGGACCGGCACCGATCACCTAGCCTCTCCACGGCTGTCCGACCGGCTGCCCCCCCCCATTCAGTTTACTGCATGGCCATAGGAGCCAGGGGTCAGGAACTAGATGTCAACTGACCATGAAGGGGGAGAAGCTAGAGGAGACCCCATAGGCCTAATGTCGGTATAGGTGTCTCTGCAGCCGCAGAAACCAGGGTCTGGTCTGCAGATAAAGTGAGTTGCATATACTACCCTAGTCTGTCTATTTACCACCCTATCCTGTCTATTTACCACACTAAAGTGTGCAATATACTACCATAGCCTGTCTATTTACTACCCTAGCCTGTCCATTTACTACCCTAGCCTGCCTATATACTATCCTAGCTGTCCATACACTACCCTAGCCTGTTTATTTTACGACCCTAGACTATCCATGTACTACCCTAGCCAGTCTATTTACTACCCTAGGAAGTAAGCCGGTGCCACCACTATTTGTCTTCAGGCCAGGTCCAGAGGCGCAGGTGCGGGCCTGTGGACCACGGATGAGAAAAATAGGAGGCGAGGCACCTCAAAAATCTCCCTCCAGCCACATCCACCTTATACATGGGAAGGGCGCAGGGGTAGAGTCAAGGGAGGAACCAATTGGGGCGGCAAAATGAAATTTCGCCTAGGGTGTCAAAAATCTTTGCACAAGTCCTGAGCATGATGAGCTTGGGAGGGTATACCTGACTGTCTAACAACCTTTATTTTTATTAATTTTTTGCCATTGTCCAATTTCCCTAAATGGATGAGAAAAGAATAGTATTTGCTCCAAAGCCCTGTCTGCTTTTTGTAGATGCCTTTTTAATATACATTTCACATGAGCTTGAAATGCTCCCTGTGCTCTTCTCGTTTGATTCCATCCAGCACAGTCATAATAAAATAGGCCTGCACAACTTCCTTTTTCTTCATTATCTAATTAAACTAAGATGTTCTGCTAGCACTGACTCTGGCTGGCACCATCTCATTTTTTTGCCAGGCTCTAGAACAAAAGGCTGCTATGTACATCATAAGATAAGCATAATTCATTTATATGGTTCGTTAGTTTGCATAGACAAAACATGCCGTATTTTGAATGTATAAAAATTTGTAAAAACAAATATATACATCATTAAATAAACATTTTTATTGCACCACCATACACTTGTCAGCCAGAACAGAACTCGGAAACTCATTTCAGCCTTTAGAATTTTCTTCCATCATTTGAAGAGAACTCCACATTTATTTTATATATACCGTATATATATATATTGTAAGATTGGGGTGATCAGACTCCAGCGGTAGGTACGTTTTTAGTGAGTACGCCAGTCCAGAACTGAATTTTTAAGGGCTTGGTAGCCCACTTTATTTAAAAGCACAAAAAGTTCACAAATACATCAGTAGCCCTCACAGGTGGGTTCCACCATTACTGCATCTTGCATACTTAATACATTAGCCTCCTGGCTTTCATTCTTGCCATCCGGCTGTTTCAGGCCTTTAGCCTAGAGCCCTAGAGCCTTAGGTCTGCTCCTCAGAACAAACAGAGTTTCCTAAAGTTAAGCTCTCTCCTAGCTTACTCCTGATCAGTGCCTTGCTGCTCAATCACCAATGACATCTGCCTTCTGCAGACATGCATACTCTGGCTGCACCCTCGCAGTGTCTGACTCCTCTCAGAGGGATGGGAGTCCACCTGACTCCTGGGCACAGACTTCCTGTCTGTTGGGTGGGGCCCCGAGCCATAGTCAGGTCAGAACTAAATAGCCCAACACACAGCTGTGCAATCAGCGTGCCTTTCTCTCCAAAATCTGGCGTAAACCAACAGTCTTTAAGTTTGCACAGGGTCCCACCGCCACATACCCCCCCTTGTTTCGAACCGGAGGGAGGAACACATAAACCTGTCACCATGAATGGGACACCTCTGTGCCAGCCATTAGCTGCGTAGGCACATTTATTTTCCGGGTATGTTTCCACCAGCACTTCACCTTGGCGCCTCTGTGCCAACTATCAGCAGGAGGAGTCCTAATCTGCCCAACCTTTTCTCTAAAGGGGCACTCCACCCACATATTCTTCCGGGTGTGCTTCTACCAGCACTTCTTCCTGAACCGTGGGTTCCCACTGATCTTTCTATCGCTTCTACCTTCTGGCCTCAGGATCCTTTTTTCTCCCACAGACCTACTCTCCCGGGACTGTTGGGGACCCACTTCCATGAAATCTGTCAGGGACTGACCACTCTCACTACCTGACTCAACATTACCCAACAACATTTGGTTCTCAGGTTCACTAACCCCTGTGTGGTTACCCTTGGAAACAGGCCCGGACTGGGACAAAAAATAGGCCCGGGCATTTTAGACTGAGCAGCCCGGGGGGGGGGGGGGGGGGGGGACGTCACGCGGCGGGGGTTAATGATGGAATGCCCGCACAGAGAGAGAGACTGCTCCACATTTGTGGCACAGAGAGAGAAATCACTCCACATTGCTGGAACAGAGAGAAATGGTTCGACATTTCCCATTGTTGTACTGAAGTCCGTTGATAGATCGGAGTCTGTATAACCAGTCTGCACATTGGTAGATTGAAATTTCTGCTGAACTGGCAGAATTTCAATCTATTTATGATGGCCTAAGTCCACCAGTCTCTGAGTTTAATAATTTCCTCAAATCTTCTGAAAGGGGTTCTCAACTTAGGTTTAGAAATTCACTTTGAACTCCACCTTATTTCCAGAACTCTCATTATGTATTAGATGTGCAAAGAATAAGGTGAGAGAACATCTAATACCTATAAAGATAAAGAGTAAGATAAAGAGTAATGAAAATAAGGTGGAGTACAAAGTGAAATATCTGGAGGGACTGGCTGAGGTTAAAACAGGCAGGGAGGAAATTAGGCATCACCTCCTTACTGTCTGTCAAATGCCTCTGAAAAGTGACATGAGAATTGATAACTTTTCAGTGGAGTATCTGTGAGTGCAAGCCTTTTGGCTCACACTGGTGCTCAACATTTTTTTGGGGGGAAGCAATCAAACTGAACAAAAACATCAAATGCAGCCACTGTGCCCCATTATATGCAGCCACTGTGCCCCATTATATGCAGCCACTGTGCCCCATCAAATGCAGCCACTGTGCCCCATTATATGCAGCCACTGTGCCCCATTATATGCAGCCACTGTGCCCCATCAAATGCAGCCACTGTGCCCCATTATATGCAGCCACTGTGCCCCATTAAATGCAGCCACTGTGCCCATCAAATGCAGCCACTTTGTCCCATCAAATGCAGCCACTTTGTCCCATCAAATGCAGCCATTGTGCCCCATCAAATGCAGCCACTGTGCCCCATCAAATGCAGCCACTGTGCTACATCAAATGCAGCTATTGTGTCACATCAAATGCAGCCACTGTGCCCCATCAAATGCAGTATAGGCGTTTTTAAAGGTGACCTATTTTTTTACATTAGAAATCTCAAAAATGATGGCAAATTATGAAAAACCATAAAAAAACATAAAAAAATGTAATTGCTTGCATTGCATTGTGGACAATCCACAACTTGTGGCAGGTGACGTGGCCAGGTGACGTGGCCAGTGGACAATCCACAACTTGTGGCAGGTGACACGGCCAGGTGACGTGGCAAGTGGACAATCCACAACTTGTGGTAGGTGACGTGGCCAGGTGATGTGGCAGGTGACGTGGCCATGTCACGTGGCCAGTGGACAATCCACAACTTGTGGCAGGTAACATGGCCAGGTGACGTGGCAAGTGTACAATCCACAACTTGTGATAGGTGACGTGGCCAGGTGATGTGGCAGATGACGTGGCCAGGTCACGTGGCCATTGGACAATCCACAACTTGTGGCAGGTGACGTGGCCAGGTCATGTGGCAAGTGGACAATCCACAACTTGTGGCAGGTGACATGGCCAGGTGACGTGGCAGGTGATGTGGCCAGGTGAAATGGCCTGGTGATGTGGCAAGTGGACAATCCAAAACTTGTGGCAGGTGACGTGGCAAGTGACGTGCCAGGTGATGTGGCAAGTGAACAATCCACAACTTGTGGCAGGTGACGTGCCAGGTGATGTGAACAGGTGATGTGGCAGGTGACGTGGCAATTGGACAATCCGAATCTTGTGGCAGGTAACGTGGAAAGTGGACAATCCACAACTTGTGGCAGGTGACATGGCCAGGTGATTTGGCTAGTGGATAATCCACAACTTGTGGCAGGTGACGTGGCAAGTGGACAATCCACAACTTGTGGCAGGTGTCATGGTCAGGTGGTGTGGCAAGTGGACAATTCACAACTTGTGGCAGGTGACGTGGCCAGTTGACGTGGCAGGTGACGTGGCCAGTTGACGGGACCAGTGGACAATCCACAACTTGTGGCCGGTGATGTGGCCAGGTGACGTGGCAGGTGACATGGCCAGGTGATGTGGCAAGTGGACAATCCACAACTTGTGGCAGGTGACGTGGCCAGGTGATTTGGCAAGTGGATAATCCACTTGTGGCAGGTGACGTGACAAATGGACAATCCACAACTTGTGGCAGGTGACATGGCCAGTTGACGTGGCAGGTGACGTGGCCAGTGGACAATCCACAACTTGTGGCAGGTGACGTGGCCAGGTGATGTGGCAGGTGACGTGGCCAGGTGACATGGCAAGTGGACAATCCACAACTTGTGGCAGGTGACGTGGCCAGGTGACGTGGCCAGTGGACAATCCACAACTTGTGGCAGGTGGCGTGGCCAGGTGACATGGCAGATGACGTGGCAAGTGGACAATACACAACATGAGGCAGGTGACGTGGCAATTGGACAATCCACAAATTGTGGCAGGTGACGTGGCCAGTTGACGTGGCAGGTGACGTGGCCAGTGGACAATCCACAACTTGTGGCAGGTGACGTGGCCAGGTGATGTGGCAGGTGACGTGGCCAGGTGACGTGGCAGGTGACATGGCCAGGTGACATGGCGAGTGGACAATCCACAACTTGTGGCAGGTGACGTGGCCAGTGGACAATCCACAACTTGTGGCAGGTGGCGTGGCTAGGTGACATGGCAGATGACATGGCAAGAGGACAATACACAACTTGAAGCAGGTGACGTGGCAAGTGGACAATCCACAACTTGTGGTAGGTGACGTGGCCAGGTGATGTGGCAGGTGACGTGGCCAGGTCACGTGGCCAGTGGACAATACACAACTTGTGGCAATTGACGTGGCCAGTTGACGTGGCAGGTGACGTGGCCAGTGGACAATCCACAACTTGTGGCAGGTGACGTGGCCAGGTGACATGGCAGGTGATGTGGCCAGGTGACGTGGCAGGTAATGTGGCCAGGTGACATGGCAAGTGGACAATCCACAACTTGTGGCAGGTAACGTGGCCAGGTGACATGGCAGGTGACGTGGCCAGGTGACGTGGCCAGTGGACAATCCACAACTTGTGGCAGGTGACGTGGCCAGGTGATTTGGCAAGTGCATAATCCACTTGTGGCAGGTGACGTGGCAAGTGGACAATCCACAGCTTGTGGCAGGTGTCGTGGTCAGGTGACGTGGCAAGTGGACAATCCACAACTTGTGGCAGGTGACGTGGCCAGTTGACGTGCCAGGTGACGTGGTCAGTGGACAATCCAGGTGGCAGGTGATGTGGCCAGGTGACGTGGCAGGTGATGTGGCCAGGTGACGTGGCAAGTGGACAATCCACAACTTGTGGCAGGTGTCGTGGTCAGGTGACGTGGCAAGTGGACAATCCACAACTTGTGGCAGGTGACGTGACCAGGTGACATGGCAGGTGACGTGGCCAGTGGACAATCCACAACTTGGCGCACTCGGCCAGCTCAGTGGCCTTTTTGCAGGACATTAGAGCAGCCCAGGGGGCAAATGCATTCTTACAACCCAGCCCAGTCCGCCCCAAGGGCCTTGGTACACCTCTGGGTAGAAGTGACATGCGGGCCGCCGAGGGCCGTTCGCGGGCCGCAAACGGCCCGCGGGCCGCCAAGGGCCATTCACGGGCCACTATTGGCCCGCGGGCCGCCGCGGCCCACCGGGCATATGCCCGGTATGCCCTATGGCCAGTCCGGGCCTGCTTGGAAACCAAATCATCTGAGATCAACACCGCATTCTTCTGTTTAACCTCAATAGCAATGTTTCACAAGGGGTTATTCAACTCAACATTCTCATTGGGAGCTCTTGTCCCCTTGTTTGCTAGGACAGTGTCTATGGAGGTGAAACAAAAAGTGCAGCGCTGATATATGATGGTCAAAGTAAACCAAACATGACCAATGGTGAGCAAATAAAGTCCAAATGATGAATCTCCAAACAAATAAATGTATCACTTCAACAAGTGGGTGATTCACAGTTCAAAATGAATGAGTACTAGATGGATATTTTCTCATATAATAAATGGCTTGTCTGAAGTAGTCATCCAAAACATCAAAGATAAATGAAATGGGTACTCTTACCAACAGGTGTGGACTCACATGTTAATACTAACAGTAAGTCTGGAAGGCGTGATGGTCTCAACAGACCTGGAGCTCTGCATGGATGGTCACTCCGGGCGGTGGTGGCTGTATTAATCCATTCGAACGAATACCTCCAAACCAGGAACCAAACGGATGTGATTAGGCAATGCAGGTCAGATGGCCGACCTCAATGGGCGGGCAGGACATGAATGGACATAGAAATAAAAAGAGAGTGCTCCAGATGGTGCAAATTAAGCTAAACCTTGGAACGTTTTATTTGAAAAAAGTTTACATAAAATCACGTGAACGGAAATAAAAAGCAGTATAGGGTGCTAGAGTAGCAAATCGGCCTACTAGGCCATCAACAGGGGCAGATGCCTAGTAGGCCAAAACGCGTCGGGATTTGCTACCATTGGTCATGTTTGGTTTACTTTGACCATCATATATCAGCGCTGCACTTTTTGTTTCACCATTGCTTTGTACTTTGTTTGTGTGCTAGCTGCTTGTTTCACTTTATTGTATTTGGTTTAGCGCAGTTTTTTCCCTTTCTTTCATAGTGTCTATGGAGGGACCACCTACAGCAGGGGTGCCCAACCAGTGGCCCGGGGGCCACATGTGGCCCACGGAGCCCTCTGATGTGGCCCGTGGCCTCCTGCTCTGGGATAGAATAGAATAGAATACTGTTATTAAAGGTCAGTTTATTACTAAAATCACAGTGTATATGTAGCGCCTGGTTACTTCTAAGAACCGGTGCTAGTTTAAATTTAGAGGCGGTCAGAGAGTTAGTTAGCTCTGACCAGGCTAATTTGTTCAAATTCGGGTCTCTGTCTCAGCTTGGCTGTACTGTGGGCTCATTCTGTCACTCCTGGGGTGCTGATGCCACCCCAGGACGACAGGTGGCAGCAGTGGAGTCGAGGTTTGGGTGCTTTTCCCCAGCAGCCTATCAGAAGGGGTTTTCCTCGCTGTGCATGCTGGCGGAGGGTATTTATGGGGCAGACGCCATTGATCTGGATTTTCTTCTAGTGTGGCACCCACCTTTAGGGTGACCACATCACGGTGCCCCCACTAAATGGCCTACCAGGCCGGGGTGCGCGTGCCACGCAATGTTCCTGGTTCCGGGACCATGTTGGCCCGGAACATTTGAGCTGTGGCTGGGCCCCAGTGATCGATTGGGTCCCCAATCCTGAGAAGGTCTCAAGCGCTGTTCCTTTGTGAGGAAGCTGATCGGTGAGGAGTCCGCCTGAGGAGAGCCAAGAGAGGCTGGCAATCCAATAGGGTCTCGACCACCCACCGGGGATCAAGGTAACCGGGTACTAAAGGCTGGACGTTGGTCACCTATCAGTCTGTAACCTAACTGCAAACTACCCGAAGGAGATCCAGGTGCAAAGTCTATCAAGGAGGATTATCTCCGCTATCTCAATTCTGGCCTGTCCAGGTACACTAAACCCACTCTAGCTAGAGTGGCAAAGAAGAAAGTGTTGTTGGAAGCAGGACTGTTTCCCTATTGCCACGCCTGAATCTGCTATTTCTCCTTCTGCTGAATCTCTACTGTTTTTACCTGGCTGGGTAATAAAGAGCACAGAAAAAGACACCTGTCGTGGACATTCCGTTACTACTACTTTCACCATACACCCCTAGACGGCGGAGGAGCCACGAGGTAACATACTACCCAAAATAAACCAGCAGCTCCTTCGAGGGTTGTGCTACATATATATAGGCATATATTTTCTGCAGTGGTTACTGGGCTGCTTTCAAACTGATCCTGCTGGTTACCTTCACTGAGCCATAGACTTCTGTTATTACTTTGGTGGGCTTTCTGAAAGTGCACCAAACCTGCAGAATATAATAGAAGTCAGATTTATCTGGGTGCAGAGTAGAAAGTGGACTAATCACTGTGTGTGACCAGATGGTAAGCTACAAAATCAATTGGACTAGTGAGCTGCTGATGTGGGAATTTACTATCTGCTGCTAAAGTGAGAGACTGGGCCCTTTAGGAACTGACCATATTGCCATCTAGTAGCCTTATTGCTGTCTGCAGGCTTGAATGGAACTATTCTTATGTGCACCAGTGGTACAACTGGGTCCCAACCCTAGCCGACTGAAGAGTTAGTACTACAGAGTATACCTTTACAGCTGCTACACAGAGACACTTATTTATTATGCTAAAAGGTACCACTCAGGGAACATTGCACCATATCCTAGCCATTCTCCTAGAATGCACTCTAGATCGGTTATATTAATATTACTCACATTGCAGTTAATGCTTACAGTATATGCACTGCCTTTTGCTGATTCATGAGTTAATCCCAGTGTAGTGGTACAAGACTCTAGTCTAAGTTACCTTGGTAATAGTAATTACAGTATACTGTCTAGTGCACTGTGTCTGAACCTACCTTCTGTGTGTAGAACCCAAATTACCAAGCGGCTCCTGCAGGGAGAGACAGATGCCTGGAGAGACAGTACACATGCCTGGAGAGACAGTACACCTATATAGCAAAACTAGTTCATCATACACTAAAACTTGAAACTACACATTCTCACCTACAGCCACTAAAGGAAAAACAGACGGAACCTCTATGTGAATTATTAACCACTTAACCCCCGGACCATATTGCTGCCCAAAGACCAGAGCACTTTTTGCGATTCGGGACTGCGCCGCTTTAACTGACAATTGCGCGGTCGTGCAACGTGCCTCCCAAACAAAATTAGCGTCCTTTTTTTCCCACAAATAGAGCTTTCTTTTGGTGGTATTTGATCACCTCTGCGGTTTTTATTTTTTGCGCTATAAACAAAAATAGAGCGACAATTTTGAAAAAAATGAATATTTTTTACTTTTTGCTATAATAAATATCCCCCAAAAATATATAAAAAAACATATTTTTTCCTCAGTTTAGGACGATACGTATTCTTCTACATATTTTTCATAAAAAAAAAAAAAACACAATAAGCGGTTATTGATTGGTTTGCGCAAAAGTTATAGCGTTTACAAAATAGGGGGTATTTTTATGTTATTTTGATTTTTTTTTTTTACTAGTAATGGCGGCGATCAGCGATTTTTTTTCGGTACTGCGACATTATGGCGGACACTTCGGACACTTTTGACACATTTTTGGGACCATTGGCATTTTTATAGCGATCAGTGCTATAAAAATGCATTGGATTACTATAAAAATGCCACTGGCAGTGAAGGGGTTAACACTAGGGGGCGGGGAAGGGGTTAAGTATGTGCCTGGGTGTGTTCTTACTGTGTTGGGGGGGTGGCCTCACTAGGGGAAATCACTGATCTTCTGTTCATACATTGTATGAACAGAGGATCAGCATTTCCCCCCCTGACAGGACCGAGAGCTGTGTGCTTACACACACAGCTCCCGGTCCCCGCTCTGTAACGAGCAATCGCGGGTGCCCGGCGGCGATCGAGCCCGCCGGGCACACGCACGGGAGTCGGGGGCGAGCCTAGTGGCCGCTCGAAGAGCCGACGTAATATGACGGGCTCTCGCCAAGGAGAGCCGGCTGCCACCGTAGAATGACGGCGGCTGGTCGGCTAGTAGTTAAAGAGTATTTATTCATAAAAAGCAATTATAAACGCTTACAATGTAGTAGATCAAATGAGCATATCAGTCAGAATAATAGACATAGGCAGCTGTGACAGGAGAGGACGCATGAGGCTTGTTCTGTCCACCAGACTTATATTCTGATTACCTGTATCTGAAAAGTTTGTAATTTACATAAGACAATCATATGTGGATTGCAGGCTCCATCTAGTGTTCTTTTTTGGTATTGCTGCTGTGTTCTGTGTATTTGATTTACTGTGATTTACTGTGTGTTTAGTTAAGGAAGTTGTTCGTAAGCAGGGAATTCTGAGTAAAATCTTCACAGGAAGTGAACAGCGACCATGCTCTGAGAAGACACTGCAGGGATCAGGACATGTCTTGCTCAACCTATCGCCATCACCCCTTAGAGAACATAAAAAGTACGTTTTTACTATCACATCTTGTATTGTATATCGTTGTTTCTGCTATGTATGCTTTATCGTATGCAATAGTGTACTTATTGAGGTCTATTTCTGTTATTTTGTAGTTTCACCTAGCTTGTTCTAATAAAACTGAGATCAAAGAAATATGGTATCTGAAGTTTATGAGACAAGGAGGTTTAGCTGAATGTCCTTGAGACAGAACAAGGCTCATGCTCCGAAACGCGTTACTGCCCCCTTGAGGTCAGCTCCGGTTTATATGTCCCAACATGGTTCCCGGAAGTTCCCGGAAGTCTGACATCAGGGGCTAAATCGCTTCTCCCTATCCTGTCACAGCTGTGGGCTGAGGCAAGGGACTCTTCGGGATGCCTATTATGCTGACTGATATGCTCAATTGATCTACTACATTGTAAGGCTACTTTCTTTTTTTTTTAGGTGTTTTTGCGCTATAAATACTCCTCCCCAGTGTGAAACCTGAGTGCTTTCACACTGGGGCAGTGCGCATGCAGGATGCTAGAAAAAGTCCTGCAAGCAGCATCTTTGGGGCGGTTTGGGAGCACTGTATACAGAGTTGCTTGCTTCCACTACCTGAAGTGCTGCTGCAATTACTCCCCTAGTCTCTCTTCCTTCCCTTAACCCTGACGTTGAAGCTGATGCTGATATGATAATAATCAAAATCAATTTACTAGAGGACATTTCCTGACAGAAGCACCCTGTTCCTCTTCCTTTTGCATACGGCCACACACATGCTCCCATGAACCACGTCTCACTATACGAGTGCCTGGTAAATGGCATGGAGCCATTCTATCAAACTACAGAGCCAAGTCTGCAGAGCTTTAAAGCACATATAAATACGACTCCTAAAACATGTTTTACTCACCAGATGTCCCGTACATGTTGTCATTTCTGAAGAGACCTAATTTTAGATGTAATAACTAGCTATGTTTTTCCTACTACATCATCTTCTAACTTTAGAGTGCTCTACTCAACTAAGTGAGTAAAGAAACATTCCAGTAAGGTGAAATGCCAGTAAACCATGAGAAAAGATGCACTTTCATTTAGGAAAAGTGAAGTAGCACGATTTCAAAGTAGAATCGATGTGAACCAGGGCTTAATAATACCAAAACCTTTTGCAAGCTGAAATGTGACAACTGACACAAGAAGGTACCGTAAATACTCGAGTATAAGCCGAGTTTTTCAGCAAATTTTTTTTTGCTGAAAATGCCCCCCCCCCCTCGGCTTATACTCGAGTCACCTTTTTGCGCATGATCTCCTGGACTTTGGGGAACCGATACTGGCCTGCCGTAGGTCCCCTAGACCCCAATCTTGGCATACATGTAGCCCCACTCTTCCTCTACAGGTGTGCAAAGGTTGTTGTCTAGGAGACCTACGGCCGGGGAGCACCGATTTTTCAAACCTGGGCACCCCTTTCTTAGACTCCCATGTTAAACAGTAATTTCTCTGGTAAATTTGGGGACCCGGTACCAGCCGGTCAATGGTCCCTTGGACCCGAAACTTGGCACACATGTAGCCCCATTTCTCCTCTACAAGTGTGCAAAGTTTTTTGTTTGGGGAACCTATGGCTGGGGAGCACCGATTTTTCGAAGCCGGGCACCCCTTCCATAGACTCCCATGTTAAATGTCAGTCTAGTCATGGACACAGTGAGGCAAGGGCACATTTAGGCATGGACACGGTGAGGCATGGACACGGTGAGGCATGGACACGGTGAGGCATGGACACAGTGAGGCAAGGGCACAGTGAGGCATGGACACAGTGAGGCAAGGGCACAGTTTAGAGAAATGTCTCTCTTCAATAGAAAACTGGATGACAAAGAGTTATCTCAAACTCAATAGTTCCAAAACAGAACTTCTTCTGTTTCACGCCAGTCGGAAGAATCAACTAGCAACAACCTGGATACCGCTGCCCATTCTGGGCAAAACCATCACCCCTAGCTCCAAAGTCAAAAGTCTCAGTGTCATCTTTGACTCCCACATGACAATGGACGCACAAATAGGATCAGTAGTCAGCAGATCTCATCATCTGCTGCGCCTACTACGCAGACTTATTCCATTTATTCCTAAAGAAGACATAGCAGTCGTGGTGGGAACAATTGTGAACTCCAGACTGGACTATGCAAATGCCCTTTAACTCGGGCTCCCTAAGTACCAAATCGCTCGTCTGCAGGTCGTTCAAAATACGGCCGCCAGACTGGTGACTGGGAAAAAAACATGGGAATCAATCTCACCTTCACTGAGAATCCTTCACTGGCTGCCAGTAAAGGACAGGATTGCTTTTAAAGCACTCTGTCTGACGCATAAGTGCATCCACGGAAAGGCGCCGCAATATCTATGCGAAAAGATAAAAGGCCACAACGCCAATCGCGTCTTGCGATCCACCGACCAAAATCTGGTCCAGATACCCAAAGCCAGATACAAATCCAAGGGAGAAAGAAGGTTTGCGGTACAAGGTCCTAAACTATGGAACGCTTTACCAACCAGCATTCGGTTGGAGGAAAACCACCTGACCTTCAGAAGACGGATCAAAACTCTGCTTTTTTGATGCTCTGGAAAGACAGCAACAACTAGCGCCCAGAGGCGATTCAGTTCGCATGCGTCGCGCTATATACGTTTTTCATTCATTCATTCACAGTGAGGCATGGACACGGTGAGGCATGGACATGGTGAGGCATTCACATGGACACAGTGAGGCACAGTGAGGCATGCAGATGGACACCCTATGCTTATACTCGAGTCAATACGTTTTCCCATTTTTTTGTGGTAAAATTAGGTACCTTGGCTAATATTCGGGTCGGGTTATACTCGTGTATATACGGTATATTAAAGTAGAGGTTAGCTGCGCTAGGGATAAGGCTAGGGTCATGGAAAGAATTAGAGAGAGCACCATCACTATTTGCCCCCTCACTGCTGGAGCACCAACCAACCATTTTTATGTAGAGCTAAACACTGAAATCTCATATGAGCTTTGCTATGTTAATATCATTTTAAAAGTCATTTAATATTTTTTATTCTGCAGCTTTCAATACAATAGTACTCGGTTATCCGTAAATCGAGTTCCACCCGTGTTTTAGTTTATTAAAAGTCAGCAGCTACAAAAAGCATAGCTGCTGACTTTTAATAAACCGACACTTACCTGCCCCATGGTCCAGCGTTGTGGCCGCCCAGAGGCTCGATCCTCTGTGCCGGCATCACAACTGTAGGCAACCATCCATGACAGCTTACGGCTTCACGGCCGGGCACGCACTTAAAATAGGAAGGAGGAAGTGGGACAGGAAGTCCCACTAAAAAGACATTATCCCCCCCCCCTAAAAATAAAATGACATGCCAAATGTGGCATTAGGGGTGAGGAGTGCTGAAAGCGGAACTTCCACTTTTGGGTGGAACTCCGCTTTAATAAATGTTTTTGCTCAGGCACTTCCTGTAATGGGGTGTCAACTTTCTGTCCCCAACTTTCTGTGCCATGTAGGCATCACTGGAGTACATACATATAGACAGGAAATGGCCGTCAAAAGGCTGCATTAAAATCCCACAAAAAAAAAGGTGAAAACAGATATTTTGTATTAAAAAGGCCCACTGTTTATAATTAATGTCATTCAGGTAAGGCTTACATCTACTATATGTCTTAAGTGTTCATGTAGGAGACATTTAATTACAGTGGGTCGGATTCAGATAGATTTGTGTATCTATCTGCTGGCGTAACGTATCTGCGATACGCTACGCCGCCGTAAATTTGGGTGCAAGTTCCGTATGCAGAAAGAACTTGCGCCCTTAGTTACGGTGGTGTAACGGATGTGTGGCGGCGTAAGCCTGCCTAATTCAAATGGGGATGTTGTGGGCGTGTATTATTTAAATTTCACTTGACCCGCGTATTTGACGTTTTTTGTGAACGGCGCATGCACTGTTCGTGAAAAATCCTAGTGTGCATGCTCAAAATTACGCCGCAACGCCTCATTGGTATCGATGTGAACGTAACTTACGCAAAGCCCTATTCACGAACGACTTACGCAAACGACGTAAACATTTTAAAATTTGATGCGGGAACGACGGCCATACTTAACATAGGATACGCCGCATATACCCCTCATATAGCAGGGGTAACTTTATGCCGGAAAAATCGTAACGCAAACGACGTAAAAAAAATGCGCCGGGCGGACGTTGGTTTCTGAATCGGCGTATCAACCTAATTAGCATATTTTTCACGTAACTATACGGAAGCGCCACCTAGCGGCCAGCGTAAATATGCAGCCTAAGATACGACGGTGTAAGTCACTTACACCAGTCGGATCTTAGGGAAATCTATGCGTAACTGATTCTCTGAATCAGGCGCATAGATACGACGGCCCGCACTCAGAGATACGACGGCGTATCAGGAGATACGCCATCGTATCTCCTATCTGAATCCGGGCCAGTGAGTATTAACTTCAGAAATAATTTGGGACAATAGGAGCCCTTGGGAAACGTTACATTTCAGCTATATTTAGTGTCAAATGCTTTACACTGAAAGCCATTGGTGATCAAATCGCCCAGTCTGGAGCTTCAAACACCAGTACAAATGAATAAAATTGCAATAATTATATTGTGGGGTTCTGGTGAGTTCCTATGCTGCTACTGTTAATTACTTCAATAGGAAACATTGCAATCTGCAATGTCGGGGGAAGGTAAGTTGCACATAACTCCTACTATTCTTCATCCATCCATACAAAGGAGGTGAATGAAGAAACCTAACGCCCCCCCCCCCCCCCCCCCGTCATACTACACTGATCAGCAGCTGCAGGAGTTGATCAAAGTTTTTTCAACATTCTCCATTGGTAAGAGGTGATCAAAAGATCGACTTCTGTCGAGCAAGGACGGCCACACACTTATTGAAATTCGTCCAGTGACAGATGAACTGGCTGAATTTTCATCTATTTATGTCCAACTAAACTCTGTCTTCTTGGCTACTGATGGTGTGGTAGAGCTTGGTGCCTATATCATAACATCCCGTTCCTATAGGAAATACATATGAACATACATGTATACACCTAACACTGTTATGGTGATAATTCAGCGCAACTAAGTATAAGGCCTCATGCCCACGGACGTTTTTAAAAAACGGGCTGTAAAGCTAGTACAGAAGCCAGGAAAAAAGCAGAGTTTTTTCCGCGGTTTGCATTGAATTCAATGCATGTTTCGCTGCGCTAGCTTTCAGCCGCGTTTTTCTTTCTCTATTCAAAATCAATGGTTCCCTATTGGAGCCCATTAATTTGAATAGAGGTTGCAACAGAAGTCGGATCAAGATGATCCGACTTGCGGGCGACTCGTGTGCAGAGAATCTTGAAGGGGAACCCAGCGAAAATGTAAAAAAAAATTTGTGTAAGGAACGCCGGAGAGAGCGGAAGACGCCCGAGAGAGCGGAGAAGTCAGAAGAAGACCCACAGGGTCTGGTATCATCCTGGGGGGAACCTCACGCTAATTATTTTTCCCTTCAAGATTCTCTGCCCGCGAGTCGCCCCGCAAGTCGAATCATCTTGATCCAACTTCTGGAGCGACCTCTATTCAAATCAATGAGCTCCCATAGGGAACCATTGATTTTAAATATAGAAAGAAACAGCGGACGAGGCTTAACACAGCGTTAAGCCTCGTTAAATAGCGTTTAACACCCTTTGCCGGCGTCTGACGTCTTTACAGCTCTAACACTGGAGCTTCAGAACGCACTGGTCCTGGGTTTTTTCTTTGCAGCTTAAAAACGGCTCAGCCATTTACAGCTCAAAAACGTCATGGTGGGCATGAGGCCATAGGCTAACATGGAGAGTCGTTTTTAAGCTGCGAAAAAACGCTGATAAAAGTGGCTGTAAAAACATCCGTGGGCATGAGGCCTAAAAGAGAAGAGAGGTGCCTCTAAGTGTAGCAATATGGTTACATTTATTGAAGGTACAACATTTAGCAACATATTGCTACACTTTGAGGCGCCTCTCTTCTCTTTTATACCCTATAGTTCCTGCTGGATTTTGCTTCTAATCCCCTTGTGGAGGCTTCCTGACAATGATCCAAAACACACTGCAAAAGCAACCTAGAAGCTGTTGAAGGAAAATAAGTGGAATATTCTGCAATGGCCAAGTCAATCACCTGATTTCAACCCAATTGAGTGTGGATTTCACTTGCTGAAGGCAAAACTAAAGGCAGAAAGACCCACAAACAAACAAAGAACAACTGAAGACAGCTGCAGTTAGAGCCTGGCAAAGCATCAGAAAGGAGGAAGCCCAGTCTTTGGCCCATGGGTTGCAGACTTCAGGCAGTCTTTGCCAGTAAAGGATTTTCAACAAAATATAAAAAATTAACATTTTATTTATTATATTCATTTGTCCAATCTCATTTTAGCCCCTGAAAATGGAGGGACTGTGTATAAAAATGGTTGCAGTTCCTAAAAATCGTACTTGATATTTATGTTCATCCCCTTGAGTTAAAACTGAAAGTCTGCACTTTAGTTTTATTCTGGGGGCACACAGAGCCAAAAATATGAAAATTGTGCCAGTGTCCAAATATGAATGGACCTAACTGTATATGGTTTTGATGTAATATCCTGTCTCTCTGTTGCATTCATTTTCCAATAAAACAAGAAGGGCTCAGCCATGTGTAAAGCACTAGACTGGTAAAGCCTTGTACACGATCGGTTTATCCGCTGAAAACAGACCGATGGACTGTTTTCATTGGACAAACCGATCGTGTGTGGGCCCCATCGGTTTTATTT
The DNA here is from genome assembly GCF_905171775.1 of Rana temporaria. Lineage (NCBI taxonomy): Eukaryota > Metazoa > Chordata > Amphibia > Anura > Ranidae > Rana > Rana temporaria. Next base: position 93,218,517 of record NC_053498.1, on the reverse strand, counting down.
CCATCGGTGTAAAAAATCAGAACATGTTTTAAATTTTTCCTATGTATAAAAAAACGATAGAAAAATCCGATCGTCTGTATGGAATTCCATCGGTCAAAAATCCACGCATGCTCAGAATCAAGTCAACGCATTCTTGGAAGCATTGAACTTCATTTTTCGATATCAGATATTCGATCGACTGCAGCCCAATTACTAAATACTGCTGAAAATACAGATATAGGCCAAAGTCACATCAACACAAACTCTGAAATAAGAAAAAAGCCAGAAAGAATGTATGATCGCTACTAAACTAAAAAAAAAGAACCTCACTAGAAAAAATAAAATACTTTTTTTTTTTAGAAGCAGAGCTACTCAGTGGTCCCCCTTGACAGCTATGAGAATGTTGTTACAGCACTTGCCGCTCCCCCAGATGATGAGCTTACCCTGGAATATGTTAAACACAAGCTTGTGGATGGATGTAAGCGAAAGACAAAAAATACAAACAGTAAAAATGCTACTATGGCAGAATTTGCCAAGAACCTAGGCCAGCAATAAACATTTGTCTACCAAGGTACATTTTTATAAACGGCATGGTAGACAAGTGTTTAAATCACTTGTATTTGCTTGAAACGCATAAATGCTTCACCTACTCTTTCCTTGCGAGCAAGCGCATTGGGGTGAACTGCATCTAGGGAGTGTGGTGTTTCAGGTGGAGACACATGTATGTTGTTGCTTTATTGTTCACAGAATAGTGTATCTAACTACAAAGTGTGACTCTTGTTCTTTTAAATATTTATATGTAAGAGCGTTGATGGGCTACAGGAGCCAGCACCTGGATGGTCTGTGAACGCTTAAAGGTGGAGGTTTGAAGCAGTGCCGTGGATTTAGGTATGTGAATGCTTTGATCAACTTTCTATTAATAACGATGGCAATAGGTCCTTTATTGGCTGCACAATTGCGATCCTCTCGATGGTAAAAACTCGCAAGGGGTAGGAGTTTAAGAAAGAGCAGAGAAAATACTCATCTATTTCCATGAATACACAGTTTTGCACTTTTGTCCCGTGAGCAAGGTGTACACAAGATCGGAATTTCCCACAAGAAAAGTTCGATGTGAGCTTTTGGTCGGAGATTCCGACCGTGTGTAGGCCCCATCTGACTTTTTCTGTCGGAATTTCCGACAGCAAAAATTTGAGAGCTGGTTCTCAAATTTTCATATGGGAAAAGTTCTTGTCGGAAATTCCGATTGTCTGTATGCAATTCCGAAGCACAAAAAACTACGCATACTTGGAATCAATTCGACATATGTTCGGAATCATTGAACTTAATTTTTCTCGGCTCGTCGTAGTTTTGTACGACACGCGTTCTTGACGGTCAGAATTTTGTGTGACCGTGTGTGACACAAGTTTGAGCCAAAATTTTGTCTGAAAAAAATCCACGGTTTTCTTGTCGGAATTTCCGATTGTGTGTACACGGTATTACTCTCTTCCTGGCAAAAACACAGTAGAATCTTCCTCATCAGTGAGTAGTGAGAAACCTCCTCCACATCCCCAAGACCGGCTACAAATCTAAAGGAGAACAAAGATTCGCAGTCCAAGCAGGGGCATAACTAGATATCACAGGGCCCCATAACAAAATGTTGAATGGGGCCCCCTCCAAAAAAAAATGAACTAATGCCATTGAACAACACATTACTACACTAATTTGGCACAGTACCCAAGCAACAGCTTATATTAATTTTGAACAGCAAAACAAAAATTTAAATAACCATATAATAAATAAAATGCAAAATTCAAAGTATTATGTGCACTACTTTTACTCTTTTATACTCACGATTTGTAAACGGCAAACAAGGCAAACTGCGGCGGTTTAACCACTTAAAGCGGAGGTTCCCCTAAAAATAAACTTTTAACATTGCTTTTCCCAAATTAATTACGATTAGAATCGGCTGGTTTTATTAAAAAAAAAACGTCCGTACATACCGTTTGCTATATTCGTTCCCACCGCCACTTCCGGGTACGATGCTGGCGGTGGGCATTCCTAATTGATGGACAGGCATCCGACCGACGCATATATCGCGTCACGAGATGCCGAAAGAAGCCGAACGTCGGTGCGGCTCTATACGGCGCATGCGCACCGACGTTCGGCTTCTTTCGGCATCTCGTGACGCGATGTATGCGTCGGTCGGATGCCTGTCCATCAATTAGGAACGCCCACCGCCAGCATCGTACCCGGAAGTGGCGGTGGGAACGAATATAGCAAACGGTATGAACGGACATTTTTTTTAAAATAAAACCAGCCGATTCTAATCGTAATTAATTTGGGAAAAGCAATGTTAAAAGTTTATTTTTAGGGGAACCACCGCTTTAAGGACCGGACCAATATGCAGCTAAATGACCCTACAATTCGGCACTGCGTCGCTTTAACAGACAATTGCGCGGTCGTGCGACGTGGCTCCCAAACAAAATTGGCGTCCTTTTTTCCCCACAAATAGAGCTTTCTTTTGGTGGTATTTGATCACCTCTGCGGTTTTTATTTTTTGCGCTATAAACAAAAATAGAGCGACAATTTTGAAAAAAAATGCAATATTTTTTACTTTTTGCTATAATAAATATCCCCCAAAAACAGATCTAAACATTTTTTTTTCCTCAGTTTAGGCCGATACGTATTCGTTTACATATTTTTGGTAAAAAAAAAATCGCAATAAGCGTTTATTGATTGGTTTGCGCAAAATGTATAGCGTTTACAAAATAGGGGATAGTTTTATTGCATTTTTATTAATTTTTTTTTTTTACTACTAATGGAGGCGATCAGCGATTTTTTTTATGACTGCGACATTATGGCGGCCACTTCGGACAATTTTGACACATTTTTGGGACCACTGTCATTTTCACAGCAAAAAATGCATTTAAATTTCATTGTTTATTGTGAAAATGACAGTTGCAGTTTGGGAGTTAACCACAGGGGGCGCTGAAGGAGTTAGTGTTCACTTTGTGTGTGTTTACAACTGTAGGGGGGTGTGGCTGTAGGATAGACGTCATCGATCAAGTCTCCCTTATAAAAGGGATCACTCGATCGATACGCCGCCACAGTGAAGCACGTGTTTACATACGGCTCTCCCCGTTCTTCAGCTCCGGGGAGCGATCGCGGCTATAAACGAATAGCCGCGCCGTCGTCCCGGATCGCTCCCCGAGGGGATCCGACCACCGCATGTAGGGGGGGGGGGGTCCCGATCGGACCCCCAACCCACGTCTAGGCAGGCACGTACAGGTACGTTGATGTGCCTGTCCGTGCCATTCTGCCGACGTATATCTACATGAGGCGGTCGGGAAGTGGTTAAGAGGAAGATTAACAAGATGACAACCTTGTAAGGGAAGGAATAAATTAGGTCTTACATTCTAATCTATGCACTTTAACTTGCCATTAAAATCTTCATTTTTGAGTTTACACCTACTTGATTTAGACCTTGATGCTTAACGTGCATATTTTCAACATGTCTTTAAAAATAACCAAAGGAAAAGAAGCCATGGTTTCAACATCCAACAGCCAAAAACAAGCCAAATGTAAGGCAACAGAACATTAGAAAAAGTCAACCTGAAAAAGAGTGAACCTTGATCTAAAATATGTAGATAAGATGACGATAAATTAACAATATCTTACTACATTTCTTTTATTTGATTTTATCCATTTCTCTCCAAAGCTGTTTTCCAGCCAAACAGGCAGTGCAGAAGCCAAAAACCTGCCATCCTCTGATTTAATTGACTAGAAAGGTGTAATTTGTCATCAGACAGGAAGATTTAGATGGGTAAATGGGCAAGGTCTACACACACTGTACAAAAGAGTGTATGCAGAAAACTAATTTTGACTGGATAAAAAAAAAAAAAAAAAATGATTCACATAGGAAGAAATTCTGCCTGATTTGCAATGCTCAGGGCACATGGGCAGCTGTGGACAGGTATGTAAAAAGAAATGTATTGGTTAACCAGCCACCTCGGGGTTCTTCCTTAACCTCCCTGGCGGTATGATTCTTTCTGAAAAAACATGCTGAAAGCGGTACCATTATTTGCAAGGAAATTTGGTGTTTTATACTGTAGGCCTGTGATTTTTAGGAATAACTCACTTAAATCTGACCAAACAAGAATCTTATAGGCATCCCGAGTATGACATTTTTTTTAAAACAAAATTTTAAATTATAATATAATAAATAATTATAGCAAGTAATAATATAATTAAAATAAAAAATATTTAATAATGTAATCAACTCAAAATCACTGAAATTTGCTCAGTTGCAGAATTGTCGCTGTCATTATTTATTTATTTTTTTATGACGAATTTCCCCACAAATCGCTATCGCACAATTCTGCAAGTGATTATAATTTATTATCGCTGTTTTCTAGCTGATCTAAAACCATTTTTGACATAAAGGGACACTTTTGGTTGCTATGGACAATCTACAGTTTGCAGGCAGAAAGAACAGTTTTTATTATAAAAATGTACATGTAGGGCACTGGGCAGACCACTAGGGACAAGGGGGTGTGTATTTTCTACATACAGTACTGTAATCTATAAGATTACAGTATACTGTATGTATAGTGTTTGTTTACTTTTTTGAATTTGGCGCCAATCTCCGCTCCCGTGCGTCGTAACGTCGCAGGGAACGGAGATCGGCGGCACAGGAGGACGCTGTGTGAATCAAGCGAGGTCCCGCTCGCTCACACAGCGTGGTGGCATCGCTGGATCCAGGAGAAGGTAAGCCAGCGCGCGCTGCAGGCTCTGCATATCTACCCCGAGCGTGACTCGGGGTTACCGATTTTGGTAGAAAAAATCAACCCTGAGTCACGCTCGGGGATACCGCCAGGAGGGTTAAGCCCTAAAAAAAAATGGGGTGGGAATGAGAACCATGGGGTAGGGGAGAAAAAGGATGGGGGGTAAAAGTGGGGGTGGGTATGAGATGGGGTATGGGTAGAGAAGAACTCGAATGAGACTGGGGAAATCCTGGTCTGTATAGGGATTAAAAAGGAGGAGGATTTGTGCTGGTATGGGGGGGGGGGGCAGATAGATCGCTGTCAAGGAGACTGGAGAGGGATAATCAGAGATGGGCATGGGGCATACTCTCAGCTGGTAATAAATAGCCATAGTATAAAAGTAAATGGGCTGTCTGGCAGGAAGGGGAGAGGGAGTGATCTCCATAGCCTAGTAAAGAAACAGTGTTGGGGGTGTGCAAGGAGGTGGGGGGGGGGGTTCCAGACATTTGTAATGTTTGTAGATCCTGGGGGACACACACATGTGTGAAGGTAAAGTGTCTGCAGGGAAAAGTCAGGGAAGGGAGGGGGAGAGATAACAAGCATCTGAGAGGAGCAGTGTGACAGGCAAAGATGAATGGATCTGTGTGAGGACGACAGGGAGGAGCAGGACGGCCGGCCAGATAGTGGCTGAGGAGGGGAGGAAGATGCCAGGGAGGGAGCATTGCAGACACAGCCAGATAACAGAACTGACCTGTACACTGTAGCAGAAGAGAGCCAACGTGAGGAGACCTGTTACCACTGCCAGAACCTGCTGGGAGGAAACTTCAAAGGCCCCCCATGCACCTAGGACACCTGGGCAGTTCACAGAAGTGCCTGTGCATTAAGACAGGCAAGCCCTCCCCCGCTCTCACAGTGTCCTGACCAATCCCCCAGCTTTTAGGGAGAGGAAAGCAGGCAGCGCTGGGGGGAGACCAGGCACCTATAGGAGGATCACATGTGGCTACAACAGGGAGGCAGATCGGTGCGCTGTGACAGTTACAGAAATGATGCCGACAGGAGGGAGAGATACACAGCATCGGTTCTGTAACTGTCAAAGCGCACCGATCTGCCTCCCCATCAGCGGCCCTGGCGGCGCCGCCCCTGCACCCACTGCCGCCCCGACTCCCCGAGGCCTGGCCTTGGTAGGCTTGTCGGGAATCCGGCCCTGCCGGGGCCCCACTCGGCTGCGGGCCCCATAGCGCCCGCGTGGGTCGCTATGGCGGTAGTTCCGCCACTGAGTCCAAGGACCACGGCTATGGAATGCACTACCCACGGACATCCGTATGGAAGAAAAACATCGGGCCTTCAGGAAAAAACTTAACACCCACCTCTTCTGAAGACACAGGACGACACTGGATGCAAAAGCACCTTGAGGCGATTTAGTTTGCATTTGTAGCGCAATACAAGTTACTCACTCACTATTAATAATGGCCTGGATTCAAGAAGCAATTGCGCCTGTATAACCATAGGTTACACCGCGCAATTGCTTACTTGCCCCGGCGTAACAAATGCTCCTGATTCAGGAACCTCGTTACGCCGACTGCAGCCTAAGATATGCGTGCCATAAGGCTCTTATGCCCGCATATCTTAGGCTGCATTCTTGCGTTGGCCGCTAGGTGGCGTTCCCGTTGTGCTCAGCGTATAGTATGCAAATTGCATACTAACACCGATTCACAACGTTGCGCGAGCCCTGCGTACGCAATTTACGTTGTTTCCGTACGGCGGTTTTTGCGTAAGGCTGCCCCTGCTATTAGCAGGGGCAGCCAATGTTACGTATACCCGTCGTTCCCGCGTTGCGAAATTTGAAATTTACGTAGTTTGCGTAAGTGAATCGTGAATGGCGCTGGACGCCATTCACGTTCACTTTGAAGCAATTGACGTCCTTGCGACGTCATTTGCCGCAATGCACGTCGGGAAAGTTTCCCGACGGAGCATGCGCTCTACGATCGGCGCGGGAACGCGCCTAATTTAAATGATTCCCGCCCCCTACGGGATCATTTAAATTGCGCGCGCTTGCGCCGGGCATTTTGCCGGCGCGCCCGAGCAATTTACGGAGCTTCTGCTTCGTGAATCCAGGGCAGCGCAACAAAAATTGCGGGGGCGCAGGGCAAAAACGTTGCCCTGCGCCTCCGTAAAAAAAGCGCAATTGTTACTGAATCCGGGCCAATAGCCATAGCCAACATTGCCCCCACACTAGTAAAACAGTAACACTGTAATTGCCATTTTTCCCACTGTAGTGGTCCCAAAAATGTGTCAAAATTGTCCGATGTGTCCGCCATAATGTCGCGGTCACGAAAAAAAAAATCGCTGATCGCCGCCATTGGTAGTAAAAAAAAAAAAATTAATAAAAATGTAAAAAGACAAAACGTTTGTTTGTCTTGTGTTTTTTTTTTACTGATCCGAAAATGATCCGATCCGTGACTCCTGATCCGAGGATCGATCCGATCCGTGAGTTTTTTTATCCGTTGCACCCCTACCTTTGCCTGTCAGCCAGTCACCTAGCATTTTCAGAAGCTAAGTCTGCAATGGCAGTCCCTGTGGTTTTATCAGCACAGGGTTCCTTTAAGGACTGGGCTGTAGCAGAATACTAAGGGAAGGAAAAGACATTCACTGCTTGAGTAAATATCCTAACACAGGAAGATCCCAGCAGTGAACAGGCCCAAACCGGTGTTGTGCCAAAGCCAAGGCTTACAGGAAATGACTGCATCAGAGCAACAACAATCCACTGCAGAACAATATCACAGACATAGCGGTATATGATTGCTGCCTGAGCAAGTGTTCTGCTAAAGAGGATCCAGCAAGACTGCGGTCAACCAAACAAGCTAATCTTCTACACAGTGCAGCCTGGACCTCTTATTAAATGAAGAATGTAAAAGGTAAAGGACCAGCAAATGTAAAATATGAGTTACTTTACATACATAAAGCCATTGAAAAAGTGTCTTTCCATTTATTAGTGGGTGCGGGGGGTAATACATCCACTATTTTTTATTTCTTGGCAACACCCCTGAGAATCTCCCACTTGTTGTGCCATTTAGCTGTGGTTCTCATTGCAACGATTTGGCATGTGATTTGACACGTCAAATCGGCGGGTATTGCTGGCAACGGTACTACTTTTGGTGACTTCAGGTTGCGATTTCAATAGACATCTGTGCAGAAACCCGCGCAGATGTTTCTGAAATTGCCCCTGAAGTCAGGACTGACATGCAGGAATGAAATTGTGCGAGTTCATTCCCGCTGTCAGTGTGAACCTAGGCCAGGGGTGGCCAACCAGTGGTCCGGGGGCCACATGTGGCCCGCGGAGCCCTCTGATGTGGCCTGTGACCTCCTATTCTGGAATAGCGGGTTGGCAAGCCCAGATCGCAGGTTGCCTATCTGCCATACCATAGCATCAGTGTTGTGAATGAAGCTGGTGGTAGAGGAAGAAAGCGGCTGCAGACCAGAGCCCCATAAGCATATGTTTCCTCTACAGTGCCGGCTTTGCCACAGAAGGAGTCTATGGCAAAGTTCAGCTAACTCGCAGGATAGACACAGGTGCACTACGCTGCACCTGTGGTGTGGGTTAACTGCAGCACATCAGTTAAAAGCAGTCTTAGGCCTTTTTCACATGATCAGCCCGACCAAATGGGACCCTCAATTCACCTCTACAGAGCGACAGATGTTCATTTACGTTCGCCTACCTCCAATCCAAAAAAACATAAGGGAATTCATCCCCTTCCATCTGGGCAGATCGGAGGGCCCATAGAGTAGCCGTGACCTGTCATCTGCCCGCTTCGCTCATTGTGGCACAATTTGCTTAAGTGGCCCTCACTATTCAAAAGGTTGGGCACCCCTGACCTAGGCTAAAGCCTCATGCACACGGTACGATTGTTGGCCAACCGAGCGTCTGTTTTTTGTCAAAAGGGCGTGTGCCAGGATCTTGTATTGCGTACTAACGGTACACAATTTTCGTGCCACAAACACGAAAGTAGTGACGTACTACGAGGAATTTCAGCTCTTGAACACCACCCTTTGGGCCACTTCTGCTAATTTCGTGTCTGGTGAGGATTGATTCCGAGCATGCATGTTTGTACTTTCGACTTTTGAGTGACGGACTTGTGTACTGACCATACAAAAATCTGATGTCAAACCATTGTCGGCCGAAAGTTTACTAGCATGTCATTGGACAACAATTGTCAAAATGAGCGTACTAACGGTAGGAATTTAGGACAACAGTGTGTCAACAGACAATCCCCTGCCAACAATCGTATCGTGTGTACGAGGCTTTAGTCTCACTTCTTCTGCTACAATGATAAAAGCCTCAGTGCTGCTGAGTCCTCTGTATGTAATGAAGAAAAGGAATCTCAACAGCCGCACTCCAATAAAAGCCTTTATTGTAGCAGATAATCAAAGTTCATGTAACAGCAGAAGCAGGTTAAATTACTGACGCATGTCACATTATTGTTGCTTAACCACTTCCAGACCGCCGCATGTATATGTACGTCGGCAGAATGGCACGTACAGGCACATTGGCGTACCTGTACGTCCCTGCCTAGACGTGGGTCGGGGGTCCGATCGGGACCTCCCCTGCTACATGCGGCGGTCGGATTCCCGCGGGGAGCGATCCGGGACGACGGCGCGGCTATTCGTTTATAGCCGCCCCGTCGCGATCGCTCCCTGGAGCTGAAGAACGGGGAGAGCCGTATGTAAACACGGCTTCCCCGTGCTTCACTGTGGCGCTGCATCGATCGAGTGATCCCTTTTATAGGGAGACTCGATCGATGACGTCAGTCCTACAGCCACACCCCCCTACAGTTGTAAACACACACTAGGTGAATCCTAACTCCTACAGCGTCCCCTGTGGTTAACTCCCAAACTGCAACTGTCATTTTCACAATAAACAATGCAATTTAAATGCATTTTTTGCTGTGAAAATGACAATGGTCCCAAAAATGTGTCAAAATTGTCCGAAGTGTCTGCCATAATGGCGCAGTCACGAAAAAAATCACTGATCGCCGCCATTAGTAGTAAAAAAAAAAAAAAAAAATAAAAATGCAAAAAAACTATCCCCTATTTTGTAAACACTATAAATTTTGCGCAAACCAACCGATAAACGATTATTGCGATTTTTTTTTACCAAAAATAGGTAGAAGAATACGTATCGGCCTAAACTGAGGAAAAAAAAAATGTTATATATGTTTTTGGGGGATATTTATTATAGCAAAAAGTAAAAAATATTGCATTTTTTTCAAAATTGTCGCTCTATTTTTATTTATAGCGCAAAAAATAAAAACCGCAGAGGTGATCAAATACCACCAAAAGAAAGCTCTATTTGTGGGGAAAAAAAGACGCCAATTTTGTTTGGGAGCCACGTTGCACGACCGCGCAATTGTCTGTTAAAGCGACGCAGTCTCGAACTGTAAAAACCCCTTGGGTCTTTAGGCAGCATTTTGGTCCGGGGCTTAAGTGGTTAAGGAGGGTGTGACAGGGGGTGTGTCCTATGCCTACATACTTTTTCTAATAGGTGTCCCTCTCATTCCCATCTCAGAAAGTTGGGAGGTATGCTGTTGCACATGCAAGACTGAAGGAACCACAATAGATTATTCTCTGAATCTTCTTGGTGAGTTGGACACTGTCTGTTGATATTGTCAAGTCAGCAAGTTGCCATACTGTCTGTACAGACTGGTCACAAGAATAATATCATTTGCACAAAGCCACATTTGAGAAAGAATGGCAGCCATGAAGGTAACTGTAAAACAAAGCTGTAGGACCTATGTGGACAAACTTTGGGCTACTGCTAGTTTGAGACCCTTCTGAGATTATTCAGAATTCATTGAGGGGTGCATTTAAAGGGATTGTAAAGGCAGAAGGTTTTTTTATCTTAATGCATTCTCTGCATTAAGATAAAAAGCCTTCTGTGTGCAGCAGCCCTCCTTGGCCTACCTAATACTTACCTGAGCCCCATCTCTGTCCAACGATGTCCACAAGTGTCTCGGCCATCCTGGACTTTCCCTCCTGATTGGCCGAGACACAGCAGCAGCGCCATTGGCTCCCGCTGCTGTCAAAGTCAGTTAGCCAATTAGGAGAGATAGTGGGCGTGGCCAAACCGCAGCTCTGTGTCTGAATGGACACACAGAGCTGTGACTCGGCTTGGGTGCCCCCATAGCAAGCTGCTTGCTGTGGGGGCACTCAACAGGAGGGAGGGGCTAGGAATACAGAAGAGGGACCCAAGAAGAGGAGGATTCAGGCTGCTCTGTGCAAATCCACTGCAACAGAGCAGGCAAGTATAATAGTTTATAGGAAAAAAATTGGCTTTACCATCACTTTAACTTGCAGTTGACCTTACTGACCTTCATTTGCCCTGATTTAAGCAGGTTTTGCATTCCTATCCTGTAGACTTTTATGGGAATGCAAAACGCACTGAAGCGAACAAAAGCTGACACAGGCCTTTCCAACCACCCCATCCCATCCTCCAGCCAAACACACACACAACACTACAGACTGCTTCATAGCCTTTTATGCATTCGTTTTAACTTTTAGCTAAATGTTCTCATAAAGATAATTCTTTATTTGTCCAGTTCTATGTATGTGGGTAGCAGCAGGTCTCCGCAGATTTTCCCTAGAAACTGATATCAATAGAGAAAAAAGGTGTTCCCCCATCCTAACATGAGTGCAAACATATTATATTTTCATGGCTTGGATTGCAGCTACATAGCTGACCATCTTATGTTGTCTAATGCCCTGTACACACGTTTGGAATTTCCGATGGGATAAAATCCAATGGAATTTTCCGTCGGAATTCCATTTAAGCTGTCTTGCACACACACTGTCAGACCAAATTCCGACTGTCCGAAACGCGGTGACGTAAAACACTACGACGAGCCGAGAAAAATGAAGTTCAATGCTTCCGAGCATGCGTCGACTTGATTCTGAGCTGTTTTTTTCTCCGTTCGGAGTTCCACACAGACGATCGGAATTTCCATCTAAAAAAAATTAAACATGTTCTATTTCTAAACTCCGACGAAAAAAAGTCCGATGGGGCACACACACGGTCGGAATATCCAATGAAAAAATTTTTCAGCGGAAATTCCGATTGTGTATACAAGGCATTAGGATAGGTAAACCAACTCTACTCTACTGCACTGGAAGGAGACAAACTCAGGTCTGGTTCACACTGGTACGATTTGAGATGTTTAATCGCATCTCAAATCGGCGGCATTTGTCGGCAATGGCACCGTCCTAATCGGTGCGACGCCGCATCTGCGGCGCTGCACCAATTTCAAAAAGTAGTTCCTGTACTACTTTTTGTGATCACGGTTTAGGAGATATTTACAATAAAGACATGCGCCAATGTCTACAGCGCCTGTGCTGTTAAAAATGATTGTGCCATTTCTAAAGGAGGTCATGCCGTGACGTCACAGAGCCGGATTTTGCGGCCCCGGAAAGGACGAGGGGTGAAGATGGACTCTCGCTGCTAGTGGGGACAGCAGTGACATTGCAGGCTTTGGTTTCAGGTAAGTAACACATATGCGGTGCATATTAGCCCATTATGCTTTACCTTTGCAAGGAAACAAAGAGGAAGTAAAACCCATCAGGGTTTACTTCCTCTTTAAGCCCACCGACACAAACAATGGGGTTACAATGTTAGAACTTATTTTTATGCCCAACAATTTAAGGGGCAGTAATATTACTAAGGCTCCGTTCACATCTCCACGTATGAGGGTGACAATCGCGGAAAAAATGTGCAAATAAAACCGAGGATGCCCGTCGCCCAAAAGAAGCTCCTGTATTTCTTTTGGGCGACAGGCGTCCCGCGATTCTGTTTTTGCGCATTTTTGACGCCCGACGAATCACGGAAAAATCATGGCACACTTGGTGTGCTTTTAAAAATCAATGGGCAACGCACTGGGTACGCACGACATTGTGCGATTTGCCGCTATTGCGAATCGGGGCAGAATCACGGCGATTCCGCCGGCAATTCGGAATGCGGAGATGTAAATGGAGCCTAAGGCCTGACCCTGCACACTATAAGCTGTATTGTACTGTTCTCAGTACACTGTGTTGTATAATACATTCTTCTGATCACTGCATTCTGTAAGCTGTGATCTACATTACATACCTCTGACCAGAGTATTTATTGTTTTAACAGTTGACGATTGCCTAATAGCCTACATCTATTTGAATTAAATTCTCTTTTAAAGTAAACCCGATTCATGACATTTGAGCTGGGCACATATATCTGCAGTATTGTTATCTCTTTTCAATGAGCTAAGTCTTATAGCTCTCTTCTGAATGGTTCCTCTGTTATCAGCCTGAGAACTCCTGACATATTTTTTTTACTTTTTAGACAAAAGAAGCCTGAATCTTTTGTCAAAGGAGGTTGCTAAATTAGAGTAGCAGAGAGCAGCTCCTATTACAAATCAGCTCTGAGAGTCTCTGCCTATGATGAGAGTGGGTGTGTGCCTTTCCTCCAATCAGTAATTTTAGCTATCTTGACACTCTGTGTTAACCAGGAAGATAAAAACTCCTAACAAAATCTGAACTTTCTAAACAGTATATAAATGTGAAGACAGCAGATATACATATAAAACCTGTAGGGAGATTTGGTTAATCTATGTGTATCATCTGAGGCTGTTCACTTCACTGGGTGTATGGAGGGTTTACATCCACTTTAAGGTAAGCTCAAAGTGTTAGCTTTATATATACTTAGGTAGATTCAGAGAGATGGGATTAAATTTAGGACGGTGCAGCCTAGCCTGTTTAGGCTACACCGCCGTAAATTAACTAGGCTAGTAGTGATTCACAATCTACTTACCTGCTAATTTACAGCGGTGCAGCCTCAAACGAGCAGGCGTAAGGGCGCCTAATTCAAATTGGTTGGAGGGGGCGTGTTGTATGGAAATGAGGCTTGACCTCACGTTTTTTGACGTTTTTTGACACTGCGCATGCGCCGGGCGACTACATTTCCCAGTGCGCATTGCGGCTAAGTACGCCGTACGGGCCTATTGATTTCGACGTGGACGTAAACTACGTAAATCCCGATTCGCGGACGACTTACGCAAACGACGTTAACATTTCGAATTTTGTGGCGGGAACGGCGGCCATACTTAACATTGGCTAGGCCACTAGAGCATAGCTCTAACTTTAGGTGGCCTATCCCTTACGGAAACAACGTAATTCGACGGCGTAGGCCTGGCGTACGTTCGTGAATCGGCGTATCCCCTCATTTACATAATCTACGCCGGCCGTAATGGAAGCGCCATCTAGCGGCCATCAGAAACATTGCAGGCTAAGATAGAACAGCGCAAGCCGGCCTGTCTTAGCTTTGTTTAAGCGTATCTCTGTTTGAGCATACGCTTAAACAAACGCTGGCGTAGATTCAGAGTTAGGTCGGCTTTTCTACTGATAAGCCGGCCTAACTCTTTGTGAATCTACCTAAGTGTGTTGCATTAAAATTGGTACTGAGGTTTATGTGTGTCTGTGAGACCCGACACACAGTGATGAAAGTGGAGTGCACAATTTTTTTTCTCAAACCCTGTCCCTCCTAATTACTTTGAAATGTTTGATTATACCAACACTCTATGTAACAGCACCTTGGCCTGGTGATAGGCTGTTATGGCAACTAAGCGCTGAATTATAAGAAGTAGGGAGGGGTGTACATTGGGTGTCTCATTCCTGGAAATACTGGGATTTTTACAAGACTTGAGCACCAGTGTGGGGCAAGAAGACAGCAAGCGGAGGCTAAAGCAGGCATGTTTGGGTTACTGCTATGTGTCTATTAGTTAGTCTTCCTTCTGTGGACAGCATTCAGGGTGACTTTAAATGAACTTATAATGAGACAGACATTACATTTTCACTGATCAAAGCTGTAACTTATAATTAGTTAAAGTGTAACTCCACTTTTGTTGAGAAAAAAAACATTCCCCTCTGGGTGATCTATGTACATTACAAGGATTATAACAAACTTTATTGCAGATTCCTACCTTTTGTTATTCTGAAGAAATCCCTGTTTGTTCCTCTGTGTTCCTTTGCTTAGTGAGTCTAATGGGAGGGGTTTCATAATTATCAACCAGCTGTGGCAGCTGCAGAGCACTAATGAGGAAATCTGATGGGCCTGCATCCCTTTAGACGTGTTCCTATTGGAAGTATCTCATCAAAAATGACATTTTATGTTCCAGGGGATGACAGAAATCTGACTTGCATCTTATTGCAGACTTCTGGGAAAATCAGTGAGCCAATCACATAAGCAGGAAATGATGTTTCTGGGGGTGGCCAGTACACATTCTGTGTACAAAACAGTTCCAGGTAGCCATATTGCATTGCATTTTCCGAAAATTACAGCGGCTGCAGATTGAAAAGAAAAGGTAATTTTTAATAACATTCAGTTACAAAATGATTTGTGTCGCAATTCTATACACTATATTATTTTATCTTTATTTGCTCATTTTTTTCTTTTCCACAAAAGTGGAAGCCTCGTACACACACTCAATTTTCTCGGCAAGAACCGGCAAGTAAACGGAGCGTGCCTACGAGGCTTTCAGGTTTCTCGACTGGAAATCTGGCCAGAATCTCGACTAAAAATGATGACGTCACCGCGTTCTTTCCTTTCAAAAGAACCGCGGTTCTTTTGAAAGGACTGTGTGTACACTCGGGCGGCAAGAGATTCTTGCCAAGAATCTCGTCAGGAAAAACGTTATTTTCCTGACGAGATTCTGGCCTGTGTGTACGAGGCCTTACCCTTTTATATGGCCGCTCGCTGTATCACGGGAGCGCGCCCGCAATTACTCACCACCATGCGAGCTCTCTCGCATGACTGTGGTCAGTACTTGCGGGGAGGACCAGAGACAGCCGCCAAGGGACCCCAGAAGACATGGATCAAGGCCACTCTGTGCAAAACGAACTGCACAGTGGAGTTAAGTATAACATGTTTGTTATTTTAAAGGAAACATTTTTTTTTCCTTTACCAACCCTTTAAGGTAGAGAGGAGGGGAGAAAGACCACAAGGCAGCCAGAGAAAGACCACGAGACGAGAAGCAGGAGACAAGGCTCTTTCCCCTTGCCTGCTGGGTGAGACATCGGGGCCTGAGCAAGGTGGTGACCATTCCTGCCAGCAAGCTCCCCAGTCAGACCTGGGTCAACTGTCGCAGACAGAGCCGCTGATAGGGGGGAGACCACCAGTCCTCCTGTAGGGGGCCGGGGCACACAGGGGGGCCCAAACAGCAGGAGGAACTAGTGTGGTTTGGCGGAGGGGCAGTAGTATGCCCTGTGCAGCTCTCTGCAGCAGCTGAAAGCCAATTTCTCCCCCTCCTGCCGGCTTTCAGCTGCTGCTGCAGGGAGAGACACTGACACAGGGCATCATTCCTGTAATTGCTCCCCCGACACTGATTCCCATCCCTGTTCTGCTTGCTTCTGATACCCCCCGTGTGCCCCCTTGTCACTGTGAATATAATTTTTTACGTAAAAAAACAAAAAAAATGGCTAATTCACACACGCTCTCTGTTACGTTTGTGTCTACTAATAATGATTTTAGTGTATTTTTGGTGAAAGTCTGGTGTCTTTTGCATTTGTGATTGCACTGATTTTGTTTAAGCAAGTGTGTCAGAGGGGCTACGGTTGTTCTTGGGGTTAAGACACAGAACAGAGAACCCAAAAGTGGGCTTATTCGGGGGTGGTGCTATACCTATATGTAGAGTGCTTTTGTGCTGGAAATTGGAGAGAAGACCAGAGAGAGACAGCAGATCAGTGTATGCCCTGTGTACTTCCTCCTCTACCACCAGGGGGAGACATCTGTCCCCTGCCCCACCCCCCTCTAACATAACTGAGGCATGGGACATTTCAAACTTCCTCTACTGCACCCCTACATAGCGATATAATACATTACATCAATCACCCCCCCCCCCCACACACACACATAGTGACATGGTACAATCCATTCATAGCCTCCCTACATACTGATATGTTACATTCTATCAACCCCCCCCACACATACTGACATGGTACATTCAGGGGCGGACTGACCATTCGGGCACTCGGGCGCTGCCCGAGGGCCCATATGCCACTAGGGGGCCCCATCAGGGTTGCCAGCCTCAGTAAAACCAGGGACAGTATGTAAAAATCTGTTGTTGTTTTTTGTAAGTTTATAGCTGCGCCGCCTCTCCAGTACCTTTTCAGTGTGTGTATGTGTATTATGTGTGTGTGCATTAGGGCTGCAACTAACGATTATTTTCATAATCGATTAGTTGGCCGATTATTGTTTCGAGTAATCGGATAATAGCTTTAAAAAAAAAAAAAAAATTTTTACATTTGTTGTTGGACAGATTACAAAACACAAATTGCCGCAAAAACACATTACATGCTTTTCTGCAGCTTCTCCATTGAAGTATATTGAAAAATAAATAAATAAATAACACCGTTTTGCGTTAAAAAGTCTTTGCCCTTTCCAAATACGCAGCAGCTGAAAAAAAATCATGGATGTGAACGTGTCCCATAGGAAAACATGTAAATGAATTGTAGTGTGTTTCTGCAAAAAACACCAAAATACAGAGGTGTGAACCCAGGCCTGAGAGGTTTAGTAACATAATGGGGTTAAAAAAACAAAAATACGTACAAAAAGAACAAATAATCGCTACTGTAAGGGGTTCATTTTTTTACCGTGGGACAGTGCAAGTAATATTTACAGTAGCGATTTGCTTTTTTGTACTATAAAGGGCTAATTTTATTTTTTTAACCCCATTATGTTACTGGCTGATTAATCGATTATGAAAATTGTAATCGATTAGTTGTCGATTAATCAATTCGTTGTTTCGGCCGTAGTGTGCATACTGTGTGTGTATATTGTGTGTGTATACTGTGTATGCATATTGTGTATGTATACTGTATGTGTGTGTGTGTATACTTTGTGGCCCCATAAATGGGGGCCCTATAATCTCCTATTGCCCGGGGGCCTCATAATCTCCTATTGCTCGGGGGGCCCATAATCTCCTACTGCCCGGGGGCCCCATAAATTGTCAGTCCGCCCCTGGGTACATTCTATCCATCACCCCCTCCCCAAAATACTAACATGGTACAATACATTTATCACCCTCCCTGCATACTGACATGGTGTATTTAATCAATGACCCCCCCTCCCCCAACATACTGACATGGTACAATCCATCCATCAACCATACCCCTCCCCCCCACACACAGTAACATGGTACATTCTATGCAGGGGGGTTGACACCTTGTTGTAGCGCACCAGGCAGGGCTGGACTGGGACAAAAGTTTGGCCCTGGACTTCATCCAGACTGGCCCACTTTGACAGGTCTCTCCCATGGCAGCCGGACAACTCCGGCGCCCCCCCCCCCCCCCCTCCAGGCCACCCAAGCCCCCTCACCCCCTTCACTTACCACTATCCGTTCTACTTTATTAGAGTAGAATAGCTGGTACTAGACATTATTTCACCCGGGCAAATAATCAGTTCGGTGCCCCCACTTATGGGACAAGATTAGGCAGAAGTGAGAAACTCCCAGGCCATAGCTGTTGAGTCAGCTGTCTGTCCCCTCCCCCATGCTCCTCTGTCATCCCCCTGCTCCTCTGGTCCTCCCCCTGATTCTCTGTTCCCCCCAGGTGAGCGCTGCGGGGAGGGAGAGACAAAGGAACGGAGGGGGCGGCGGTCCGCTGTCACTGAAGCCGGCCCACTGAGCCATCGGCCCACCGGGAAACTCCCTGTAGTCCCAATGGCCAGTCCATCCCTGGCACCAGGTGACGCCAACCCTAGTGACACCTGATCTCTCCCATGTTGTTCAGGTAAATCTCTGTCTCTCCAGGGTTGCCTACTGCTTTAAAACCACATAAACACTTCTCGAATTTCTATAACAGAGTAATATACAGCTATAGATACATGTAGGCAGGTGTGGACAGACTTCCATAACAAAAAAAAAAAGTTTGAGCACTTGTCATTGGTCACACTACTGTACATACAAACACAACCACCAAAAACACACCATGGGGTTTATTTACGAAAGGAAAATCCACTTTGCACTACAAGTGCAAACTACAAGTGCAAAGTGCAGATTGAAATTGCACTGGAAGTGCAGTCGCTGTAGATCTGAGAGAGACATGCAAGGAAAACAAAAAACAGCATTTTAGCTTGCACATGATTGGATAATAAAATCAGCAGAGCTTCCCCTCATTTTAGATCTATCCCTCAGATTTACAGCGACTGCTTTTCCAAGTGCACTTTCGGTGCAATTTCAAGTGCACTTTGCACTTGTAGTTTGCACTTGTAGTGCAAAGTGGGTTTGCCTTTAGTAAATAACCCCCACATGTTATTTCACAGCCCTAGCCTACAATACAGAAGTGCAACTCCAAGTTTCTGCCAATAACATCTTCTGTTTGGAATGTGTTATGATCTGTAGGTATTATTTACAGTTATAGAATAATATTAACAAGCCCACAGGCTACTCACCAAATCTCAGCAAAGTACAGTCCAGCAAAATCGAACAAATACAACCCTGACGTACTAACAGAAAAACAACAACATAAGTCACACACAGCAAAGCAATGTGATCAAAATCTTTATCAGTCGCAGAGTTAGACATGAAATGTACACCAGGAAGTTTCCTGTAAAATCACAATGCTAGGCTAAGTATCCATACATACTTCTGATTTGTTCATGCATTCATGTGCTGCAAGGGTTAACACCTCTCCCTGAGGCGATCCTGTCATTTGGGTACAAGATGTCACAGTGCGATTCGTGGGTCTCACAACGCCTGATATGCATGCCCAACCCTGCAGAGTGGAAGCAGAAGCCGGCAGTAATGGAAAGTGTATGTGATGTTGGCACAGCTCCTCAGATGCCTAATGCACAGTAAACAGTTGTAATGTGAAGAAATGACTGTGCACTTCTCTGAGCTATTGTGAGGCTGCTGCCAGTGACATTAAAACAGAATGGCATGGATGCAATCAATCCCTTGTATGTGTGTGCAGGCACTATTGTACAGCAAAAAGACTTCCTCCTGCTCTGTTATCTGCAACAGGCAAGTGATGAGGAACTACAAATCCCAGCATACCTTCCAGCTGCCCTGGCTATGGAGATACTGCCTTCATTCGTAGACCTTTGGAGAGCTGGGGTGTGGTTTAGAACAAATGTGGGTGTGATGAACGGCTCAGGACAGGGCTTTTCCTATTCTGGATATTACAGCTGGGCCGTATTTACTGTTTATATCCCTGCAATGAACATCCAGAGTTCACTGGAAATGGCAGCTGGAAATCTGCCTAATTGCTATGCCTGTAACGCATATATTTAGATACATAATAAAGGACAGAAACACTGAAAACAATGTTGATTTGATAGATGCTAAAGAGTTAAACCACGTGTCAGTTTCTTATATCTCCTAATATTATTATACAGGATTTATATAACGCCAACAGTTTGTGCAGCGCTTTACAACAAAAATCCAGGTCACAATTCTGAGCAATGTCCTTCTGTATTTTTTGGTCAGTTGAAAATGTAGACTGTGCTTATGCTTATCAGACAATGTTTACCCAGAAACTGTGTGTAGCGCCGGGTTACTTCCAAGTACCGGTGCTGACAAAATTTAAGGGATAATCAGAGTATAAGCTCTGATTTAAATGTCAATTAAAAAAAGGGGGGCTTCTGTTACGGCTTGGCTGTGCTGTGGGACCATTCTGTTGTTACTGGGGTGTTATACCACCCCGAGGCAACAGGTGGCACCAGTGAAGTCGAGGTTTGGGTGCCTCTTGCCAGCAGTCAATCAGGAGAAAGTGTTCTCTCGTGGGGCATGCTGGGAGAGGGTACTTTTGGAACATACGCCATTAAGGCGGGGTCTTCTTCCGGTGTGGCACCCACCTTCAGGGTGTCCACACATCACGGCTCCCGGCAAAATGGCCCACCATGCCGGGGTGCGAGCGTGCCACGCGGTGCTCCTGGTTCCGTGACCATGATGGTTTGGAGCGTTTAAGCTGTGGCGGGACCCCAGTAATCGACTGGGTCCCCAATCTTGAGAAGATCCTGTCAGGGCACTGCCTTTTACGGTCACATTTCCCCAGTTGGCTCTGGGTGGAATTGAACCTGGGACCTGTCCATTGTGAGTCCAGCTCTTTGCCTCTGAGCCACTGCTCAAGTATTACTTTGCTTGCTGTCCGTTGGAGCCTGGTTCTGAACCTATGTTACTTTGGACCAATCAGTGGCCAGTGCGGCCTATTTAAGCCAGCCCCTTCCCCTTTGCTAATTGCTGGTTTGTTGTCAGCTTTACCCTGTGAGAGAACCTTGGAAACCTGAATACCCAGACCTGCTTGACCCGGATTGGACCTTGACGATTCTCTGCCGTCTCCTACACTTGACCCCTGCCTGCTTATCGGATTTGCTGTTGTCTCCTGCCCCTTGACCTTGGCTTGCTCTCACGGACTTCCTCTGATCTCTCCAACTCCTGACCCACGGCCTGTGACCAGGATTTGCCTTGTTTCCTGTTGGTCCCTTCTGGACTTACCTGCCTGTTCCTGCCTGATCAACGACTGTCTCCAGTCCTCTGCACCTGCCCTGCTTTCGTCAGCTGCACCAGGTCTGCCTACCAGTTCCCGGCACCGGTGCCTCCTTGTGCCGTCCCTCCTCTGTTCTAACTCCAGGGAGTGGTCTGCACAGGGTCGCAAAGGTGAGCCGCCCTCAGCATCTCGGCCTCGGTGAGTACTTACCTTAATGGTCCTGACAGATCCCAAGCGTTGTTCCTTTGAGGGGAAGCTGTTCGGTGGAAAGTCCGCCTGAGGAGAGCCAAGAGAGGCTGGCCCAATAGGGCCTCGACGATCCACCGGGGATCAAGGTATCCGGACACTGAAAGGGTGGACGTTAGTCACCTGTCAGTCGGTACCTAACTGCAAACTACCTGAAAGAGATCCAGGCACAAAGTCTACTGAGGAGAATTATTCTCTGTGATCTAAGTTATAGGGAGGGTCTGTGGCAGAGACTTTCTTCCCTCAAGGTTCCGAGTGATACTCTGGCTGCCAGGTCAGTGAGAGGGGCCTGTCCAGGTACACTAAACCCACTCTGGCGAGAGTGGCGACGAAGAAACAAAGTGGTTGGAAGCAGGACTGTTTCCATATTGTTATGCCTGAGTCTGCTATTTCTCCTCCTTCTACATCTTCACCCTCCACTGAAAGTTTTATTGTTTTACCTTGTTGGGTAAATAAAAGTGCAAGAGAAAGACACCTGCTGTGTGGACATTCCATTACTACAACTCTCATCAACTACCCTAGACAGCAGAGTCACAGAGGTAACAGGCCATCCCATTCAATAACCAGTGGCTCCTTCGGGGGTGAGCGCTACATGTATATGCCGTCATAACCTTTGATACTGTACCTCATGACACTGCAAATAAATTGGCAACTTCAGACACAGAGGCACCAGCTAAGTGGGCACCAACAATTTTCCCTCTTTGAACCTAAGTAAGCTTTGATATGACTCCATATTATTGTCGGTGCACGCTGTGGGGCTTCCCAACTGTTAGCTAGGTGCAGTAGTGTATTTAGGTTTTGTGCTGCCCTAGGCCTGACTAAACTCGTGCACCCCCTAATTTTAATATGACCCACTCCTTCCTGTCAAGGCCACAGACTTGAAATTTTCGAGTGGGGACACTAGTTCTGAAGGCCTGGAGGGGGGATGGATTCCCTAATTTGCATAGATTTCCTCTCACTTCCTGTTTGGCTATGGGGAAGGAAGTGAAGGGAAATCTCTGCAATGGGACAGGGATGTTAAAAAATAAACTGACAGGGGCTATAACCCTCCCTTAGGCCCCTTTCAGACGTCCGCTCCGCTCGTCCGTCCATTACAAGTCCGTTTACGGACTTGTAATGGTTCCCTATGGGATCGCGTCCGTTAGCGGATGGAGCATCCGCTAACGTCCGCGACCATCCACGTCCGTCGGGATCCGCTTTTGCAAACGGAAGAAAACCTGATGACGGATGATCCCCCCTGAGCTTTGGTGGACACACGGAGCGGACACAAAAACGGTCCGCTCCGTGTGAAAGGACCCTTACTCTATCCAAAATGAAAAACAAACAAAAGTGTTGCCTATAGTTCTACTTTAAGCACAAATTTCTGATAAATTTATGGAGAGGTCTAAGAAGATATAACCATGTCAATGGTGCAGCATTATACATATAGCCCAGTGAGGAAGGTTTGTGGTCCAGGATGATAGGACAGTCAAAATTAGAAGCAATAACAGTGTAACACAAGCCGGCGGGGACTCTTTTCATGCTTCCCCCCTGCAAAGTGCTGCCCTAGACCTGGGCCTTGTTGGTCTAGGCCAGGATACAGCCTTGGCTAGGTGTCTAATTACACAGAGAAAGCAAAAGAATGTTAACATGACTTCTGCTTTCAACATAATACTGTACATGTCGTCACTTTCACACCTGCAAATCATGTATTTGTCTCCCACCCTGTATTTCCGCTAACATTATGTCAATTAAAGTCATATGATTCTGGCCACCAGCTTCTTTCGTGTGTTTATTTCACGTTTTTATGGTTGTAAACATAAAACTCTTTACAACACCCACGGGGAAGGAAAATAAAACACATGTTGCAGATAAACACAGCTCCTTAAAGGGTCACTAAAGGATTTTTTTTTTTAGCTAAATAGCTTCCTTTACCTTACTGCAGTCCTGGTTTCATGTCCTTATTGTTCGTTTTTGCTTTGAAGTTGCTGTAATTCTGCTGTGATCTCCACACTTCCTGCTTGTCTGGCTCCTTATAACCACAGTACTGGGAGCTTTTCACGGTGGTCTAAGCTGTCATTACTGTGTGTCTAAAACTCCTCAGGCCCCGTACACACGGCCGAGGAACTCGACGTGCCAAACACATCGAGTTCCTCGGCCAGTTCAGCCCTGAAGCCGCCGAGGAGCTCGGCAGGCCGAGAGCTCCCATAGAACAACGAGGAAATAGAGAACATGTTCTCTATTTCCTCGTCGAGCTCCTCGTCGGCTTCCTCGGCTAAATTGTACACACGGCCGGGTTTCTCGGCAGAATTCAGCCAGAAACTCGGTCGGAAGCTGAATTCTGCAGAGGAAACTGGTCGTTTGTACGGGGCCTCAGAACCAATCCGATTCATTTTAAAAACACTGCCCTGGATTTGTTTGTTTTTGTTCTGTGTGTCTCTTTACTTCACAGAAACATTAAACCAGTTTAAAAACGAAAGTGAAACTGCAAGCACATTATATGATTGATTTTTATCTATTTTTAATCATTTTTAAAAGGAATCCGTTAACTTTTATGTCTCTATACCCTGTAAACAGTCATTTCAGCAAAAAATGTTTTTCCTTTAGTGACCCTTTAACTCCATAATCTGAGCTTTGGCACCTATCAGGGGGGGGGAAGGGTTCCATTGTTTGGATTTCTTAAAATACAACAGGAAAAAAGGAACTATAGCATTTCCTCTACGTTTGGATGCAAATGGTTGGGGTTTAGGCAGCCAAAATAACAAAATTCATGTTCCGGCTGTATTTTACATACAGTAAAGTCCCTTTGCCTCCCACAAGTGATAGTACAATAATGATGTCATTACAGTGTGATAGTGACACTATTGTACAGTGAATGAATGACAATCATGAATACTGGCTGTACAGCAGCATCAGTTATGTCTCCATTTACAAAGATCTATGGGAAAATCATTTTGACAGATAACATATATCATTGCGTTTAGCCTACTGTATAGCAATCATGGCTGTCCCGACTTGCTGTTTAAAAAGCTATTAGTTAAAGCAAAATTTGCATCTGAAAAGTAACATGAATTTCATATAGAGGGAGAAAAAGGTTTGATAGTATACTTCCCTTTCCCCTGGCTTCGGCCCACAGAGCCTAGGTAAGGGTGCTGTCATTGGGTAAGAGCTGGTGAATGTAGAGTACTCCAATGGGGGTAAAAGCTCTTATATTTTCAGATTTCCTTGTTTTACATGTAAACGATTTCTTTACTTTGAAAAATAAAGCAGAAACACAGTTCCAGAAATCAGTTCTGAAATCTATTCATTTATTACAGCGCAATATTTCTGTCCGAGAAGACCTTTCTTATGCCATGGTCTAGCAATATGGGTGTGTGTAATTACTTTGACAAATTACTTTTATAGAGTTATGATGTTGTTTCTTTGTAAGTATTTCTTTGGGTAATTAAAGCATATGTAAATCCAATTTGTTTTAAGTTTTGGGTAGGGCTGAGAAGCATAAAAATTACAGTTAACCACTCACCCACAGGACACCTTCACCCGCTTCCTGCCCAGGCATAATTTTAGCTTTCAGTGCTGTCGCACTTTGGTTTACAATTATGCGGTCACCCATATGAAATTTTTCAAATAAGTAATTATAAAATTTTGCAAAGAAGTAATTTTTCTCCTTCACTGATATGCGCTGATGAGGCTGCACTGATGGGCACTGATAGGCTGCACTGATGGACACTTATAGGCTGCACTGATGGACAGCATTGATGATCAGTGCCCTATTTATAAGTGCAAATGTGCCCTGTCAGAATTGTCATTTACCGCCTCTCCTTTTTTAAGGCTATGACAGCACGTGAGGAAAGGAATGCCGATAACCAGCTAGTTTGTTTACATCAGCTGTGATTGGATACAGCTGATCACATTGTAAAGGCCCCTGTGATTGACCCTTTCCTTGCGCCCGGTGAGCAGCCGCGTCCAAAGGACATAGATCACACAGCCCGCCGGATGTGCACCCTAAGGGGAGCGCAGAGAGCGTGGTTCTGGGAGGACATCCTTGGACACCGACCCAGAACAAGACGACCACGCTGTACCTGTCTTTTGGCTATGGCACGGTGGGAAAGTGGTTAGGAAGTTGTTCCTGGATTCCATCCTGTAATCGGTGGCTATGCACTGATCGAAATTCAACTGGTTCAGCAGGGACAGGTTCAATTCCGATCACTGTGTAACCATCTCTGCTAAAAGGAAGTCAATCATTTGACCAACTACTGTTGAAGGGACATGTTGGAAACTTTTGTCAATTAGTGTATTCTGACAGTGGCTGATCCCACTAATAGAATACAATGTCCTGGAGGGGAGATTTCTCCATCGACTTTGTTTGTGTGGATGGAGGAATCTGTTCGTTTTCAATGGACTGAATGAAAAAAATAATAATAATGTATAGTCAGTTTTAGGCTTCTTTTTTGCTGTCTGTGTCTCATTGGGAAGAATTTCCTTTACATCTTGTTACATAGACACAACAACATAAAGTGAGAGGAGCCAGGCTAAGGGAAATCCTCTCTAAGGCTGCTTTCACTAGGCATGTGCATTTCGTTTCGTTCCGAATCGAAATTCGGACGAATTTTTCATTATTCGGACATTCGGATGCATACGAATTCCCGAATTGCAATATTAATGAATTTACCGAATCCGAACGAACGTTTTCGATTCCGAATCGAAAACCCGCGGACGAAATTCGATCGGAATTCGATTTTTTTTGGAATTCCGATCGAATTTCGTCCGCGGGTTTTCGATTTGGAATTCGAAAAAAATAATTATTCTTTTTTTTTTTTTGGAATTCCGATCGAATTTCGTCCGCGGGTTTTCGATTTGGAATTCGAAAAAAAAAAAAAATATATATTTTTTTTTTTGGAATTCCGATCGAATTTCGTCCGCGGGTTTTCGATTTGGAATTCGAATTTTTTTTTTTTTTTTTTTGAATTCCGATCGAATTTCGAAATTATATTCGAAGAGAGAATTTTCGAATTCGACCGGATTTTTCGAAATTCGGTCGAAAACGAACGAGTTCCGAAAACGAATTTAACACATGTAACGAACCTAACTTATAAGAAATTAATTAAATAACGAATTAAAACGAAACGAAACGAAATTTTCCCTTTTGCACATGCCTAGCTTTCACACTGAAAACGCTCGGGCATCGGCGGTAAAACACTGCTATTTTTAGTGTTTTACCATTGTTTTTGCAGTGCTTTTCGGCCTCTAGAGGGGCGCTTTTAACCGCCGCTAGCGCCCAAAAAAGGGTTAAAAGCGCCCGCAAAGTGCCACTGCAGTGGTGCTTTGCCCGCGGTTCGGCAGCGCTGCCCATTTTTTTTTAAGGGGCGCTTTAGGAGTGGTGAGTTCACCGCTCCTAAAGCACTGTAAAGAAGCTGCTGAGGCTTTTTTCAGGCG
Source organism: Rana temporaria (assembly GCF_905171775.1). Lineage (NCBI taxonomy): Eukaryota > Metazoa > Chordata > Amphibia > Anura > Ranidae > Rana > Rana temporaria. Next base: position 93,191,635 of record NC_053498.1, on the reverse strand, counting down.
CTTTACAGGCACTATTCTTAGCACTAAAGCCCCTTTAAAAAAGCCTCCAGTGTGAAAGGGGTCTTAGGCAACTGTCACTGCAACAAGTGTCAACATTGGAGGACTTCCCTCTTATTCAACTTCCAATAACACTTATGCCAAGTACACATGAACGGTTTTCCCATCGGATAAAAAAAACGATGGTTTACAACATAAGAGCAGATAGTACAGTTACAATACAATTCAATACAGAAGGAATCAGAGGGCCCTATTGGTAAGATCTCTACGCTGAGCTCCCAGGTCACTAGGCGCAGGCCTCGCTCCCGGTCTCACTGTCTGAGAGTAAATTGTCACTGGTTGCAAGATGCCAGGCATCGCCGGCCCCAGAAACCAGTTCCAGAAATGTAGTTACCAGTTAGTAGGGGGTGGCTGTGTCCTCTATTTCATTCCGGGACATTGTATTGTCCCGGAATGAAGGTGCCCAGGACACAGGACAGACATGTCAATTTGCGGGACAGTCCCGGGCAATCCGGGACACGTGAACACCCTAGTATACTATATCTTTCCTACAATAAAAGACCTTCCTGCTTGCAAGTTTTTTTTAAAACAGGGATAAGTTCCATTAAAATGGAGTGAATATTTTTTGCAACACTTCAAGCTACCTTGCCTGGGAAGCTGCAGAAGTGGAGCAGTCCTTGCATGGGCTTCAGTAGCGTCTATCTCTAGGTGAAACAGGAGTGCCAGCAGCTTCTCAGCATCCTCTGTACCGCTATGAAGAAGGGTTTTGAAGTACAGGAGCAGAAAAAATGACCCATATAAAAGGATTCCATGTCTGCCTGCCATCTGGAGGCTCTAATTAAGGTACAGCTGGAGCTCAGGCATCTGTGGTTCCAATGGGAGGGTCTTCAATCAGCAGTTTATGTGGAAAGTATGGGCAGAGCAGCTGCAGAAGTCAGGTTATCGCCAGTCAGTAGAGGAAGAAGCCAGGATTCTAGCCCATCTTCATCAGCTGGTGAAAACCTAAGGCCCCGTACACACGACCAGTTTCCTCGGCAGAATTCAGCTTCCGACCGAGTTTCTGGCTGAATTCTGCCGAGAAACCCGGCCGTGTGTACACTTTCGGCCGAGGAAGCCGACGAGGAGCTCGACGAGGAAATAGAGAACATGTTCTCTATTTCCTCGTTCTATGGGAGCTCTCGGCCCGCTGAGCTCCTCGGCGGCTTCAGGGCTGAACTGGCCGAGGAACTCGATGTGTTTGGCACGTCGAGTTCCTCGGCCGTGTGTACGGGGCCTAAGTGTCTCAGTGTCCATTATGGAGAGGGAAGGAGAGGAGAATGGTCGAGATAAATTCAAAGATGCAGGAATTCAGGGACCTTGCTGTACAGCTGTGCACCCACCCATAACCCTCTTCCCTGTTCTGCCAGGTGACATGACAGACATGACAGAGATCTTCTGTTCCCAGTGATCTGGAACAGTCATGTTCCAGTAAGCCTTTCCCCCCTACAGTTAAAACACACACAGGGAACACACTTAACCCCTTGATTGCCCCCTAGTGTTAACCCCTTCCCTGCCAGTGTCATTTTTACATTGATCATTGAATTTTTATAGCACTGATCAATGTAATAATGTCACTGGTCCCCAAAACAAATACCACCATAAGAAAGCTCTATTTGTGAGTAGAAAAGGACGTCAATTTTGTTTGGGTACAGCCTTCTAGACTGCGCAATTGTCAGTTAAAATTACACAGTGCCGTATTGCAAAAAATGGCCTGGTCATTAACCACTTCCGGAACGGCCGCATGTACATTTACGTCGGCAGAATGGCACAGACAGGCACATCAATGTACCTGTACGTGCCTGCCTAGACGTGGGTCGGAGGTCCGATCGGGACCCCCCCCGTACATGCGGCGGTTCCCGTGGCTTCAGGAGCGATCCGGGACGACGGCGCGGCTATTTATTTATAGCCGCCCCGTCGCGATCGCTCCCCAGAGCTGAAGAACGGGGAGAGCCGTATGTAAACACGGCTTCCCCGTGCTTCACTGTGGCGGCTGCATCGATCGAGTGATCCCTTTTATAGGGAGACTCGATCGATGACGTCAGTCCTACAGCCACACCCCCCTACAGTTGTAAACACACACTAGGTGAACCCTAACTCCTACAGCGCCCCCTGTGGTTAACTCCCAAACTGCAACTGTCATTTTCACAATAAACAATGCAATTTATATGCATTTTTTGCTGTGAAAATGACAATGGTCCCAAAAATGTGTCAAAATTGTCCGAAGTGTCCGCCATAATGTCGCAGTCATGAAAAAAATCGCTGATTGCCGCCATTAGTAGTAAAAAAAAATAATAATAAAAATGCAATAAAACTATCCCCTATTTTGTAAACGCTATAAATTTTGCGCAAACCAATCGATAATCGCTTATTGCGATTTTTTTTTACCAAAAATAGGTAGATGCATACGTATCGGCCTAAACTGAGGAAAAAAAAAAATTTATATATGTTTTTGGGGGATATTTATTATAGCAAAAAGTAAAAAATATTGAATTTTTTTCAAAATTGTCGCTCTATTTTTGTTTATAGCGCAAAAAATAAAAACCGCAGAGGTGATCAAATAGCACCAAAAGTAAGTGCTATTTGTGGGGAAAAAAGGACGCCAATTTTGTTTGGGAGCCACGTCGCACGACCGCGCAATTGTCTGTTAAAGCGACGCAGTGCCGAATTGTAAAAACGCCTTTGGGCATTTAGCAGCATATTGGTCCGGGGCTTAAGTGGTTAATAAATATATTGTTTGTATACATATACACTTTTAAGGGCCTCAATTGTTTTCAAAGATACAAGTTAGGCTAGGCCCAAATCTGTAATCTATATGAAGCTTATTTGTCTAGACACCCATTATTCTTAACTGTAAGATCTGATGAAAGCTGAAAATAACAAGCACATGGCTATTAAAACGAGTCATTATAGCAAACAGTGCAACAGCGCATTACAATTTACAGTTTATGCAAAGATCATTGTTGGCTCAGTATCCCATTTATGTGATGCCAATTTAGGAACACTGAACCTCTATGTATATCAAGCTTAAATCATTTTATAACAATATGAAGTATTTGAATTAAAAAAGTGAAGGAACAGTGCCTATTCAGGTTAAAGTGGCAGAATCTTTTTTGAAAGTTCACCCCTGACACATTTATACTCACCCTTGCCTTGGTCCTCTGCCGCTCTATTGCAACCCCTTTAAAATACCCAATGATTACGGGTATGGGGGGTGTGTGACCTCCTCTCATTAAGCAGTACTCAGGTCTGAGTGGCCAATTGTCAGGTCCTTTTACAGGAGGAGGAAGATGTCATCAAACAATGTATAAGTTCTGACATCAGCTGACCCAACGCTTAACACATGGTTTGGAGTCCTGGCTCTGACGTGGTGAAGGGCAACATAAGTGAATCAGTAAGTGGGCTAATAAGAGAGTTACTTTGCCCTGAATGGGACACTGCCAAACTACAAGCCAAGTAACTATTTACTAACACAATTATTTTTAGTAGGGTCTTACAAAAGCTGCACTTCCTTTGGATAGTTATTAAACGAATCGCTGATCGGTTGCTGAGAGTTGCAACACTTTCAGATTTGCTTTTTTTCTTATTAAATATTGTCTGTTTTTTTTGTTTGTTTTTTTCACAAGGAATGATTTGAAAACTCCAGTAACAGATATTAACTAATTGCTCTTGTTCCTTCTAGTCCAAGGTGATGGCTGGGTGATGGGAATACTTGCCACCCTGCTAAGGTACTTCTGCTAAACAGTGCCTTCTGCTCTCCAAACCCTTCTGGCAGATTGAGAGCTAATACCAGCCCTTTTACCCCAAGCATCATCCACAGACAATGGCCCAGATTCATAAAAAAATTACGGCGGCGTATCTCCAGATACGCCGCCGTAATTTCAAATCTGCCAAATCTGCCAATGTTAAGTATGGACGTCGGGCCAGTGTAAAATTTTGCGTCGTTTGCGTAAGTCGTACGCGAATAGGGCTGTGCGTAAGTTCCGTTCACGTCTAAAGCATTGACTATTTGCGGCGTAATTTTGAGCATGCGCACTGGGATACGTCCACGGACGGCGCTTGCGCCGTTCGTAAGAAGCGTCATTTACGTGGAGTCACGAGAAATTACCATAAAGCACGCCCACCTCTTCCACATTTGAATTAGGCGGGCTCAGGGCTTTTTTTCAGGGAGAACTTGGGGGAACTCAGTTCCACCACCTCTGGCTCAGACCCTTTGGTACCTGCTCACCACAATCACTTGTAAACACAGAAGTCTGGTTTTTGTGTTTACAAGTGACAGCTCTGCACTCTGTGTGTGACCCCCCTGAACTCTGCACTCTGTATGTAATGCAATCCTGGTATTAAATGCCCCTTTTAAGACCCTTCTACTGTTTTTGAATTCTGAACGGGGTCGTGGTTGAGTTCCTGCACCTATTTTCTGAGAAAAAAAGCTCTGGGCGGGCTTATGCCAGCCAATTTACGCTAAGCCGCCGTAACTTAGGACGCAAGTGCTTTGTGAATACTGCACTTGCCTCTCTAAGTTGCGGTGGCGTAGCGTAAATAAGTTACGCTACGCCCACACAAAGATCCGCTCATGTCTCTGAATCTGGCCCAATATGTTGAGGTGGAACCAAAGGAATGACTGTTTATTGAAGAAAAATACAGGTTTTTATACACTTCAAAGTTAGGTCAGTCACCACATGAACAAAAAAAACAAATATTTACCCAAAACATCACACAAAGATTAGACAACAAGCAAAAGTTGACACAAGGCTAACCCTATCATAAGAACCTCCAAGAGTTAGCCAAATTAGCCAACTTATTCAAATAATAGGTGACTAAATTAAAGTGGATGTAAACCACATTCATGAAATCTGACCTGGGCACATATATATGTAGTGTTTACTTAGCTTTCTCCAAAGCTCTAAATGCTGTGTCTTTCTGCTGCTCCGTTCCTCTATTATCAGCATGATAACTTCTAACTAGCTCTCCAACACAGGAGATAAAAGCAGCTTGAAATTTGTGTCAGGGAGGTAAACTAGAGATAGATTAGCAGAGAGCTTGTATATTCACAGCACAGCTCTGCAAGTTTCTTCGTTCCTCTGCCTATGTGGAAGGGAGGTGTGTGTTTTCCTTCATCAACCTATGCAAGATTATTATTACATCTTTCTAGTCACTCCAGAAGGGAAGCTTTATTGTCTTTATTCAGAGAATTACTCCAAGCCTCGCTCTCAGCGTTCATCACATTGTTGTGCATCATTAGAGGATGATCTGCTCTTGACATGGGCCATAATCAGTGGGAAGGAGGCAAGCGTGTTCTCCAAAAAGCCCCTGTCTCAGTTGGGTCTGTCACAGGTGATAAGGTTGGTTACTGCAGAGCTTTGCCTTGGCACGCTATGTTTTTTTAATGTTTTTTTATAGCACACAGTGATTTCACCTTAGGTTGAGGTCTTTGTGAGACTGGAGCTGAGCCAACACTGATAAGCTGTCTTCAACTTCTCCATGGCAAATATAGTCCATCACATGTGATGTTTTACAGCCACCAAACAAGCAGACCTTTTTGAACGAAAAACCTTCTTCTTATTTGTCAGTACGCTGAGACTCTTGGGCATTGAAGAAAAGAGTCAAGCCTTGCCTTGCAGAATAAAATATTTACAAAAAGTTCAGGAAAGGGCAATCCATTAGTTAATCCATACACAATGGCTGTGAACAATTAGTGAAAGCGAATAGAACACTGCCAATCCAATACAACAAAATCCACTGTGCGACACTTAACATGCTGTGATCAAATGCTGTGTTTGTATTTGACTGCTATACAAATCATACTGAGCTCTGGAAGCAGCAGTGACCTTGTACTATCAGTACAATCGGAACGTATTAAACAGTGAAGCTCTGTAGAAATAGAATAATGATGATACAGTATATGCAGAAGTGTGTATACTAATCATTTATTCTAATGTATGGACTGATCAACAATTCTAGATTAGTAATAAAATAACCTGAGCACAGATACTTGTCTTTTGTAACCCTTATGGACTCTGACAAACACTACAAGTATTAAAGCAGAAGTCTGGTCAAAAGCTAACTTAAGGCGGGTGTAAACCCTCACATATATCCAGTGAAGTGAACAGCCTCAGATGATACACAGGGATTAAACAAATCTTCCTACATAAGTTTTACATGTATATCTGCTGTCTTCAGCTTTATATATCCTTTAGAAAGTGCTCTTCCCTGTTATTATTGGCATACAGCCAAGACAGCAGATTAGAGGAAAGGAACAAACCCCTTTCCACATTGACAAATGAAGAAAGGAATGTGCAGAGCTGTGCTGTGAGACGGCAAGCCGACTGTTAATTTTTTTCTAGCAACCTCCCTCCCACACACACACACACACTTCAGGCTGCCGTCTCGGAGAACTTGTCAGAAGTTATCAGGCTGAAAAAAAAGCTACTGAGCAGGAGAAAGATACAGGACTCAGGGTTTTCAAGAGAGATAAGAAAACACTACAGATAGATGTGCCCAACTCAAATTTCATGAATCGGGCTTACATCCACTTTAAGCCTGGTAAACACTAAAAAAAACTGACAGCTCCGGTCAGAGCTGCTGTTATAGCGATCCGACGTAAGTACAGCGATCTCACCCGTTGAGCTGTTGTGTTCTGACAGGGGGACACCCCCGCCATAACACTCTGGTCAGCGCTCTCTGCCATTGGCTGAGAGCGCTAATCAGGGAGCCTGTATCGAGAACCTGTATGGTTTACATACAGGCAGTGTGTACCCAGAGACTTTTGAAGGATACGGGGTACTCCTGTGCCAGCTTCACTAATGACTCTTGGGTCTAGGGTCATCCTATGTCCAATAGGGGCATAGGATGACTGAGAAATGATATCTCGGATTACATGAGATGGGACAGTAATGATAATTCATGTATTGCAGGATATCTTTAAATATTACAAGTTGTTCCTTCTGAACACAACAGGTCAATAGAGTGTCTCCTTCAATGTGGAACATAGACTGTTGAGGTGCTAATTAAGTCTACCTGGCTCCTAAGATAGTTCATTGTCTATTGTGCTAATTAAGTCCGGCTTCTGAAGGACCTCTCATTGTGTGATGCTAATGACACTGTATTGTGTGAAAGTTCTATTGATAATATATATGTGTTGGCAGTCTGAACGGTCAGATGTCTCACCTTTCAGGTGTAGTGGATTAGCAGGTCAATTATGTTTACTAAAGGAATGTGTTTTATGTAGCAGGTGAGAATAACTTATCGCAGAGTCAGAACATCTGCGGAATGATTAGTAATTAGCTCATCTGAATGTCATTATCTAACGGAATGTGAATTGAGCACCCATTGTGTCATGTTGTGGGTGGAGTTGAGTTATTGTCCATATTTGGCTTCTATTTGTATAAAAACCTGAGAGTTTACCATTAAAGTATTAATTCGTTTGGACCCAGAGAACAGAGCTTGTGTCTCGTTATTCTGGGGAATGGAATGGGTCCTGTCTGCTGGATTGTGGAGTGTCAGATAAGCATGTCGTGGGTTGGTGGAATGGAATATCGTAAACAGTGTTAACCCCTGACCGTTACAGGCAGGTATACACATTTGGCATACACACAGGCTGAATGTCAGCCGTTTTTTATTGAACCTACCGATGTCTCGACATTTGACCTGTGTGTGCTAGGCATTAGCTTAAAACTGCACCCACCACCATTCTAAGCCCTGTACTAACTACACTGTAAAGGAAATATGTCTATACATCAGATTATGTAGGCTCGTTAAAAATTATTCTCAATCAGCCAGCTGCAGCCAATACAATGTCCTCTGGGACATTGTATTCTGACAGCGATTGGCTGCAGCTGGCTGATCGAGATCAATTTTCCAACAAGACTGTTCAATAGAAATCAATCTAACAATCGACTTCTGTTGAACAGGCATGGCATCACATGGATCAAAATTTTTACTGGTGGTCCCATGATGTTTAGATGTCCCTCTCTCACACTAGTGCTGTGGGATTGGAGAGTGCTCAACTCTGCTAAATCGTGCTTCATTGACTCCCTACAGGACCCCTGTCAAGCAATAATCAGAAACAGGCTGGGAGGTTTTATAGACTGTGTAATCACAGGCTGACCACTTGATTGTACAGGGCGTCAATTGGGATATGGCATCCTGTACACCATTAGGCCTCATACACACAGGGGGTTTGCCCAACTGTCCTAAACTAATTTCTTCCTGGAATCAGTATTTGGGGGGGGGGGGGGGGGAACGCTTGACAATTTTAGGTGTGTAAAGCGCTTTCAAGTGTTTTTTCTGCCAAAACGCTGCTGATCCTAGATGCACTGGTAGTGGGGGGGATTGCCTCTAAATGCCCATGGGTGGTTTGCCTCTAAATGCCCATGTGTGCATGGACAAAGGCTAACATTAAGGGGCATTTAGAGGCAGAAAAAAAAAAGCCAGGCGACCCTAAAAGCAGCATTTTTAACACTCGGTGTGCATGTGGCCTAAGAATAAAGAGCATCCATGGCAGACCTTGTAATTGTATGTTAAAACATAAAGTGAAACTTAACTCCCAAAAGGGAGTTACTTCAGCTTTAACACTCCCCCCTCCCAAACAGAATTGTGGTAATTTTTATTGGGTCTGTATTTATTTTTTTAAGAAATGTTTTAATTTTTACCACCTCTTGACACCATTCCAGCCTACACCAGAGTAATATGTACCTGTTCCTCCTAGCCTCCTGGGATACTTACGTCACATCTGAAGTGTATTCAATGCAACGCCCCCCAATATCTATGCGAAAAAAATAAAAGCCCATAACCCCAATCGCATTCTGCGATCCACCAATCAAAACCTCCTCCAGATACCAAAAGCCAGATACAAGTCCAAAGGAGATCGAAGATTTGCAGTGAAAGGACCCCGCCTGTGGAATGCACTACCAACCACCATCCGACTGGAGTCGGACCACTTGGCCTTCAGGAGAAAGATTAAAACCCATCTCTTCTGAGGTCAAGGGGTTCCTTACCCATGAAATGGATACAGCGCCCAGAGGCGATTCAGTTAGCATGTGTTGCGCTTTACAAGTTTCTCACTCGCTCACATCTCCCTGAACTACCTGGCCATTTCTAGTACCACCTTGTAGAGAGAGATGCTGACACAGAGGCCAAGCACAAATAGCCGTTTATGTTTTGTACTGTCTACTGAAGTAGTGATCATTTTATAGTGGGGGTCCCAAACCTCCAGGCTGCAGACTGGTGCAGGCCTGTGCTCTGCTTAGAGCCAGGCTGCGAAGGCTGCACTGATTGAGATGCAGTGGGCAAGCAGAGAGATGACATCATCTCACTGTTTAGCCCTCTCACTCTAGGATAGGATGGAACACAGTAGCAAATGACCATGTGCTGGTTTCCCTACTCTTTCAGATGCTGTAGCACTGGAGAGAGGCTGCAAGGCTGCAAGAAGAGGGTGTGAGTGAGTAAGACAAGTTCTTTCAATGCAGAAAAAAACTCTTAAAATTGGCCTTAAATTCTTAAAGTGACAAGCTGCATCTGGTATTTTTTGGTGGCAGGCTACAGTCACATTCCATATCTGTAGCAGGATAGTGGGAAGCTGCATCTGGTGGCAGGCGATAGTGGCAAGTAATAAGCTGCATCTGGTGGCAGGCGATGGGGGGCAAGTGACACGTTGCATCTGGTGGCAGGTAATATTGGCAAGTGACAAGCTGCATATGGTGTCAGGTAATATTGGCAAGTGACAAGCTGCATCTGATTGGCAGGCAACGGTGGCAAGTGACAAGCTGCATCTGGTAGAAGGTGACAGTGGCAAGTGACACACTCAGGACTCCCACTGATTCTGCATTATGGTGAGTTGAGCTATTTCATTTTATATAACAATGTAAAAATAGAAATACTGCGCTTTAATCATCCTGACACCATATCAACCATGGTGTGGTGCTGATTAAAGCGCTAACACCAGTCATTGCTTCAACAAATCACAAGCCCCACAAACATTTTTTGGCAAAACTTTCTTCCATGAAACCGGTCACTGAGGCCAAATATGTTGGGGGCCGCTGTTTTTATAGCATCTGTGGCTACAGAGCCTCATAGAGACTATGTTGTACTGCCACCTAGTGTCCTTAGTAAGACTTATTGGTCTATCATGCTGCAAAAAATATGGGCCCAGATTCAGATACATTATCGTATCTATCGGCGGGCGTAGAGTATGTCAGATACACTACGCCGCCGTAACTTAGGGCGCCAATTCCGTATTCAGAAAGAACTTGCGCCCTAATTTACGGCTGCGTAGTGTAATTGTGTCGGCGTAAGCCCGCCTAATTCAAATTTGGCTGGTAGTGGGCGTGTTTTATGTTAAACTATCATGACCCCACGTACTTGACGCTGTTTTCGAACGGCGCATGCGCCGTCTGTGGACGTATCCCAGTGCGCATGCTCGAAATCACGTCGCAAATAGTCAATGCTTTCGACGTGAATGTAACTTGCGTACAGCCCCATTCATGGACGACTTACGCAAACAACGTAAAATACGACGCTGTTCGTACGTTTCCGACGTCCATACCTAACATGACTTACCCCTGCTTTATGAGGGGTAACTTTACACCGGAAAAAGCCTTACGTAAACGACGTAAAAAAATGCGCTGGGCCTACGTACGTTTGTGAATCGGCGTATCTACCTAATTTGCATATTCCTTGCGTAAATCTACGAAAGCGCCACCTAGCGGCCAGCGTAAATATGCAACTAAGATACGACGGCGTAAGAGGCTTACGCCAGTCAGATCTTAGCACAATTCCGGCGTATCTTGTTTTCTGAATACAGAAAAAAGATACGCCGGCGCATCCTAGAAGTTACGCGGCGTATATATAGATATGCCAGCGTAACTTCTTTCTGAATCCGGGCCATGATATATATTTATTATTTATGTTATACATATTTTATGACCTGGCTAACAGCTGTCTTGGCTTTTCAGAAGCAGGACTTTGACCTACCATGATTTGTAACCTGCCTTTCTGAAGGTACAGCACATGTCCACCAGAAAGCAGAAAAACAGCATAAAAATAAAATAAAAATGTGTTTGTTTTTGTTTTTCAAATGATTTACAGTATCAAATTCTGAATGAAATAAAACATGCAACACATAGATAAATAGATTAAAATAGATAGATAGGTGCAATAAATAGATTCAATAGTGAGTGTTCAATAAATACAATTTCATCCAAAAAAATTTTTTATCATATATTTGTATAAAATATATTGTAAAGAGTATATAGCAAATTAGTATAAAATATCAATAATCAAAGACTGGATAAATCTTATAGTTATAGTAGAGTAAGTAGTTGCAGTAGTTTCCTCAGCTTTTTTGGACCGTTTCCATAAGCACACAATTAAAAAAACATCTATTTAGTGTAACCTGAATACATCCATCATAAGGGGTTTTTAACTGTGAGCCATACCTTACATTCTGAGAACAAAAAATTATAATATGGACTGCCATCTAGTGATAGCTTTGGGAATTGCGTTTCTTTACTGAGCTGAAGTCGAGGCAAAAAACGTAAACTCTAAGACCCGGTTCACACTGGGGCGGCACTACTTTGGGGGCGACTCGGCAAGGCGACCTCAAGACAACTTCAGAGGCGACTTGCAAAATGACGAGTCGCCCCCAAAGTCGTACAAGAACCCTTTTCTAAGTGGGAGCGACGTAAATCTATTGAATAGAACAGGACGCAACTTGTCAGGCGGCTGAGTCGCCTGACGAGTCGCCACAGTGTGAACCGGCTCTAAGGTGCATATCCCATGTACTTTAAAGGGATTGTAACGGAATATTTTTTCCCCCTAAATAGCTTTCTTTACCTTAGTGCGGTCCTCCTTTACTTACCTCATCCTTCGATTTTGCTTTTAAATGTCCTTATTTCTTCTGAGAAATCCTCACTTCCTGTTCTTCTGTCTGTAACTCCACACAGTAATGCAGCCCTGGCCGGTCAGGAAAGGGGGTGGGGGTAAGCGAGCGCCCCCCCTCCTGAACCGTACCAGGCCGCATGCCCTCAACATGGGGGTAGATGCTTTGGGGCCCTGCACCCCCCCACCACAAAGCACCTTGTCCCCATGTTGATGAGGGCAAGGGCCTCTTCCCGACAACCCTGGCCATTGGTTGTCGGGGTCTGCGGGCAGGGGGCTTATCAGAATCTGAGAGCCCCCTTTAATAAGGGGACACCCAGATCCCGGCCCCCCACCCTATGTGAATGAGTATGGGGGATTCTCCCACTGTCCGGTGTCTTCTGCCGGGCTTCTCCGCTATCTTCTGCTCTTTTGCCTGCTTTTTTGCTAGCGGTTGCCCGGTCTTCTGCGTCGTCTTCTTCCCTCTTCTCTTCTTCCGACGTTGACGCAACGCTCTCTCCCGCTGTAATGCCATGTGTGAGGTGCGCAACGCAGGAGGGAGAGGGGGCGGCGTTTACTGCACCCTTTATGGACGCACCGCTGCTGCCGATATCCCTTTTGTAAAATGGAGCCTAAAACTGTACAGTGCATACTACATGAGGTCTCACTAATATTTTGTACAAGGGGCAAAATTATATCTCTCTCTTTGGAATCTATGCTTCTTTTAATACAGTACATAAAGTGGCTCAGATGATGCTAGCTGCCACTCGACCTGGAAGTCAAATGGTATTCGGAGCTGTAATTCTCCAGAAGACAACACTGGGAATTTACACTCAAACTTTCAGGTAAAATATTTATATCCTAACAAAGGGTATGAAAAGTGTTATATATAATTTGACATCATGTTTATTTTGTTATAGACCACCCTACTGTAGGGTACCTGTAAAAGGTAGTGTCCGAAGTGGAAGTAGTGTGCTTGAGATCCAGGCAAAGCGTCGTCAGGCAAATAGTTCACAATCAAAATCCGGAGAAGAGTCAGGCAGGCTAAGGTCATTCACGATCTGGCGGCAAGGTACAAAATCAGCAGGCTGTAGAATAGTCGGGATATCAGGCAGGAGTTCAATACAAGGAAGATCACTGAAGTCAAAACACCCAGGGAAGAAATCCAAATAAACGGGCACTGAGTGATGACCTCACTTCCTATTTAAAGGCTGTCCAGATTGAGAATTGTCCACAGCTGGCAGCAGGTGGAGCTAGAGAGTATGATGTAGTGTTGAACACAGTAAGGACATTCCCAAAGTCTAGATCTCTTCTGTAGCACAACAGGTAAGGCTTTGGTTTAAGAGACCAGGAAGATCCCGGTTCGAATACAACCCGGGTCATGACAGGGCCCCCTCCCCAATGGACCCCTCCGGGGGCCTAGCGGGGCTTAGTGGGAAACGAGGTATGGAAGTCTCGTATAAGAGAAGGGGCATGCAGATCTTTGGCTGGAACCCAGGAGCGGTCTGTGACAGGATACCCCTTCCAATGAACCAGATACCGAAGGCCACGGCCCTGTCTTCTGGAATCAAGAATCTTGGAGACTTCAAACTAATTTTGTCCATCAACAAGAACAGGAGGAGGTAGCTGTTGTGATCTGGAGTAGCGGTTGAAAATAGCTTTTTTGAGGAGTGAAACGTGGAACACGAGATGTATCCGGAGAGAAGAAGGTAATCTTAAGCGATAGGAAACTGGTCCAACTCGAGCAATGATCCTGTAAGGACCAATGAATCGAGGGCCCAATTTGGTAGAAGGTTGTTTCAGTCTCACATACTTGGTTGATAGCCAAACTCTGTCCCCCACCACATATGGAGGTATATGGCGTCTTCGTCTGTTGGAAAAAAGCCTGTACTTGCCTGCTGACTTCCGTAGTAATAAACGAATCTTCTTCCAATGTAGTAGAATATTTTTCACCCGCTGATCTGCTGCTGGTACACCAGAAGAAGGCTGAAGTAGGGGAAAAGTCTGAGGGTGATAGCCTAGGGCTGCATAGAATGGTGTGGTATGAAGAGCACTGTGCCAACGGGAATTTAGGGCGAACTCAGCTAAAGGCAAATACTCAGACCAGTTGGAGTGTAAGGCATTGACATAATGTCGAAGGTAGGTTTCTAGGGTCTGGTTCATGCGTTCGGTTTGACCATCAGTTTGAGGGTGATGTGAGGTAGAGAGTGAGAGCGTTACTCCCAGTTTCTTGCAGAACGCTCTCCAGAATCGGGAAACGAACTGGGATCCGCGGTCTGAGATGACATTGGTAGGTATGCCATGATGTCTTACAATATGGGAAAGGAAAAGAGTGGACAGTGCTTTCGCTGTAGGTAATCCCGGAATCGGCACAAAATGAGACATTTTGGAAAAGCGATCCACTGTGACCCATATAGCAGTCATGCCCTCGGACTTGGGTAAGTCTACAATGAAGTCCATGGTCAAATGGGTCCAAGGCTGGCGAGGTGCCGGAAGTGGATGTAACAGTCCAGCAGGTAATGTGCGGGGTACTTTATTAGCAGCACAAGTTGGGCAGGCAGCCACATAGTCAGTAACATCCTTTTTCATACGAGGCCACCAGACATGACGCTGCAAGGTCTTAAGAGTGATGGTGACACCAGGATGACCGGATAACACGCCATCATGTGCCCAGAGGAGTATAGGTTTTCTGAGACTAGGGGCTACGTACAGGCGACCTGGTGGTATCTTCAAGCCCTGGGGAACACGATTCTGGGTTTCTTGTAGCTGTTGGGAAAGGGCCGTAGAGATCTGTGCGACAATTTTGTGAGGTGGGATTATATACTGCTCGGCTGGTTGATCTTCTTCAGAGGAAGCGAACTGTCTGGAAAGAGCATCGGCTTTTTTGTTTCTATGCCCTGGAACGTAAGAAAGGACAAAATTAAAACGGGAGAAAAACAGAGCCCATCGAGCCTGACGTGAGTTCAGACGTCTAGCAGTCTGAAGATACAGTAGGTTTTTATGGTCCGTGAGGATAGTAAAAGGTTTGGAAGCCCCTTCCAGAAGATGTCGCCATTCAGACAATGCCAATTTGATGGCCAGTAGTTCTCGATTCCCAACATCATAATTCATCTCTGCCGGAGAAAACTTTCTAGAGAAAAAAGCTACTGGATGGATTCTACTAGACTTTGGCTGTCTCTGGGAGAGTACGGCACCTGCTCCAACCTCAGAGGCATCAACCTCAACAATGTACTGGAGGTCAGGATTTGGATGCTGAAGAATTGGAGCTTTACTGAACATGTCCTTTAATCGCTGGAAAGCTGATTTTGCTTCTGAAGACCACGCCTTGCAATTTGTACCCTTCTTAGTCATGGCAGTAAGGGGTGCCGCAATGGAGGCAAAACTCTTAATGAAGCGTCTGTAGTAATTTGCAAATCCTAAAAAGCTTTGGAGTCCTCTTAAAGTGGTCGGTTGGGGCCATTGCAAGACAGCGGAAAGTTTTTGAGGGTCCATTTGGAAACCGTCAGCACTTATGATGTACCCAAGGAAAGGAATACAGCTTTGATGGAAACTGCATTTCTCGATTTTTGCATAAAGATGGTTTTCTCTAAGCCGTTGTAATACCTGTTTCACATGCGAGATGTGCTCTGGAAGAGTCTTGGAAAAGATTAAAATGTCGTCCAAGTAGATGATCACAAAATGGTTGCTGAAATCATGAAAAATTTCATTCATGAAACGTTGAAAGACAGCAGGTGCGTTACACAAGCCAAATGGCATGACCAAATATTCAAAGTGTCCATTACGAGTGTTGAATGCTGTCTTCCACTCGTCCCCCTCATTAATTCGAATCAGGTTATAAGCCCCTCGTAGGTCTAGCTTGGAGAATATAACAGCCCCCTTAAGTAGATCAAATAGTTCAAGAATGAGTGGCAAAGGGTAGGAGTCCTTTACGGTGATTTGATTTAACCCCCGATAGTCTATGCATGGTCGAAGGCCCCCATCTTTCTTTTCAACGAAGAAGAAACCTGCTCCTACTGGAGAAGAAGAGGGTCGGATAAAACCTCTTTCCAAGTTGTCTCTTACGTATTCCTCCATAGAGTTTTGTTCGGGCAGAGACAGGGGGTAGGTCTTTCCTTTGGGAAGAGGTGCTCCGGGAATCAATTTAATTGTACAGTCAAAAGGACGATGTGGAGGTAACACCTCTTCCTTTTGTTTGCAAAATACGTCTGCAAAGTCATGGTATTCACGAGGCAAGGTAGGTGGGATAGTCACAGGAGCCAACATGCAAGCAGAAAGTCTTTTGGGTTGAGACAAACAGCGAAGGCGACAGGACGATCCCCAGGAGGTTAGTTCTCCATTTTCCCAATCAAAAGAGGGGTTGTGAAGTTGTAACCATGGGTAACCAAGGATGATAGGCAGAAGCGGAGAATCAATAAGAGACAAGACAACTTCCTCTTTGTGGAGGAGGCCTACCTGCAGGGTGATTGTTGTAGTCTCGAATTTCACAATACCATCTCCCAAGGGCTGTCCATTCAGGGTGGTAATGTTCAGGGGTCTAGACTTAGGAACAAATGGGATGTTGTTCTTTCTTGCAAAAGTGTAGTCCAAGAATATACCCGCAGCTCCGGAATCCACAAAAGCCTCACAGAAAACAAGCTTAGAAGATAAATGGATAGTAGCCGGAACAGTAATCTTGGTCTTGGAGGATCTACCTGTAAGGTCTAAGCCAGCTTCTCCAACACTGGTTAGACCCTGCCTTACTGGACGGGAGGGGCAGACAGATACTAAATGTCCTTTAAGTCCGCAGTACAGGCATAGGCCCAATGAACGCCTCCTTTGTTTCTCTGACTCAGTTAGGTGGAGACGGCTCACCTCCATGGGTTCCACAGGTGTCTGGGGTTCAACAGAGGTTTCAGGTTCTGGCTGAGGTGGTGCTTGGAAGTTAGGGGCCAAACGGTAAACTGGCCTAGGAAACTTGCGGGTTCTAAGTCTCTCTTGGCACCTTTCATGGTACCGGACATCCAGACGAACACACAGCTCTATGAATTTCTCAAGGTCTTCTGGGAGATCCTTATAGACTAATTCGTCCTTGATGCGATCCGTAAGACCTTTTCGGAAGGCTGCACGTAATGCCCTTGAGTCCCAATTTGTTTCAGCAGCAAGGGTACGGAACTCAATAGCATACTGTGCCACAGATCTGGTGTCTTGTTGTATGTCCAAGAGGGAGTACTCAGCTGCAGAAACTCTACCTGGCTTGTCAAATACAATCTGGAGAGAGGCCAGAAATTTTTCAGCATCTTGGAGTACAGGATCGTTGCGTTCCAAATAAGGAGAGACCCAGGCCAGGGCCTTCCCCTTTAACAAGGAAATTACAAAAGTCACTTTGGCAGACGAAGTGCTAAAAGTCGCAGGGTTGTTGCGGAAATGCAAACGGCAAACATTTAAAAAGCCTCTGCAGTCCTCAGTATCACCACCAAACTTGTCAGGCAAGGGAAGTTTTGGTGGTACAGAAGAGGCGGGTTGGACCGTAGCAGGAGTAGGATCCGGAGTCTGAACCGTTGCAGAGGAACCAGGCAAACAAGATTTGAGCATGGTGCAAAGTTCATCTAACTTGGCGTCCAGGGAAGAAAGATGCTGTTCATGAGCTCCGATCAATTGTCCCTGACGTGTAATCGCCTTAACAATCTCAGCAGGGTCCACTGCCATTGTGGCCCGTTTATTATGTAAGGTACCTCTAAAAGGTAGTGTCCGAAGTGGAAGTAGTGTGCTTGAGATCCAGGCAAAGCGTCGTCAGGCAAATAGTTCACAATCAAAATCCGGAGAAGAGTCAGGCAGGCTAAGGTCATTCACGATCTGGCGGCAAGGTACAAAATCAGCAGGCTGTAGAATAGTCGGGATATCAGGCAGGAGTTCAATACAAGGAAGATCACTGAAGTCAAAACACCCAGGGAAGAAATCCAAATAAACGGGCACTGAGTGATGACCTCACTTCCTATTTAAAGGCTGTCCAGATTGAGAATTGTCCACAGCTGGCAGCAGGTGGAGCTAGAGAGTATGATGTAGTGTTGAACACAGTAAGGACATTCCCAAAGTCTAGATCTCTTCTGTAGCACAACAGGTAAGGCTTTGGTTTAAGAGACCAGGAAGATCCCGGTTCGAATACAACCCGGGTCATGACACCTACATACTGAGGGGTTAATGATTATTAGTTCATATCGCCACCTTCTGATGCCTTTGGGATGGAATGAATATATCTCCACAGGAGGTATAAATAATATAAATACTTGTATCTTAAATCTATCTTATCACCTGGCTATATTACATATAAGCCAGGAGGAATATATCAATATATTGATATATATGAAATCATTTTATTCATTTAGAATTTATCATCGAAATCGTGTATTATTGTGTGAGTTCCTGTGTCCTCCACGGTGGGCCACCCTCTTGATCCGTTTATCTTACTTTTATGGCGCAGTACCCATGGTGAGATCACGGGGTGGACTGTGCTTGGTTCATGGGATGGATGCACATCCTTTTTTATAAAGTGTAGTCTATTATATTATATATCCACAATGTATAATAATAATAATGATGTCTTTTTCATTTATAGTTCATGTGAAAAAATTCATGCATATCTTGTGACAAATCTATATATGTATCTAGCTCCTGAGGAAGCAGATTCTACGGAATAAAAACGCAAAACATGTAGAGCCTCTGTACTTTGTATTGTTGATAAGTGGGTATTTCATTGGTAACAATAGAATGTCTATAATGAGTTATTGCATGATTGTCACACTAAAATATTTTTTTTTTTATTGTACATAAATTTTCTCTATCTTTTGTAATAAAAAATTTTTTATACTACATACCTGACTGATTATCAGTTTGTCCTACTGTGCTATTAAAGTCCACCTAAGCCTCTTTCTTTCATACAATATTTTTATGGGACGAAGGCATCAATTAAAATTTTCTTATATTTATAGCACTTCTACATAACACTGGGAATAAGGTGAGTATTGTGAGCACAGTGAAAGCTGCATTTTTATATTTTAACAAGTGCACAGCTGCATGTTGATAAAGGATTATTTTCCCCCACCTTTTGCTCCTGTCACACTTATAAATTTTGGGTTTCCAATCACTTTCTTTCTTAGTGACAATGGTCACCAGGACATTTGATTCCTTCTGTATTGAATTATGTTGTAACTGTACTGTCTGCCCTTTTGTTGTAAATTGCTGCACAAACTGTTGGTCTCTATATAAATTCTGAATAATAATAATAATATACAGCTGTAAATTTCCTCAACGGGGATGCTGGGTACGATATAAAGTTCTATGCTGCATAAACTGCTGGTGGCAACATTTCACTTTCCTCATATACAACAATATTAACAATCCAGTCGAGTCAAGCTTTATTGAGATCACACAATACACCAACCCTGATGAAAGGGGAGAGTCTAAATCTGAAGCATGTTGGATTTCTTTCTACTGATTATCTAATAAAACATTGTATGGGTCACGTTAACCATAGATGTGATGGTCTTACTGCTTCTTGTATATGTAGCACCCGGGCTGCTAGTAAATTTAGTTGTGCTAGGTGGTAACTAGCCTGGCTAATTTGTAGTCTTAATCAAGTTTTTTCTCCTTAGCTTGAGTTTAATTGTCACCTCTTTCTTCTATCAATAGGTGGCACTGTTGCCTTTGCCATTAGGATGATAGATTACAATGAATTCAGGTTATGAGCAGATATGTTGTCTCAGCCAATCAGCAAGAGTTTTCTTTGTCCAGTGATCATACTGGGATAGTCTATTTATTTGGAAGGAGTCAGGTGATTGGAGTCCTTTCCACCCAAGCTGCGGCCTAGATGGGTGTGTGTAGAGCAGCAGCTGAGGTGTAGGCCTGAAGCCTGAGGCCTGATCACGTGTATAGAATCTTGGACCGAGGGGAGACTGATCATTGCTGGAGGCAAAGAAGAAGCAGTTGCCAGAGGGATGACTACTCCTGTTGCTGGAGGCAAGCATAGTAGGGATGGAGTTCTGAAGGAGTACTAGAGCAGCCACATCACTAGCCAGGGACAGTGAAGTAAGTAGGAGAGCTTCAGTAGAGACTTAACCAGGAATACAGTGGGTATCTGTGATCAGAGCTTGAAGAAGTAAAGTTGGTAGCTGTAAGTAAAGCTTGAATATAAGTACAGCGTGTAGCTGTGAGTCAAACCTTAGGGATCCAGCAGGTAGCTGTGAGTCCGAGGGTAGCAGTAGGTGAAGCTTGAAGAATACAGCAGGTACCGTAGCTGTGAGTGAAGCTTGAGAAATCCAGCAGGTAGCTGGGAGCTATTCTACAGTGGAAGACTGTAAGTGAAGTTGTAGCCATAGGAGATAGCAGTTGCGACAAGATACAGATTGCTGCATTCAGCTTAAAGGCCCCTTTTCTGTATTTCTGTCTGCCTAGTTCTATTTGTGAGTGAGTGAGTGAATAATTTATATAGCGCTACAAATGTGAACTGAATTGCCTCAAGGCGCTTGGCATCCATTTTCCTTCTATTTAGCCTTCAGAATAGGTGGGTCTTGAGTTTTTTTCTGAAGGCCTGGTGATCCACTTCCGATCGGATGTTAGTTGGTAATGCGTTCCACAGTCAAGGTCCTTGGACTGCAAATCTTCATTCACCTTTGGTCTTGTAGCGGGCTTTGGGGATTTGTAGTAGTTTTTGACAGGGCTGTCTTAATGAGAGGGCACACCTGGGCACTGCCCAGAGGCCCCAGCTGCATGGGGGGCCCCAGCACTTTCCCCAAAGCAGCTGGAACTTGAGCCCATGCTGCCCCAAAATTGGGGGCCCCATGATGGTACTGAGAGTGATGGATACACAGGGGAGGCAGGCTGGCAGCAGTGCACCGTGCTGTGCAAAATGATACCTAGTATTTCACAGCCAGCAGGGAGGTGCAGGGCCAGAGCACCAGTGATGCTCTGACCCCGCCCCATGCAGCTTGAATGCTTGGGACTCCATGGAAGGGATGTAGAGAGGCCACAGTATAGGAGGTATCAGGGATGTAGTGGGGTCACAATTCAAGGGGTATCTTCTGGTATATGGTTACAGTCCTGGGGGGACATCTGGGGTGTAGAGGGGTCAGAGTGCTGGGGGGATATATGGGATATACATACACTTGTCTGCCTCCTACATACTTGATGTCTGTTTACCTGCACTGTCTCCATTGTAGGGGCCCCAGAGCATTACTTTGCCCAGGGGCCCATGATGCTATTAAGACAGCCCTGGTTTTTGGTTAGTTGATCGAAGAACGCGATTGGGGTTTTGGTATTTAATTTTCTCAACTAAATATTGGGGGCGCTTCCGTGTACACATTTGTGCGTCAGGCATAGGGCCTTAAATGTGACTCGGTCCTTTACGGCCAGCCAATGGAGGGATCTCAGGGACAGAGTGATTGATTCCCATTTTTTTTTCCTGTTACCAGTCGTGCCGCTGTGTTCTGGATGACTTTGCATAATCTAGCCTAGAGTTAATAATTGTTCCTACCACTACTGCTGTGTCTTCTTTCGGGATGAAGGGAACGAGTCTTCATAGCAGACGTAGAAGATGGTGAGATTCGCTAACTACTGATCCTATTTGTGCACCCATTGTCATGTCAGAGTCAAAAATGACTCAGAGACTTTTAATGCTTGGGGTGATGTTTGTCCCAAGATGGGCGGTGGCGTCCATGTCGTCCTGGCAAGTCTCTTTCGGTTTGCATGGAGTAGAAGGAGTTCTGTTTTTGATCCATTGAGTTTGAGGTGACTCTCCGTCATCAAGTTGTCTATCTGAGTGAGGCATTGTTCTAATACGGGATATTAGTCCTTTTTGTTGCTGATACGAGTGGGCGGAGGTAAATATTGAATAGTACGGGCGATAGAGGTGATCCTTGGGGGACTCTGCATGACCTGGTACGTGTTTCAGACGTGAAAGGTCCTAGTTTCACTGTCTGGGATCGTTTTTCCAGGAATGATGAAAACCAGGGTAGATCTGAGTCTGAGCTTTCTTTTGGTGGTATTTGATCACCTCTGCGGTATTTATTTGTTGTGCTATAAACAAAAATAGAGTGACAATTTTGAAAAAAAATTCAATATTTTGTACTTTTTGCTATAATAAATATAATCAAAAAAAAAAATATATATATATAAAAAAAAAAAATTTCCTCAGTTTAGGCCAATATGTATTCTTCTACATATTTTTGGTGGGAAAAAAAACGCAATAAGCATTCATTGATTGGTTTGCGCAAAAGATATAGCATCTACAAAATAGGGGATAGTTTTGTGGCATTTTTATTAATATTTTTTTTTTTTACTAGTAATGGCGGAGATAAGCGATTTATATTGTGACTGCGACATTATGGCGGACATATCAGACACATTTGACACTATTTTGGAACCATTCACATTTATACTGCGATCAGTGCTATAAAAATGCACTTATACTGTATAAATGTGGTTGGCAGTGAAGGGGTTAACCACTAGGAAAAAAAAAAAGACAACTGTCACTGCCCCTACCTATGACTGGTCTTCACAGCAAGGAGCATTGGAAGGGGCGGACGCATTTCAACAAACACACAGAATAACCAAGCTCAACTTACCAACCAATCAGCAACCAACCAAATTCACCTGTCTAACAGTGCGTTAAAAACAGGGGTTTAGTTGCACGCATTTGCAAATACATGTATAAGCTACAGGCCCCGTCAAGGCTCCCTGTGTACTGCAGTCCTAACTCTAAAATTGAAAGTCTCCTCAGTGGAAGCACATGTATGCTGATGGATAGATAAAGGGCAGATGACTGAAGGGAGCCCAACCCTCCTTAAAGGGTTTGTAAAGGTAAAAAAAAAATTCCCTAAGTAGCTCCATTTACGTTAGTGCAGTGCTTCTTCACTTACCTCATCCTTCGATTTTGATTTTCTATGTCCTTATTTCTTCTGAGAAATCCTCACTTCCTGTTCTTCTGTCTGTAACTCCACACAGTAATGCAAGGCTTTCTTCCTGGTGTGGAGTGTCGTGCTCGCCCCCTCCCTTTAGGGGGGAGGGGGCATGCAGAAGAGTCAGGACGCCCATTAACACACAGCTCCTTTCTCTATCTGCAACGTAGAGAGCGTCCTGACTCTCCTGCTAGTCCCCTCCCCCCTCAAGGGAGGGGGCGAGCACGACACTCCACAATAGGGAGAAAGCCCCGCATTACTGTGTGGAGTTACAGACAGAAGAACAGGAAGTGAGGATTTCTCAGAAGAAATAAGGACATTTAAAAGCAAAGTCGAAAGATGAGGTAAGTGAAGGAGAACTGCACTTAGGTAAAAGAAGCTATTTAGGAAAAGAAAATTGTACCTTTACAACCCCTTTAAAGGAGCAGGATCACACTAAACACTCAGCACATGGAAGCAAAGGTGCTAGTGCGTTGCCTGTCCACAATGACAACAATACAAAAAACAACTGTAACTGCCCCTACCTATGACTGGTCTTCACAGCAAGGAGCATTGGAAGGGCGGACTTATGTTGTGATGGACGTGAAAATAAAATGAATATTTTATTCTATTCTTTTTATTATTAGAATCACTGAAATGTTTCTCTTTCTATATTCCTTATACTGTTTATTTGTTTTTATACGCATTATGAATATGTATGTATGGGAATGATCAATACTGCTTATTTTCCTTGATAAGATTTGTCAGATATGTTTTTTTTAAGTATATTTCAACTTGGATGGATATACAAAAGGGATAAAGGAAAGTTCAGCTTCCATTTTCTCCTTCTGCTTCTCATCTTTCGAATTTGCGCTCCGGCCCATCCCCCCTTCCTATCTTCAGCCCACCAAAGGGATTTGGTGTCTCGTGAAAAGCAGAACTGTTTTCCAAATAAGGACTTCCATTTCTTGCCCTTTGCTCCTGGACTTTGGAATGTGTGTGCCATGGGCTACAGACGTCACAAGGGGGAGGGTAATAAGGGGCTGGGATGTATTTGTGATTCTGTGGTTTTAATAAAAGAGCCAGCAGGCTCCAGGCCTCCCTCTGTTGGGACTGAAGCTGAGAGAGGTGAGATGTGAATCTTTTTGTCTGGTCCACATATTTCACCTTATTAATTTGAATCAAACGGCAGGATGGTTTAGCCCTGAGATTGGATCAGGGGTCAAATCGCTATCAATGTCAACAAACACACAGAATAACCAAGCTCAACTTACCAACCAATCAGCAACCAACCAAATTCACCTGTCTAACTGTGCGTTAAAAACAGGGGTTTAGTTGCACGCATTTGCAAATACATGCGTATGCTGCAGGCCCCATCAAGGCTCCCTGTGTACTGCAGTCCTAACTCTAAAATGTAAAGTCTCCTCAGTGAAAGCACATGTATGCTGATGGATAGATAAAGGGCAGATGACTGGAGGGAGCCCAACTCTCTTTAAAGGAGCAGGAGCACAGTAAACACCCATCACATGGAAGCAAAGGTGCTAGTGCGTTGCCTGACCACAATGACAACAATATAAAAAAACAACTGTCAGTGCCCCTACCTATGACTGGTCTTCACAGCAAGGAGCATTGGAATGGCGGACGCATGTCAATAAACACACAGATAACCAAGCTCAACTTACCAACCAATCAGCAACCAACGGATTTAGCCACTAGGGGGCTAGGAAGGGGTTAAGTGTGTCCATGGGAGTGATTCTAACAAACTGTTAGGGGGCGTGGCTATAAGTTACACACCACTGATCGCTGCTACCGATGAGAGGGAGCAGACGATCAGTGTTGTGTCACTAGGCAGAATGGGGAGATGCCTTGTTTACACTGGCCTTTCCCCTTTCTGCAGCTCTATGACCCGATCGCGGGACTCCGGCAGACTTCGAGTCTGCGGGTCCGCGGGCACGGTCATGGAGCTCACGGCAGTGGCGTGCGCGCCCGCATGGCGGGAAATTCAAATTGATGTAAATATACGTCACTTTGCCCAGTCATGCCATTCTGCCGACGTATAAGTGCGTGAGCCGGTCGTTAACCAGTTAAAGTATTCGCTAGATAAACCATCTGCACCCGGGGCTTTGTTTTTTTTGGGAGAAACTGAATAACTTTATTGATTTCCTCTATAGATATCGGCCGGTTAATTCTGTCAAGAGTATATTGATCTATAGTTGGTAGATTCACTTTTCTTAAACATTCTGCTATGTCCGCTGTTTGAGGATGGTGAACAGTATTATCGTTTTGTATGTTGTATAAATCCTCATAGTATTCTGCAAATGTGTCAGCTATCTTTTGTGGGTTGTATATGGTTATCCCTCATTTTTGTTTGACTAATTTTTTTTTTTTTGTTTGTTCTGTTTATGGCGTAGTTGGAGAGCTAGATATTTACCTGCCTTGTTCCCTTGTGAATATTGATTTAACTTAAGTTCTTTTAAGTATTTCTCATGGTTAGAGATTAGTATCGTTTATAGTTCATTTCTTGCTTCATTACGTTTTTGTAGAAGGGGAGTATTATTAGGGGAAGCTTTGTGTTCTTTTTCATATTTAGAAATATTAGCTAATAGGTTGTTTACTGCCTGAGTTCTTTTTTTTTTATCCCTAGAGGCCATCTAAATTAGTAATCCTCTGGCATATGCTTTATGAATGCACCATAAACTAGTAATAGAGACATAATTGTTAAATTGTTAATATTACAAAATTCTTCTAATGTTTCCTTCATCACTGATAGATTCATCTCCTGCAATAGGATATATGTATTACTCCTCAATAGTGGGCAGTTAGGAGATTTTTGTCCTAAATTAATGCTCTTCGAAATTGTAACATGATCGGACCATGTTATGTTGTGTATTTGGGCCGTTTAAATATTTTGCAGGAGAAATCTATCAGTGACGAAAAAATCGATCCTTGAATAAGTCTTGTGCACATTAAAGTAGAAGATATAGTCATTTTCTGTTTAATGAAGGCATCTCCATGGGTCATGAAGGTCTTCCTATAGAAATATATTTTTCAAACTCTTTCTTTTGGAATGAGATCCCTTAGAGGTATCCATTGATGTGTCCATCGGGGCACTAAAACCGCAAATTATAACATTTCCTTTTTAAATTTTCTTGACAGTTCCTAGGATCTTTTGAAAGTATTGCTGAGGATTTTAATTGGGAGCATATACATTGACAATCGTCAATATTGAGTTTTCAATCTTTGCTACCAATATAATATAACACCCTTGGGAATCTGTTTTGGAGTTAAGAGGTTGAAAGGAAATAGAGTCTTTAATGATTGTGACAACATCTTTTTTCTTCTTCCAATTGTTCGACAAGAATATGTGCAGGAATTTATGATGGGAGGATTTAGGGGGCTTGTGCCTTGCGAAGTGGGACTCCTGTATACAGATAATATCCCTGCCATATTTTAAGGTGTCATTCCATATAGCCTTTCATTTAAAGTGGTTATTGAGACCCTTTACATTTAACGACAACATTTTAAGATTTGTCATGTTGAGGGTAGAATTTTTGCGTATATACAGTCCAGATCTTGTACATAGTAGAGCCATTGTGATTGTATTAGCATCTAGAGCGGTGTAACTTCCATAGAGAGAGAAAGACAATAAGGTATCTTTGAAAAGATTAGGGTCTAGAACAGAAAAAAAACTTGTAAAAACTGAAGGGTTGCCTTACAACACTTGCACTATTGATGTGGGGAAGGGTTAGGTTAAAGCTGAAGAAAATAGGGCAACCCTGATTAATGTAATCTTGAGGTGAACCCGTAAATTCTTACGTTGAAGAGGGACGGGCACCTGCACACTAGGGGAAACGCCATTACCTGACCCAGCTGCTTTGAGTCTGAAGATTGATTGGGTCTATTTAGACTCTGATAGGGATCCAAGGTATTTTGGACTGGGATCTGGGCAGGGCGTGATCTGGGATTATTACACCAGAAGGACCTGGGCCCACCTATCCCCGTCCCTCTGGGCTTGAGGAACACTCAGACGTACACCTTATCTTTATATACACAGGCAGCCAGGAAGGGTCTATACCCATGAAATGACTTGGTTCGTGTGAAAAAAAGAATCACGACTGCACTACTCTTCATTTGTGGCCCCTGATGACGGTCTATTTCCAGAAACGCGTCGGGCATTCATCTATCATCCAATAGGAGAGTTTTTTGTCTAGTTGTCACACCCAGTGTGGCGTATGTGCTGTTTTACTGTCTGGTATTTGTTTATTTGTATTTTTTATATGTACATTAGGCGCTTGTGACCTGTACCAACATCAAGTGCCAGTGTGTGTACCTGTTTCCAATAAACCTTTTTATATTCCAACACTTTGTTTGGCCTTTAAAGTCCCACATAGGGGGAGATATTTTCTTTTTTGTTCATCATCATAGGGATGTGGCCAATACAAATGTGTGAGATGAGTCAGTGAACACCTCCTTTCTTTCTATGTTTTTTTGTTGTTTAATAAGATCTCTTGTCAACAATTGCAGCCTAATTCATATATATTTTATTCATATTATTTTGTTTCTCTAATCTTTGTTTTATAATATGAATTATGACTGCTGGGTGGAACTGTAATGCAATAATTTCAATCATCCTGATACCACCTATATGTATCTTTCTTGTCCACCAGGTGGCAGGCCAACAGCGTCCCCAAGAATTCCACAATATTGAAAACATAGAATTTCCTATGTAAAAACATATTTATGTTAGTGTCTGTTGAAGTAACACAGTATTACCTCTCAACCACTAATCCAAGGGGTTCTTACACTGGGGTCCATGGACCCTTAAGTGATCCATGTATTTGTTTCAGGGGGGGCTGTGAGGGTCAGATGGAAAGGTGGCTTAAGGGGCTTTTTTTTTGGTTTGGGTGGTGTAATATTATCAAAATAAACATACTACCAAAGTTTCTATACTTGTTTCAGGCTATACCTATAGGCACACCCGACTTGTATAAATACTGCCAGGCCCCCCCATCTGAGCTGCCTGATAGATTGGTGTAGGCATGAGGACATAAAACTTGGCCAAAGTTGGAACAGGCACAGAGCAGTGTTTGGCTACAAAGGGCCCTGTGGTGTTTCAGAGACGTTCCATCCTCAATAAAGGCACATCCCTTGATAGGACCTACCTTGCAAAAATTTTTAGGGCTTTTCTCTAGGGGTGAGCTCAACATTAGAATCTCCATTGTTCCCCACTTTGGGGAACCCACAATTTGCAACAGGCCTGAGGCGGGGGGGGGGGGTACTTTTATGGATTGATGGACCAGGGGATATACCAGGCCTCAAATTTTTTAACATCTGAGGAATGGCCCACATTTCAAATGTTCACTTTAGGAACGGGCCAGTATCAGTTTAATTTTTGGAGAGCAGTTCAATTGAGAAATGTTTTATATACTCTACCCGCCCCTGATGTTTTTGAGTGTAATTTACTCCTTTTCAAAGAATATTGTATGGAGAGAGGATTACTATCTCACACTAGCTCAAAGATGTACACTTTATTGGTAACACCTTCTGAAAATGGGAGCTGGATCTGGATATAATGTTTACGGAGGAACAGCGTGCTAATATAATTCATTCCATTGAATCCTCAATCTGTACAAAAATACAGAGAACAAATTACAAGATCTTTTTTCAATAGTATCAAAGTTTGGCCCTTCTCCATAGATATTACCCAAAGGTCTCAGACAGATGTTGGCGCTGCCGGAAGGAGCGGGGGACATTATAACATCTCTTCTGGTCATGCTCCACAGAGCCATCTTTAATATTGATTGGACCCTGGGCAAAAATTTTCTTCGCTCTCCACCTGCTCTGAGACACTGCGATATCAGGACATAGCATGGGACTAAAACCTCAAGGGAAAACCTGAAGGAATTTTAACTGAGATAGTTGGCAAGTATGAGGAAGCTGCTTTGGGCCCCACAACAATAACAGGGCCCAAGGCAGCTTCCCCTTTTGCCCTGCATTAAAGATGGCCCTGGTTCTCCAGAGTAGGGGACTATTGGAGAGAGGTCCAAAGGATTACTCCAAAATTGTGTGATTTTGAGATACCTGAGGAACCAACTGTTTTTCTTTTACATGATTTAAAAAAAACAGGTAAGAAACACAAAAACTCCATTCTGTGCCACCCCCTGAATGTGGCTAAGTCCTGCATCCCTCTTACATGGAAGCCGACCCAACCACCCTCAGTGGGCCTATGGCTCAGGAAGGTGGAAGAAGTGAATAGAATGGAAGACTTATGGCATATACACACGGTCGGAATTTCTGATGAAAAAAGTCAGACGGAATTTTTTCATTGGATATTCTGATCGTTTGTATGCCCCATCAGACTTTTTCCGTCGAAATCTCAGACGGACTTAGAAAGAGAACAATTTGTTTGTCTGTATGGAATTTCGACAGGGAAAAAAACATGCATGCTCGGAAACAATTTGACGCATGCTTGGAAGCATTGAACTTAATTTTTCTAGGCTTGTCGTAGTGTTGCATGTCACTGTGTTTTTGACGGTGGGAATTTGGTGTGTCTGTGTATATGCAAGACAGCTTGAGCGGAATTCCATCCGAAAAACCCCTCTGAGTTTATTCTGACGGAAAAAAACGTTGTGTGTACGCGGCATTTGTCTGGACAACCAGACAGAAGCGAGAGATATATGTGTAAACATGGACCCCATGGAACCTTTTTATTAACTCAGAGGAGGGAGAGACTCTCATAGATGTGAACCCTACTAACTGAAGAGATAAGTTAACGCCCCCTTTAAGGCAGTTTGTCTTGGTGAGTGAATGTTAGGCCCCATACACACGATAGAATCTATCCGCAGATAAATCCCAGCAAATGGGTTTCTGCGGATAGATCCTATGGTGTGTACACGCCAGCGGATCTGTTTCCGCGGAGAAATCTCCTCTGGGATGGATTCCAGCAGATCGGATATTTGCTGACATGCACAACAAATCCATCTGCTGGAATCCATTCCAACGGATGGATCCGCTCGTCTGTACAGACTCACCGGATCCATCCGTCCAAAGGGATTCCCCGCACGCGTCGTAATGATTTGACGCATGCGTGGAATTCCTTATATGACAGCGTCGCGCCCGTCGCCGCGTCATAATCGCGGCGACGGCGCGACACATCATCACCAGAGGATTTCCGCGCGGATTTCAATGCGATGGTGTGTACACTCCATCGCATAGAAATCTGCGGAAATCTTTGAGAGGATTTATCCGTGGAAACGGTCCGCTGGACCGTATCCGCGGATAAATTCTCTCGTGTGTATGGGGCCTAACTCTACTTAGCCTACCAGGTGGTGTTATGCCCCGTACACACGTTCAGAATTTCCAATGGAAAAAGCCAGACTTTTTCCATCGGAAATTCTGACTGTGTGTATGCCCCATCAGATTCTTTTAATCGGAAATTCCGATGAATTCCGTCTGAGTTTAGAGTTCTCTTTTACTCGGATGGAATTCCGTCGGAATTCCGATGTGATTTTGGTCGGACAAAGGTCTGTGTGTACGGGGCTTTACACACATACTACATGTGATTTTCATAATAAATGTGAGTGCAATGTATTAAGCTGGGATGGTGAATTTTTTTCAGATTAACACCAAGGTACTGCACTGTTAGAAGCATTCTTGTCTTTCCATGTCAGTTTGAAGCTGCTGGTAAACAGTGTGGAGCCATTCTTAAAGGAGAATTTTACTGTATTCAAAGAATGTACGACCCTTATAGGGTCTATAAAGGAGCTGCTGGTGGTCAATGCAGAGCCATTTTTATAGGAGAATCACACTGTGTTCGGTGCATGTTCGATGTGTTTGGTGTGCACTGTCTATAAGAAGATTTTCGATTATCCATCCAATTATAGGCTTTTTTTTTTAAAAAATTAAGCATTATTTGCACATATTGAATGTTTAGCACTTTATTCATTGGCACTGACACTTTATCTATTATTTGGTACACTTTATTTTTTAGATACTCTAATGCCGCGTACACACGGTCCGAATTTCCGTCAACAAATGTTCGATGGGAGTTTGTCGGAAATTCCGACCCTGTGTAGGCTCCATCCGTCATTTTCTGCCGGAATTTCGTACAACAAAAATTTGAGAGCTGGTTCTCAAATTATCTGACAACAAAATCGATTTTCATAAATTCCGATCTTGTGTGGACAATTCCAACGCACAAAATTCCACGCATTCTCTGAAGTAAGAGAAGGAAGTGCTTGGTCTGGTAAAACTAGCGTTCGTCTGTACGCAGCATTCGATTTAGCACTAAGCAGCTCTATCACACGTTTTATTATCTTAGCATTTTTGTTGTTGCCATGAGAACACTTAGGTGATAGCAGCAGCTCTCTGTTTATATATTTTTTTTATCACATCATTTTATGTTTGACCTATACACTTGTATCACTTACCACTAGGTGGCAGCATGCAACTATTGTTTCTTTTTTTTTTCTTTTTCTTTTTTTTATACTGTGGAATAATGACTACATTGTGTCAGCGCCTTTTCTTTATATACATTAAGCATGCCAGTGACCAACCTGAAGACATCTGAAAAAGGTGTGACGGAATGCCTTGGCACCCCTCTTGGGTGCTTCTGCCAAACAGTGCCTCCTGCGGTAGAGGTAGAACCAAAGGAATGACTGTTTATTTAACAGGAATACAGGTTTTTATATACTTCAAAAGTAGGTGAGTCACCACATGAACAATAAAACCAAATATGTACCCAAAACATCACACAAAGGATAGATAACGAGGTAGAGTTGACACCAGACCAATCACATCATGTAGGAACCTTCAAACGTTAGCCAAATTAGCCAAGAGACAGAAACAATAGGTGACTCAAATAACTCAATTACCAATAGGAATTCACACCTAGGAGGCATACAATGGGTGAGACACACATAACATTAACAGTGATCCTGTCATGGATATGCAATAGTCTGGCAGCTTACCTCTGTCCATCTGTCCATTAAGAGGCCTGACCCTGTTCTGGTTACCTTCTTATCTCCTCTCCTTCCTGTATGGCCCCACCCAGGCCATCCCAGGAAGTCTATATTGACTGTTGCACTACAGGCCTGCAGTGCTGTTCAACAGTGTTGTTTGCCTAGTTCCTGTCTGCAGTGTGCTACGATTATCTTCCTGTATACCGTTTTTTGGCTCGTCCCCGACTTCTCCTGTTTGCCTGTGATCTTGACCTCTTGCCTGTCCCTCGGTTACCCCTGTCTGCCTGTTGCTCCGACCTCGGCTTACCCATCACTACCGCTTGTCTGCTTGCTGCTTCCCCTCTCTCCCTGTGGAGCGTGACCTAGGGGATCCCAGGGGTCGCGACCTGGATCCAGCTGCGGCGAAGGCCATCCTCACCACTAGAGGCTCTGGTGAACACAAAGCTGGGTCTTAGACTCTGCGCCCTGGGCGATCTTGGGTTCACACTTCCTCTCTTATCGCAGCAGTCGGTCATAGGTTTCACTACCCTGTGGTGCATTCCTGACCCCAACGTGGTGCACTTGTCACCTGGCCACAGGTGACCTGACAGATCCCACCCCATCTCAGACTGTCCGGAAACAGCCAACAGTGTATGAGACAAACACATACAATGTTCCAGTCGTTTAAAAAGGTGGAATTAATAGATCTCTTGAGGGATATTGTTGATAAATATTTTTGTCCCAAGTGAAAGAGACTCTCCAACCCAGTCTGTAGGGGGGCCACAGTATTTCCTCTGACCATTAACCTGTACAAGATTAATATTACACATTTCCATCCACTCCAGAAGGGAAGCCTTATTGTCCTTATTCAGAGATTTATTCTAAGCCTCACTCTCAGTGTTCATCGCATTGTTGTCCATCAATAGAGAATGATCTTCTCTCTCCGTTGGCCATAATCAGTGGGTAGGAGGCATAACCCAAGTCCTCTCCAAATGCCCCTGTCCTGGTTGGGTCTGTAAATTTACACTAGGGGCATCAATGGATTAAAGAAGGACTGGACACATACATACTGTATATAAAGAACAGGCTGGCTCATTATATATAGTGCCCTGAAAAAGTATCCACACCCCTTGAAAATTTCCACATTTTGTCATGTTACAACCAAAATTGGAAAGGTATTTTATTGGAATTGTATGTGATAGACCAAAACAAAGTTGCACATAATTTTGAAGTGGAAGGAAAATGATAAATGGTTTTAACTTTTTTTACAAATAAATATGTGAAAAGTGTGGTGTGCACTTGTATTTAGCCCCCCCGAGTCATTACTTTGTAAAACTACCCTTTCGCTGCAATTACAGCTGCAAGTCTTTTTGGGGATGTCGCTACCAGCTTTGCACATCTAGAGAGTGACATTGTGTCCATTCTTCTTTGCAAAACAGCTTAAGCTCTGTCAGATAGGATTAAGAGCATCTGTTAAGAGCAATTTTCGTTGTGCCACAGATTCTCAATTGATTTAGCTCTGGACTTGACTGGGCCATTCTAACACATGAATATGCTTTGACTTAACTATTGCATTATGGCTCCGGCTCCAAGTTTAGGGCAGTTGTCCTGCTGGAAGGTGAACCTCCACCCCAGTCTCAAGTCTTTTGCCAACTCTAACAGGTTTTCTTTTAAGATTGTCCTGTATGTGGCTCCATCTATCTTCCCATCAAATCTGACCAGCTTCCCTGCCCCTGCTGAAGAAAAACATCCCCACAAAATGATGCTGTCACCACCATGTTTCACAGGGATGGTAAGTTAAGGGTGATGTGCAGTGTTAATTTTCCACCACACATAGCGTCCTGCTTTTAGGTCAAAAAGTTAAAGTTTGGTCTCATCTGACCAGAGCACCTTCTTTCACATGTTTGCTGTGTCCACCACATGGCTACTCGCAAACTGCAAACGGGACTTCTTACAGATTTTTTTAAACAATGGCTTTCTTCTTGCCACTCTTCCATAAAGGCCAGATTTGTGAAGTGCACGACTAATAGTTGTCCTGTGGACAGATTCTCCCACCTAAGCTGTGGATCTCTGCAGCTCCTCCAGAGTTACCATGGGCCTCTTGGCTGCTTCTCAGATTAATGGCCTCCTTGCCCAGTATGTCAGTTTAGGTGGATGGCCATGTATTGGAAGGTTTGCAGTTGTGCCATACTCTTTCCATTTTCAGATGATGGATTGGACAGTGCTTCACAAGATGTTCAAAGTTTGGCATATGGTTTTATAACCTAACCCTGCTTTAAACTGCACAACTTTATCCCTGACCTGTCTGGCGTGTTCCTTGGCATTCATAATGCTGATTGTTCACTTAGGTTCTCTAACAAACCTCTGAGGGCTTCACAGACCATCTGTATTTATACTGAGATTAAATTACAAACAGATGGACTCTAGTTAGGTGACTTCTGAGGGCAATTGTTTCCACTAGATTTTAGTAAGGGGTATCCGAGTAAAGGGGGCTGAATACAAATGCACGCCACACTTTTCACATATTTATTTGTAAATAAGTAAGCGAATTCACTTCCCAAACTGTTTTTTCCCTTTGCTTCAGATTGGAGTTTCACTTTATATCATCTCCAACCTTCAAGCTGTCACGTCTTGACGACTGTCAGCTGTTTATGATAGCCAGAAGCCCCTCATCTTTAATATATTTATTTTTCCTCCTCCTGTACGTCATATTTACTACCAAAGCACCTAAAGTGCAGTCTGATTTCACGTCACAAATGCATTCCCTTGCCAGACCCGACAGGGAAGAAGGATGCACAAGAAAAGACGTCTCGAAGAGGACAAGCTGTTTTCCTAGCAGAAGTGTATAAAAAAAGTTCATTCCTGCATCCCCCTCATCCTGCTGGTGAAATCAATATGTAAACCTGCGTAAAAGAGGAAAGTACAAGACTCTCTAGGACACTTTATTTTCCAGCCACAACATTAATCTATTCTTCAACACAAGGACATATTTACAAGAAGCTGTGTACTCTGATGGAGGAGACAGAATAATAATAGACTTTTCCTGAATTTTTCTGAAAATTCCCAACCCAAACATTGTACATACAACACTGATATAAGTAACTGAATAATCCAGCACTGTTTAATGTTGTATAGAAAATAAACTACAGAGGTCTCCTAATTTACAGGCCCCATGTTTAAAGTGAACTTTTTTTTTGAAGATTGAGATATAGCAGCTACTTCTGCTTATATCTTTTCTATGTCATTACCGTACCGTATTCCCTACTGGAGTGAGTCATTGACTGGCATATAGCTAATTAAACCTGATCTCTGGCCCTGCATACTTGTACCAGATCAGTGAGTGCGAACCTTCAGAAAAGGTCAACAATAGAAAATCCCATATTTTTGCCCTCACAGGTCTTTAAAGGTCAAGTTTAGGTATGATAATTTTTGCATAGTAGTATGGGTCCAGCTTGGACCATTGTAAGTATGCATATACCATACCTGTGAGATCCCCATGAGAGCTGACAACCACTCTAGAAGGCACTGCTACTACAGTGATCGTCACTAGCTTCCGGGTCATCAGTGATGTCCAGTTTCCACAGGTATGGCACATGCATGTTTACACTGGTTAAAGCTAGATCCAGTGGCATTGCTATAGGGGTGCGGGGGGTGCGGCTCGCTCGAGGGTGACACCAGCCTCACCTCAGACTGACACCGGCACCACATTGAGTGGGGCGCAGATGGGCTGCTCCCTCGTTCCCTTCTCGGATCTTCTCTGCTCCACAAGATGTGCAGGGAGAGAGAGTGGGGGAGGAGGGAGTGAGGCAGAGAGACAGGGTGCCCTGGTCCAACTCTGATCGTCCATCACAGGCCCACACGCCACCCTGAGGTATGAAATAACAGGAGTATTA
The DNA here is from genome assembly GCF_905171775.1 of Rana temporaria. Lineage (NCBI taxonomy): Eukaryota > Metazoa > Chordata > Amphibia > Anura > Ranidae > Rana > Rana temporaria. The sequence goes on along the minus strand of NC_053498.1, from coordinate 93,156,007 downwards.
TGCAGAGGAGGGGGACATGGTGATTGGGGGGGGGGGGGGCATTGGCAGGTAACAATTATGGTACTTTGGCAGTAAATTGGGGAATATGTCTTTTAAAATCTAGGTATACTTTATGGTACAGTAAAACCTTGGTTTGAGAGTAACTTGGTTTGAGAGCATTTTGCAAGACAAGTGAAATGTTTTAATAAATTTTGCCTTGATATACAAGCGATGTCTTGATATAAGAGTAGCGTCATGTCACAACTGAGTATAAAAAAGAAGAGAGGAGCCTCTAAGTGTAGCAATATGGTTACATTTAATGAAGGTACAACATTTAGCAACTTATTGCTACACTTAGAGGTGCCTCTCTTCGTTTTTATACCCTGTAAAAAAATGCTTTGATATACAGTATGGCCCGGATTCACATACATTGGCGCATATTTATGCCGGTGTAGCGTATCTAATATACGCTATGCCAACGTAGCACAGAGAGGCAAGCACCGAATTCACAAAGCACTTGCCTTCCAAACTGCGCTGGGTTCCCTCGGCGTAAGCCGTCGTAGGTGAAAGTGGGCGTGAGTCATGCTAATGAGGCGTGACCCCATGCAAATGATGGGCCGAGTGCCACACAAATACTTAAAACTAACAGCGCATGCGCCGTTCCGTGGATGTATCCCAGTGCGCATGCTCAGAATCACGTCGGAACTTCTCCCTAAGATACGAGGGATCACTGCCTACGACGTGAACGTAACCTACGCCCAGCCCTATTCACGTACTACGTAAATGACGTAAAATTTGACGGCTGTGTTCCCTGGTCCATACCTTAGCATGAGTTGCACCTCATATATGGGGAATAACTTTACGCCGGACGTACGACTTACGCAAAGCGCGTATATTATGCGCCGGGCGCAAGTACGTTCGTGAATCGACATATCTCCCTCATTTCCATATTTGAATAGGAAATCAATGGGAGCGCCACTTGCGGCCAGCGTAAATATGCGCCCACGATACGTCGGCGTAGGAAAGTTACGTTGGTCGGATGAAGCCTATTTTCAGGCGTATCTCAGTTTATGGGCACGGCGCATAGATACGACCGTGCATATTTACACTTACGCGGCGTATCTCGAGATACGTCGGCATAAGTGCTTTGTGAATCCGGGCCTATGTCTTTAAAATCCAGGTATACTTTATGGTACCTGTTAGCTAAAATATATAGCTATGGTTTATGGTTGTTCCTCATAAGGTGTTACGGAAGGGATTACGGTAGCTTTTATTTACTTCCATCAAAGCTGTGAATTATACAACTGTCAGTGTAACCTTAATTTACAAACTTATTTTATGATGTTGATACAGAGGATGCATCATGTAATGTATCATTAAATGCACTCAGGTATTGCTACATCCACTCTGGTTTTATAGCAAGAAGAGTCCAGTGAACTCCTTTGTCACTGGAGGAGGTTACTGTGTCAGGACACGTAGGCTTATGTATACAAAGAGCACGTTCTACATCTGGGATGAGGTGATGATGAACTTTGTCCCACTTACATAGAACCTGTGTGCTCCTGCAATGGCCCATGTAGATGTTATACCTCAATGTTCTCAGCAGGGAATTGCTGTATGTCACATATTACAGTTCTGTACAACTCCACAATAGTATAATAGCTGAAGACATTCATTTTCATCCTATTACATATGGGGAAAAAAAGTGTCCAGCTTAGAAAAATGAAGATAAAGCTGATCATAGACAGTACCTTGAAAAAGTATTCATACCCCTTGAAAATGTGCACATTTTGCCATGATGCAAACTAAAAATATAATTAGTAACTAGTCCACCTGTGTGTAATTTAATTTCAGTATTAGTACAGCTGTACTCATACTCAGAGGTCTGTTAGAGAACCTCAGTGAACAAACAGCATCATGAATGCCAAGGAACATACCAGACAGGTCAGGGATAAAGTTTGAGGCCAGGTTCACACCTATGCGAATTGAGTGCGGCTTAAAACGCATCCAATTCGCAGGACATTTCAAAACACATTGTTTTCAATGAGGCTCACATATGTGCGATGCATTCGCACTGCGCATTGCCTCCAAACCGTGTGCGGTTTTTATGTCTTGCGGTGCGGCTCAGGTGCGAATTCAAGCCCATTATCTTCTATGGGTACGCAGCTGAATTCGCAGATGTGTTCAGTTCTCTTCAGGAATTCTCTCATTCAGCTCAATACACTTCTCCCCCACTCTCCTCTCACCCGGAACTTCTCCCAGGTCTCCAAATTCGCATCTAAAACGTTGCTAATCTGCTGAACACTTCTCTTATCTCTCTGCAGAGATAAGAGAGCTGAAATTCGCACCACACTAGTGTGATTCCGGCCTAAAGCAATCAGGGTTCGTTTATAAAAAAAATATAGGGCAATCTTAGAAGAAAACCTGTTAGAATCTGCAGAAGACTTGAGACTGGGGCAGAGGTTCACCTTCCAGCAGGACAACAACCCTAAACATACAGCCAGAGCTACAATGGAATGGTTTAGATCAGTGGTTCTCAACCTTCTAGTACCATGACCCCTTGATAAAATGTCCCAAGTTGTGGGGACCCCTAACAGTAAAATTATTTCTGTAGCGTGGGTTGTCAGCACCCAAGGCAAGACAAGGATTTTCCGCCCCTAACCCATGGATATTTAGTGCTCCCTGAGTCTCTTCCACTCGTGCAGAATTAAAAAAAACCTTATGGTACATTTTAGGATGTACCACTCTCTCTTTGTTCTCTGTTCTTTCCCTTTTATCTCTCTCACCTATGCCAAAATCTGAGGTCTCCTCCAGCCCCTCCCACTTCACATCCCTCACCAGTTAGCTTACCTCTAGTCTCTGTCCCCCAGCCATGCTGTGAACTAAATGGGTGGCTGCGAAGAGGCTGAGTGGGCGGCCTGCAATAGGATCTCAAGACCTAACTTGAGAGGAGCTGCATCAATTTTACCTGGTGTTCCCCACTACTCTCCTGGCCCTTTTTTGTGCCCCATTCAATGGTGGTTGGGTTCAAGTCAGCGCAATAGCTTTTTTATTTTTTTCCCTCCAGAACCCTGCACTCTGTATATAGCATCCTTCTGGTATTTAATGACTCTTTAGGACTCTTCCACACCCATCACCCAGTTGCTGTGGCATGCTGAAACCCCAAACCTGGGGTAAGGTGTGGGGCATTGTTGAGTTCCTGCAACTTTTCTCTGAGAAAAATGCCCTGGGTGACACTATCAAGTAGCACTGTGGCAGGTGGGGGGGGGGGTGAGAGAGTGTTGAATTCTGTGACATGTAGTCACTATTCCATATTGATAGGCGCTGCTGTGTCACACATTTCACAGAGTCTTCCTCCTGAAACACAGAGGTGCAGAGAGGAGAAGTTTCAGGAGACAGAGTCAGTACAGGAATCACTGCTTGCAGGCAACAAGGTACCATGGGATATGTAGTCCTTAGAAATGGAATTTAAACAGCAGAGGAGAAACTGCAAAGCATGTAGGGAATCCAAAAACTTTTGGAATAGAAGGCCAACAGACATGCAGCACTCATAACATGAAATGAGATTTTTCAAGTAGGCTTATATTGGATTGTTAAAAATAGCTATTGTTTGTATAGTTAGATATAAAATGAAAATATGCTGTAACCATAGATTTCCTTTATGAGTAAATAAGTGTCGTTCTCATGTGCTTTCAAATTCTGAAGATGGGAGCAATACTTCCAATACATTCAGATACCTGTGCTTTGTGGTTTACTATGTTTATTCCATCTCTTTGTCAGAAGTTTTTTGTTTGTTTTTTACCTTTGTTTTTAGCTACAGCTACCTAAATAACAAAACACTAATGTTTACATTCTTTCGTCATAAACATGAGGGAGGATGTTAGAAGTAAATAAGATGCTAAAAAGACCTTTCAACTTTACAAGACATGAATAACCATACATACTCTGTGACCGACCGATTGGCTACCCGCTTGGGTGCTTCCGCCAAAGAGTGCCTCCTGCCCTCCAAACCCTTCCAGCAAATTGAGAGCTAATACCAGCACTTTTACCCCAAGCATCGTACACAGATAAGATGTTGAGGTGAAACCAAAGGAATGACTCTTTATAAGACTCAGAAACATACCTTTTTCCCCCTCTAGGAGGACATTCCCCTCTTGGGGATGTTAGCATAACAATGCAAACTGTAAATAGTAATATCATTCGCACATCTAAGGAACAGCCAACATAAACATAAACAGTAAACTAATTAACAACTAGTCACCTAGACAATGCTTTGATTGATCGGGTATCCTACCCCACCGCCGACAGTCTGGCACCAATCTACCACAGTCTATGAGACAAAACGCATACAATGTTCCAGTAGTCTGAAAAAGAAGAATTAATTTATCTTCATAGATTTCTTGAGAGATGTTGAGAAATAGTGGGGTTTATTTACTAAAAGAAAATTCACTTTGCACTACCAGTGCACATGGAAGTGCAGTCGCCGTAGATCTGAATGGGAAATGCAAGGAAAATTAAAAACACAATTTTTGCTTGTATGTGATTGGATGATAAAATCAGCAGAGCTTCCCCTCATTTCAGATCTTCCCCTCAGATCTAAAGCGACTACACTTCCAAGTGTACTTGCAGTGCAAAGTGGCTTTGCCATTAGTAAATCAACCCCAGTATTTCTGTCCCAAATAGATCAGCTTCTCCAACCCACTCTGCAGGAGGGCCACCATATTTCCTCTGACCATTATACTGTACACCTTCCCATCTACTCCAGAAGGGAAGCTTTATGCCGCGTACACACTGTAATGGTCAGGGGTTAACACAGTTTACGATATTCCATTCCACCAACCCAAGACAGCTTATCCGACACTCCACAATCCAGCAGACACGATCCATATGGATTTTCCCAGAATAACGAGACACACACAGCTCTGTCTCTGGTTCCAAAACGAATGACACTTTAATGGTAAACTTCAGGCTTTTTATACAGTTAGCAACTAAAAGCAGGCTGCAGTAATCACAGGGACAATGACACACTCCATCCACAACATCACACAAAGGGGTGCTAACGAGTCCCCCTCAATCCACATCTTAGACAGACTTTCTGACTCCGCGATAAGCTATTCCCACCTGCTACATAAAACACATTCCTTTAGTAAACATAATTGACATGCCAATCCACTACACCTGAAAGGTCAGACATTTGACCTTTCAGACTGCCAACACATATCTATCATCAATAGAACTTTCACACAATACGGTGTAATTAGCATCACACAATAGACAATTAAATATTTTAACAACCAAACTCAATTAACACCTCAACAGTGTCCCCACATGAATGAATACTGTCCTATTGACCTGTTGGGGTCAGAATAAACCACTTGTAATATTTCAAGATATCCTGCAATACATTAATTATCATTATTGTCCCATCTCATGTAATTCATGATATAATTTCTCATTTATCTTATGCCCCTATTGGACATAGGATGACCCTAGACCCAATAGTCATTAGTGAAGCTGGCACAGGAGTACCCCGCATCCTTCAAAAGTCTCTGGGTATCCCGGGCCATTCCGTTACACACACGATTGGAATTTCCGACAAGAAAACCGTGGATTTTTTTCTGACAGAATGTTGGCTCAAACTTGTGTTGCATACACACGGTCACACAAATGTTGTCGGAAATTCCAAACGCGGTGACGTACAACACTACGACAAGCCGAGAAAAATTCAAAGTTGAATGATTTCGAGCATGCGCAGGATTTTTGTGCGTCGGAAATGCATACAGATGATCGGAATTTCCGACAAGAACTTTTCCCGTCGGAAAATTTTAGAAACAGCTCTCAAATGTTTGCTGTCGGAGATTCCAACAGAAAATGTCCGATGGGGCCTACACACAGTCGGAATTTGCGACCAAAAGCTCACATCAAACTTTTCTTGTTGGAAAAATACGATAGTGTGTACGCGGCATTATAGTCTTTATTCAGAGAGTTAATCCAAGCCTCTTTCTCAGTGTTCATCACTCGTTGTTGTCCATTATTAGAGAATGATCTGCTCTCTCCATGGGATCACAGGCTGAACCAAACTCTTTTCCATGCTTTGACTAGGAGAAGCAGACAAATCCACAGCCTCCTCCATGGGCCATAGTCAGTGGGGAGAAGGTTAGCCCCTAGTTCCCTCCAAAAGTCCCTGTCCCAGTTAGGTTTGTAACATACTCATATCTGTGCCTTATTATACGTCTGTATATGCATATCTCAGAGGCCCGCATACCCACACAATGTTGAGCATTTTTATGTGTCTCCCCTTTCCTGAGAGTTCCTATGATTTAAAGTGTTTATACTCTTGTCACATGCAGTGACATGGTGAGCAAACTTTATTTTACACAGCATATATTTTTATAAATTATATAATTTATGCAAATGTATAAATATAAATGTGATTTTATTATAGGTATACAATAAATAAATAAATACTGTATATATAGCACCATCAGTTTGCACAGCACTTTACATACTCATTATTCACACCCAGCCCTGCCCTCAGGAAGCTCCGAATCTAAGGCTACTAGCTAACATGCATACACATACCAGGGGCAATTTAGCCAGGAGTCAATTAACCTACCAATGTGGAGTGTGGGAGGGAACCAGAGAACCCTTAAACAAGCACAGGAAGAATATGCTAACTCCATGCAGATAGCATTGAGATCAGAATCCATAAAACCAAGGACCCCAGTTCTGCACAGTAACCACTGAGACCTTGTGCTGTAATATTTTTCTGTTTTGTTATGATCAAAAGTAAAAAAGATAACATAAAATAAAATAAAGGTTTCCATTTTTAGTTAGATAAGTGTAAAACACTGCATATAAATATTGCATGTTTACATTTCCATCCATCGGGTAGATCTCTAGGCTATTTTCACAACATCTTTTAACAAACTGACCTTAACTTCTAGGCTGGGAAAAAAAATGCTCAATAGCTCAAGCTCAGAGGAGAAATTCACTCATCCTCCCACCTGCTCTGCTCACATAGGGCATTATATAGCTTCCAACAGAGAAAGAGAGAGCATAAAAGTAATATGGGTGTCCTGAGTGCACCTGTATTACATGTTTATTTGTAAATAAAGTTTTTTTTTAATGTACAGAAATAAAGTGTATTTCAATCCAAAACTGTGTGTGATTACAGGATGGAATCCAGGAACAAGGGTGGACGGCTGGAGGATTTGAAGAGTGGTGAGACAGTGTCAGCAGTCATCGCTTTACCACTTTTGTGACTTTTTTTAGTAGAGAACTGGATTTAAACTCTCCTATAGAGGAGGTGGAGTGCTCGGGACTTAAGTGCAATATCACTGTCTATTCTTTCTAAATAGGGCTGCTCTGAGTCAGCAAATGTATACAGAACTAAGAAGAACTGTTTGTACCAAAGATGTGGACTTGTTATCACTGTTATCCGGCGGAAACTGTAAAATGTATTTGGAGTACTTGGTAACTTCTGAATCCTTTTTTATGTTTCTACATCTATGATCCATTTGGAAATAACTTTAAATACTGTGATTTGCTTTAAAGGGTTAGCACAGCTTTTCCAAAACCTGCCTATGCAGGTAAGAGGCTTCTGTAGATAAAAATGAACTGTGCAGGTTTGACCAAGGGCATTATTTAACTTTTGTCAAAGTTGTACAGTTTGGGCCAGATCCACGTATCGCGGCGCTTCTTTACGTCCGGCGTAGTGTATCTCAGATACACTACGCCGCCGTAACTTACAAAGTATTTCCCGTATCCACAAAGAATTTGCGCCGTAAGTTACAGCGGCATAGTGTATCTGTGTCAGCGTAAGGGCGCGCAATTCAAATGGATGAGATGGGGGGCGTGTTTTATGTTAATATGTCTTGACCCGATGTAAATTACGTTTTTTCTGAGCGGAGCATGCCCCGTCCGTGGGGGTATCCCAGTGCGCATGCTCCAAATTAACCCGCAACAAGCCAATGCTTTCGACGTGAACGTCATTCTACGCAAAGCCCTATTCGCGACCGTTTTACGCAAATGACGTACACAACGAAAAATTAGACGCTGGCCCGATGTCCATACTTAACATTGGCTACGCCTCATATAGCAGGGGTAACGTTACGCCGAAAAAAGCCTTACGGAAACGACGTAAACAAATGCGCCGGCCGGACTTACGTTTGTGGATTCGCGTATCTAGCTAATTTGCATACTCGACACGGAAATCGACGGAAGCGCCACCTAGCGGCCAGCGTAAATATGCACCTTAGATCCGACGGCGTACTAAGACGTACGCCAGTCGGATCTAGCCCAGCTTCAGGCGTATCTTGTTTTGTGGATACAAAACAAAGATACCCTGGAGCAACCTAGCAGTTACGCGGCGTATCAATAGATACGCTAGCGTAACTGCTTCGTGCATCTGGCCCTTTGTTTTTATCTACAGACACCCCTTACCTGAATAGACAAGGTGAACTAACCCTTTAATTGTGGGGGCAATTTGGATATATCTAACGGTTGTTTTTAGTGCCAGCAAAACTTTGAAGAAGGTTAATATGCTCAAGAGTTTATATGCAATGTGGGTGTGTGGCACTTTGTGCTATAAGGTATCTGTTATAGAGAAAGATTATCAATTCTAATTTTTTTATACATTTTTTTGCCATTTTTGTGTGTTCTTGCTGGAAAGATTGATCCACTCAGTCTTTGTGATCATTGCCACTGGGACTGAAAGAGAGGGAAAATCTAACATTATAATGCCTCGTACACACGACACGACTGGCGGAAAAAAAAGAGAGCAGGATCTCTTTTTTTCCCGTCAGGAAAAAATCCTAGCAGGAAAACCATTCGTCTGTATGCTTTTCCGACGGGAAAAAAAACCCTCATGCTCGGAATCAAGTATGAGACGGGAGCGCTCGTTCTGGTAAAATTAGCATTCAGAATGGAGATAGCACATTTGTCACGCTGTAACAGACTGAAAAGCACGAGGCTGAAAAGTGTGAATTGTCTCTCACCAAACTCTTACCAACACGAGAATCAGCAAAAGCAGCCCAAAGGGTGGCGCCATTGGAATTGAACTTCTCCTTTATAGTGCCGTTGTACGTGTTGTACGTCACCATGCTTTGGACGGTGAAATTTGGTCTGACTGTATGTACGCAAGACAAGCTTGGCCAGAATTCCGTCTTGAAAACCATAGTTTTTTTTATCCCATGGGAAAACCGTTCATGTGTACTTGGCATAAGTGTTATTGGAAGTTGAATAAGAGGGAAGTCCTCCAATGTTGACACTTGTTGCAGTGACAGTTGCCTAGGACCCCTTTAACACCAGAGGCTTTTTTAAAGGGGCTTTAGCGCTAAGAATAGTGCCTGTAAAGCGCCGGAAAAAAACTCTCAGCAGCTTCTTTACAGTGCTTTAGGAGCAGTGAACTCACCGCTCCTAAAGCGCCCCTGTCCATTAAAAAAAAAAATGGGCAGCGCTGCCGAACCGCCGGCAAAGCACCACTGCAGTGGCACTTTGCGGGCGCTTTTAACCCTTTTTTGGGCGCTAGCAGGGGTTAAAAGCGCCCCTCTAGCGGCCGAAAAGCACTGCAAAAACAACGGTAAAACTCTAAAAATAGCAGTGTTTTACCGCCGATGCCCGAGCGTTTTTAGTGTGAAAGCAGCCTTAGAGAGCATTTCCCTTAGCCTGGCTCCTCTCACTTTATGTTGTTGTGTCTATGTAACAAGATGTAAAGGAAATTCTCCCCAATGAGACACAGACAGCAAAAAAGAAGCCTAAAACTGGTTATACATTATTATTTTTTTTTTCATTCAGTCCATTGAAAACGAACAGATTCCTCCATCCACACAAACAAAGTCGATGGAGAAATCTCCCCTCCAGGACATTGTATTCTATTAGTGGGATCAGCCACTGTCAGAATGCACTAATTGACAAAAGTTTTCCAACATGTCCCTTCAACAGTAGTTGATCAAATGATTGACTTCCTTTCAGCAGAGATGGTTACACACTGATCGGAATTGAACCTGTCCCTGCTGAACCAGTTGAATTTCGATCAGTGCATAGCCACTGATTACAGGATGGAATCCAGGAACAACTTCCTAACCACTTTCCCACCGTGCCATAGCCAAAAGACAGGTACAGCGTGGTCGTCTTGTTCTGGGTCGGTGTCCAAGGACGTCCTCCCAGAACCACGCTCCCAGCGCTCCCCCTAGGGTGCGCATCTGGCGGGCTGTGTGATCTGTGTCCTTTGGACACGGCTGATCACCAGTCGCAAGGAAAGGGTCAATCACAGGGGCCTTTACAATGTGATCAGCTGTATCCAATCACAGCTGATGTTAACAAAGTAGCTGGTTATCGGCATTCCTTTCCTCACGTGCTGTCGCAGCCTTAAAAAAGGAGAAGCGGTAAATGACAATTCTGACAGGGCACATTTGCACTTATAAATAGGGCACCGATCATCAGTGCTGCCCATCAGTGCAGCCTATAAGTGTCCATCAGTGTAGCCTATCAGTGCCCATCAGTGCAGCCTCATCAGCGCATATCAGTGAAGGAGAAAAATTACTTTTTTGCAAAATTTTATAATTACTTAATTGTAAAATTTCATATGGGTGACCACGTAATTGTAAACCAAAGTGAAAGCTAAAAATATGCCTGGGCAGGAAGCGGGTCAAGGTGTCCTGTGGGTGAGTGGTTAACTGTAATTTTTATGCTTCTCAGCCCTACCCAAAACTTAAAACAAATTCTATTTACATATGCTTTAATTACCAAAGAAATACTTACAAAGAAACAACATCATAACTCTATAAAAGAAATTTGTCAAAGTAATTACACACACCCATATTGCTAGACCATGGCATAAGAAAGGTCTTCTTGGACAGAAATATTGCGCTGTAATAAATGAATAGATTTCAGAACTGATTTCTTGAACTGTGTTTCTGCTTTATTTTTCAAAGTAAAGAAATCGTTTACATGTAAAACAAGGAAATCTGAAAATATAAGAGCTTTTACCCCCATTGGAGTATTCTACATTCACCAGCTCTTACCCAATGACAGCATCCTTACCTAGGCTCTGTGGGCCGAAGCCAGGGGAAAGGGAAGTATACTATCAAACCTTTTTCTCCCTCTATATGAAATTCATGCTACTTTTCAGATGCAAATTTTGCTTTAACTAATAGCTTTTTAAACAGCAAGTCGGAGACAGCCATGATTGTTATACAGTAGGCTAAACGCAATGATATATGTTATCTGTCAAAATGATTTTCCCATAGATCTTTGTAAATGGAGACATACCTGATGCTGCTGTACAGCCAGTATTCATGATTGTCATTCATTCACTGTACAATAGTGTCACTATCACACTGTAATGACATCATTATTGTACTATCACTTGTGGGAGGCAAAGGGACTTTACTGTATGTAAAATACAGCCGGAACATGAATTTTCTTATTTTGGCTGCCTAAACCCCAACCACTTGCATCCAAACGTAGAGGAAATGCCATAGTTCCTTTTTTTCCCGTTGTATTTTACGAAATCCAAACATTGGAACCCTTCCCCCCCTGATAGGTGCCAAAGCTCAGATTATGGAGTTAAGGAGCTGTGTTTATCTGCAACATGTGTTTTCTTTTCCTTCCCCGTGGGTGTTGTAAAGAGTTTCATGTTTACAACCATAAAAACGTGAAACAAACACACGAAAGAAGCTGGTAGTCAGCATCATATGACTTTAATTGACATAATGTTAGCGGAAATACAGGGTGGGAGACAAATACATGATTTGCAGGTGTGAAAGTGACGACATGTACAGTATTATGTTGAAAGCAGAAGTCATGTAACCTTCCTTTGCTTTCTCTGTGTGATTAGACACCTATCCAATGCTGTATCCTGGCCTAGACCAACAAGGCCCAGGCCTAGGGCAGCACTTTGCAGGGGGGCAGCACGAAAAGAGTCCCTGCCAGCTTGTGTTACACTGTTAGTGTAGCGTCACACTTATGGGGTGGACTGGGCCAAGAGGCAAATTAGTCTAGCGCTCCCATAAAGCGGCCGCACTGCTTCGAGTATGCAGGGGGCTGGCATTCCACAACTGTGTGTGTGTGTGTGTGTGGGGGGCGCTTCTTCTAATTTTGACTGTTCTATCATCCTGGACCACAAACCTTCCTCACTGGGCTATATGTATAATGCTGCACCATTGACATGGTTATATCTTCTTAGACCTCTCCATAAATTTATCAGACATTTGTGCTTAAAGTAGAAGCTATAGGCAACACTTTTGTTTTTCATTTTGGATAGAGTAAGGTAGGGTTATAGCCCCTGACAGTTTATTTTTTAACATCCCTGTCCCATTACAGAGATTTCCCTTCACTTCCTTCCCCATAGCCAAACAGGAAGTGAGAGGAAATCTATGCAAATTAGGGAATCCATCCCCCCTCCAGGCCTTCAGAACTAGTGTCCCCACTCGAAAATTTCAAGTCTGTGGCCTTGACAGGAAGGAGTGGGTCATATTTAAATTAGGGGGTGCATGAGTTTAGTCAGGTCTAGGGCAGCACAAAACCTAAATACACTACTGCACCTAGCTAACAGTTGGGAAGCCCCACAGCGTGCACTGACAATAATATGGAGTCATATCAAAGCTTACTTAGGTTCAAAGAGGGCAAATTGTTGGTACCCGCTTAGCTGGTGCCTCTGTGTCTGAAGTTGCCAATTTATTTGCAGTGTCATGAGGTACAGTATCAAAGGTTATGACGGCATATACATGTAGCGCTCACCCCCGAAGGAGCCGCTGGTTATTGAATGGGATGGCCTGTTACCTCTGTGACTCCGCCGTCTAGGGTAGTTGATGAGAGCTGTAGTAATGGAATGTCCACACAGCAGGTGACTTTCTCTTGCACTTTTATTTACCCAACAAGGTAAAACAATAAAACTTTCAGTGGAGGGTGAAGATGTAGAAGGAGGAGAAATAGCAGACTCAGGCATAACAATATGGAAACAGTCCTGCTTCCAACCACTTTGTTTCTTCGTCGCCACTCTTGCCAGAGTGCGTTTAGTGTACCTGGACAGGCCTCTCTCACCGACCTGGCAGCCAGAGTATCACTCGGAACCTTGTGGGAAGAAAGTCTCTGCCACAGACCCTCCCTATAACTTAGATCACGGAGAATAATTCTCCTCAGTAGACTTTGCGCCTGGATCTCTTTCAGGTAGTTTGCAGTTAGGTACCGACTGACAGGTGACTAACGTCCACCCTCTCAGTGTCCGGATACCTTGATCCCCGGTGGATCATCGAGGCCCTATTGGAAGGCCAGCCTCTCTTGGCTCTCCTCAGGCGGACTTTCCACCGAACAGCTTCCCCTCAAAGGAACAACGCTTGGGATCTTCTCAAAATTGGGGACCCAGTCGATTACTGGGGTCCCGCCACAGCTTAAACGCTCCAAACCATCATGGTCACGGAACCAGGAGCACCGCGTGGCACGCGCACCCTGGCATGGTGGGCCATTTTGCCAGGAGCCGTGATGTGTGGACACCCTGAAGGTGGGTGCCACACCGGAAGAAGACCCCGCCTTAATGGCATCTGTTCCAGAAGTACCCTCTCCCAGCATGCCCCGCGAGAGAACACTCTCTCCTGATTGGCTGCTGGCAAGAGGCACCCAAACCTCGACTTCAATGGTGCCACCTGTTGCCCCGGGGTGGTATAACACCCCAGCAACAACAGAATGGGCCCACAGCACAGCCAAGCCGAAACAGAAGCCCCCCTTTTTTTAATTGAAATTTAAATCAGAGCCACTTATACTCTGATTATCCCTTAAATTTTGTCAGCACCGGTACTTGGAAGTAACCCGGCGCTACACACAGTTTCTGGGTAAACGTTGTCTGATAAGCATAAGCACAGTCTACATTTTCAACTGACCAAAAAATACAGAAGGACATTGCCCAGAATTGTGACCTGGATTTTTGCATGAAGAGGAGTATCAAATTCTATTATCCACCATCCAATACCTATATTTGTCAATTCTCTGGAGAATTCAGGCCGCCTTGGATGCCAAAGGTGGTCCAACACCATATCAATTAGCCAATGTAAAAAAAAGTACTACCTTAATCTATGTGAAAACCTTAACTGGGACCCTTTCATCAATGACTTAAATAAGATCAAGTTTACCTGGATGTATCCCCATCGTTCTTAAAGTGGTTGTAATTACAACCACTTTAACCTACAGGTAAGCTTAGATTAAGAACCTGTAGATGCAACAAATATCTCCCAAACCTAAAAGGTTGCAGAAATAGCGGCACCGATGTCTACGGCGCATGCGCCGTAGACATCGGGTGCAGGCGCACTGAGCTGGCCGCTTCTAATGATGAGTGGTGGCACCCGCGACCACAGATGAGATGTTTTTTTTGTTTTTTTTATCAAAGATGTTGGTGTTTTTCCATATTCCATAAATCACCAGATCTGAATATCACTATCCACTTTGACTATCCTTTAGATAAATATGTCAATTTTGTCCACAAACATCATTCGGTTGTAGGCATTAGAGACTAAAAATCGGCAGATTTCAGTCAAAGTTTTTTAATAGCTAATTAGGATTTTTACAAGTTAGCGTACATGTTTTTCCAAACATTTTTGAGACTTACCTGAACCTCACAATGCATATTTCATTTTCACCAAACAATATTGGCACATTGATTAACAACAACATATCACTTTTCACTTGTGTCAAATAATTTTATTTTCTTTATCATTAACAATTTTTATTGAAACTTTTTTTTAGAAAAGCACAAATATACACGCACCGTACACATAACAGATATTTTGTATGCATAGCACACTAAAAAAAACAATTCAGTAAATATTATCACAACGAAGAGACACCAGCAATGATAGAGGTGCATCATTGAGGGCCACTAATGTGTAGCATTTAGAGCAAATAATCACAAGGCTCAAAACTATAGCAGTATTGGAGCCTAAAAACTAAAGTGCAAGGCCTCGTACACACGATAGGGTAACCAAAGGGACAACGGTCTGATGGACCGTTTTCATCGGTCAGAACCGATCGTGTGTGGGCCCCATAGGTTATTTAACCATCGATGGATTCCTAACCGATGGGGAAAAAATGATCGTTAATAGGCACAACCATCGGCTAAAAATCCACGCATGCTCAGAATCAAGTCGACGCATGCTTGGAAGCATTGAACTTCGTTTTTTTCAGCACGTCGTTGTGTTTTACGTCACCGCGTTCTGACACGATCGGTTTTTTAACCGATGGTGTGTAGGCGCGAGGGACCATCAGTCAGCTTCGTCGGTTAACCGATGAAAACGGTCCATCGGTCCGCTCTCATCGGATGGACTGATCGTGTGTACGAGGCTTAACAATTAGAGAAAAATATACAGAAAATTAGATAGAGAAAGCTAAAAAAAGTCTAAGAAAAAAGAGACAAAAAGGGAACAGAGGATTGTGACTTTAGATGAAGCACGCGGATGTAAAAATTCTAATTTATTGGAAATCAATAATATGTTACATGAGGATAATCATGAGTAGACATAGATAACCAATACAAATCATACAATAGATATACATACAGTAATGGCAAATTGCCACATAATAATACATAATACATGTAATGATTTGATCTGGTAAAACATATAATTTGGCATAAAACATGACATATAGTAGCTCTATGCCTTTCATGGATTCATCCAATTTTAAGGAGCATGTGCGTGGATAAATAAATATTGTAGTATGATAAAAGGAATAATCCTTTCTAAACTACTGCCATAGTGCTGATCTATAAGGATATAAATGCCTCCTGCATGTATCCTTACCTGTCAAATGTTTTCCCTCTATCTGTTAAAAGAACTGAAAAACTGCAGATTTTGTGGGTGGGTCTGTTGTCTGGAGCTCGGTGGGTGGAGTCATGATGTCAGTAGACTCCCCGCCCTCCTCTACACTCCCCTTGTCAACATGCATTTTTTCCTGTGTATTCCGTGCACTAAATTCTGCTATGATCACTAACATCCAGTCAAAATCCAGAAAAGTAACCACATGACTTCAGAAAAGGAGTGGGGGTGGGAATTAAAAAAATAATGCCTGTCTGAAGCTAGTGCATGAGATATGTAAATAACCCGTCATTCACAGCAAAGGGGGTGGAACGGACTAAGGTTTTTTTCTGCAAGTCCGTTTTATTTCACTGAACAATAAAAGAGGATTGCTCAGAGCTGGATCAACTCTGTGTGGCAAGACTGGGCACAGATGATAGGAAATCTTATTCTGTACATTGTGACAGCAAAAAAAAAAAAAAATCGGGTTTACATCCACTTTAACCACTTAACCCCCGGTCCATATTGCTGGTCAAAGACCAGAGGACTTTTTGCGATTCGGCACTGTGTCGCTTTAACTGACAATTGCGCGGTCGTGCGACGTGGCTCCCAAACAAAATTGGCGTCCTTTTTTCCCCACAAATAGAGCTTTCTTTTGGTGGTATTTGATCACCTCTACGGTTTTTAGTTGTTGCGCTAAAAAAAAGAGCAACAATTTTGAAAAAAAAAACATTTTTTTTTTACTTTTTACTATAATAAATATCCCCCAAAAATATACAAAAAAACTATTTTTTTTCTCAGTTTAGGCCGATACGTATTCTTCTACATATTTTTCGTAAAAAAAATCGCAATAAGCGTTTTTTGATTGGTTTGCGCAAAAGTTATAGCGTTTACAAAATAGGGGGTAGTTTTATGGCATTTTTATAAATATATTTTTTTTACTAGTAATGGCGGCGATCAGTGATTTTTTTTCAGTACTGCAACATTATGGCGGACACTTCGGACACTTTTGACACATTTTTGGGACCATTGGCATTTTTATAGCGATCAGTGCTATGAAAATGCATTGATTACTATAAAAATGCCACTGGCAGGGAAGGGGTTAACACTAGGGGGCGGGGAAGGGGTTAAGTATGTTCCCTGGGTGTGTTCTAACTGTAGGGGGGGTGGCCTCACATGGGGAAATGACTGATCGCTGTTTATACATTGTATGAACAGACGGTCAGGCATTTCTCCCCTGACAGGACCGGGAGCTGCGTGTTTACACACACAGCTCCCGGTTCTTGCTCTGTAACGAGCGATCGCGGGTGTCTGGCGGTGATCGCGACTGCCGGGCACGTGCGCGGGAGTCAGGAGCAAGCGGGGGGCGCGCTCGCCCCCAGTGGCCGCTTCGCCTGCCGACGTAGAGCTACGGGCTCTCGGGCAGGAGAGCCGACCTGCCGCCGTAGAACTGCGGCGGCTGGTCGGCAACCAGTTAAGCTCAAATTACTGTTTTTTTTTTCTCTTTTTTTGTCGTTGTTGCCTTCTAAAAAGCTCTGGAGCTTGAAATAAATATCTAATTTGTGTTCTCCTTAACTGCTACTATTTATAGTGACTATGTTTATTGACAATTTTATTGCAATTTTGAAAATGTAATAAACAAATTTGACAAGAGATTGTGTTTGACCAAGATATTTAAACCATAGGTTCTTTACCTGACTAGTATGGATTATAACTGATCGGTTATTTTTTATGTTTCAGCCGATGGGTGTTTTATTTCTGTAATGTACGTAATAATGAATGATGGCTACAATGTATGATTTCTCTGGCCTTCTAATGCTAATTCCTGTATGGCTCAAAAACTGAAAATAAAGAATTTCAAATATATAAATATACTTTTATACAAGTATTTTATAATCTTTTTACAGCCCAGCCCAGAAGGTCTAAAAAAGATTTCCTTGCTAAATAAATAGCCAAAGATCAGAGTTGTGCCGCATAACACTCTGAATAGGTTCACAAATATAACTGTGATAAGTATGCCAATATCATGATGTAATCAGGAAACTCCAACATTCTTCTAATAGCATTCATCAATATATTATACTCCATGTTTATCTTGGTGTGTCAAGCAATCCTTGTATTTCCATAATAACAAATGACACTTGCTAAATTTGTGATATCAGTGAATGTAGATTATTTCCTTTTGCACCTTTGTGCTAGTGCTGAACATTACCAGCTTCAAACAGTAGAGCATTAAAGTGGTTGTATACCCAAATTTTACACTTTTACCTACAGGTAAGCCTATAATAAGGTTTTCCTGTAGGTAAAATTAATATCTCCTAAACCTATACGGTTTAGGAGATATTCCCTATGCATGCAGCCGCTGACATCAGCGGTGCATGTACTCTGAATGCCCCAGCTTAAGGTCCGGCAGCGTTGCCGGACCTTGCCGTGAAGAAAACTCCCACGCACATTCGCGGGAGTGACGTTATCGCGGCTCCGGCCACTTACAGCGCCGGAGCCGTGAACCCGGAAGACACGCCGAGGGCAAGATGTCACCTAGAATAGAGTAGAATAAAATATATATATATATATATATATATATATATATATATATATATATATATATATTTTATTATTCTACTCTTCTAATATTTTTCTATTCGAATTTGAGTTCATTCTATATGAATTTCGAATTTCAGAAAATGGAAGATAGATAGAAGATAGATAGAAGAAGCCAGATCATATTCTATTGTATTTGATTACATTCTATTAAATTCCATTCTGTTCTTTACTATTCTTTGATTTTCATTCTATTGTTTTATTATTTTATATTCTATTTTACTGTATTATTTTTTAGAAATCGATTTATATTTTTTAGATTTTGATTCCAATTTGCTTTCAATTTTCATTCGAATTTGTTTTCGAATCGAATTGTTTTCGAATTCTATTCGAATAGAATTTGTTTTCGAATCCGATTGAAATATTATCGAATCCGGTCAAAAACGAACGTATTCCAAAAACGAATTTAACACATGTAACAAATCTAACTTAACGAAATTAATTAAATAACAAATTAAAACGAAACAAAACAAATTTTTCCCTTTTGCACATGCCTAGCAAAAAATGCAAAAAATGAAAAGAATTTACCCAGATAGCAAGTGGTTAAACTCCACTGACATTGTACGCTCTGGAGTAAGCGCTGTCTGCCAACATTTGCCTACTGACACAGTAAAATCTGTTTGCAGGACAAAAATATGAAACTCTTCCATTCCATATGTGGATCGGCAAATGTTGAGTGAAAATTCTGTGCTGCAATTATATATATATTCTATATTGTTAATATGTTCAGGAGTAAAATCTATTTTTTTTTTCATTCCTTTTTAATCCAATAAATATAAAATATTGCATGCAAAAATGTCATAATAACCCTTTTGCAACCAGCAGGTGGCAAGTGTGAGTCTGTTTCTCCAGAGTTGTATTTATCTTTTAGGACTCGCTCACACTAGTGTGGTGACTGGAGTTTTCCTGCTTCTGATCAACACCATTCACCACAAGGATACAGAGAAAACAAGTGTTTGATATGTTCACACTTCAATAGAGCCTCTGGGTGCTGAGCAGTGCAATGTGAAAAAAATGCGTATTATAGGCATTTTTCCGCAACAAACAAGAGTGTGCTTGGTGGCTGCATGTGCTGTAAAAAATGTCCATTTAGCCGCGTTTGCATGCCGCGTTTAGCAGCGTTTTACCACGTTTGTGTCTAGAAGCGTTTAGTTAAGATAACATCATAAGACCCTCCCCAAGCTCAAAAAACAGTATTATTTAACTATTTCAGCCATTTTGTGAGACCAAAGTGAGTAGCAGCAGCTGAGAGAGCAGCAGTGTACTTGTATTTAGCGTGTCACTTGCCACATCACCTGCCACAAGCTATGGATTGTCACTTGCCACACATTGTGGATTGTCCACTTGCCACATCACCTGCCACAAGTTGCGGATTGTGATTTGCCACATCACCTGCCACAAGTTGCGGATTGTCATTTGCCACGTCACCTGCCACAAGTTGCGGATTGTCATTTGCCATGTCACCTGCCACAAGTTGCGGATTGTCATTTGCCATGTCACCTGCCACAAGTTGCGGATTGTCCACTTGCCACATCACCTGCCACAAGTTGAGGATTGTGATTTGCCACATCACCTGCCACAAGTTGCGGATTGTCATTTGCCATGTCACCTGCCACAAGTTGCGGATTGTCATTTGCCATGTCACCTGCCAAAATCGTTGCCCTGCGCCTCCGCAAATTGAGCGCAAGTGTACCTGAATCTGGGCCAAGGGGCGTAACATAGGCAGGCTAATTCTAATCAGTACTCGAAAGAATGCAAACATGTACTGAAAACATTATTAGTGCCGTGTGCACAGTGAGTGCAGTGTGCAAAACATACAGTATAGAATACAATTATACGCAAACGACGTAAAAAACAAGGCTTTTTTGGCGTAACGTTGTGCCTGCTTCTATGAGGCGCACTCAATGTTAAGTATGGACGTCGTTCCCGCTTAGATTTTTGAATTTTTTACGTCGTTTGCGTAAGTCGTTCGCGAATAGGGCTGGACGTAATTTAGGTTCAAGTCGAAACCACGTCATTTGGAGCAATGCACACTGTGATATGTACACGGACGGCGCATGCACCGTTCGTACAAAACGTCAATCACGTCAGGTCAACACACAGTTACATAAAACACGCCCCCCTTACACATTTGAATTATGTGCGCTTACGCCGGCCCCATTTACGCTACGCCACCGCAACTTACGGAGCAAGTGCTTTGTGAATACTGCACTTGCTCCTGTAAGTTGCGGTGGCGTAGCGTAAATACGATACGCTGCGCCGCCGTAAGATCAGGCGCAGATACCTGAATCTAGCCCAAAATGTTCTTCTGCTTATACCATTGCACTTACAAGGGAAAGGGGCACATCATTTCACAATCCACACATTCTGCTTTGTATTTCAAAATAAAAATACATAAAAACAAAAGGTCAATAATCTGTTTATGACAAAACAGAAAGCTCTCAGCCAGATCAAAAACTATAAAACAACTGGCTGCAGGTGACATCTATTCTAACAGGGTGTGTGGACTTGATGTGATGGGTCTGTTATATTTTTTTACATTTTATTTATTATTACTCTCACATCATGGACCGCACATCAAGTTATTATCAGACCTTTGGATTCCATCTTTGTAGAAAAACTTCTTGTATCCCATCCATCTTGGCTTTATTAAATATTATGGCAGCTGTATTCCAATTAACAACCTCATCTTAACCTTTTTTCTCAATAAAGGCTATTGCAGAAATGTAAAATTACAAAATTGTTATCTTAATCTAAACGAATCCCATTTTACAAATTTTCCCAATAACCTGGATTTCATTTCCAACCAAAGGTTGTCTAAACCAATTACAAAATCTATATTATTAATAAAATTGTTAAACTCATATCAGAAATTAATACTCAGGTGATAATCTCAATATCACATTCTAATATATATATATATATATATATATATATATATATATATATATATATATATATACACAGATATATTTCCTTAAATTAGGACATTTTTACTTAAAGTGGTTGTATACCCTCGGAGACAACATTATTTTAAAAATTGGCCCATAACACAGGCAGCCCACCGCTGTCTGTGAAAATGTACTCACCCCTGTAATTAGCTGTAAAATCGCATTTTTATTTTTGATGACGTCACCGCGCTTGCGCACTTATGCTCGTCAAAACCGGCCCATCTAAAGTTGGCCGGTTTTTCATTTTTGTTGCTTCCGGCACTGAATGGGAGAGAGCTTCCCCTCTGTCTGACACAGAGGAGAAGTCTCGCGTTGTTATAGCTCTTCCTGATACTCCCCACGTGTGACTGTATAAGACGTCACAAAGGGGAGTACACTGCAGCCGCAGACACAGCAACTAATGTAGTTTCCGCGGTAACGGAGATTAAGATTGAGGCTTGGTTACAGCGATACAGCGATTTACTTTTTTTTTTTTTCAATTAACAGTTTTTATTGGACACGAGGTAACCCCCGTGCCAGAAAAGATACGGTACAAGGATGCCATCAGAGCATCAACAGAATAGAAAACAGTGCATAGCATATAACAGTACAGTACAAGGCAGGTATCAGGGGGAGCTCAATAACTCCGCTCGTAAGCAGCCAACCTAAAAACACAAGCTGCCAAAAGACAAAAGTAAGCACGTGTAGAACAAACCCCTGAGTAGCAGAGGCATAGGAGGAAACAAAAAAGAGGGAGCCAAGAAAAAAACAAGGAAAAGGGAAAGAAAAAATAAAAGAGGTGGAGAAAGAGCAGAGGAAGGAGACTGCAAGCGCAGATAGACAGGGAGAGAGAAAGAGGGGGGGGGGGGGTTAAGGGGTGGCTCGACTCGTGGTTCAAGGCGGATCCTCCCGACGATGCCATTCCGCCCAAACTGCATCATGAGTGTCCAAACTATCTCGTAACCTGGCAGTCATTTTTTCCATTAGTTCAATATCTTTGATCCTGGCGTAGAGGTCAGATTGAGAAGGGGGTGACAGGCGCTTCCAATGGAGGGCAACTAGGCATCTCGCAGCCGTCAATACATGCCTCAACAATTTCTTGGAGGACTTGGAGATCCGCAGGGCTGAGACTCCTAGTAAAAACTGTTTCGGGGACCAGGGAACCAGCACTCCAAGGAGGCGAGATAGCAACTGCTGGGTCTCCGTCCAAAACGGTACTATCTTGGGGCAGGTCCAGTAAATGTGGTACAAGGTTCCCCTGGCTCCCTGACAACGCCAACACCTGTCTGAACTGGATGGATAGATAGCGTGGAGGATAGCCGGCGTCATGTACCAGAAATACAATATTTTATAGGCATTCTCCTTATACAACGTACAAAGAGAGCTTTTAGCCGCCTGGGACCAGATCGTCTGCCACTCTGTCTCCGAGATCTCCTCCCCGAGCTCCCTCTCCCATCGCAGCATGTATGCATGCTTACCCTGGGTGGGGAAAGAGCGAGAGTTCAGCAACCGATACGTATCAGATATCAACCCGCGTCGAGCCGATCCCTCCAGTACCAGTTTTTCGAAAGGCGTTGGCGCTGAAAATTGGAGCCCAGGGGCAAATGATTGTGCATAGTGTCTTATCTGCAGATACCCATAGAACACCTGGCGGGGTAGGTCAAATTTCTTTTGCAAATCGGAAAACGATAGGAGTTTCCGTGTTATGGGGTCCACTAAATGGCCAAAATGAAAAAGATCACGCGACGCCCAAGGCGACGACATCTGATGGGTCAAACTATCAGGCATCCTGGGGTTGAACAGGAAGGAGGTCAAAAGAGACCGCTCCGAGCTCAGGCTATGCGTCCGGGACAGTCTGCGCCAAAGCGTCCTGAGGTGAAGCATGGGCCCCAAGAGTCGGCCCGGATCCACCTCCGCGCCTGCATTCCATAGTAGGCTATTCGGGTGTGCGGGAGCCATCCAAATTTTCTCGATTTGTGTCCATATATTATAAGAGCGCTGAGGGAACCAAGAGGCAACGGCGCGCAGCTGAGCTGCCTGATAATATTTAAGCAGGTCAGGGAACCCCAATCCCCCGTCAGTGCGGGATGCTGTCAAGACCGTCCGTGGGACTCTGTGTCGCCCGTAATTCCAGACGAAGCGGACCAGATCCGCTTGGAGCTTACGTAGGTCCGCGTATGGGACTGGTATGGGCAACGTCTGGAATAAATAGAGGAGTTTGGGAAGGATGACCATCTTAACAGATGCCACCCTACCCAGAAGGGAAATGTGATGGGCCCTCCACTTCTGCAAAAGTTCTCTTATGGAGCGATAGAGGGGGGGGGAAGTTGGCCTTATATAAAGAGTCAAAGGACGGGGTGATCTGCACCCCCAGATATTTCAGCCCCGCTGTAGCCCAGTGGTAGGGAAAGCACTGCTTTAGATGTCGAACCTCCTCGTCGGGGATGTTAATGGGGAGAGCTACCGACTTGGCCGCATTTATCTTATAACCCGACAGGGACCTATATAGATCGAGTTCAGCGTGGAGGTTAGGCAGGGAGATTCTAAGTTGGGTCAGGGTCAGAATAACGTCGTCTGCGAAAAGCGCCAGCTTGAATTCCCTACCCCGCACCAAGACACCCCGGATATCCGGGTTCCTGCGAATCGATGCCGCCAGGGGCTCCACGCAAAGCGCGAACAGAAGCGGCGAAAGTGGGCATCCCTGGCGCGTTCCATTTGCTATCGGGAAAGAGGGAGAGTGGGCAAAGGGGGTCTTAACCTGAGATGTAGGATTCGTATAGAGGTGCTGTATGGCCTGCAGGAAGGGGCCGCGAAGTCCTATGTGTTTTAACGTGGCAAACAGGAAAGGCCAGCTGAGGCGATCAAATTCCTTTTCTGCATCCAAACTAAGGGCTAACGACTCCTGGCCCTCCCTGTTCACCACATCTATCAGGTCGATAACCCGTCTGGTGTTGTCCCCCGCTTGGCGGAGAGGGACAAAGCCCACCTGGTCCTTATGAACCAATGAAGGGAGCAGCACATTTAGACGCAGTGAGAGGAGCTTGGTGAAAATTTTTTAATCTGAGTTAAGTAACGCGATTGGCCTGTAGCTAGCGCACAGCGAGGGGTCCTTGTCGGGTTTGGGGATCAGAGTTAGAAACGACCGCTGCATGTCCGAGGGGATAGGGGTCGAAGGAAGGCATTAAACAGCTTGCACATGCGCGGGAGGAGGATGGGGAGAAACGTCTTATAATATTCATAGGGGAGACCGTCTGGGCCAGGGGATTTATGTGCGGGCAGGGACTTAATGGCAGCCGTGAGTTCCTCCTCTGTCACAGAGGCGTTAAGGGAGAGGAGGTCAGCAGGCTGGATCTTAGGGATTCCACTGTGTTCCAAGTAGTCACGCAGACGATCAGCCAGGTCAGGGGGTGAGGGGTCATGCGGTATGTCAGGGTCGCTATATAAGGCTGTGTAAAATTCCTCAAAAGCCCGAGCTATGTCCCGAGGGTGGGTCAGAAGGCGGCCCGTACCATCTTTAATCTGGTGAGGGGTGGTCATGTGGGAGCGTTCCGATAGCTTACGCGCCAGCAGAGAGTGAGCCTTATTTCCCTTGTCATAGTACCTTTGTTTTAGCCGGAGTAGGGCCTTCTCCACCTGGCCTAAGGCCAAGTCCCGAAGTGTTGTGCGTAGGCATACTATCTTTTTAAGAAGGGGTATGGATGGAGAAGTTTGCAGTTGGCTCTCTAGTGTCCTCAAGTCCCTCTCTGCCTGCACTTTGGCTGCTTTCGCATCCCTTTTCATGGCCGAGGAGAGCGCCATGCAACGACCCTGAAGGACTGCCTTATGGGCCTCCCAAAGAGTGGCCAGGGAGACGTCCGGGGTATCGTTTTCGACGAAATAGTTTTGCAATGTCTTCTGCATTTCCAACCTAGAGGGGCTATACTGGAGTAAAAAGTTGTTCAGCTGCCAGTGACAGGGCCTGTGGTTAGGGGCACCCAGGTCCAGAGTCAGGACCACTGGGGCGTGATCAGACCAGGAGATCGGTAATATTCGGGCCTCCCTAGTAACACGGAGGGTGGCGTTGTTAACAAAAAGGTAGTCTATACGGGAGTGCATGCGGTGCGGAGCAGAGTAGTATGTAAACTGTTTATCCCCCGGGTGAAGGGCGCGCCAGGAGTCAAACAGGGCATAACGTCTAGTAAGCTGGCGAAAAAGTTTAGAGTCTCTGTGGGCCCGGGTCTGTGGGTCCGACGGGTTCAGGACCAGGCGGTCAAGGGCCACCGACTGGCACAAGTTGAAGTCTCCTCCAAATAGCAAGTATTCGTTGGGTGACCGGAACAACCGCGCAAGTACTCTAGAGAGAAAGTGAATCTGGTGGGTGTTGGGTGCATATAGAGTGCATAGCGTAACTGGTTGCTGCTGCCAGAGGCCCCTCAGGATGATGTAGTGCCCTCTAGGGTCAATAAATGACTCTGAGCATTTAAAGGGGGAACCTTTCCTAAAAAGTATGGCCACTCCCGCTCGCTTTCTAGGATTGAACGCCTGGAAAATCTGGGGGTACTGTCTGGACGCAAACCCAAAGGAGTCCCCTTTGTCGAAGTGCGTTTCCTGGAGAAAGACAACGTCCGCCCCAGAATGCCTGATCTCCCGCAGTGTAAGATGTCTCTTCCGATTTGAATTTAGGCCGTGGACATTGAGGGACATAATCTTAGCCATGGTCATGGGTATGTGCAAGCAAGAAGGTACTTATCTGATCCCGCCGCGAGGATATGCCGGGGCCCGCCTGGGGGAGACGCCATTCCGCAGACACAGTCCGGACAGCCGCCAGGAGCACGAGCCGAGCCACGGGAGCAAGGGAGGGGAAGAAGAAAGAGAAAGAACAAAAGGAGGAGAAAAAAAGGAAAAAGACAACATTAAATGCAATGCAATCAAAATGACATTGAGTAAAACGAGGCCCGAGTGCACCGCGCCACTCAGGGCCCAAAGGGTTCCAATAAGTCCTCCCGACCAGGGCCCCCCAAAAGGGAGAGGGTCCAGGCCGGGGGGACATAGAGAACTACAATAACCAGTAACAACAAAGTACAATAGGGTACCAAGGGAACTTCTAGTAGGTCGGACCTACAGGGGGGGTGGGTGACCAGAAGTCTCCAACTGCACGTGCCCAATGAACAAAGCAAGTGTCAAGTGGTGGGCCCAGGGGAGGAGGGGTTACAAATGGAGCTGATGGGTGGGTCAGGGGGGGGTCAAGCAAAAGAGGAAGTCCGATAGAATCAGTCATCAGCCATGACCAGATTGAGGGGGACCGCGGGGGGAGCCCCGGTCCCGGGGTCGCTTGGTCGGGGGGACCTTTTGCCAAACCGTGGGAGGGGGCGGGGGTGTAGCCACCAGGTCCCACTCTTGAAGGCGGGGGACAGGGATGTCCATAGTTTTCGCAAAAGGTGTCAAGGTCTTCAGGATAGCGGAGCACCGCTGATTGACCCTGTCGGCGGGCTGTGAGGCTGAAGGGGAAACCCCAGCGGTAGACTATGTCGCGTTCCTGCAACAGGAGCAGAAGGGGTTGCAAGAGTCTGCGCTTCTGCAGGGTTATCCAGGACAGGTCCGGGTAAAGCTGCAGTGGGACGTTGCCCAAGACCACCTTTCTGGCGGTGCGAGCTTTACGCATGATGTCTTCTTTCAGGGGGAAGGAGTTAACTTTGCAGATGATGTCACGAGGTCTGGAGGCCGGTCCCTTGGGGCGTAGGGCGCGATGCGCCCGGTCCATCTCTATTGGTTTGTCCGGGGGGTCTCCCAAAAGGTCATTGAAGAGGGTTTGCAAGGTATGGTGGAGGTCTTCAGGGCCCTCCGATTCAGGCAGGCCTCTAAGATACAGCGATTTACACCAGCGAAACAGTAAGGGCGGAAATGACGTATGAAAAGGAGTCCCTAAACAGCAGTCGCAATGGCGCTTTTAATACCCGGAAATGCTGCGAATAAAAACTCCACGAAAAAGGTATTAACAGGACTCGTTTTTAAAAGTGTTATATGTAGAATGCATTGCGCTGAGCTGGTGTACTATATCAATTCAAAAATAGAAAAAATTGGCGGGGGTTTACTACCTCTTTAATTTCCCTTTTTTGAATGCACTGTTTCCACTATCAAAGGATACTCAATTATTGTAATACACGGTTAAATGTAACCTTCATTTTACCATGTCTGGAAAACAGATACAAAAATAAATGTGATCACATTGTTAATCATTAGATTAATTAACCCGGGACAATTTCTTATAAATGTTTTGTCTAAAAAACAGAGATTGGCAAGCTGACCTTCCAACTTATCACTGACCTCTCATCCCAGCTACATTCTTTCATGAGAGCGCAAAGTAGGAGGTCACATCTGCTTACATGACACACGCAAGAGGATAGAACTACGAGTCCCAGCATTCGCACACATACACGAATATGTCTCTAAAATCACTTACATATTTCCCATTTGTCCACAACACATGCATGTCATTCTCTTTTAACTCTCTTTAATATTTCCCTGCTTTAAATCCAGCTTTCCTTATATCCTTTGCATCCCATGTATTGTAATCCCATACTTCATATACTGTACCCTTTATGATCAGACAGGCAGCCATAGTTCTCATCACATCTTCCCTCTCTGACAACATATAAGTATTTCTGTTTTAACTCTCATATCTCTGTTTACTTTACTGGTTGTAGTGCCTAACCCCAAATTCATCCCACAACTTAACATCAAAATGTCCCTTTCTGTCTAGTGTTAATTATCACCCTGGATCCGTCCTGCTCACATTTTATAGCCGTTTCTCTAGGTGTTTACTCTGCATGATTCTTAGTCCCTGTGGACTTTGGTGGAAACCCAGTTACCCATTGTGGATCCCTGACCACTTTAACCATGAATCTAGGGGCTCAGTATAGGCGGAACCGCACCTTCGGTTCATATATTTTATAGCGCTCCTCTTGCGCTGGGCATTTTTGAGGGTCTCTTACCCTTCATTCCCTTACTTATTTGAATGCCTGTAATGCCTGGCCAGTCTTGTGCCTATACCCTCTTGCCTCTAAACTACTTTAACTAGCAGATGTACTACATATACCTGTGAACAACACTATTTTTCCCTTTCTCATCTATAACACTCCGATGGACAGTAAACAGTGACAACATAACATGTAACCACCAATCAATACAGTTCGATTAAGGGGAGTAAAATAGGTACCCTTTGTCCCGAAAATGCCTTAGGCTACGTACACACGGTTGTTCCAAACCGATGAGAATGGTCCGACGGGCCATTTCCATCGGTTCACCGCTGAAGTGGGCTGATGGTCTAATGTGCGGACACACTATCGTTCCAAAAACCGATCGCGTCAGAACGCGGTGACGTCAAACACACGACGTGCTGAATAAAACGAAGTTTTGGATTTGACCGATGAAACTGGACTTAAGGCCGTTTTCATCAGTTTGGACCGACCATGTGTACAAGGCCTTACCGATCAAGAAAGTCTGATAACTCAAATTTAAGCAAAAGGCTTACCTCAGCCGGCTGATTATCAGAAATTCCCGGATCGTCTCAAGCTCCTCGTTTCGGATCCTCAGGATCACCTGTAAATCACCTCCTGGCTGGCTCGCCACAATGACATGGACATTTTATAGATAGGCAACTCCTATCCTCGTATTGATTAGTGGTTAAACTTAAGAATAACTACTGCAGTAGGGAACAGACACAAAAGATACACTCAGCATCTTTCCAAATAACCGTTCTCCTTTATTATGACGCAATTGTAGGTTTTTATACACATAATTACGTAGGTATCACATTAATATTACAATTGTACTTTTATGGTAACAAGGGGCGTAACATAAGCAGACTAATTCTAATCAGCCCTTGAAAGAATACAAACATGTACTGAAAATATTATTAGTGCCGTGTGCACAGTGAGTGCAGTGTGCAAAACATACAGTATAGAATACAATTATATACAGAACTTACAAATTTCCTTAACACTGTCTTAGTCTGTAGGGTTCAATATTGAGTTGGCCCACCCTTTGCAGCTATAACAGATTCAACTCTTCTGGGAAGGCTGTTCCACAAGGTTTAGGAGTGTGTCTATGGGAATGTTTGACCATTCTTCCAGAAGCACATTTGTGAAGTCAGGCACTGATGTTGGACAAGAAGGCCTGACTTGCAGTCCCCGCTCTAATTTATCCCAAAGGTGTTCTATCGGGTTGAGGTCAGGACAGTCAAGTTCCTCCACTACAAACTCGCTCCTCCATGTCTTTGTGGACCTTGCTTTGTGCACTGGTGAGCAGTCATGTTGGAACAGGAAGAGGACATCCCCAAACTGTTCCCACAAAGCTACTGTAGGAGCATGAAATTGTCTAAAATGTCTTGGTATGCTGACGCCTTAAGAGTTCCCTTCACTGGAATTACCCTTTCCTTATCATCTACACATCATACCAAGCATTATAAACATATACAGATAACATCAACAACAACAGACAAACAAACAAAAAAATAATAATAAATAAATACATTTTAAATTCAGCCAACTAATCCTGTGTTCACATCATGTAATAAACTATATTCACTGGAACTAAGGGGCCAAGCCCAACCCCTAAAAAATAACCCCACACCATAATCCCCACTCCACCAAATGATTTGGACCAGTGTACAAAGCAAGGTCCATAAAGACATGGATGAGCAAGTTTGGGGTGGAGGAACTTGACTGGCCTGACATCAACCCGATAGAACACCTTTGGGATGAATTAGAGCAGAGACTGCAAGCCAGGCCTTCTCGTCCACATCAGTGTCTGACCTCACAAATGCGCTTCTAGAAGAATGTTCAAACATCCCCATAGACACACTCCTAAACCTTGTGGAACAGCCTTCTTAGAAGAGTTGAAAGAGCTCATCATCAAGTAAGTGAGATCAGAGGTAGTATGTCACACCCCTCCATTCAGGGCAGAAGCTACTAATTTATTTGTCATCTTTTCCTCTCTTATATTTGAGGCCTGGTGAGCTCTTCAATTTTGAAATACTCACTTCAATCCACTTGGACTCCACCCTTAACCAGAGACAACATTTTATCTACATCAGGCTAGATTTTGGCTTACTCTGGTCTATGTTTATGTACTTGGGGGTTGTCTTCCATGATATGGCAGGCTGTGTCTGGGACCTTCAATTTCTCCTTCCATAAAGCATTGAGCACACTATATTGCATCCATCCTGGATTTGTTTTTAACTGTCTGTGATTTACTTGTTTTCAATACACCCAATTCTGTTGGTCCTGATGAAGCAGGTGATGCACCAAACGCGTTGACCTTCTCAAAAGATTTAATGTGCTTATCTTTGTAATGTATTTCACAGACAACAATATGTGTTTTACATGGTATGAAATAAAAAAAAATATTTGTATTCAACTGTATGGTATAGGAAACAATTTTTTCTTTTTGCGTGGTAAGTGTGTACACTGGGGTATATTCAAAGTCCCAAAATACTCTCTGTCCTTTTGCTATATCCAGTTTGGGTTTTGCCCCTCTGCCCTTTGACCATTTAGGATCACCTGGAACTCAGAGTCAGTGTCTGTGAGAGCTGCAAGGTTGACGAAATCTGTAAGGTTGGTGAAAGTTGTAAGACTGCATATGGGGAGGTTGACAAGCATTAGGCTTGCTCAGCCTGTTAGTTAGGATGCCGATTTTTGTATAGATAGTGACTGAACACGGATAGGATTTTGTTTTGAAGTTTTTGCCCTATTTATTCTTCACCAATATACACTGCACTGTTTGTCACTACACCACTGGACTGGTGTCTGTGCCTGAAAGTGTGCTTGCCCCAGGGAGCTTTGTACTTGCTACTGATTACCCAGCTCACAGCGTAATATGGCCAAACCTTTGCATTCGATTTTATGTACGGTATGTTTCAGTTTTTTGGGGGGTTTATATTTCATTTTTATGGTCCATTTACGCAATCTTGGGTTTTATTTGTAGGCTTTGTCTTACATTAGAAAATAAATGAATACAATTGAATATAATGAACCAACCGCAAGCTATTTAAAACTAGGAAAGACAAAACACCTGAATTTACCATGAGACATTACAATCCTTTGGAACAGGGGTGTCAAACTCAATTTCATAGTGGGCCGCATCAGCATTATGATTGTCCTCAAAAGGGCCGGTTGTATCTGTAAGGCCTCGTACAGACGACCGAACATGTCTGCTGAAACTGGTCCGCTGACTGATTTGTCCATCCGACCGTTTTCGAGCGAACAAATGTTTCTTAGCATGCTAAGAAACATGTCCGCTGAAAGCCTGTCCGTCGGACATGTTCGGTCGTCTGTACAGACTCACCGTACATGTCCGATCGGCCGCCATCCCTCGCATGCGTCAAAGTGATTTGACGCATGCGTGGAAGCTTTGAACTTCCAGGGCCGCACATGTCGCGGCGACAGCGCGGCCACGTCACCGTGGATCGTGTACGCGCGGATTTCTGTCGGATGGTATGTACAACCATCAGACAGAAATCTCCGGCCGGACATGTCCGCTGAAAACGGTCCGGCGGACCGTTTTCAGCGGACTGTCCGGTCGTCTGGACGAGGCCTAAGATTAGATGTCCAGCGCATCGCCTCCCCTTACATTAGATGTCAAGAGCCACCCCACCATCCGAAGTTGAGTCCCCTACTCTCCCTTACATCACAGTGCACCCCCCTTTCCTTATGCTGCTGCTGGGAAGAAGCTGGAGGCATTGCTTGAAAGCAGAAAGTAGGGGTCTAGAGGAGAACCAGATGAGGGCTGCAGGAGAGGTGCAAGGGTCACATAAAATGGCCCGGAGGGCCTGATTTGGCCCGCGGGCCTTGTGTTTGACACCTGTGATTTGGAATCATACTAGTTTTGGATAACACAATAATGAACATTCAATGGATAAAAAATGCAACCTGAAGCAGTTTTCTTTTTAAATCCAACTTTTTTGCGAAAAACCCTACACTTAAGTTTGCCAAGTTATGAGGTAATTTCATGTCTATACTTAGAAACATGTCTGGACAGAACAAATAAACACGTGATTAGATCTTTTTCAATATTTATTTTCTACTTACAGTATATCTATGTTTTTAATGTTTTTTATATTTTCCAATCTCGGCTATGTAACACTAATTTTGTTGTTGTTGTGGTTGATTTAATTATAATTGAGGTTACATCGTTTAACCTTTTTCATGGCCAGAGGTCATTGAAACCTAGATCTCCAGGCCAGACTTGGCAGCATCAGTGTGCATTGCGTAACTTGGCTATAACACTATTGGATTGATTTATTAAAACTGTTAAGTGAAACATTTGGTGCAGCTGTGCATGACAGCCAATCAGCTTCTAACTTCCGCTTGTTTAACATGTTCCCTACTGAGTAATTTTAAAAATGACGTCGTCGGGAACCCTTCCTCCTTCAGATTAGACGTCATATGACGTCCTTGCATTCCCGGGCGGCTAGGGGGCGCGCATGCGCCGGCGGCGGCGCGCGGGCCCCCCGCTGCATTGCTAGGGACCCGGTATGCGTGCCCGGCGGCCGCGATGTCCGCCGGGCACCCATGATTGCCCGCAATCACGGCAGGACCATGGATCTGTGTGTGTAAACACACAGATCCATGTCCTGTCAGCGGTGAGGAGACAGATGTGTGTTCCCAGTACAGAGAAACACACATCGATCTCATCCCCTTGTGAGTCCCCTCCCCCCTACAGTTAGAACACACTTTAGGGAACATATTAACCCCTTCCTCGCCCCCTAGTGTTAACCCCTTCCCTGCCAGTCACATTTACACAGTAACAGTGCAGTTTTATAGCACTAATCGCTGTATAAATGTGAATGGTCCCAAAAATGTGTCAAAAGTGTACGATATGCCCGCCGCAATGTCATGGTCACAATAAAAATCACAGATCGCCGCCATTATTAGTAAAAAAAAAATAAATGCCATAATTCTATTCCCTATTTTGTAGATGCTAGAACTTTTGCGCAAACCGATCAAATACGCTTATTGCGATTTTTTTTACCAAAAATATGTAGAAGAATATGTATCGGTCTAAACTGAGGAAAAAAATATATTATGATATTTATTAAATCAAAAAGTAAAAGATATTGTGTTTTTTTTTTTCAAAATTGTCTCTCTTCTTTTGTTTATAGAGCAAAAAATAAAAAGCACAGAGATGATCAGATACCACCAAAAGAAAGCTCTATTTGTGGGGAAAAAAGGACCCCAATTATGTTTGGGAGCCACGTTGCATGACTGCACAATTGTCATTCAAAGTGCAACAGCGCTGAAAACTAAAAATTGATCTGGGCAGGAAGGGGGTGAAAATGCCCTGTATTGAAGTGGTTAATTAAGCAGCACCACCAGATTTTACACTTTACAATCTTAGTAAATCAGACCCTTTGTCTAATTTAGTCACCCAAATATGTTTATACTATTTTAACCCTTTCACGCCGAGCGTACGCATATATGCGTCCTCGGCTTTCAGGGGTTATACCGGGATGATGCCTGCAGCCGCAGGCATCATCCCGGTACCGTTGTTTAGAGCCGGCGATCGGCTTTCCAAACATAACAACCGATGCGGCTAAAAGCCGCTCGGTTGTTATGCCGGAGGAGCGGGAGGGGACAACCCCCCCTCCCGCCGCCTCTCGCCGCTCTGACCGGGCCTCCCGTCCCACCGGGAGACCCGATCCACGATCCGGCGCCTCCAGCGTCTCGGCGCGCTCTGAAACAAAGCCGTAAACAGCTTTGATTCAGTGTCCGCATTGAAACCACGGAAGCGGCGTCATGACGTCACTTCCGGGTTTCTCAGATGCCAATGGCGCCGGATTTAAAAAAGTACACAGTATTCAGAATCACCGTTTTCGGCGATCTGAATACTTTGAAGTGCAAAGGAGGGCTCGGAGGTCTTTTAGACCCCCGATCCCTCCATAAAGAGTACCTGTCACCACCTATTGCTGTCACAAGGGATGTTTACATTCCTTGTGACAGCAATAAAAGTGATCAAAATGTAAAAAAAAAAAAAAAAAAAAATTTAATATTAGAAAAAATAAATAAATAAATAAGAAAACAAAAAAAAAAATTTTTTAAAGCGCCCCCCTCCCCGCGAGCTTGCGCAGCAAAGAAAGCGCATACGGAAGTCGCGCCCGCATATGAAAACGGTGTTCAAATAACACATGTGAGGTATCGCCGCGATCGTAAGAGCGAGAGCAATAATTATAGCACTAGGCCTACTCTGTAACTCCAACCTGGTAAGCGTAAAAAAAGTTTAAAGCGTCGCCTATGGAGATTTTTAGTTACCGTAGTTTGTCGCCATTCCACGAGTGCGTGCAATTATAAAGCGTGTCATGCTTGGTATCTATTTACTCGGCATAACATCATCTTTCACATTATGCAAAAAAAATGGGCTAATTTTACTTTTTCATTTTTTTTAAATTCATGAAAGTAAATTTTTCCCAAAAAGTTGTGTTTAAAACACCGCCGCACAAATACCGTATGACATAAAATATTGCAACAATCGCCATTTTATTCTCTAGATTCTCTGCTAAAAATATATATATAATGTTTGGGGGTTCTAAGTAATTTTCTAGCCAAAAATATGGATTTTAACTTGTAAACACCAAATGTCATACATAGGCATAGGCATGAAAGGGTTAAGGACCTCTAAGGTTTTTAATGTTTACACTTTTTAAACAAAATTTCATGTTTTTTTTTGTTTTTTTTATAGGCTGACAAATGAAGATGAATGGAAAGGAAAAAAAGGATGTACAAATGACAGTATATACATTTTATTAAACATTTAGACTTTTTTTTTTAACCACTTCAGTCCTGGGAAAAAAATGTCTGCCCAATGACCGGGCCATTTTTGCAGTTTGGCACTGCATCTATTTAACTGACAATTGCGTGGTTGTGCAACACTGTACCCAAACAAAAATTTTCCCCACAAATAGAGCTTCTTTTAGTGGTAGTTGATCATCTCTGCACTTTTCATTTTTTTGCGCTATAAACAAATAAAGAGCGACAATTTTGAAAAAATACAATATTTTGTACTTTTTGCTTTAATATATATCCCCATTTAAAAAAATAAAAATAAAAAAAATTCTCAGTTTAAGTCGATATGTTTTCTTCTTTATATTTTTGGTAATAAAAATAATAGCAATAAGCGTATATTGATTGGTTTGCGCAAAAGTTATAGCATCTACAAAATAGGGGATAGATTTATAGCATTTTTATTATTATTATTATTTTTTTACTAGTAATGGTGGCAATCTGCGATTTTTATCGGGACTGCAACATTATGGAAGACACATCAGACACTTTTGACACATTTTTGGGACCATTGGCATTTATACAGCAATCAGCAAAATGCACTGATTACTGTAAAAATGTCACTGGCAGGGAAGGGGTTAACACTAGGGGCTGATCAAGGGGTTAATTGTGTTCCCTCATGTGTTTCTAACTGTAGTGGGATGGGACTGACCTAGAGGAAATAATAGATTGTGGTTCCTAGGTATTAGGAACTCACAATCTGTCATTCCTCAAGGAACAGAACAGGGATGTGTGTGTTTACACACACACATCCCTGTTCTGCCTCTCTTGCCCGCGATCGCTCGTGGCCGGCGGTCATCGTGACCGCTGGTCACAAGCATCGGCACCCATGCGATGCAGTGGGCGTGCCTCTTCCTAGCCCACTTTAAGCAACCAACATACAGCTACGATGGTTCGTGCAGAGGAGCCAACCTGCCGCAGTATAACTGCAGCAGCTGGTCCATAAACGGTTAATCAATAACATCATTTTATCATACAATTATAGTGTTAAATGGACACGCAGTTATTTTCAGGCTGCAATGGCATCAGCAGGCTGTACATTTTTAAAATTTTGCAGACATAAATTAAGGTGTACTTTAAACCACAAAATATTATATATTTTCTAAAAGTCCTTTTGAATTTGTATTGTTTTAAGTATATTCTTGTTTTGAAACGACATTGATTATTTCTTAAAAATGGTGTGGTGGGGGGGGGAGGGCGCAGTTTGCCATCTTCACCCTGGGCACCAAATGGCCTTGTCCCAGCACTGAGTGAAGGGGTGCTATGCTTGTCCCCTTCACTACCAGCCAGTTACCCACATACTGGTACTGATCCCATGGCACAAAGTACCTATGGACACAGTCTGGAGTCACGAAAGAGAGAGAGAGAGATGTAGTGGGGCCCCAGGAGAGAGAACAAGAATAAAGTTCTGTAAAAAATGTATTTCCTGTATCCATTTGCAACAATGGGACCAGTCACTGGGAGTTAGGTGACAGTATTGCTGAGTTGGTGGAGACTGGTACATGCTCCGTTGTACCGTCTCAAGAAATGGTGCACACCTGGAGAGTGGTGTTCTCTAACAGAAGTGTATTGTCCATATTCTCATTGCACACGTTCCTGGACTTTGGGTTTTCAGTAGTGGGTGCTGTAGCAACTGCCAGCTGGAAAATGGGCTTGCTTGTCATGAAACAATGCACATATTTGCCAGCACGCCACGGATCATCACATATCGTCAAAACATTGATTGCAGAAAGATTGCACCACAAAGCACCATGTGCAACGTTTTGGAGCCATGCAGGACCCCTTTGTCAGACATGACCCCTTCGTCAGGAAGTGTGTCTGATGTGCTTAGTGTTAACAGTGTAGAAGTATGGCCACTTATTACAAGGGGTTAACTGTGCATGTTGCTGCTTGCTTCTAAAGTCTAGAGACCTGCCTTAATGTTGATTTCACATGACCGCAACTCCTGCCTGTGATTCAGGCATTAGTGAGTGCAGTTCCACAGTGTCCCCGTTAGGGTGCCTTATGTCCCGCCCACAAAGTGTTAACATGTGGCCAAACATGCCAAACTATCTGGTTGTGAAGGGCACATTTAGCATAATATAATTGTACGAGTCAGGGGTTAGCGCAGTTTACAATATTCCATTCCGAACCCAAGACAGCTTCCGACACTCCACAATCTGGCAGACGAACATGGCCCATACAGTTTCCCCAGAAACGAGACACAGCTCTGTTCTCTGGTTCAACAGGAATAGACTTTTAATGGGAAAATCAGGCATCTTATATACAATTTAGGAACCACAATGAACAATGACCCAACTCCACCCACAACATGACACAATGAGCTCAATACACATCTTTTAGGAGACAGCCATTCTGATTCAGAGATAATCTATATGAGCTAATTACTAATCATTTACCCAGACAAGATGACCCAGAGATAAGCTCTTCTCACCTGCTATACAATACAAATCTATCATCAATAGAAATTCACACTATACAGTGTCAATTAACATCACACAGCGAAAGGTTCTTGAGAGCCAGACTAAGGTTCATTTACATGACAGTAGCAGACGACATTAAACACCCTAACAGTCTGTGTTCCCACATTGAATGAGTCACTCTTTCTATTGACCGGTTAGGTTTTGAATCAACAACCTGTAATTAGTTCTTGTAGATATTCTTGAATATATTGTGGATTACAGACCCATGTTAAAACATTCCAACATATGTCCCCTATTTCCTGGCTCAATCTGTGTAAGAGTTTCTGGGTCCCACGGGCCCTCCCGTTACAATAATAATACATAACAATAATATGTAGCACTACCCCCGAAGGAGCTGCTGGTTTGTTTTGGGTGGCATGTTACCTCTATATCCCGCCATCTAGGGTGCTTAAAGAGAGCTGTAATAAAGGGAATGTCCACACAACAACAGGTGTCTTGTCTCTGCTTTTAATACCAAGCCGGGTAAAAATGATAAACAGTAGAAAGGTGAAGGGATAGCAAAATAGATGACGGCAGATTCAGGTGTAACTGGATATGGAAAACAGTCCTGCTTCCAAAGACAATTTTACTCCAGCCGGAGTGGGTATAGTGCATCTGGACAGGCCTCACTCACCAGCCTGGCAGCCTAATTGTCACTCGGATGGATAGGATTAAGTCTCTGCCACAGACCCTCCTGAAGGACCTCCTGAAGGTTGGAGAAAATTTCGGTCCAAAATCCCTCTTGACTGGATTTAACACCCGATTCTCCGTCACATAGCTTTGGTTAAATCAGTAACTGATAGGTGACCTGAGTCCAGCCTCTAAGAACCCAAGTGTCCTCTGATGAATGGACAGGTCTCTCTTGAAACACCAGCCTTGTGCTAGGTATCCCCCGGACAGGCTCCTCATCAGGTGGCTTCCTCCAATTGGACGGACAGCCCAGGACCATCTGGCAAATTAGGGACCCAGTCGACTCACTGGATCCACAATCTGGATGAATGCACTCCCGGCCAACGTGGTCCCGGGAGCCAGGAACACTGCGACACACATGCACACACCCTGGCCAGGAGGGCCACACACAGGGGTGGTGGGACGACTGCCCAGCTCAAGGGCGGGAATATAGTGACCCCGAACGAATGGCGTCTGCCGTTTAAATACCCCTTCCCAGCATGCACAGCGAGGCGATAAACCCCCCTGATTGGCTGCCGGGAAGAGATATCTAACTACACTTGACCCCACTGCTGCCACCTGTCGGCCTGAGGTGGAACTCAGTACCCCAGACAACGACAGTATGCACAAACAGTACAGCCAAACTAAGACAGAGGCCCAAAATTTAACCAAATTACAGGTTCAGAGCCAACTACCTCTCTGAACTCTCTAAATTTTCAATAGCACCGGCTCTGAAAATAGCCAGGCGCTACAAATATACACAAATTATACTGAGGGTAATATATCCATAATTTTCTAAACTAACTCAGAACAAGTATGCAGATCAGGAGTTCTGCCTTCACTTGCTGGATATGTGTCCTGGGTCACTGATTGTCATGAAGCCAGAGACAGTCAGGCAACTGGCATTTTTAGAAGGATAGCTATGGCAGCCCACTTACTGTATTTTTTTCTGTATAGGTCTCCTTTAAGAGGTTAATTAAAAGATGGAGTCATGGATTCTGTGTTAAACTACTTGTCCTTTTTCTCCTTTGATAATCACTCTCTGGCAGTTTGTTGGACTCACACTTTCTGTGTTGTGTGGTTCAAGCAGTGATTTATGTCTAGTACAGGTTAGTGCACCCTTCACTTACATAAATAGACATGCCTGTATTTGTTAAGATGAAACAAGCCTTCTACAGATATGCACTTAAAAGACAAAAGTTTAAATAAAGTAACAGTAACCCATTATTACCGATCAGTTTTCATTGCACCATTCCAATAACTGTAATTTGCTCATCTTTGCAGCATTTAAGAAAAATGAATAAAAAAAAAAAAATCTTTTAACAAAACTTATATTTTCAACTATGCAGCAGAGAAAGGGTTAATGGGCGGCATGCCTATCCCTCCTCGCTCTCCTTCTCCCCAAACACACACAAGGCAGTTTATATCACTCTCTTGCATCATTTTGTAACCCCAGACCTGGTAATCTCTGGTCGGAAACATGAAAAAATGTTTACAGTATTGTCCTTCCCCCAGCTAGGAAGTAAGTAAATATCTGCTTAAAAAGAATACGTTCACATGCCTAATGACTCAGATCTAGGATGGTGGGGGTCAAAAAAAGTTATTACTCAGAGAAAATCAGTGGTGTTAAGGGTTAAAGACCAAAGAGTATAAATTTGTCTCCTCTTCTTCATTTTGTCATTAGAAGCAGGTAGCTTCTGAGCATAGGATCTTCTACTACTAGATAGGTGACTTATAGTAATCAGAACTTTTATTTATTTATTTTAAATTAAGATTTTTTTTTTTGATAACTGGATTAATACATTTTTTCAATTTGTACTATTTATCTAAATATTTTATTTATCCGGGAAAATTATTTCACAGCAAAAACTTTTTATTGCAAAGAAGATGCTAAGAAGACAGCCTATCATTTTTACCCAGAGGTCTGCAGGAGTAAGACTGTGCTTATTGGTCCTGGCACTATGTAGTTCTGGTAGGGTGC
Source organism: Rana temporaria (assembly GCF_905171775.1). Taxonomy (NCBI): domain Eukaryota; kingdom Metazoa; phylum Chordata; class Amphibia; order Anura; family Ranidae; genus Rana; species Rana temporaria. Next base: position 93,115,786 of record NC_053498.1, on the reverse strand, counting down.
TAGCCAGTCCTATTAGAGATACTAATCCCCTTTTGGGGTACTCAGACCAGGTACGACTAAGACATCTCTATACAGATAATGAGCATACTAACCAACATCTTCAGATCACTTCAGAGGGAGAAGTCAGCGGGACCACAGACAAAAATGTATACAGTAAGTATACTCAGATCCAACTGTTATTATTATTATTAGTATTATTATTATTATTTCTTCTATTAATCTATATGATCTGACCCTTATTCTCTCTTCTCCAATCAAAGCTGAAATCTGTGTAGCTAATGCACATCATTGCTCATTGTGCTACCTTATCAATAGAAGATGCCTACACACATTTCAGTTTAGTAGTTCAATAATCTGTTGATCGTGATCTAGTATAACAAATAGTTATATATACGGTTAATTGTTCTCTAATATCCAATTTATTTTCTAAAAGTTTTACAAAAAATCTAAAGTTTGGACAGGATGAAAATAATTAATAATTAATAATTTTCTCTGAAATTAGAGCTTGTGTGGTAAACCAAAAGTTTTTTTTTTCTTGAGTTTTTAAATGCCATTAAAGAGGACATTGAATTAAAATAAAAAAAATACTGTAGTTTGCATAGTAATTACCATTGCAATATGGGTTGAATTACAAAATCAGAAAATACACATGGGGCAAGCTAAAAGGAATGTAAACATTTTTAAGTGGAACTCCAGCTAAACTCTTTTCTGTTTTGGATAAGGTGGGGAATGGTTAGATCCCTCATAAGGTGTTTGCTGCAATCTTCATGTTTCGGGTACTTCTCCCGCGGGAGTAGGCATTTCCAAGCTGAGCCACAATGTAATCTGGGAGTTTGCCCAGATGATTGATGTCTATCAGAAAATGTCCCCCCCGGCGGATAAGGCCCCGCCCCCCGTATTGCGTAGTTGCGTCACGAGTGTCACGGTTTCCGAAAGAACCCGAACATGCAGAGCTGCGAGTCGGCTCTACACGGCACCTGCGCACCGACTAGGAGCCGTGTAGAGCTGACTGCGCAGGCGCCGTATAGAGCTGACGCACAGCTCTGCATGTTCGGGTTCTTTCGGAAACTCTGTGACACTCGTGACGCAACTACGCAACACGGGGGGCGGGGCCTTATCCACCGGGGGGAACATTTTCTGATAGACATCAATCATCTGGGCAAACTCCCAGATTACATTGCGGCTCAGCTTGGAAACGCCTACTCCCGCGGGAGTAGTACCCAGAAGCCGGATTGCAAATATAGATTATAAGGTATGTGCAGCCTGAAAAAAAAAATGCCAATTGTACATGTTAGAAGTATAAAGAATTTAGTCTGATATAGATGTTATTTGGGTGAACCTCCACTTAAAGTGTTGGTCTGTATTCAGATTTCTGTTATTCATGATGACAGTGCATTCATGGTATTAACATTTTTCTGTGAATTACGCTCTCAGTTGTAACCCTTGTCAGTGCCAAAAAAAAACCTGTAATACATTAACAAAGTTTAAAAAAAGAACACAAAACAGATTATCAGCAGACCTGCTTCACTCCCAGCCTGGTTATAACCCCAAGCATGATGATTTATGTATTCTAGCCTACTTTTGTAGCAGATCATATATAATTACCTACAAATATACACATGTTTGCACCAATAACTAACTAGCTGTCAGTGTCGGCCCAAGACATTGTGCTGCCTGGGACCAAAAACTGAAATGCTGCCCCCCCCCCCCAGAAAAAAAATCACGCCAACCAAAAGGCCCCCACATTCATTATTTTATATCATGATAACTAAAGGGGACCCGTCATGGCTCAATACATGTTTAAAGGAGTATAAAGAGGACCTGTCATTGCTCTATACATGTATATAGAGGACCTGTCATTACTCTTTACATGTAAATGGATATCAAGAGGACCTGTCATGGCTCTATAAATGTATATAGGACTATAAAGAGTACTTGACATGGCTCTATACATGTATAAAGGAGTATAACGAGGGCCTGTCATGGCTCTATAGATGTATAAAGAGAACCTGTCATGGCTCTATACATGTATAAATAAGTATAAAGAGGACCTGTCATGGCTCTATACATGTATATAGAGGACCTGTCGAGACTCTTTACATGTATAGGAATATAAAGAGGACCTGCCATGGCTCTATAAATGTATATAGGAGTATAAAGAGGACCTGTCATGGCTCTATACATGTATAAAGGAGTATAATGAGGGCCTGTCATGGCTCTATAGATGTATAAAAGGACCTGTCATGGCTCTATACATGTATCCAGGAGTATAAAGGGACCTGTGAATTACCGGCGGCCACAATGTCTTTTGCGCAAACTAATCAATGTACGCTAATTGTGTTTTTTTTTGGTACCAAAAATATGTAGAAGAATACATATTGGCCTAAACTGAAGAAAATAGTTTATTTTTCTAAATTTTGGGGATATTTATTATAGCAAAAAGTTAAAATATATATATATTTATAGCACAAAAAATAAAAACCGCAGAGGTGATCAAATATCACCAAAAGAAAGCTCTATTTGTGGGAAAAAAGGACATCAATTTTATTTGGGTAGCGGAGCTGGCGGAACGGGCTGGCGGGCATCAGTATGCTGCCCCCCTAAAAGTGCTGCCTGGTACCCATGGTACCACCCGGTCCCATCATAGGGCTGGCCTTGCTAGCTTTTGTAATTAAAATATATATATTTCCCTATAAAAGGCTGAAGCTAAACATTTATACTTTATACGTCCATTATGGATCTGTCTGATGAGCACTATGGAATATAGATTGGCAATCCTTTTATAAGTGTCATTGGATAATGTATTTCTATCCAATAATAACCATAGCATATAAAAATAGATTGTAGTAGCAACCATTGAAACCTAATTTTAGCAACACCCGAATTATAAGGAGCATTCTGATTTGTCGCTTCCGTTAGTTAAAATCTATAGTCTAAACATTTTTCATTTTGGGAATAATTTAACCAATCAATTTGATTTTTTTCTGTTTGTATGCCAATGAGACGATCTTCCTTTACTTCCTGTTCTTTAGACACAATGGGATTGATTTACTAAAGCAGGAGAGTGCAAAATCTGGTGCAGCCGTGCATTTTTTTTTTGTCAAAGCCCAATTGAACAAGCTGAAGTAAGAAGCTGATTGGCTGCCATGTACAGCTTTAGTAGACTTTGCACTCTCACATTTTAGTAAATCAACCCCAACAGGACGTGAAAATAAATCTTTTACAGTTGAGGGAAAATTCCCACTGAAACCGCTGACCCTGTTGGATGATTTCTCTTCAACTTTCACAAAAAAAAAAAAAAAATTCATTCATGACCCAAAGTAGTCTTTGTAGAAAATGTTTTCATTCAAATAGAATCTTAGACAGATGTTACGAAAGCATGAAATGTGAATCAGTTGTGCGCAAAAAAAACGCATTGTTAAGTGCATGGACCTTGGAGTACCATATACTCCATACTTGCATCAATTTTATGTTTCTCAGCCATGGAATTTCTTTGTTAGTAGTAGGTCTGAACACATCAAAGCAGAATTCTATATAAAATGCTTAAAACAAAAATGGCTCCGAGACTATTTGGTGGACTATAGTCTTATGGAGTGAAAAGTCCACCATAATTGGGCAATCAGTAACTGTTTTCCTGTAAAAGATATCTGCTACTATTTAAAGAACAGTTGATTCTAAAAAAAAAGTCACCCAAAAGAAACATACAAGTCACAACAAATTGTAAAATTGGCCACACCAAGAAGATCCATGAAATTCTGCTTTGCTGATTTGTACGGGTCACTGAAATTTGCACACGACCTACTATGGTCGGCTCAAAACTTGATCATTGCCTTTTCATTCATAATTTGCAGTTAACCTCCCTGGCGGTATGATTATTTCAGAAAAAAGGTGCTGAAAGCGGTACCATTATTTTGCAAGGAAATTTGGTGTTTTATATTGTAGGCCTGTGATTCTAAGGCCCCGTACACACGGCCGAGGAACTCGACGTGCCAAACACATCGAGTTCCTCGGCCAGTTCAGCCCTGAAGTCGCCGAGGAGCTCGGCGGGCCGAGAGCTCCCATAGAACAACGAGGAAATAGAGAACATGTTCTCTATTTCCTCGTCGAGCTCCTCGTCGGCTTCCTCGGCCGAAAGTGTACACACGACCAGTTTCCTCGGCAGAATTCAGCCAGAAACTCGGTCGGAAGCTGAATTCTGCCGAGGAAACTGGTCGTGGGGCCTTAGGAATAACTCACTTAAATCTGACCAAACAAGAGTCTAGTAGGCATAAATAAATAAATAAATTATAATATAATAAATAATTATAACAATAATTATAACAAATAATAATATAATTATAATAAAAATTATTCAATAATGTAATCAACTCAAAATCACTGAAATTTGCTCAGTTGCAGAATTGTCGCTGTCATTTCTTTTATTTTTTTATGACGAATTTTCCCACAAATCGCTATCGCTCAATTCTGCAAGTGATTATAATTTATTATCGCTGTTTTCTAGCTGCTCTAAAACCATTTTTGACATACTGTAAAGGGACACTTTTGGTTGCTATGGAAAATCTACAGTTTTCAGGCAGAAAGAACAGTTTTTATTATATAAAACAACATGTAGGGCACTGGGCAGACCACTAGGGACAAGGGGGGTGTGTATTTTTTACATACAGTACTGTAATCTATAAGATTACAGTATACTGTATGTAAGGTGTTTGTTTACCTTTTTGAATTTGGCGCCGTTCTCCGCTCTCGTGCGTCGTAACGTCGCAGGGAACAGAGATCGGCGGCACAGGAGGACACTGTGTGAATCGAGCGAGGTCCCGCTCGCTCACACAGCGCGGTGGCATCGCTGGATCCAGGGACAAGGTAAGTAACTTTGTCTCTGGCTGCAGCGTGGCGAGCCCGAGTCTGGCTTGGGGATACCGATTTTGGTATAAAAATCTTACCCCGAGCCAGACTCGGGAATACCGGCAGGGGGGTTAAAGGGGTTGTAAAGGTTCGGTTTTTATTTTTTAAATGGGTTCCTTTAAGCTAGTGCATTGTTAGTTCACTTACCCTTTCCTTCGATTTCCCTTCTAAATGTTTTTGTTCTTTGTTTTCTTTGTCTGAATTTCTCACTTCCTGTTCCTCCTCAGTAAGCTGTTCTGGCTGACTAACCCCCATGGATGACGGGGGCAAGCTTACTGAGGAGAAACAGGAAGTGAGAAATTCAGACATAGAAAAAAAACATTTTGAAGGGAAATTGAAGGAAAAGGTTAGTGAACCAACAATGCACTAGCTTGAAGGAACCTATTTAGAAAATAAAAAATGAACCTTTACAACCCCTTTAAGCTTTTAGCATATCCAAGATTCCTAAATTTGAATTCAGATTCATGATTGCATGGTAAATCGTGGTATGAATATTTCAAATGTGCTGAAAAGGTTAAAAAGAAAACAGCTCATGGAGAAGTAGGAGAAAATATAACTTCAAAGGTCATTGGTTATCTACACGAGTGTACCTTATACACAAAAATTGCATTTATGAAAGCACTTACCCACATTATCAGCAGTTCTACAGCATTGCATCATTAGACATTACATAATGCTTTACAGGTTCGCTAATAAAAGAGCATTTACATGAAAACTGCTGTACAGTATGATTTTGATATGATTTTGATATTTCTATATATTTATTTCCTTGATTTAAAATGCTCATTGGGGAAATTATTTAATTTTTAACAAGCCTTCGCTCATTTTAAGACATTTTATTACCTAGAAAAAAATACTTGATTGTGCAATGGTTCATCGATCTAGTTATGCCGCGTACACACGATTGAAATTTCCAACAAGAAATGTTCAATGTGAGCTTTTGGTCGGAAATTCCGACCGTGTGTAGGCTCCATCAGACAAATTTCCGACAGCAAAAATTTGAGAGCTGGTTCTCAAATTTTCAGACGGGAAAAGTTCTTGTCGAAAATTCCGATCACTTGTATGCAATAATGACGCACAAAAATCCTACGCATGCTCGGAATCATTAAACTTCCTTTTTTTTTGGCTCGTCATAGTGTTGTACGTCACCGCGTTCTTGACATTCGGAATTTCTGACAACATTTGTGTGACCATGTGTATGCAACACAAGTTTGAGCCAAAATTCAGTAAAAAAAAAAATCACTGGTTTTGTTGTCGGAAATTCCGATCGTGTGTACGCGGCATTTGTCAGCGTACCTGCTAGAGGAAAACTAACAGGGTAGGAATATGGGAGCTGCCATTTCCAACTTGATTTTTAAAGCTGCATTTTCTGGAACTGCTATTCCAGCCCTAGTGGTCTGCTGACCAAAAACAAGTATGCAGCCAGTGAAGTTAGGACTCTGCATGTTTGTCCTCACTCAATAACCCACTAAGCACTGAAGCAATGTTAACCTTTTCACGCTTCCAACCTCCCGGCCTGCGGTTAGGCGCCGGTGATGCGCGCTCTCAGCACAGCTGTTTAGGCAGCAATTCACGCAAATATGCCGCCCCTCGGCACTAAGCACAAGGTGCCGAGAGGCCACATATTTGTGTGCAGCTGGCGTCAAGGGGTAAAGATTACAGCCCAAGAGCTTCCAACTTTTAAAACCAGGTTGGCAATAATGGCTCCCAGTCATAGCATCCCTTTAATGTATCAATGTAATATTATGGTCAGTGCGGGCAGTTTAACAACTTTACATCCGGCCAATTGACAAAAGACGGCCACAAGGTGGCTCTCAATTGCCGGGAGGACGTCTATGGACGTCCTCCGCTCCTCCAGCCACTGGGGGGCGGGCGATGCGTGTGCCTGGCGGCCACGATGTCCGCCGTGTGCCCGCGATCGGCCATTACACACACAAGGACGTGGATCTGTGTGTGTAAAAACACAGGTCCACGTCCTGTCAGGGAGAGGAGACCGATGCTGTGTCCCTTGTACATAGGCACACAGATCAGTCACCTCCCCCAGTCAGCCCCCTTCCCCCACAGTTAGAAACACTATACAGGGCACACATTTAACCCCTTCCTTGCCCCCTAGTGTTAACCCCTTCCCTTCCAGTCACATTTATACAGTAACAGTGCATATTTATAGCACTGATCGCTGTATAAATGTGAATGGTCCCAAAAAAATTGTAAAAAGTGTCCGATGTGTCCGCCGTAATGTTGCAGTCCCAATAAAAATCGCAGATCGCCGCCATTACTAGTAAAAAAAAAATTATAAAAAAAATCATAATTCTGTCCCCTATTTTGTAGGCGCTATAACTTTGGCGCAAACTTTTGCGCTTATTGTAGAAAAAATATGTAGAAGAATACGTATCGGCCTAATCTGAGAAACATTTTTTTTTTTTTAAATTGGGATATTTATTATAGCACAAAGTAAAAAATATTGTGTTTTTTTTCAAAATTGACGTTCTTTTTTTGTTTATAGCGCAAAAAATAAAAACCGCAGTGGTGATCAAATACCACCAAAAGAAAGCTCTATTTGTGGGAAAAAAAGGACGTCAATTTTGTTTGGGAGCCACGTCGCACGACTGCGCAAATGTCAGTTAAAGCGACGCAGTGCCGGAAGCTGAAATTTCGCCTGGGCAGGAAGGGGGTATATGTGCCCAGTAAGCAAGTGGTTAAAATAATTATTTTCAGCGTAGGAAACAATGTTAACCATAGCTATATAATACTTTTTATCTACATTTTGTGTAACATAGGGAATGGCTGAAATGCCATGATATTTGTCCTCCTGATGGGGAGAGGTGTCACCAGAACAGGTGTCCCCAATGGAAGTTTCCCACTGTGATAGCCAATAAATGTTGGATTTGCCATTTTTGCAATAGTCCTCAGAAAAAATGAGGGGGAATCTTTCTAATGAGACACGGACAGCAAAAAAAAAAAAACCTGACAGGAGTTTTAATCACTTTCTAATTTTTTCAGATGTAAAAAAATGTGTTGACTTGAGGTAAACTTTCAGAACTTCTGATTCTGCAGCTTACAATTGGAAAAGACTGCATAATAATAATAATATTATTAATAATAATAATAATAATAATAATAATAATAATACATTTCAGGCATACTGGAAATCAAGGCAGTGAAGCCCGGCATCTTGGTGATTCGGGGAATGAAAAGCACTCGCTACCTTTGCATGGACTCCAGGCACCACTTATATGGATCTGTAAGTGTCTAATAATACATACTGTACATTTAAAGTTGGCATGTTTTTAATCAATGCATTATTTATCGGGCATGAAAGAACAGTTATGCAGTGCCAACATGTCTTGGCAAAGACTGCAGAAGATTTCAAATGAAAAATTGACATTGAAACGCCTGACATCAATTATCTAGTTTTGTCTGCTCTTCTACTTTTTGAAAAGTTCATTACTAAAGATTGTTCATTTATTTCTGAAAATTGATGCCTAGTGAAAATGAGCAGAATTGTTAAATTCAGCCTTTCACAGATTCATTGTTGATCCAGGAAAGAGCAACGATTCCTTCCTGACCCCCAAGAAGTGTGATTGTATTTAATTTTCCAGCATTGCTGTATTATTCTTAAAGTGGATGTAAACTCTCTCTATACCCAGTGAAGTGAATAGCCTCAGATGATACACAGAGCTGAAACAAATCTTTCTACATACGTTTTACATGTATAGCCACAGTAATGGGGAAACAATAACTACAAGTATATATTGATGGTCAGGCTTTGAGGCCAAGGAAGTATATTAAAAAATAAAGTTTAATATCATATTGGATTACAGTCAAATATACATCATAATAAAAAATACAATTACAAAAATGACCACTGTGAACGAAAAATCCTTAGAAGTCGCCGACGCACGTTTCGCCGTGAGGCTTCTTCAGGACGATAGCAAGGATTTCGTAGGATAGCGTATAACAGAGAACAAAAAGTTGTATGACAGATGGTCTCTTGGTGGATGCATCCACAGGGCACAAAAAGCAAACGGTATCACAAGATCGATAGGGAACTTGTTTTTGAAAAGGATCAGCTGGTGTGTACAGCCAGAGGAAGGAATATGTTCCCAATAGGGGAAATGAGGAAAACCCCAATTCACGGGCTTGCGATAAACGTAACAGACGTAGTCACATGTCGTCTAAAATAGACAATCCTGTAGCATGCTGGGACAACAAACACCTCACGGACAGCAGGAGAAACGTATGATCCGTATTTAATAGGACCCCAATATGTTGGTTCCTATGTTAGACAACCGTGTTGCAACCATCAAAGGTAGTGTCATACGGCTGGAGGAGGTGTAGGTGTGTGTCCCAGGGTGTACGGGCGTGTATAGCCACAGTCTTTCCCATTCTACATATGAATATTTATTCCTGTCTCAGCAGTGGGATAAGAGTCTTGGCTTACACTGTGTGTGAGCTAATTGTAGGAAAAGCACCCACCCCCTCCCCCTAGCCACATAGGCAGAGGAACAAAGAAACTTGCAGAGCTGTACTGTAAAAAGACAAACTCTCTGCTTATCAATCTCTAAGTTCCCTCACCATCACAAATTTCCAGCTGCTTTTACCTTGTGTGTCAGAGAGCTTGTCAGAAGTTATGCTGATAACAGAGGAACGGAGCAGCAGAAAGACACGGGGCACAGAGCTTTGGAGAGAGATAAGTAAACTCTACATACTGTATACTGTATACTGTATACGTGCCCAGGTTAGATTACATGAATGGGGTTTACAACCACTTTAATTGATGGAGACTATAAACCTGTAATTTTGGAGGCTTTATCCAGTCCATTTGTAAATTTCACAGTAATATAGTAAGTATGACAGAAAAAATAGTAAAGTTCATTAAGATAACTCCATTCTAACTGGCCACAGCACGTGATGCAAATGCAAATAGTCTTTTAGGAGAATAGAAAGGTCTCCCCTGCTGATACATTTGGTCAATCCTGACCTTAGTAATAGCTTACGACGTGCCAAACAAATATTTTTCAAAAAATAATATTTTTTTCCTCAGTTTTGGCCGATATGTATTCTTCTACATATTTTTGGTAAAAAAAAAAAAATCGCAATAAGCGTATATTGATTGGTTTACGCAAAACTCATAGCTTCTGCAAAATAGGGGATTTAGATTTATTTTCGATTTAGATAGATTCATGGTATTTTTATTATTAATTTTTTGTACTAGTAACGGCAGTGATCTGTGATTTTTTTATCGGGACTGCGATATTGCGGCGGACAGATCAGACACTTTTGACACATTTTTGGGACCATTGACAATTATAAAGCGATTAGTGCTATAAAAATGCACTTATTACTGTATAAATGTCACTGGCAGGGACGGGGCTAACACTAGGGGGCGATCAAGGGGTTAACTGTGTTCCCTGGGAGGTGTTCTAACTGTGGGGGGATGGGAGTCACTGTGAGAGATGACAGATCGGTGTTCATACATTGTATGAACAAACGATCGGTCTCCTCCTCCCCTGAGAGAACCATGATGTGTGTGTTTATACACACACATCACGGTTCTCTGTCTGTCACTAGCTCTCTCTGTCTGTCACGGTTCTCTGTCTGTCAGTAGCGATCGCGGGGGCCTGGTGGTCATGCACGCACGCCATTAGTGGCCAAAAGGCAAATCAACATAAGGTAACGTCGCTTCGCCCGGTAAAACAGCGGCGGCTGGGTGGCAAGTGGTTAAAGCAGTATTAAACCCATTAAGATATAGGAGAGTTTCTTTAATCAAAAGTGATCTTTGAAACCGGCAACATTTAGAGTGTTTGACTCATGACATTATGGGATATTACTGTAACGTATAGCATGTGTAATAATGGCACTGTATAGGATGTTTATTTAACACCTCAGTGCTTGTATGTGTTCTTGCAATTTCTGGCAATGAAGACTTATCTTAATGGCATGTTTTTCTAACCTTGATTACAATAAAGTCTATTTGATACCCACTGTGAACCTGAACATCAATAATAGTGAAAAGTTGACTGTTACCATTTAAGGAATGTGTTTTCCTTTCTAATAGTATCAAATACAATAGATTCTAGGGCCCCGTACACACGGCCGAGTTTCTCGGCAGAATTCAGCCAGAAACTCGGTCGGAGCTGTATTCTGCCGAGAAACCCGGCCGTGTCTACACTTTCGGCGAGGAAATAGAGAACATGTTCTCTATTTCCTCGTTGTTCAATGGGAAATTTCGGCTCGCCGAGATCCTCGGCGGCTTCACAAGGAACTCGACGAGCAAAACGATGTGTTTTGCCCGTCGAGTTCCTCGGACGGGTGTACGGGGCCTAAAAAACAAGTTATAAGTATTTATATACCATTCCCCTAATGACTGTGTTTTCTGTTTCCATAGACCATTTATAAAGAAGATGAATGTAACTTCCGAGAAGTGCCGGTAGCAGACGGATATAATTTCTATTTCTCTGAGAAATATCCTGCTCAGCTCACTCTTTCACCTCCCAGAGGAGGCCACCCTTCAGGAGGAAAGATGGCACGGTTTATGCCACTTGAAAACACAATACCCTTGGAGGACCTCCATGCTGTAGACCATTCCTACGAACACCAACCAGGAAGCTACTTAGATGAAGATCCTTTTCGAATGATCGATCCATCGATCATCTTCAGCCCAAGTCTTGACTCAAAAAGATAGACATGTAGAAAGGTGTATTTATTTGAGACTGTTTTTAGCTTTGGTTCATGGGCAAAGCAAAGCTTCATGACTTAGCACTTTTCTTAACCATTTTCGGTGGAAATAGCGTAATTTTTAAGGGCTTATATGTGAAGAAAGGACATCCGCTTTATAAAGCAGCATACTATGTATACATGCACATGTAAACGATTTAATAGATTACAACCTGCTATTTATAGGCAGTAGTAAAGAACTTAATTGTACAAAACAGGTCAACACTTCAAAGGTCAAGGAAGACTCAGCATAGTAACTGGAAAACAAATGAAATGTCAAAGTACACAAAGACCATTAATATATGAAAAACACATTTTCATTTGATTTTTAGCGCACTTATTATACACTGGAGGCAGTCTCTGCAAATTCCACCTAAGTTACATTGTTTCATGTGTCTACTCAGTACTGGACCGAAGCAAAACAATAACTGGTTTCATGGCTAAGGCCATGGGTCAAATTTTTGAAAGAATTTTCTTTTGAAAATCTTAGCTAAGAATTTCTGTTCGAATTTCGCACCATTAGTGAATTTCGTGCAGCCGTCGAATTTGAGTAATCGGGCATGTTGAAAATTTTTTGAAAAATTTACGATTTTCTAATCAATGATGGGAGAATCGTGCGAGAAATGTAATCGAAAAAGAAATGCGCATGTACAATAAAAGAAGATTCCCGGAAAGAAAAGAAGATTCCTAGCCACGAAAATTATTTTCTGTAGCAACATGAGGTGAAATTTAAGGCTTGGTTGGTCAAATTTTGAAATCAATCGGATCACAAAACGCACAAAATTTCTAATTTCGACCATGTATGGCCAGCCTGTTTTTTCTGCACCATGCTAATCATAGTTTTATTATTTTCTTAGATATAATCCTTTATATGTGCATACCCATACTTATTATTTATATAGGGTTGTAGAGGTAATAGCGGTTAGATCATATGGGCATGTCCAATACTTTATATAATGTATATAATGTAGGGTAGACATAATGGTAAATTAGAGATCACAGTGACAAATGTGATTTAAAAGTATTTTTTGTGTGTGCATTTTAACTTGAAAGTGCTTAAATATGGTTATGCAGGTATCTGGGTTAACCAATCTGCATATCTAATGTGCCAAAATACAAAGGAATTTAAGTGTTCAAAGTGACTCTGGAAGAACTACCATTAAAGTGCAACTAAAGGCAAAACTTTTTTTCTAGTTTTGGATAGAGTGGAGACTGATTAGAACCCCTGTCAGGTTTTTAATGCTGTTTGTGCCCCTGTTTGCCATCATCATTGAAAGGGAAAGTAAAAGAAAAGACCAAATATGTTTTTTTCCCCCAGAAAATGAATAGAGGGGAAATCTTCCAATGGGGAAATTAGTTCCAGTGACCTGGGGGGTCTCCAAGAATTCCCTTGCTTTTCATGTATTTCCTCCCACTTCCGGTTTGGCTATGGGACAGAAAGTGAAGGAAAATCTCCCCAATTTGACACAGATGGGGGGAAAAAGATGACAGGGGTTATAACCCTCCCATACGCTATCCAAAATGAAAAAAAAAAGTGTTGCCTAATAGTTCTACTTAAATTGCAATTTAATTAATGCACCCTCACCTCCTCAACAGGACATGAAGTCAGGGGAAACCAAAAGTGGGGACACAGACAGCAATAAAAACCTGGGATAGTTTAAGGTTTTCTCCAGTTTCCTGAATTTTAAAAATGTTTTGGCTAGAGCTGGGCTTTAATGAAAGTTGGCAATGGATAGCTTGAAGTTCGATTCCCTGCTGACAGCACCGGGCTAAAAAAACTTTAAGGCCCCATACACGACCGGATTTCTCGGCAGAATTCAGCAAGAAACTCGATGGGAGACGTATTCTGCCGAGAAAACCGGTCGTGTGTACACTTTTCGCCGAGAAACCTGTCGAGGAACTCGTCGAGCCAAATAGAGAGCATGTTCTCTATTTCCTCGTTGGGCAATGGGAAAATTTGGCTCGCCGAGATCCTCGGCGGCTTCACAAGGAACTCGACGAGCAAAACGATGTCTTTTGCCCGTCGAGTTTCTCGAACGTGTGTACGGGGCCTAAGAAATCAGTTTGAGTTGGTTGAAAGAAGTCAATCAGCTGTAGTCACTGTTCGGGTATTCTGACAGCACAGAAGTGGGATAATTCCAGGGCTGAACAGACTCAGAGCATGCTTTATAGCACTCCTAAAGATAGTCATACATAAAAGGATCTTATTTTTCAGATAACCTTATTATCTGACAAACATAATCTCCTAGTGCAGTTATTTACACACCTTACTTGGTGTAACTGTTGTATGGTTGGTTCTGTTGCAACAACAGTATCGTTTTTTTTACAACCACCTAAGGAACTTAGAAGCAAAAAAAAACTGTTAATAAAGTTCTACATATATAACTCTGTACTAGAAAGAACTGCAACATGTTCACTGATTAACTTATTCCATAAGCAAAACTGACAATCTGCAAAACACAGTGAACCTTATTTTCCTAAATGCTCTAAACGAATGAAAGTGTGCTATATTGAATAGGCCTGTATGGCTACCACTCCAGACAACAAAAAATTTGCGACAACTGAAATTGTAAATAGTTGTGTGTAATTATTTGGGTTAGCTGTGTAAGTTTGAACTGCAGAAGGGGGATGCAATGGGGTTGATTTACTAAAAGCAAATAGACTGTTCACTTTGCAAGGGAATTTTCACTTTGCAAAGGTATTTTCTCTAAGGCCCCCTTTCACACTGGGGCGGGAGGCGCGGTGGCGGTATAGCGCCGCTAAAAATAGCGCCGCTATACCGTCGGAATTGCCGTGGGATTCGGCCAATAGCGGTGCGGTATTAACCCCCGCTAGCGGCCGATAAAGGGTTAATACCGCCCGCAATGCACCTCTGCAGAGGTGCATTGCGGGCGGTATTACCACGGTTTCCCATTGTTTTAAATGGAAAGGAGCGGTGAAGGAGTAGTATACATACGGCTCCTCTCACCGCTCCAAAGATGCTGCTTGCAGGAGGTTTTTTCTCTCCTGCCAGCGCATCGCCTCAGTGTGAAAACCCTCGGGCTTTCACATTGAGAAGGCTGGGCAGGAGTTTTTCAGGCGGTATTTAGGCGCTATTTTTAGCATTTTACCGCCTGAAAAACTCCTCAGTGTGAAAGGGGCCTTAGGAAATAAGGTGAAGCTTTACTGACTTTTTAAAATATTTCTTGCATTTAATGGGGTATCCACTATTTTATTATTATATGTATTATTTATTTATTTGTAATATTTATTTATTTGCATTTGCCACTGTCTGTTTTTTAAACGTTGTATTTATTACTGTTGTACAGTTGCACTACTATTTATTGAAATAAAAATGTACGGAGATTTATCAAAAAAGCCTCTCTTTACTTAAAGGTTCTCAGAATGACAAGGGTAATTAAAGTGTTTGTAAACAACCAATTCAGTTTAAAATACAAATTATACAATATACAAATTTTTGTATAGATATAAAAAAAAACATTATAAATACCCTTTTTCCCTTTTTTTAAGTGATTACATTCCCTTTGTTCCCAGCTGCATAAGAGGGGAGGAGAAGCAGCAGCACACTGACAGTGAATGGCTGTGCAGCGGGGGTCAGGACAAGTCTGATCATTGGAGAAGAGCAGGCTGAGTTACCAGCATAGCTAGAGAACTGACCACTGTGTGCTCTCTTCCTTTGTGTGGTCAGTTTGTAATAGGAAAGCAGAGGGACTGGCAGGAACACCAGGGATTTCAAGGAAGCAATACAAAGAACAGAAAACTTTTTCTTACAAGTACATGGTAAAGCAGGCACATATCAGGAATATGAAGTTTTGGGGTAACAAACGCTTTAAGTCAGTATCACTAAATTATACGTGTGACCGTGTTGGACAGCAAAGGGTTCTAGGTTCAACTTCAACTAGGGACACTCTTCTCCATGGAGTTTGTAAGTCCTTTGTTTGCTTGGGTATCCTTGGCACACTATATTTTACTTCCGCAATGTTACATTCATTGGCTTCAAACCATATTTGTCTCTCAGTACAGCTGTGTGGATGATCATAAGAATGTGGTAGGAACATAACTTTACATGTCTCACTAAAAACAAGACTAATGCTGGGTACACACGCTCGGAATTTCCGACAACAAATGGTTTGGCTGTAAATCCTGACCGTGTGTAGGCTCCATCGGACATTTTCTGGTTCTCAAATTTTCTGACAATAAAATCCGTTCTCGTAAATTCAGATTGTGTGTGGACAATTCCGACGCACAAAATTCCATGCATGCTCTGAATCAAGTACGAGATGGAAGCGCTCGGTCTGGTAAAACTAGCGTTCGTATTGAAGATAGCACATTCATCACACTGTAACAGACCGAAAAGCATGAGTCTCTCACCAAACGTCTACTAACACGACTGGTATTGAACTTCCCTTTTCTAGTGCTATGTGTTGTACACCACCGCGTTCTTGACATTCGGAATTTTCCCGACAACATTTGTGTGACTATGTGTATGCAAGACAAGTTTGAGCCAACATTCGTCGGAAATGTATCCAAGGTTTTGTTGTCGGAATGTCCGATCGTCTGTACGCGGGATAATAGTGTGAATGGCCCCATGCTGGGTGACAAAAAATTCTCCTGCGCTCTGGTGTTTCGCCCGGGTAATGTAGTGTAGTCTCACGGCAAAGTCTAAAGTCTTGCAGCCCTCCTCAGAAACACTTAGGCTTTGAGGAAGGGGGTACGCCCCAGAAACGTGTCAGCCATCCAGATGTCTGAGGTTCCACTGGCAGGTGCCGTGAGGTCCAGTCTAGCTGTCTGAAAAGCGCTTACCTAAGCTTTCCTTGTGAGTAGGATCACTGCTTTTATTCTGTTTTTAATACAATTTTAAGTGGTAATGCACTAGGTTGTTGCGCCCTCCCTTCTTTTCTTTCTTTTTCTGGCCCCATGCTGGGACTTCGCTAGTCCTTGGTGTGACAATAATAAGGTCTCTTGAACCCCAAACTGAATGAGGAGAATGAGGAAGTCATACTGAACAAAATTTTTAAGTCAGCTGTAAAAATATATTTAACCTCCCTGGCGGTATGATTATGTCTGGATTTTTTTTTACCAAAAGCGGTACAATTTTTTGCATAAAAATTTGGTGATATGTATTGTAGGCCTGCAATTCTTAGGAATAACTCACTTAAATCTGTCCAAACAAGAGTCTAGTAGACATCCCGGGTATGATACTGTTTGAAACACAAAATCATAAATTATAATATAATAAATAACTATAAATAATTATAACAAATAATAATGTAATTATAATAAAAATTATTCAATAATGTAATCAAATCAAAAACACTGAAATTTGCTCAGTTGCAGAATTGTCGCTGTCATTATTTTTATTGTTTGATGACGAATTTCCCCACAAATCGCTATCGCTCAATTCTGCAAGTGATTCGAATCTATTATCGCTGTTTTCTAGTTGGTCTAAAAGCACTTTTGATCTAAAGGGACACTTTTTGGTTGCTATGGACAATCTCCAGTTTCCAGGCAGAAAGAACAGTTTTTAGAATATAAAACTGCATGCAGGACACTGGGCAGACCACTAGGGACAAAGGGGGTGTATATTTATTTCATACAGTACTGTAATCTGTAAGATTACAGTATACTGTATGTGTATTGTGTGTTTCACTTTTTGAATTTGGCGCCGAACTCCGTCCCCGTGCGTCGTAACGTCACAGGGAACGGAGCTCGGCACTCAGCACTGTGAATCGAGCGAGGAGACACAGCGAAGGAGCCCGCACATACAGCAGGGACACATCACAGGATCCAGGGACAAGGTAAGTAACTTCCCGTGTACCCTGCAATGCAATCCCGAGTCTGGCTCAGGGATATCGCTTTTGGTATGAAAAATTCACCCCGAGCCTTATTTTCCTAAATGCTCTAAACGAATGAAAGTGTGCTATATTGAATAGGCCTGTATGGCTACCACTCCAGACAACAAAAAATTTGCGACAACTGAAATTGTAAATAGTTGTGTGTAATTATTTGGGTTAGCTGTGTAAGTTTGAACTGCAGAAGGGGGATGCAATGGGGTTGATTTACTAAAAGCAAATAGACTGTTCACTTTGCAAGGGAATTTTCACTTTGCAAAGGTATTTTCTCTAAGGCCCCCTTTCACACTGGGGCGGGAGGCGCGGTGGCGGTATAGCGCCGCTAAAAATAGCGCCGCTATACCGTCGGAATTGCCGTGGGATTCGGCCAATAGCGGTGCGGTATTAACCCCCGCTAGCGGCCGATAAAGGGTTAATACCGCCCGCAATGCACCTCTGCAGAGGTGCATTGCGGGCGGTATTACCACGGTTTCCCATTGTTTTAAATGGAAAGGAGCGGTGAAGGAGTAGTATACATACGGCTCCTCTCACCGCTCCAAAGATGCTGCTTGCAGGAGGTTTTTTCTCTCCTGCCAGCGCATCGCCTCAGTGTGAAAACCCTCGGGCTTTCACATTGAGAAGGCTGGGCAGGAGTTTTTCAGGCGGTATTTAGGCGCTATTTTTAGCATTTTACCGCCTGAAAAACTCCTCAGTGTGAAAGGGGCCTTAGGAAATAAGGTGAAGCTTTACTGACTTTTTAAAATATTTCTTGCATTTAATGGGGTATCCACTATTTTATTATTATATGTATTATTTATTTATTTGTAATATTTATTTATTTGCATTTGCCACTGTCTGTTTTTTAAACGTTGTATTTATTACTGTTGTACAGTTGCACTACTATTTATTGAAATAAAAATGTACGGAGATTTATCAAAAAAGCCTCTCTTTACTTAAAGGTTCTCAGAATGACAAGGGTAATTAAAGTGTTTGTAAACAACCAATTCAGTTTAAAATACAAATTATACAATATACAAATTTTTGTATAGATATAAAAAAAAACATTATAAATACCCTTTTTCCCTTTTTTTAAGTGATTACATTCCCTTTGTTCCCAGCTGCATAAGAGGGGAGGAGAAGCAGCAGCACACTGACAGTGAATGGCTGTGCAGCGGGGGTCAGGACAAGTCTGATCATTGGAGAAGAGCAGGCTGAGTTACCAGCATAGCTAGAGAACTGACCACTGTGTGCTCTCTTCCTTTGTGTGGTCAGTTTGTAATAGGAAAGCAGAGGGACTGGCAGGAACACCAGGGATTTCAAGGAAGCAATACAAAGAACAGAAAACTTTTTCTTACAAGTACATGGTAAAGCAGGCACATATCAGGAATATGAAGTTTTGGGGTAACAAACGCTTTAAGTCAGTATCACTAAATTATACGTGTGACCGTGTT
This sequence comes from Rana temporaria, assembly GCF_905171775.1. Taxonomy (NCBI): domain Eukaryota; kingdom Metazoa; phylum Chordata; class Amphibia; order Anura; family Ranidae; genus Rana; species Rana temporaria. Next base: position 93,096,885 of record NC_053498.1, on the reverse strand, counting down.
GGACAGCAAAGGGTTCTAGGTTCAACTTCAACTAGGGACACTCTTCTCCATGGAGTTTGTAAGTCCTTTGTTTGCTTGGGTATCCTTGGCACACTATATTTTACTTCCGCAATGTTACATTCATTGGCTTCAAACCATATTTGTCTCTCAGTACAGCTGTGTGGATGATCATAAGAATGTGGTAGGAACATAACTTTACATGTCTCACTAAAAACAAGACTAATGCTGGGTACACACGCTCGGAATTTCCGACAACAAATGGTTTGGCTGTAAATCCTGACCGTGTGTAGGCTCCATCGGACATTTTCTGGTTCTCAAATTTTCTGACAATAAAATCCGTTCTCGTAAATTCAGATTGTGTGTGGACAATTCCGACGCACAAAATTCCATGCATGCTCTGAATCAAGTACGAGATGGAAGCGCTCGGTCTGGTAAAACTAGCGTTCGTATTGAAGATAGCACATTCATCACACTGTAACAGACCGAAAAGCATGAGTCTCTCACCAAACGTCTACTAACACGACTGGTATTGAACTTCCCTTTTCTAGTGCTATGTGTTGTACACCACCGCGTTCTTGACATTCGGAATTTTCCCGACAACATTTGTGTGACTATGTGTATGCAAGACAAGTTTGAGCCAACATTCGTCGGAAATGTATCCAAGGTTTTGTTGTCGGAATGTCCGATCGTCTGTACGCGGGATAATAGTGTGAATGGCCCCATGCTGGGTGACAAAAAATTCTCCTGCGCTCTGGTGTTTCGCCCGGGTAATGTAGTGTAGTCTCACGGCAAAGTCTAAAGTCTTGCAGCCCTCCTCAGAAACACTTAGGCTTTGAGGAAGGGGGTACGCCCCAGAAACGTGTCAGCCATCCAGATGTCTGAGGTTCCACTGGCAGGTGCCGTGAGGTCCAGTCTAGCTGTCTGAAAAGCGCTTACCTAAGCTTTCCTTGTGAGTAGGATCACTGCTTTTATTCTGTTTTTAATACAATTTTAAGTGGTAATGCACTAGGTTGTTGCGCCCTCCCTTCTTTTCTTTCTTTTTCTGGCCCCATGCTGGGACTTCGCTAGTCCTTGGTGTGACAATAATAAGGTCTCTTGAACCCCAAACTGAATGAGGAGAATGAGGAAGTCATACTGAACAAAATTTTTAAGTCAGCTGTAAAAATATATTTAACCTCCCTGGCGGTATGATTATGTCTGGATTTTTTTTTACCAAAAGCGGTACAATTTTTTGCATAAAAATTTGGTGATATGTATTGTAGGCCTGCAATTCTTAGGAATAACTCACTTAAATCTGTCCAAACAAGAGTCTAGTAGACATCCCGGGTATGATACTGTTTGAAACACAAAATCATAAATTATAATATAATAAATAACTATAAATAATTATAACAAATAATAATGTAATTATAATAAAAATTATTCAATAATGTAATCAAATCAAAAACACTGAAATTTGCTCAGTTGCAGAATTGTCGCTGTCATTATTTTTATTGTTTGATGACGAATTTCCCCACAAATCGCTATCGCTCAATTCTGCAAGTGATTCGAATCTATTATCGCTGTTTTCTAGTTGGTCTAAAAGCACTTTTGATCTAAAGGGACACTTTTTGGTTGCTATGGACAATCTCCAGTTTCCAGGCAGAAAGAACAGTTTTTAGAATATAAAACTGCATGCAGGACACTGGGCAGACCACTAGGGACAAAGGGGGTGTATATTTATTTCATACAGTACTGTAATCTGTAAGATTACAGTATACTGTATGTGTATTGTGTGTTTCACTTTTTGAATTTGGCGCCGAACTCCGTCCCCGTGCGTCGTAACGTCACAGGGAACGGAGCTCGGCACTCAGCACTGTGAATCGAGCGAGGAGACACAGCGAAGGAGCCCGCACATACAGCAGGGACACATCACAGGATCCAGGGACAAGGTAAGTAACTTCCCGTGTACCCTGCAATGCAATCCCGAGTCTGGCTCAGGGATATCGCTTTTGGTATGAAAAATTCACCCCGAGCCTGACTCGGGAATACCGCTAAGGAGGTTTAAATCATATGTCTGTGCTGGATAGGTAGCACATTTTCTATGTCTCTTGGCTAGAACATTCCAGTTTAAAGCCCAATAAACAAACACGCCTATGCTACAATAAACAGTAGGCAAATGGAACAAGTTACATCTCGTAAGATATATATATACCGTATTTATCGGGGTAAAACGTGCACCGGTGTATAGCGCGCGCCCCAAACCAAGAAGGGAATTTTAAGGAAAAAAAATAAATACTTACAGTTTGAATGCACCTCGTCGGTGTCTTGCCCGGCGTCCATTGGCACTTCTCCCGCGCTGTCTCTGAGCGCCGCCGCCGACATATACCGAGCTCAGTACACTCGGGTACACTCGGCTAAGCTCGGCCAAGCTCGGCTCCTCTCACATAAAGGCTAGGAGGCGGGACAGGGCGTGGCCGTGAGCGGAGCCAAGCGTGGCCGAGCTTAGCCGAGTGTGTGTCTATATCAAATCATAATTTCATTTTAGCCAATAATATGTTGGTTGTAAGATTGGCAATATAATATAGGTAAAGTTAGAAACGTTGGCATTAAGGGTCTGCTGAGCATCATAAAATACTCTCCATCCCCTTCAGAACACCCCTCTTACTGGTTTTGTTAATTCTTTAAACATGCTCTCCGGGTGCCATTCCAACACATTTACTTGTTTCCCCTTAAACCAGTGGTCATCAATCCTGTCCTCAGGGCCCACTAACAGGCCAGATTTTATGTATTACCTTGGGGAGATGCAGACTAGAATACTGCAATCACTGAGCAGCAAATGATATCAGCTGTGATGTATTTCAGTTATCTTGCCAACCTGGCCTGTTAGTGGGCCCTGAGGACCTGAGGGTTGATGACCATTGCCTTAAACCACTAAAGTGTTGCTTTAGCAGTGTGTTTGGGGTCATTGTCCTGCTGGAAGGTGAACCTCCATCCTAGCCTCAAATCACACACAGAGTGGTACAGGTTTTCTCAAGAATATCCCTGTATTTAGTGCCATCCATCTTTCCCTCAACTATGGCCAGTTTCCCAGTCCTGACTGCTGAAAAAAATCCCCAAAGCATTATACTGCCACCACCATGTTTCACTGTGGGGATGGTGTTCTTTGGGTGATGTGATTTGTTGGGTTTGTACCAGACATAGCGTTTTCTTTGATGACTAAAAAGTTAGATTTTAGTTTCATCAGACCAGAGCACCTTCCTCCATACATTTTGGGAGTCTCCCACATGCCTTTTCGCAAACTCAAAACGTGCCATTTTGTTTCTTGCTGAAAGTAATCGCTTTCTTTTGGCCACTTTGCCATAAAGCCTAGTTCTGTGGAGCGTATGGCTTATTGTTGTCCTATATACAGATACTCCAGTCTCTGCTGTGGAACTCTGCAGCTCATCTAGGATTACCTCTGTGCTGCCTCTCTGATTAATGCCCTCCTTGGCAGGTTTGCTGTTGTGCCATGTTATTTCCATTTGGTTATGATAGATTTGAAGGTGCTCCTAGAGATCATCAATGATTTGGATATATTTTTTTCTGTTCAAATTTTTTATTGAGCAAAAAGACACAGAGTACAATAACAAACATTGTTCGAATTGTCACAGTTAAGGGTACATCGTGGTACAATCCAGGCGGAACAAGTATGACCGTATAGACAATAACACAGCAAACAAAGTCTGGACAGCAAATGTCTACAAAAAGAGTAGTCAAATACAATATAAAGAAGTAAAAGGACCAAAGGTCCAGCAACTATAATCATATAGAGTAAATATCAGAGAAGAGGCAAGTCCTAATCCAATATCAATGTACCTTTGAGGAAAGTACTCTGTAGGTCAAAAGGAGATAGGCCGTTAACTAATTCCAGGCAAAAAATATGTAGATTTGCCTGAGAGGAATCATTTAGGGCATTTCAAAAGAAACAGAGAGCAGAGAGGGTAAAGGAGAGGAGAGAAAAAAGAGGGGAGAAGGAAAAGGGAAAGAGAAAGCAAGAGGGCGGGAGGGGAGAAGGAAAGGTAAAGAGGGTGTCGGTGGGGCCGCACGGACCCCAGATGGGTATAGTGCATTAAAGAAGGGTCATTGTGGTATTTACGAAGGCGACCAAGTTTTGTCGTGTTGGGCCATTCGGTCTAGGATGGTGGTCTCTATTTTGCTATGAACCATCGCCTGGGTCACTCTGTTCTTAACTTCAGCTATGTGTATATTTGGGGTTTTCCAGGCCCTTGCTATAGACTGTTTAGCAGTCGTAGTTAGTTGCAACAAGAGTCTAACTTGGGTTGGATATTTTTTTATAACCTAACCCTGACTTGTACTTCTCTACAATATTGTCCCTTACTTGTTTGGAGAGTTCCTTGGTCTTCATGGCAGTGTTTGGTTAGTGGTGCCTCTTGCTTAGGTGTTGCATCTTCTGTATATGTAATACCAGATTACGTGACCCTTAGATGGCACACAGGAGGACATGATTTCACTAATTATGTGACTTATCAGTTTTTTATTTCTGAAAAATTGTTTTATGTATATATTTCTAAAATTTTACTTCACCAACTTAAATTGTGTTCTGATCCATCACATATACTGTATTTATCGGCATATAACACGCACAGGCGTATAACACGCACCCTAACTTTAAGAGGGAAGTTTCAGGAAAAAAACTTTCCACAGCCCCCTGCGTATAACACGCAGGCACAGTTTACCCTCCATATTCAGGGTAAAAAACTGAGTGTTATACGCCAATAAATACAGTAATTTAGATTAAAAAAACATTGAACTAAAGGCTGTAATGTAACAACATAGGTAAAAATCCAAAGGGGTGAATACGTTTGCAAGACACTGTACATGAGGACTATCAAACATCAGAGCTGAAGTCCATGACAAGAGGGATTTTTGCTATGGTGAAATACTGTAATCTTCCACTCTAGACCAATGATTGACACTAGTAGTGTTAATGCTACAGAATTTACTGATCTGTGACTAGAAACTGAGTGAATATGGGAGGATGTGCTATGTGGAAGATAGGCTGTCGGAGGGAGAGAGGGAAAAAGAGAAAGTGTATAAAAATTATGTTAATATGATTTTTTTTTTTTTTACAATTTTTTTTTTTTAACAAATGTTACAGAAGTATATAACTGGAAGTAACAGATCACAGTATTTGCATAAAGAATATATACATTTTTAAATATAATATATATAATCATATAAATATAAGGTGATGATACAATATATAATCATATATTATACTCTTTCTTTCTTGTTATACACCCTTATGTCACTATATAAATGGATATCTTCATCATGGTTAGTCTCTATGATGATATTATGAGTAAGAAAAGGTCTATAAGAAGTGTATATGCAACAAAATGATGCTAGAAGATCCTGAAAGAGAAGATAGGTTGGATAAGAAAGAACGTGGGGAAATAGAGAAAAAAAAACAGAAAAAAGCTCCTTGTTCCTTGGTACCTGTAGATCAGGGGTGCCCAAACAGTGGCCCGGGGCTACACGTGGACCTGCGGAGCCCTCTGATGTCGACCTCCTGCTCTAATGGAATAGAATAGAATACTGTTATTAAAGGTCAGTTTATTCCTAAAATCACAGTGTGTGTATATATGGGCACATCTGTTCTGCAATGGTTACTGGGCTGCTTTAAAACTAATCCACAGGTGCAGAGCAGTTCACCTGCGGGTTACCTGCACTGAGCCATAGACTTCTGTTATTACCTGCGAGTTTGGTGAGCTTTCTGAAAGTGCACCAAACCTGCAGAATATAATAGAAGTCTATTGCAAAGTGCAGGAAAGTCAAAGGTAGACTGCGTTGCACCTGCGGTGTGGGTAAACCACAGCGCATCAGTGTGAAAACAGCCACGCGCCTCTTTCACACGGTCAGTCTGATCCAATTAGACCCTTCGCTCACCTCTAAGTAGTGGCAGACATAAACCGACTTGTGTACTACCTCCAATACGATCCGCTAAAAAGTATAGTGGGCTGTGTCAGTGCCCACTATATGCAGAGCAGACACGGACATGCCATCCACCAGCTCCGCTCATTGTGGCCCGCAACTGGTTACCAAGTCGCTTAAGTGGCCCTCGCTCTTCAAAAGGTTGGGCACCCCTGCTGTATAGCAATGGAAGGTATATAGTTATTTTCCCATAGGTTCTCCTCCATTACCACTTCCAAGCATATTCCAATATTCCACCTAATGGCAGTCTGTGAGGTTGATCTACTAAAGGCAAATAGACTGTGCACTTTGCAACGGCAGTCGCACTAATTTCCCCAGAGAATTGGAAAGGTGGTAAAGCTCTGCTGATTTGCTTTATCCAATCATGTGCAAGGAAAAGATCCTTGTACCCGATTAGGTATTCTTTACAAAGTAAGCTTCCCTATATTAACTAAACTATGGGGAAAATGAGCGCAACCACTTTCTCTGTTGCGAATCATTAATATGACTACTATGATGTGCTACTAATTTCATAAGAATAATAAATCCAACAGGACCAAATGTTACAAAGTTTATCCTATTTGTTCTGTAATGTACCCATCTTTCAGCTTCCATTACCTTATTTAATTCGGTAACATTTATCGGATTTAAAGTGTAACTAAAATGTTATTTCTTTCACTTAGGATTTGGACTTATCATTTTATGCTATTTGGACTTTCTTTTTTGTGTGCACAGATTCTCACTTTTTGCACTGTGTATTTTATGTGATTATTACCCATTTATTGCACTATTTGTGGGTTTATGACATATTTATATATTATGGCCCGGATTCAGATACGAGTTACGACAGCGTATCTCCGGATACGCCGTCGTCACTCTGAGTGGCGGGGTCGTATCTATGCGCCTGATTCTTAGAATCAGTTACGCATAGATTTCCCTAAGATCCGACCGGCATAAGTCTCTTACACCGTCGTATCTTCGGCTGCATATTTACGCTGGCCACTAGGTGGCGCTTCCGTAGATTTACGCGAGGCATATGCAAATTAGGTATATACGGCGTTTCAGAAACGTACGTCCGCCCGGCGCATTTTTTTACGTCGTTTACATTAGGCTTTTTCCAGGGCAAAGTTACCCCTAGTATATATGAGGCGTATCCTGTGTTAAGTATGGACGTCAGGCCAGTGTCGAATTTTCCGTCGATTACGTCGTTTGCGTAAGTCGTTCGCGAATAGGGCTGGGCGTAATTTACGTTTGCGTCGAAAGCATTGGCTTTTTGCGGGTTAATTTGGAGCATGCGCACTGGGATACGTTCACGGATGGCGCATGCGCCATTAGCCAAAAACGTCATTTACGTGGGGTCAGCCTTCATTACCATACAACACGCCCACTGCATGGAGAATTTGAATTCCGCGGGCTTACGTCGGACCACATACGCTACGCCGCCTTAACTCAGGGCGCAAGTTCTTTCTGAATACGGAACTTGCGCCCTAAGTTACGGCGGCGTAACGCTACGCCCGCCGATAGATACCCAATTGTATCTGAATCCGGGCCTATATTTATACAGGTTTTGATACACTGTTTTGGCAGTAGCACAACCTTTCTTCCCCCCTTGTTTTTTTTTTTTTTTGGTAGTTTGTATACATGCCCTCCCTGCCATACCTAGAGCTGAATCCCCCTCTTTATTTGACTACATATTTGACTGTACATTACCTGTGTTTTCATCTGCCTATCCACCTGCATACTCACCTGCATATCCACCCACATACCTACCTGCATACATATCGGTATACTACTTGATACCTGCATATCAGCCTGCAAAAATATAAAATAACCAATTGCTTAACTACTTGAATAAGTGCTTGCATATCTATCGGAATATCTATATATGTAGCTGCTGCACAAACTACCACCATACCTACCTACAGAACTTTGGCTTATTCATTTGCATAAATTATCTTTATAATGATTTGCATAAATATCTACATAATTGCTTGTATAAATATCTGCACACCTATCTACTGTCATGGATTTTCTGCTTCACTGTCTGGATAACTACTTATAGAAGTATTTGCCAGGGATTGTGTGTGGGTGCTAACCATTAGGCTGGAAGGAATAATGGGGAGAAAAGGAACAAAAATTAATCACGCAAAAAGTGAGAATTGCAACTCTATAAAATCCTATATTGTCCAGGATAAAGTGGACCAGGTAGGGGAGAAAGTAGTGAAGAGTGTAGAGGAGGTAACTTCTCCCCCAGTAGAGCAAACAAAAAAGAGAACACATATGGGAGAAGAAGGATCTCCAAAAAAAAAAAATGTTTTGGTTGTTTGCGTTTGGTAAATAGGAAGGGTGAAAATGGGGTGTTTTTCGGGTTTTTTTTGGGGGGGGGGGGGATTGATTGGGGGAGGGAAATTGAATGATGGAATAAGCTTAGGAAACCTTGAAAGCTTTGAGGAGGATATATTCTAGGAGCGATCAATTATTTTCTTTCTTGAATGTTTTGTAGATTTGTTTTTTAATGTTTTGGTATATATATATATATATATATATATATATATGTTTTTAAATGTATGTAAGGTTTTATGTTTATATAACATTAATAAAAATAATTGAAACAAAAATAATTGAAACAGAAATTAAAAAGTACATCAGGGGCTCTATTAGCTTTAAATCTGAATGGAAAGGTTTGCTTTTTGGTTTCCCAGTGCTTCCTGGGATATCTCATACCTGCAATACCTCCAAAACAAAGCACACCAGCCAATGCATTACCTTTGCTATGATTTTATTTATAAAAGAAGATGTAGACATATACTCACATAGGACAACATCCATTGAGCATGTCAAAGTCTAGAAAGTGCTTTGAACAGCCTGCTCCACTAGACAAGTCCCAAATGTGAGATCAATGTCCAAAAAGCTGATGCGTTTCGAGGGGAATCCCCTTTCCTTCAGAGCTAACAATCTTATTCAATCTGCAGCTCTGTAATTTTCTGTAAAATGCAATGTGGCAACCTGGAGGCATTCTGTACATAGATGGTGTATGGAACCCAGAAATTGAATTTCCTGCTTGTATGATTGGCTTACTGATTTTCCCAGAAGTCTGCACTAAGATTCAAGTCAGATTTCAGGCATCCCCTGCAACAATTTCTGGTAAAGGAAAATCACGTCCAAAGGGATTCAGACCCTGTCACTTTTCTCATTAGTACCCAGCAAGTGCAGCAGCTGATTGATAATTATAAAGTCACTCCCATTCACATTCACTTTCCACTTGGACACAGACAAACAGATATTTCTTCAGAATAACATAAAGTAGGAATTTTCAACAAAGTTTGTAAAATCCTTGCACTGAAGAAATTACACTTTGCTCCAATGTAAAAGTAGTGAGTGTACAGCTTGTATAACAGTGTAGATTTGCTGCCCCCTCAAAATAACTCAACACACAGCAATTCATGTCTAAACCGCTCGGAAACAAAAGTGAGTACACCCCTAAGTGAAAATGTCCAAGTTGGAACCGATTAGCCATTTTTCCTCCCCAGTGTTAATGTTACAAGGTCTCAGGTGTGAATGGGGAGTAGGTGTGTTAAATTAGGTGTTATCGCTCTCACTTTCTCATACTGGTCACTGGAAGTTTAACATGGCATCTCTGAGGATCCGAAAAATAGAAGTGTTGCTCTACATAAAGATGGCCTAGGCTATAAGAAGTTTGCCAAGACCCTGAAAGCTGACGAAGCTCAAGTGCAAGAAGCTCAAGTGCCAAAGACGAGTGGGTCTGAAGAGAAGATACTGTGCTGCCCCTTCCCCCTCCAGCCGCCGCTGTCACAAGAGGGCTCTATTTCTTGCCTATACCCTATTCCTGTCAGCAGTGGGGAGAGAGGAGCGTTGTCTCTGGAGAGGAATGAGTGGCAAGGAACCGTTGGCAAGTGACACGCTGAATCTGGTGATGGAATGGGTGTCAAGTGACTCGCTGAATCTGGTGACGGGATGGGTGGCACGTGACACGCTGAATCTGCTGACGGGATGAGTGGCACTTGACACACTGAATCTTGTGACGGGATTGGTGGCACGCTGAATCTGGTGACAGGATGGGTGGCAAGTGACACGCTGAATCTGGTGGCAGGGAACAGTAGCAAGTGACACGCTGTAAAGTAGAAATATTGTACTTTCATTCTTGAGAGTAGGTGCGTAAATTGGGGCAAACTTGTAGGGGCCCCATAGCATTACTTTGCCCAGGGGCCCATTATGCTATTAAGGCTTCATTTCCACTGGCGTTTTTACAGCCACTGTTGTTAGCCGTTTTTACAGCTTAAAAACGCCTGTCCATGTTTATTTTGTAAAAAAAAAAAAAAAAAATTTGTTTGTGAGCTGGAGCTTTAAAAATGCAGCGGTAGCGTTTTTGAGCGTTTTTGAGCGTTTTCGCGCGTTTTTGAGCGTTTTTTAACGTCTGGCGTTTTTACAGCTCTACTCTGGAGCTTCAGAAAGCCCTGGTCCTGTGTTTTTTTTACAGCTCAAAAACGCCTATGCCATTTGCAGCTCAAAAACGCCTATGTGGGCATGATGCCATAGAATAACATGGACAGGCGTTTTTAAGCTGTAAAAAACGCTCATAAAAGTGGCTGTAAAAACGTCCGTGGAAATGAAGCCTTATTGTAGAACTTCAGATATAAAAAATGTAATATGCAGCTCTATGGGCCAAATCTTCAAAGGAGATACGCAGGCGGAACTGCTGTTCAGCCTGCGTATCCCTGTGGCTATCTTTGGAAACGATCCTCAGAAGGATTTTTCCAAAGATAGGCATAAGATCCGACATCTGTAAGACACTTACACTGTCGGATCTTAGGATGCAGTACCGCATCCGCCGCTGCGGGCATTTCGAGTCGAAATGCCGCTTTGCGTATGCAAATGAGTACTTAGGCAGATCCACAAAGCTTTTTAGCTTTGTGTTTTCTGCGTAAGTTACGTTTTGCATGCGTAAAATTAGGGATGCTTTTACAAGGCCTAAACTGTTTAGACCTTGTAAAAACAAACCGTTTTTTCGATCGCCGCGTTTTTTTTTTTAATTTCGAATTTTTTTTCCCGGCGCGTATTTTTTTTTTTACCCAACGCAACTTTATTGTCCCGTCGCGATCCACAAAGCCCGGCGTAAAGTACGTTCGCGCGACGCACGTCGGGAAAAATGACGTCACACGCATGCGCCGAACGTCCGGCGCGGGAGCGCGGCTCATTTAAATAGGAGTCGCCCCCTCGATCAGACGACTGCCTTGCGACGGAGGCACTTAGGTTACACGGCGTGTAATTTCTAGGTAAGTGCTTTGTGGATCGGGCACTTAGGTAGAAATTTAACGCCTGTGTAACTTAACTGCTGAAAGTTAAGTTAGGCAGGTTTTTTGAGAATTTGGCCCTATATTCAGACAATACAATATATTCAATATGTAAAAATTGTTATGGCCCATATAAACAGCAGATATGCATATAGGTGCTTTCATAACTTGATTCAAAATCCTAGAGATATCAATGAAAATTATAATTATTACCAACTCTTATGAACAAGCCCTTACATGCCCTATTAGTCTGTATAATTACAAAACTGACCCGGCAAGGCATACAGCAGCATATTCAAACAGTTGTAAATCTTGTGTAATCCTCGTGCTCAGAAGGTGACGTTATGTCACTTTAGTAAAACAGTAACCTTAGTCATCCTTAAACATTCCAGGTTCATGTCGCCTATAAAGTTTATTAACTTTGCAGCAAAAGTTTCCAATACTAACAATGGAAAATGATGACTTAATTTTATTTATTTCTATGATTTTTAACATTGTTATCTGAGGCTACAAGTTGAGGCACAATTAGAAGTAAAAAAAAAAAAAAAACATTTAATCCAGCTATGTATTTAATAAAAATCCTTAAAGTTACACATCATCAAATTAGATTGTTAGAAAAGGTCCCCCTGTAAAGAAGAGACAGTATACTCCCCAGTGTTGTAATGATGTGGGGACAAGAAGAACCATAGTGCTCAGCAAAGAACAAGACATCTGGGAGATTGGGCATCTGACACTCCTGGAAGTGGGTCAGATGAACAGGATTCTCCAAGCACTCTAGCTTTTTTTGGTTATAGCGCAAAAAAAAAAAAACGCAGAGATGATCAAATACCATCAAAATAAAGTTCTATTTGTGAGAAGAAAAGGACATCGATGTTGCTTGGTTACAGCGTCACACGACCGTGCAATTGTCAGTTGAAGTGATGCCGCGCCGTATCACAAAAAAATGGCCTGGTCATTAGGGGGTCAATTCTTTCTGGGGCTGCAGTGGTTAAACCCTATTGCAAGTAAATAAAATATAATTTATGGCAAGGAAAAACACTGCAAGTAAGCATTCAAAAAGAATGAATTGTATGTGCTTTTTTATCACAATTACTTAGTTGGTGACAACTGACAGGGTTTCTTTACATTTGGTTTATCTTCCACAATTCATGAATCTTAGAATTATTAAATTATTATATTTTAGGATCAGATTGCATGTTTTGCAATTTTCCACAGTATACAACTATAGTTAATATTTTATTTATCAAGTAGGCTTTTTTTTCATTAATTTCATCTGATTTATCACAAACAGACATTTTTCTAAATAGATAAGAAATAAGAGAGAGACAAAGATGGCAGACCAATCCAGTTCAGAATGTTATTTTTTTTTCAATTTCTTTATTTTTCAATTTTTTTTCCTTCATTTATACAGAACATTAGGAATGACATTAATCTTAACACAAGTGAGCAATTACAATCATATTTTCTAAACATAGCCTCTCTTTTCATTCATTTCAACAACAGAGAGAGAGAGGGAAGTAAACAAAAATATTCCAACCATTGTAAATCATGCTTTACCCCGTCAACTCCCCCCCTCCCCTTGATCTCTTCAGAATCGAGAGTGGGGCCATGGGCCATTGGATCCCAACGTCAATTCATGACAGGGACCCAAAGGAGGGGGCTTCTGATCAGCACAAAACAACCTCACAATTCCTAATGTCCGGTCATGGGGTGACGCTCTCCCATGGCCTTACGTATCATCTTTGACCCTCTCCCCTCCTCCTCCACCCTCAGTGCCTGTAATCCCTTATCCATTCCCTTACCCCTTCCCCAACCCCTCCCCAACACAACACAAAAGAAAAATAATGTTTTACCCAATATAAAATGTATGTATACCCAGGGCTCGATTTGCTCTCCTTGCCGCCCCAAGGCCAGGTTTCCGCAATGTATCCCCTCCCTACCAACCAAACCATAATCCCCCCAAATCATCAGAGAATGACAACTGGATGGCAGGGGCGGAAACGGTTATTTCAAATATTTTTTGTTTCTTTTTTACTTTTCTATCACTTTTTTTTGTAGCGCGTCGTCTAATTTTTTTTTGTATAATTTTCTTATTATTTTTCTTATTCTTTACTTTTTACTTACTTTTTTTTATTTTATTAATTTAATAATTTCTTATTTTCTTATATATATATATATTTGTTTTAATCCATTTTTTTTTTCACTTAACTTTATTGCTATCACACAGGAGAAAACAATTCACTGTGTGATAGCAATTGGAGGTGACAGATTCTCTTTATTGACCCTGTCACCTCCAAAACAAGAGTCCTAGCGCTGTGCTAGAACTCCTGTCACAGCTGAGATGGGAAGAGCACAGCTCACCCCTCTCACTGTGTACATCGGCGGCAGGGAAAGGAGACAGACTCGGCGGCCGGGGGAGGACGGAGTACCGAAGACAGAGCCAGCAGAGAGGTATGTGGGGGGGAGAGGGGAGGACAGACGGCAGCACACATTTTAGAAAGTGATTTTGGCGACATCACCACAATCACTTGTATGACATATCATACATAATATATATAGTACACTACACATGTGTCTCTTCGTCAGGAACCCAGCAAATAATAATTATACCCAGTAGCGCGCCCTCCGGTCCCACCTCTCTGTTGCTAGCAAGTTCAATTACCACCCAGCAGTCTCATCTGAACGAGTTCCATAGGGCTTAAACCAGGTGTGGCAAGCCATGCATCCCAAATCCTGTCAAACTTGCCCGCATTTCCCCTGTGCTGATATATGTACTTCTCCATAATAAGCATCCTGCCCATGTGTGTCAGCCAGAATTTAAGTGTGGGGGGTGCCTCCAGTTTCCATTTCAGGAGAATGACCCTCCTGGCCTGGAACAATGCTCTGTTGAATGCCATTCGAGTCAGCTCCTTCGTTACCACTCCCTCCAATACTCCAAGCAGACAATATACCAGTTCCAAGGGAACGGAGGTCTGGAACACAGAATTAAGTGTATCCAGAACCCCCCGCCAGAATCTATGGAGCTTGGGGCAGCGCCAGAGCAGGTGAATCAAATCACCAGACATTACCTTGCACCTGTTACACATGGGGTCAGGGACCCCGCCCATTTTAAAGAGTTTTACCGGGGTACAGTGGACCCTTAGTAGGATGTACCCCAATCACTTGTTGACGAGCGAGCGGATTCCCCCACACTACATTTAGTCCTGCTAGAAAGCAACTTACCGCCCTTAACTGTATGTTCCGGCCGTCGGGGGCCTCCATGCCGCTGCCACCCCTCGGTGCCCTGCCGCCCCGAGGCCTGGCCTTGGTGGCCTTGTGGTAAATCCGGGCCTGTGTATACCATATAACATCAATAATTAATACAGAACATCATCATATGCTAGAGATGGTTGTAATCTAAAAAAAATAAAATTTTGTATTAATTTTTAATACTTTTTCTAATTATTATAAAATTATTTTAGATATATTTACAGTTGAAAGTATGAAAATATTTCAATACTTCCCTTTCAAATCCTTGGAAAATGTTTCTATTGTATTCACAAAGTACATAAACGTGTTGTATATATAAGCACATGTCTGCACACACCTGGCTGCTTATGCAAGACAGCTAGACAGTTGCATGTTAGATCGCCTTACATTCTGCAGCATAATCGTGTCAAGTCATTAAACTTTCATTTACCCAAACAGCTTAAAACAGGTAAAGTATCCGAAAATATATAAAAAAATAAGCACATTTATAATCTATTTGTAATTTAAATGTTTAAATGTATATTTTATATAATTATGATAGACAAATTAAAAATACTGTTGTGCTAGTTAGATTTAATCTGCAGGATATGGTCATTTTTAACCACTTAAGACCCGGACCTTTATGCAGGTAAAGGACCTGGCCAGTTTTTGCGATTCGGCACTGCGTCGCTTTAACTGACAATTGCGCTGTCGTGCAAAGTGGCTCCCAAACAAAATTGGCGTCCTTTTTGTTCCACAAATAGAGTTTTCTTTTGGTGGTATTTGATCACCTCTGCGGTTTTTATTTTTTGCGCTATAAACAAAAATAGAGCCACAATTTTGAAAAAAATTCAATATTTTTTACATTTCGCTATAATAAATATCCCCCAAAACAATTATTTTTTCCTCAGTTTAGGCCGATACATATTCTTCTACCTATTTTTGGTAAAAAAAATCGTAATAAGCGTTTATCGATTTGTTTGCGCAAAATTTATAGCGTTTACAGAATAGGAAATAGTTTTATTGCATTTTTATAATTTTTTTTTTTTACTACTAATGGCGGTGATCAGCGTTTTTTTTTCGTGACTGCGACATTATGGCGGACACACCGGACAATTTTGACACATTTTTTAGGACCATTGTCATTTTCACAGCAACAAATGCTATAAAAATGCATTGTTTACTGTGAAAATGACAGTGCAGTTTAGGAGTTAACCACTAGGGGGCGGTGTAGGGGTTATGTGTGACCTCATATGTTTTTCTAACTGTAGGGGGGCGGGGCTGGACGTGTGATGTCATTGATCCGGTTTCCCTATATTAGGGAACACACAATCAATGAAGCTGCCACTGTGAAGAACGGGGAAGCTGTGTTTACACAGCTTCCCAGGTGGTGGCAATTATGGGA